>NC_067431.1:21288909-21970252 GCF_009764475.1 Pristis pectinata | reverse complement strand
AAAACACAGAACATAGAACGCTATAGCTCTGGAACAGGCCTTTCGGCCCACAACGTTAAGTCAAGCTAATTAAGCTAATGACACCTGATTAAACTAATCCCTTCTGCCTGCACGTGGTCCATATCCCTCCATTCTCTGCAATATTCACCTCTTCAGTGCTTCTAGAGTATTTGCCTCCACTAACATCCCTGGCAGTGCATTCCAGGCACCCACCACTCTCTGTGTAAAGAAACTTGTCCCGCACATCTCCTTTGAACTTACCCCTTCTCACCTTAAATTCATGCTCTCTAGCATTAGGAATTCCAACCTTGGGAAAAAGATACCAGCTGTCTTCTCTATCTGTGCCTCTCATAATCTTATAAACTTCTATTAGGTTTCCCTCAGTTTCCACCACTCCAGAAAAGAAAACCTTGGTTTGTCCAACGTCTCCTTGTAGTACATGCCATCTAATCTCGCTAGAATCTTGGTAAACTTCTTTGCACTCTTTCCAAAGCCTCTACATCCTTTCTATAAGGGGTTGACCAGAATTGAATGCAATACTCCAGAAGTGACCTCACCAGAGCTGCAATATAACTTCCTGATTTTTATACTCTATCTGGATTTTCATATGGCATTTGATAAGGTTTGAATAGTTGTTACAAAATGTAATATCCCAGAGGACGGTGGTTAATCTCATGCCAGGAATAGAGTAGAAGTCAATGGGCTTTGTCCAGGTTGGCAGGCAGTTCCTGACAGAATGTCACATGGATCAGTACCCTGCCTTCAACTATTCATAAAATTATGTTCACGCCCGACATAAAAATAGCGTAGCACTTCAAAACTGTTTTGGTGATACAAAGCTAAGTGGCTGTGAAGTGAAGATGGCATGTGGAGTCTGCAAAGGAACAAGTGAATGGGCATGAAGATGGCTGATGGATTGTGATGTGGGAAAATGTGGGGATATTCACTTGGAAGGATGTAGGGGCTTTGGAGAGGGTGCAGAAGAGGTTTCCTAGGATTCTAGCTGGATTAGATGGCATGTGCTATAAGGAGAGGTTGGACAAACTAAGGGTGTTTTCTCTGGAGTAGCCGGAGGCTGATGTGGGAAGAATAGGAAAGTGGGATTTTTTTAAACTGTGAGGAATTAGTAAACATTGGCGTACAGAGGGATCTTTGTGCTGTTTCATAAAATTAGCAAGTTATTGTGCAGGTACAAAAGGCATTTCAGAAGGCAATGTTTGAAATGTGTGGATGAATGCAGGATTTGTTCCAGACTTTGGTTGGACAGAAATATGCAATGTAATGTTGGGACCTTTAGTAGACTAATGCCCAAGAAATAGAAGAATTTTGAAATCCAATTTTCCAATTTAGAAAGCACTAATGATCATACTAGTGTTCTCTGCAGAACCCCAACAAACCAAGGAAGGGATGAAATCAGAAACAAAATGCAGGAGAAATGCTGATGTTTATTTAAGGCAGTTACCCAGAATGAGAACATTGATCAGTGAAAATGTAAGCCTAAGGAAATCACAGCATTGACTCCCTGTGTGTCGGTTTTGTTGTTGCTGTGTTATTAATTCTACACTCATGAGGCTGAAACAAGAGCGAATATTTATAACACAGCTCTCAGATTAGCCTACAGATGTCAAAGCTTTTGCTCAAAAAACATTTTCACCTCCTTTTAGATGTCATCCTTAAAATCTCTCTCTTTTCTTTTGACCTACTCTGCAATTAAAATGCTGGCTTTGCTTCCGTGATTTTTCTCTAAATCTATTTAATTGCGTAAAATAGCTCTGGTCTTGCAGTTATTCCTGTCACATTAGATTACCTTTCTATTCTTCTTTCAGTTGCAGAAGTTATAATTTTGGAAACACAACCTGAGCTAATTTTCTTAATTTAAAGAAAGAACAATACAGCACAAAAAGGATTTGCATTTCTACATCACCAATTACAAACTCAATTCATTCAAACTCTTTATAGGAAAAACAAAAGCAGCTAGTAGAGCTATTGCCTTCACGACACCAGAGAGCCAGGTTCAATCCTGACCTCTGTTGCTGCCTATGTGGAGACTGCATGTTCTCCCTGTGACCTTGTGGGTTTCCTTCACGTGCTCCAGTTTCTTCCAAGACCCCAAAGACGTGCAGGTCAGTACGTAGATCGTCCGAGTGTTTAGGTGAGTGGTAGGATTTGGGGCCAATTGGTGGGAATGTGGGAAGAATATAAACTGGACTAATGTAAGATTAATGCAAATGATTGTTGATGGTCAGTATGAACTCAATGGGCCAAATGACCTGTTTCTGCATTGTATGTCTCTATGACTCTATTGTTTCCTTGCTGGCAATGAAGTAACTAAAAGCATGGGCACCTTTGTAAATTATAAAACTTGGCAGCCAATTTATCATACAGCCAGGGTGCAGAGCTGGGCAGCGAAGTGGCAGATGGAGTTTAATCTGGAGAAGTATGAAGTGATACACTTTGGAAGATCGAACTTGAAGGCAGAGTACATGGTTAATGGCAGGATTTTCAGCAGTATGGAGGAACAGAGAGACCTTGGGGTCCAAGTACATAGATCCCTCAAAGTTGCAGTGCAAATTGATAGGGTGGTTAAAAAGGCATATGGTGTGCTGGCCTTCATTGGCCAGGGGATTGAGTTCAAGAGCCGAGAAGTAATGTTGCAGCTCCATAAGACTCTGGTTAGACCACATTTGGAATATTGTGTCCAGTTCTGGTCGCCACATTATAGGAAGGATGTGGAAGCTTTGGAGAGGGTGCAGAGGAGATTTACAAGGATGCTGCCTGGATTGGAGAGCATGTCTCATGAGGGGAGATTGAGCAAGTTAAGGCTTTTCTCTTTGGAGTGACGGGAGATAAGAGGTGACTTGACAGAGGTATATAAGGTTATGAGACATAGACAGAGTGGACAGCCAGCACCTTTTCCCCAGGGTGATAATGGCCAATACCAGAGGTCACCCGTTTAAGGTGTGTGGAGGAAAGTTCAGGGGAGGTGTCAGAGGTAGGTTTTTTGCACAGAGAGTTGGGTGCTTGGAATGCACTGCCGGGGGTGGGGGGGTAGTAGGGGCCAATACGATAGGGTTATTTAGGAGACTCTTAGATAGGCACATGGATGAAAGAAAAATAGAGGGTTATGGGAGTGAAGTAGAGAGGGGGATAGATTAAATGTGGATAAGCTTTATATGGGTTGGCACAACATCGTGGGCTGAAGGGCCCCTACTGTGCTGTACTGTTCTATACTCCCACAAATAGCCACATCATCTCTCTCAATTGATTTTGGTTTGCAGGATAAAGGAAAGGCACAGAAACTTAGGGATAAAATTAAAGATTATGGCTTTATTAAAGAACAGCCATCTATGGTGGAGCTAAGGAGGTCAAGGATGCACAAGAGGACAGAATTGAAGGAAGATGGAGATCTCTGAGGCTTGGAGGGCTGCAGGAACTTATAGCAATATGAGCGGAGGACAGAGAGGGATTCAAAACCCGGAGAATTTTAAAGTTGATGTTATGCAGAAAGATCTACAGGTTGGTCAAGCATATGTGTAAACTGTCCTTCCCTGTTGGTTGATGGCTTGACTCTAATCTGGGGATACGTGGGACAGGCAAGAAGAGCAGGTAAGAAAGAACATGAAGCCTGATGGCAGGAGTTAGAGAAAATTGATGGGCAGAGTTCTGTGGTTTCAAATCCTGAATAGAATGTTTCAGAGCAAAAATCATTGCGTGTTGTTTTGAGTTTTACATCGACACTTGTTACACTTAAAGTTTGTACAGGCAGGTAAAACATCATGTAACATGGCTTGCTTGCATCTTAGGGAGGATGCAGAGTACTGTTGAGACTGGTATTGTTTATAAAATAACAATGTGAGAAATGATTGTAATGAGGGTGGAAGTAGACTCCCCGTCAAAGTTGAGCCACTGTTGATTTGTATATAAGCAATTTCCAGTTATTGGATAAGAAGATTGCTGCTCCTGAACTTGGATCACTTTTTAAATTTAAATTGGTAATTTGATTTATTATTGTCACATGTACCAAGGTACAGTGAAAAACTTTGTTTTGCATGCCATCCATACAGATTATTTCATCACATCAGTGGATTGAGGTAGTACAAGGGAAAAGCAATAACAGAGTGCAGAATAAAGTGCTATAGTTACAGAGAAAGTGCAGTGCAGGCAGACAATAAGGTGCAAGCCCATAACAAAATAGATTGTAAGGTCAAGAGTCCATCTTATCAGACTAGGGGACCGTTCAATCATCTTATAACAGTGGAATAGAAGCTGTCCTTGAGCCTCGTAGTACATGCTTTCAGGTTTTTGTATCTTCTGCTTGATGGGAGGGGGGGAGAAGAGAGAATGTCTGGGGTGGGTGCAGTCTTTGATTATGTTGGCTGCTTTACCAAGGCAGCGGGAAGCATAGATTCTTGAGGAGGTCTTACTGACAATCCCTAGCTTTTCATTCTTCTCATTAAAATGGATTATAGACTGACAAAAATGAAAAGGACAATCTGGGAATTAGTTCGGTGGAGTAACAAAGTGAGACTGTCATAGTTAGAAAGAGATTCACTGGGGAAAATAAGGTTCACAGTCTCAGTCTCCCTTCTCTTGGGATTCCAGAGTTCTTGGACCAGGCATGGAGAACAGATGTGCAGTATAATCACAAATTCCCACTGATAGAGCACTCTCTCAACCCCTTGAGCTTCAGTGGGGTCAACAGGAGAGTTCTTCACTGTGAATCCAATGTACTGTGGTACACATTTTGTAGCCTTTCCCACAAGTAGTAATGAGAAACATAATTTGTTCAGTTTCTAGCAGCATGAGCTGAGAGATAAATATTTGCCCTTGGCATCTGAAAATATTTTCTGCTCTTCTGCAAAATAGCACCTTGGGATCTTTCATATCTAGCTGAGGGAGGGGGGGGGGGGTGCCTTTTAAATAATTTGAAGTCTTATTCAAAAGATGCTAACTCCTACGTGGTCCAGTCTCTGCAGTGGGCCATGGACCACATCTTCCAATTCTGCTGACACCTGACCAATAAACCTCAGCTAGGTATTCCAAAGTATAATATCCCCCCTTCAGATGTTGCCTAATCAGCTTCAAATACTTGCATGTGGAACAGGGGACAAAAGGAAGTTTTAATTCAATCACTTAATATTAAAACTCAACAGCAAACCTCAAAGGAATGAGTTTGTTCTGGATGAATAAGTCTATGAAGAGCTAAAAAAGAATTATTGGAGACACAAGAGACTGCAGATGCTGGAATCTGGAGCAACAAACAATCTGCTGGAGGAACTCAGCGGGTTGAGTAGCATTTGTGGGGGGAAAGGTACTAAGCAGAGCTTCGACCTGAAACGTAATAATTCCTTTCCCCCCATAGATGCTGCTCGACCCACTGAGATCCTCTCTAAAAATATATGGAGAGATTCAGAATACAATGATTCAGCCTGTGAGAGGACAGGGTTTGAGATTGGCAGTCAGACAGAAGTTGGCTTACTGCTGTATGTGTTGTAATGCCTTGCTGAGCAGTAGCTTAAGTCTTGAATTGCACCTTCGACAGTGCAGCAAATAGCTCCTGCAAATCTAGTGTGTTACATTTTGTTGGCTGCAGGACCTCATTTTAAGCAGATTAAGTATAGGAAGGAGCTTAAATTTTGACACTCAAAGTTCATTTTATTTTTCATACCTTTTTCATTTTATTCGTCAGTTCTTCCAGCAGTTTGTTGTCAGACAGAATGATTGATAGAATATTGAATTAACCAAGTTGGTCTGTTTGGAAACACTAAGAAATGTTCAGCAGGTCATGTACAATTTTAAAAAAATTTATTTACAGCGTGGTAACAGGCCCCTCCGGCCCAACGGGTCCACGCCGCCCATTTTAAACCCAAATTAACCTACCCGTACGTCTTTTAGAATGTGGGAGGAAACCAGAGCACCCGGAGGAAACCCACGCAGACACGGGAGAACGTACAAACTCCTTACAGACAGCGATGGGAATCGAACCCTGATCGCTGGCGCTGTAATAGCGTCGCGCTAACCGCTACGCTACCGTGCCACCCCATCACATCACATGAATTTTCATATGCCAGCATGTTCTTAATTTAAGGACTATATCATTTACAAAAAACACAAGAACGGGAGAAATAAGGTCTCTTAGGGCCTGCTCTTTCTTCAGCATAATCACAACTCATCTGATCTTGGCGTCAACTCCACCTTCCTGCCTCTTCCCCATAACCCTTGACTCTTCAATAGTCCACAAACCTATCTTCACCTGAAATAGATTCAGTGATGCAGCTTGTGCCACTTGATTGGGTAGACAATTCCACAGATTCACAAGCCCCCGAAAGAAGAATTTCCTCTTCACCCTAAATGGGCAACCTTTTATCCCGAAATTATAACCAGAATTCTGGATTACCTATGTACGAAACATCTTCTCAGCATCCATGAGAAACTCACTGTTTCAATAAGGCCACCTCTAAACTCCATTGAGAATAGTCCAATTTGCTCAGCCTTTCTACATAAAACAACCCCTTCATGCCAGTGAACTTCTCTGAGATGCCTCCAGTACAGTAATTCCCTTCTTAAATAAGCACTAGAGCTGTACGGTCTTCTCCACATGTGGTCCCACCAGTTCTAGAAAGACTTCCTTACTTTTATAACCCATACCATTGAAGGTCAATATTCCACATCTTCCTAATTACTTACTGTACCTGCTGCTAACTTCCAGTGTTTCTTGTTCAAGGGCAGCAGATTCCTTCTGCACAGCATTTAGTCCTCTCCACATAAACAATATTTTCCTTTTCTATTCTCCTTTCTAAAGAGGATAACATCACACTTTCCCTCTTTCCCAGTCCTCTTCATTCTGATATGAGAAAGACTGCTTTTCTGGCATGGTTTCAGACATTTGTGAGTCGATAGCTTAACAGGAAGGCAAGCTAGAAGACAGTGTCTGTCCCTGGAGCATAGTACAGATATTAAAAAAAAACACCGTAAGTTCTTCTGAGTTGCTATTAAACACAGGAACAAATGAAGACCATTCAGACATTGAGCCTGTTCTACCATTTAATGTTTATCTGTATCTTAATTCCGTCTCCCTGCCTTGATTTCCTAACCTTCAGCACCCTTACCTAACTCAGCACTCTTACCTAACGGGAAGCTGTCCTTCTCTGTTCTGAGATTTGTAATCAATCTTAAACAACAATAAACTTTTGGGGAAAAGAATTCCAAATTCCCACTACCCTTTCCTAAGGATAATTTTCTTGTGGAGTTCATCTTTGGACAGTCCAGGTCCAATTTTAATTTTTTTTTGGTTATGCAGTGCCCTGGACCTTCCTACCAGAGTTAATGTTTCCCCCAACCACTCTATTGAACCATCTTAAACACTTCAATTAACCCCAAACTTTATGCCCACAGAATATAAACCAAGTCAATGTGACCAATTATTCTGGCTGTCTTGTAACAACTTGTATTTATTTGGAAAGGTTTAGCATAATCACAAAATAAAAAGTATTTCACAAGAACATCATCTGAGAAGCAGATGCTGTGCCAAGATGCTGACTACCTTTTTGTCAGCTGGATCTCAGGCCTCTATGTCTTATCTGGGCCTCAACTATCTATCAGCTGTGGGAACAGGCTTTGGCTTCCAGTGTCTAAATTGAATCACTTAATAAAAATGCATTGAAAACTGGATTTAAATGTTGTTTCCCAGAATCCAGTCAGCTGGGAAATCAGTGTAAACAACACAATAGTTCTATGAAAAGGTAATCAAATTGAACAGGAAGACAGGTTGCAACTTTTGATGGAGATGTACAAGATGATAAGAGGCATAGATTGAGTGGACAGTCAGAGACTTTTTCCCAGGGTGAAAATGACTAACACGAGCGGGCATAATTTTAAGGTAATTGGAGGAAGATATAAGGGGGATGTCAGGGGTAAGTTTTTTTTACACAGAGAGGTGGGTGCGTGGAACGTACTGCCTGCAGAGGTGGTGGAGGCAGATACATTAGGGACATTTAAGACACTCTTAGATAGCCACATGAATGATAGAAAAACGGAGGGCTATGTGGGAGGGAAGGGTTGGATAGATATTAGAGCAGGATAAGATGTCGGCACAACATCGTGAGCCAAAGGGCCTGTAATGTGCTGTAATGTTCTATGTTTTAACTAGGAACTGCAATGGTTTACAGCACAAACTGGCAATGAGGTTCTTGAGCACCAGAAGGCGCCAAAAACAATAGCCTTGCCTTCTCTCCTGTCAGGCCACTGTACTGCCATACAGACTTTATGGAAGAGTTCTTGAGGCCCAGCATTAAAGGTGACAAGATTGTACAACTGCTTAGTCAGCAAAACTTATATTTATTTAGAAATGATTACTATTATAAAAACATATAACATGTTTCACATGAGCATTATCTGGGATAGTGGATGCTCTTCATTCTGGGGCAAGGTATTGACCCAGCACTTCTCCCAGAGCTCCCTAAAATGGGCTTCCCAAATTCCTGAATTTCTAAACTATGAACTGGTATAGTCCAGAAGTCACTGTGCTTATCTCTCAAAATGCAGAGGTTCTCCAGCAGTTTAGATCTAAGTTGAAATTTAGTGATTGTTCATCTTAGGTTCGTGAGGCTTTTTGCAGCAAAAGATTGCCAGAAGTGATTTTGGAATAAGCTGTAAATAGTGAATCATGTTACATTTACAACCACTGTAAATGTTCCAAGCCTTAAGGGCAGATTTATGATGGGAGTCAGAGCCACTGTAATCATATCTCATTAGTACTGAAGTGCAGAGTCAAGGATATATTTAATCCTGGTCTCGGCTTTTTATTCATTCTGACTGAGTTCTAAAAAAGGGTTCCAGACAACCGAATGAAAATGAGGAACATGCCTTGAAATCAATATTTTTCTTCCTTTTTTTTAGGACATCTTTTGAGGATGACTTACTCCCACTCTGGCTTTGTGGGTTCTGAAGTAGTAATGAGGCCCATGTGAGATCTGCAGACTCCTCCACTGATGGGACAGGAGGTGTCCGACGGGGTAGGGTAGCTGGGTGGTTTGTGAGGTGATGCATTCCTTCTGCCACCTATGCAGAGTCTCTGTGTGCTCGTGAAGATTCCCTCAAAATTCTCAGTACCATCTGGGTGCCTGTTCTCCACTTTGACTGATCAAGGGCCAGAGATTCCTTGGAGTCAGTGGAGATGTTGCAGTTTTTCAAGGAAGTTTTAAGCATTTCTTTGAATCTTTTCCCTGTCCACATGGTATATTAATAATCTTACCCACTTAAAGTACGATCAGCCAATTTTACTTTTTGGGAGTAAGTTT
Source organism: Pristis pectinata (assembly GCF_009764475.1). NCBI lineage: Eukaryota > Metazoa > Chordata > Chondrichthyes > Rhinopristiformes > Pristidae > Pristis > Pristis pectinata. The sequence goes on along the minus strand of NC_067431.1, from coordinate 21,960,953 downwards.
TCCTTACCAGGTTTCACCCTATTTTCACCTTCCGCAGATATACTGTTTGTTATTCACCAGTCTTTGCTTCTTTCTTTCAGCTGCCACTATCACCACCACTTTATTCAATCTCTTCTATTTTCCATTCTATCGTTGACCCTCCTGTTTGATTTGTCTGTCCCTCTCCCTTTCATTGCAATTTAAACATCTTTTATTTCTAATGTTTCCTTGTTCTGGTGAAAAGTCATTGATCTGTTTATCTCTGCTGTCTAATTGGCTGAGTATTTCCAGCTATTTCTTCATCCTCGGAAAATATTGACTAACCTGCCTCCATCAGTTCAAGTCAGTTGACAGTTCTTCACGAATAGAGCACGTCAATGTAATTGTTACCTCAGCTGAAGGCAGCATTCTCTCCTCACTCAATGTTCATTCAAACACACTTTCTCCAGCAGTTATTTCTGATGATGGAATGCGTTGTGAATACTGGAGGAATTTCCTTCACCTTAGTGTAAGGACATTAGGATCAATAGCAATGTTTCAATCAATGATTTATCTAAGATCAATAACATAGCATAAATCTAGTCAAAAACTGGGATCCCCTGGGGCTGGGCAAGTCAATACCAGTACCTTCAGACTGTAACTGTGGTTCTTATTTTCTTGGGCTACGGTTGTTAGTGCAATTGTGATGTCAGCATTTACAACTATTTTTGACCACTTTCCATTTCTTTACTGATCCCATTACCATCCTGTTTTACTTTACAGAGTTTTCTCCTTATCATTTAATCCCTCCTCTTTTCAATCTTGTCAGACATTTTGTTCTTTTCTTCATTACTTCATTCAGTCTCTACTTGTCAAAAATTTACCCCTTTTATCTTACATTTTCCACAACTAACAGATCATTACCTGAAATATTAACACACTCTCTCTGTCTCTGTCTAGCTGTCTCTCCCTGTCTCTCTTTCTCTCCACAGATGTTCCGATCTGCGGAGTATTTCAATCATTCGCTGTTCTTATTCGTATTTGTAGCACCCATTGCCTTGTGCAATTCTGAGCATCCTGACACTGTCGGGAGACGGTTCATGTTGATTTACTTTTATATTTTGAAACCTATTTTATATTTGAGAGGGGGAGACACAGAAGTCCTCTTGGAGTTATCAGCTTTGTTACATCAGAAAAATATGAATGATGATTATAAAGGAATAAGAAAGATGTCACCATCAAATGTTTGTCGTGTCAAATCAAGAGAGATAAGGTGATGACAATTTATCTATACTGATGTTTAGCACTCTAGGCTGGTCCCTCACTTTTCACTGAGCCCATGAGCTCATTTCAAACCCCTGTCACCATATCCTAACCTGCACCATTCCCCACTCATCCATCAATTCTTACCTGTTGATCTATATTGGCTTTTGATCCAGCAACACATTGGCTTTGTATGAAAGTTCATCGACCTGAAATACTAACTCTGACTCTCTCTTCACAGATGCTGCCTTCCCTCCTGAGTATTTCTAGTATACTTTGCTTTAAATTCATCAATCACTGAAATCTCCCCCAGTTTTACAACCTGTTGGCTATCTAGGGTCCTCTCCCAGCATATCCTGATTTCTCAACATGCAGCATGTTGTCAGATTTTATTTGATAAAATGTTTCCAGAAAATACCTTGGGATATGTCTCCATGTTAAAGTGCTTGCATAAATGAAACTTGTTAAAGTATACAGGTCAATTGGTGGTCAATCTGAGTAAATCTCACTTGCACATAATGAGACTCTAATGTTTTAATTGTCCTAATGTACTAGCAGCCTGTAATGCGATACTGTGTGCACCCAGGCTGTAATCCTGCACCCTTTCAGTGCAAATTGTCTGCAGGAGACACATGTTTTCAACAACATAGGTGCCCACAAAATTTACTGGGAATGTTCAAGTGGAGGTGATTCAGAAGGGTGAAAGCAAGTTACAGTCGGACCTTTGATCCCTGGAAGAATGGTGCGTTATTTTAGTAGTGGTGCAGCAAGTAACCCCTCCCTCCCACCCATCCACTCATACACAAATCTCATTCCCCCCTACATTTTGCTTCAAAGTATCCGAATGCATTTAGCAAGGGTGGATTCAGTCATGTGGGCGCTGACTTTGTGTTAATGTCCAAGCTCATGTGTAATTCTTTACAGTGATTCTTACTACACGGTACTTACTACACGGTACTTACTACACGGTACTTACTACACGGTACTTACTACACGGTACTTACTACACAGTACTTACTACTACACATTTGGCCCAGCTTTTGTATTCTGGTTCTTTGAAAGAGGAAGCCATTTCCTACTCTTTCCCCCACCCTATACACCTGTAAGTATTTCCTGGTTGCTTGCTATTTCAAACGTCACCACTGTAGGATAAAGGGGAGCTGATACCCAGGATCAGCAAGGAATTTGGGAACAATTGATTTCCTCCTTGGGGAATCTTATTTCTTCTCTGCTATCTTCAAAAATGTTTGCTTCTGTTTCTGAAATCTTTTTCCTCCAATAGCTAATCTCCAATTGAAAACGTGGTAAAAAAATACATATCTTATAGTGAACGTGGCTGAGAAATTTTAACACAAGTAATCCCTGGAAACCTTCAGTGTGATGTTTTCAGAAACGTTATGCAAGAGTTCCAAGTTCTCAGGGGATATACTGGAATTCACTTCAATGTTTGTTGTGGATATTTCAGGACATGGAAAACATGCATTGATCAAATAGTTCTTCCCAGGATGGTTGTGCTGAAGGAGTTCACTCAGTGGTCAGCTTGACATAAGTATAGTATCCAAAATTCAGTGACTTAGTTGTGATTCTTGATGGTCCATTGACATTTATTTAACTTACAGAAATCATTCATAATAATACCACTCTGAATCAACATGACTTCTAATAAACTGTACACTGCGTAATGCTCCTTCCTTTACCAAGGAACTATGTAAACTTTCTCACTCTGAGTATCAGCACACACAAAATGCTGGAGGAACTCAGCAGGTCAGGCAGCATCTGTGGAGGGAAATAAACAGTCAACATTTCGGGCCTGATGAAGGGTCTCGACCCGAAATGTCGACTGTTTATTTCCCTCCATAGATGCTGCCTGACCTGCTGAGTTCCTCCAGCATTTTGTGTGTGTTGCTCCAGATTCCAGCATCTGCAGAATCTCTTGTGTCTCACTCTAAGTATCTCCTGGAATTGGCTATGATGGAGGACATCATCTCCATGGGTAGACTATAATTAGAAACCTGAATGTTGATTTCATGTATTAACGTACACATTGCCCCTATATCTGTAAAAGAATAAAAAGCAGGTTAGCAAATGCATTGGGATGGTAGTCAGTATAAATTGTAAATCCTAGTTTGGATGGACTGTTAAGCAAGTTCTACAAAATGTATTCATTTTTAGGAGTGGAAGTATTGGTTTATTATTGTCACATGCACCATGATACAGTAAAAAGCTTTGTTTTGTGTGCCATCCAGACAGATCATTCCATACATAATTACATAAAGTTAGAAAAAAGAAAACAGAATGCAGAATATCTTGTTGCAGTTACAGTGCAGGTAGACAAATAAGGTGCAAGGGCCACAATGAGGTAGATTGGGAGATCAAGAGTTCATCTTGAAGCATATTGAGAGGTCCGGTCAAGAGTCTGATGACAGCAGGATGGAAGTTCTCCTTGAGTCTGGTGGTTTGTGCTCTCAGGCTTTTATATCTTCTGCCTGACGGGAGAGGGGAGGAGAGAGAATGACTGGAGTTGGAGGGTTCCTTGCTTATGTTGGCTGCTTTCATTATTAAAGAAGGAAATATAACATTGAGTGTGTACCCTTTAAGAATTATAGCATGTAGCAAACAGATCTCTATGTATTGCTCAAGTTCATTGTTTTCACGGGCAGAACTACATGGGGTATAAATGCCATGAAAATTAGCATTATGCAGCAGCAGCACAGTACATTATAATCATGACAAACATCAGTTAACATAAACATAATTAACTTAAATTATATATAACTTACACAACAAAATAAACATAATGACAATAGTGCAAGTTGAGAGAGAGGAAAAGAAACATAGTCCGAGATAGTGTAAAGATTTTTCAGGTCAGTTCAGGAACCTGATAGCAGTGGAGAAGAAGCTGTTGTGAACCTTGAGGTGTGGGTCTCAGGGTACTGTACCTCCTACCTAATGGCAGCATCGAGAAGAGGACATGGCCTGGATAGCGGGGTCTCTGATGATGGATGTTGCCTTCCTGAGACATTGCCTCTTGTAGATGTCCTCGATGGTGGGGAGAGTTGTACCCATGATGGAAGTGGCTGAGTCCACCACTCTCTGTAGCCTCTTGCATTCCTGTCCATTGGGGTTTCTATACCAGGCCACAAATGTTTCCGTGCAGAACTGAGCAGAGCCTTATATGGAAGTAACCACAGTAGAAGTGCTTTCCCTCACTGTAAACTTTGCTTTTGTTTAATAAAACATCTTTTTTTTAATTCAAACCACTGACTGTTCTTCTGTGACTCAGGGATACTGAGACAAAGTTTTAATCTTTCACTACTTTGTGTGATCAGTCATTTGTACGTTGAGCTGTAAGTTGGTGTATGTATGGTCTGGTCTGCTGCTGAGGGAGGTTGAGTCCCAGGAATTGAATCTTAAGAAGGGTTAACAATCCAGCTAACTATGTGATGTTTTCAAGTTGAAAAGAATTTACTTTCATCTTTATCAGGTACTTGAATTTTGGCTGCTTTCCAGTTTGTCCTGCTGGCAATTTACTGTTCCACTCTATGCCTTTTGATTGCTTTTGGCAGCTGATGAAATAAATTCATAGAACTTAGAAATTTTATTACAATTTGAAACTGCTGTGGAGAATTTCAAATTAGAAGCATAGTGTAGCCCATTACGGATTGAACACAATGTGACAGTTAAGTCTGAATTAACACCTTATTAGTTTCATGATAATTTAAACACCAAGTACACGTTTAGCCGATTAAAAGACTGCAGTAAGAATCAAAGTGGGTGAGTACATTGCCTGTGACTTCAGTGAAAAACAAAAAGGGAAGATGCTGAAAATACTCAACTGATCAGGCAGCTTCTGTCGAGCTAACACTTCATGTTGATGACCTTTCATCAGAACTGGTAAATGTGAGGAAAATAAGTGTGTTTTAAATTGCAGGGATTGGGGAGAACAAAGGGGGTGTCTGTGATAGGAGTGAGAATGAGAGATTTCAAGTGACACAGATGGTGTTGGTTCAGATGTCAACTGGAAAGGCTAGCTATCTCAGATTGTTGAATTTAATAGAGTGTCCCAAGGTCTGCATTGTTCCCAAGTGGAAGATGAGGTGCTAGTGCTTGAGTTTATGGCGAGGTTGATTGGAGTAGTGTCAGAGGCTAAAGACAAAGATAGAGTGGATAGAGATATAATGTGACAGGCAACTGGGAGCTCAAGGACACCCTTGTGAACAGAATGGAGGTTTTCCAAAGAGTCGTTACTCACTCTGTGTTTAGTTTCACCAACATAGAGGAGACCACATGGTGAGTACAAAATATAGTACATTATATTGGAAGAAGAATAGGTGGTATTGTAGACAATGAAGAAGGTCATGGTAACTGGCGTTCAATTCCGATAAGTGCAAGGTGTTGCATTTTGGGAACTCAAACCAGGGTAGGATTTTCACAGAGAACCGTAAAGCCCTGGGGAGTGTTGTAGAACAGAAGGTCCTAGGAGTTCAAGTACATAGTTCCCTGAAAGTGGCGTCACAGGTAGACAGGGTGATGAAGAAGGCATTTGGCATGCTGGGCTTCATCGGTCAGAGCACTGAATAGTGGAGTTGGGACGTTATGTCGCAGTTGTATGAGATGTTACCCAGAGTAATGTAAATAACACATAACACAAGCACACAGGCCTGCTTCACACCGCCAAGGATGTTGAAGGCCTCCGAAGAAGAGCAGTCAAATGCCTTCTTCATCACCCTGTCTACCTGTGACGCCACTTTCAGGGAACTATGTACTTGAACTCCTAGGACCTTCTGTTCTACAACACTCCCCAGGGCTTTACGGTTCTCTGTGAAAATCCTACCCTGGTTTGAGTTCCCAAAATGCAACACCTTGCACTTATCTGAATTGAACGCCAGTTACCATGACCTTCTTCATTGTCTACAATACCACCTATTCTTCTTCCAATATAATGTACTATATTTTGTACTCACCATGTGGTCTCCTCTATGTTGGTAAAACTAAACACAGAGTGAGTAACGACTCTTTGGAAAACCTCCATTCTGTTCACAAGGGTGTCCTTGAGCTTCCAGTTGCCTGTCACTTTATATCTCTATCTACTCTATCTTTGTCTTTAGCCTCTGACACTACTCCAATCAACCTCGCCATAAACTCAATATGCCTTTCATGTCTGTGTGGAATGACTGAACTATCCTGAGGAGCCTCGAGGGACAACCAATCCTGGTGAGGATTCTAAACAGGCCGTCTCTGCTCACAAGGTCGAAGGCCTTCGTGAGGTCAATGAAAGCAACGTAGAGCGGTTGTCTTTGCTCTCTGCATTTCTCTTGTAGCTGTCGAAGGGAGAAGATCATGTCGATTGTAGAGCATTCTGACTTGAAGCCACACTGAGATTCGGGATATACCCTTTCGGTGATTTTCTGCAGTCTGTTCAGGACCACACGGGTGAAAACTTTCCCAACGATGCTCAGCAAAGAGACCCTCCTGTAGCTGTTACAGTCGTTTCTGTCCCCTTTATTCTTATATAGGGTGACAATGTTGCAGGCTCTCATATCCTGTGGCACCGCTCCCTCTTTTCAGCACTGGCAGACTAGTTCGTGCAGATGGTTTAGTAGGACACCCTTTGCGCACTTGATGGCCTCTGGTGGAATGCCATCCAATTCAGGTGCCTTCCCAGTGGGCAGGCTGTCGATGGCTTTACTCAGCTCTTCGGCAGTTGGCAATGCATCCAGTCCCTCCATGATAGGGAGGCATTCCATGGCGTCTAGCGCGCTGTCCAAGATGCTGTTTTCCCTGGACTAGAGTTTGGAGTAATGCTCCATCCATCCCTCCATCTGCTTGCCTTTGTCAGACCATTTAGACAACACACAGAACATAAATTATAAATAAATTATACAAGACAGTGAAGAAAAAGGACATTGCAAAACCAGGCATTAGTGCGAAAAAAAGATAATCAGAGACAAGTCTGTGGTAGTGCAAGAGGTAGTGCGTCGTGTTCTTTTGCTGAGGGAGGGATAGCGTTGTGCAGGTCGGTTCAAGAACCTGATGGTTGTAGGAAAGTAGTTGTTCTTGAACCTGGTGGTGTGGGACTTCAGGCTTCTGTACCTCCTGCCTGACAGTAGCAACGAGAAGTTTGCATAATCCCGATAAGAGGATACTTGATGGTAGATCAGCGGGTCAGGCAGCATCTGTGGTCAGAGACACTTTGATAGAATTCTGGCTGAGGTATACAACTGAATTATATGGGGCATAGGTAGAGTAGATAGCGAGAAACCTATTCCCCTGAGCAGAGGTGCCTATAATCAGGATGCATAGTTTTAAGGAGATTTAGGGTGGATTTGAAGAAGATTTTTTTTAATCAAAGGGTTGATGAAATCTGGAACCCACTATCTGTGAGAATGGGGGAGACAGAGATTCTCACAACATTTAATAAGTATTTAGATGAATGCTGGAATCACCAAGGCATAGAAGGCCATGAGCTGAGTACTGAACAATGGGTTTTACATAGATGACCAGCACAGGCATAGTGGACCAAAGGGCCTGTTTCCATGCTGTATGTCTCTATGACCAGGCAAAGATGTGACAGGTGGAATATAATGTGGAAAAACCTGAATTTATTCAATCTTGGTAGGAAGAGGGATACATCAGAACATCTTTTAAAAGGAGAGAAACTGGCAAATGTTGGTGGTTGGAGGAATTTACTGCCTTGTACGTAAACAATAGAAAGTTCATACACAGTCACAGTGACAACTTAACAGTACATTAGTCTTTATTACGTGACTTCAAGAAAGTTGCTGAATCCTTGTTAATACAAGTTGCTTTGCTCGAGCAGCTCCAAATACTCCCAGCCAATGAAAGACTTAAGTGGTGAAGTCACTGTTGTAATGCAAAAAATAACTAACAGCCAATTTGCAGGTAACAAGCCTTGTGATAATAATTGGATAATTTATTTTTATGTGTTGATTAAAGGATAAATATAGACACAAGATTCCTTGCCTTCTCTTTAAAATAACACCATGGGGCTATTGTCACCTGTATAAATAAGACATCTTACAGGGCAGCACTCCTTCAGCACTGCATTGCCTTTTGCTCCCAAGGTGCTGAAATGGGATTTGAACCCACAACTTCCCAACTCAGAGCTAAGAGAAGTACCGGCTGAGCCTCAGTTAATGAAATGCTGAAAATCAAAACAAAATGGAATTCCTTGCATTTGATTCATGCTTCACTTTAGATTTGTCAATGAATACTTGAAAAACTATTGTCTGAGTTTTAAGAGAGGATGCATAATGGGGACTGGGGGAGGGAAAGGATGGGAAATCCTTAATTGCCACTTATTTCAGTTCACATGAAATATTTTGAAAGATTAAGTCTCTGCCAGCTACTCTCTGTTCCAATCCATGTGAGTTAACAGTTGCCTCAGTAAATGCTTTGGCAAATTTTAAGATAATGATTCAGAAATGCTAAGATAATAACCATTGAAGTTGTCTGTAAGATACAACCCTTAGGGTTCACCTCCCATTGAATATTTAAGGAATGTATCCTCTCCTGTCCATCTGGAACTACTTCAGTTGCATTTACCAACTCAACGCATGTTTTTATCCTCACTTGCATGAGAACTGAATCAATAATGTTCCACAAGTCCATCCTTGAATGAATTACTCTACCCTTCAAGCTGTCCTGTCATCTTCTTAGCTGAGACTGTGGATGTTTGGAGAACTTAGAGTCAATCATGCACCCTCCAGTAATCAGGTTGGAATTATCACAGACATTATGGACTTTGGTGGGCATCTTGGTCACCATGAGTGAGTTCCAAAGGGCCTGCTTTTATGCTGTATTACTCTGTGGTTCTATGGTTGATAGTATAAAATAGGCAACATTTTATCAGCCATTCATCGTATATATTTCTCCCTGTTTTCATTGTATTGGAGAGATGTACTGCAGACAGTGTGTTTTACCACACTTGTCTATAGTCATACTTTTCTCTATCGAGTCTAACAAGCAACTAAGCAGATTTTATTCTGTTGGAAGGGACTAGATTTAATCCCTCATCCTGGATGTTCTGATCCAAGCAGCACAGAATACCTCAAATATATTTTTTGTTTTTTAACTTCCAAGGCTTTAAGAAAGGGGACACGCAACAAGTAGCATTTGCCATAATGTAGATGGCCAGCATATAGCAGCAGACAGTACAAGGATGCAGATTGAATTTTGGGCTTGTTTATGGTGGGGAGGGCCTAATATTGAGTAGCAAGGGAGATTGGAGAGGAAAAAGAATTGTTGCAAGGCAGTTATTTAAAATCTGTTATAAACTGATTGACCAATGAGCTGACGCTGATATCTTTCAGGCTGTGTGATGTGGGTTCCAACTGGTGAATCCACAGATGTACAAATGGCAAGTGGAGCCTGCAACCTGCCAAGACCCAAAATGGGTTCTGTGGTGATGGGAGTGAAGAGGAAGGCGGACCTTTTGGCCTCCTATGACCAAGGGTTTTCTCCAGACTTTCTCAAAAATTCCCAGACACTCCAGATCAAATCAGAGTTCCCAGGTGTTTGTCCAGCAAGGCCGGAGCCCTATTTTTTAGCCTTCTCTCTATCCTGCAGGTATTGGTGTTGGTTTATGATTGTTACTTGTACCAAGGTACAGTGAAAAACTTGTCTTGCATACTGTTCATACAGATCAATTCATCACACAGTACATCGAGGTAGTACAGAGCGCATTGAGGTAGTACAGGGTAAAAACAATAAAAGAGTACAGAGTAAAGTGTCACAGCTACAGGGAAGTGCATTGCAGGCAGACAATAAGGTGCAAGGTCAAACAAGGTAGATTGTGAGGTCAAGAGTCCATCTCATCGTATAAGGGAACCATTCAATAGTCTTATCACTGTGGGATAGAAGCTGTCCTTGAGCTTGGTGGTATGTGTCCTTGGGCTCCTGTATCTTCTGCCTGATGGGAGAGGAAAGAGGAGAGAATGACCCGGGTGGGTGAGGTCTTTGATTACGCTGGCTGCTTCACCAAGGCAGCGAGAGGTATAGACAGTCCATGGAGGGGAGGCTGTTTTGCATGATGCGCTGGGCTGTGTCCACAACTCTGCAGTTTCTTGCGGTCCTGGGCAGAGCAGTTGCCATACCAAGCCGTGATGCATCCAGATAGGATGCTTTCTATGGTGCATCGATTAAAAATTGGTGATTGTCAAAGGGGACATGCCAAATTTCTTTAGCCTCCTGATGAAGTCGAGGTGCTGGTGAGCTTTCTTGGCCATGGCATCGACACAGTAGGACCAGGACAGGCTATTGGTGATGTTCACTCCTGGGAACTTGAAGCTCTCAACCCTCTCGACCTCAGGTGAAAATGGAGGAGCTGAATGTTTCTCTAACCTGAATGTTTTAAAAAAAAAGTGAGAAATGATTAGAACAAGAAAAAAATGTACTCAAAAATACAACTATTCAATGCAAATGTTTCCCAAGTTTTGTTGTTTTATTGAAGAATGAAAACTCTTCGGTATTCTCCAAACAAACTTGGATTTCAAAATAAATTCCTCTGATTGTAAAATCATTGCAGAGGGATTGGATTTTTTCCATGAAGCTGTAGCTGATTTTTATTTTGTTTAGTTCTGATTTTGTGAACATTTGACTGTGTAATAAATCAATCAAAAGTCTAACTTGCAATTAACTTTTTAAAAATTGTTTTAAGTTGAATTAAAGAAGGGAAGAAGAGGAACACAGCACAGTCTGGTCCATTTATGAGCAGCTGTTCTTTCTAATTCAGTTGAATTTGAAACCTATTCAAAGAATATTTCCTCTCCTGCAGCAGCCTCTGCTTCCTCTGACAGCGTCAGCTGCAATTCTCCTGGAGACTCACTCAGCTGGAAAAGATGCTCTCTTTTTCTGCCGCCACTGCTTGTTCAGCCAAGGTTGCTGCAAAAACCTTGGCTGAAGTTGGCCCTGGAGTTTAGGAGAGTGTGATTCTTCCCTCTGCACGAAGTACCTGGTTGTATAATACCTGAGTAATAGGTGAAAAATGAAGATGGTATTCATGTTAAATAGAAACAGGAATAGACCATTTGGCCCCTTGTGCTATTCATCCATTCAATAAGATCATGGCTAATCTTATATTGTAGCACTGTCCATTGATTCAACTGATTAAGGTCACTCCTTCATAAGCTGCTTGGTCATGGAGGCCACCTTATTGCAAGATGCTAAACTTGCTACCTGTTTCTCAAAAGTAAATCAAATTAAACAACCCATGTAACCCTGAATTCATCTTGTTCTTTCTTCATGACAGTTGTTGGCATATTACAAGTGAAGTATGTAAGACTCAGTTGATAGTTGACCAGACAAGAACCTGATTAGAAAGGAAATCTGAGCATACATGTGAACACAGGAATTAGGAGCAGGAGTAGGCCACTCAGCCCCTTGAGTCTGTTCTACCATTTAATAAGATTATGGCTGATTGTAACCTCAACTTCATATTCCTCTCTACCCACTTTAATCTTTCACTCTTGCTCGTTAAGGATCTGTTATTGCATTGAAAAATGTTAAAAGTCTCTGCTTCCAAAGCTCTTTCAGGGAGAAAGTTCCGAAGATTCACAACCTTCTGAGAGAAAATATTTTACCTGATCCCCGTCTTAAATGGACAGCTCCTTATTTTTAAACAGTGACCCCTAGTTCTGGACTATCCCACCAGAGGAGACATCATCTCCACACCCAACCCGTCAAGACCACTCAGGATCTTAATGTTTCAATTAGGTCCTCTTTGGTCCATCCAAACTCCAGCAGATACATGTCAAGCTTGTCTGACCTTTCCTGATAAGATATCCTGCCCAATCCAGATATTAGTCCACCTGAGGTTCTTTGACCTGAAACATTGTCTGTCTCTCTTTCCACGGATGCTGCCTGACCTGCTGAGGCTATCGACATTTTCTGTTCTTTTTGGATCAGTCTAATAAACCTTCCCTGAACTGGTTATAATATTTTAACTTACTTTCTTAAATAAGGAGGCCAATACAGTACACAATCCTCCAGATGAGGTCATATTAATGCCCCATATAAATGAAGCATAACCTCCCTACTTTTGCATTCAATATCCCTCGCAATAAACGATAATATTTTGTAGCTTTCTTACTTACTTGCAGTACCCACATACTAGACTTGTGCGCAAATGCACTGAGACACTCAGATCCCCCTGCATCAAACAGTTCAACAAACACTGACCATTTAAATTTTATTTTTTTTAGCTTTTATTTTTAAATTTTGAATAGATGCGGCATCTAACAATAGGTGGGATCTGAATAGACATGGAGCCTGTCTAGACCAAGGGCCACCTCCAGGTGGAAGCTGTCTAGGTATGTGACCTGACTAGACACAGGACGGACTAACTGGGGGACATGACTAGATGTGGCAATTGACTAATCGTGGAATCTAACTTGACATAAGATCTAACGAGACATGGAGCCAGTCTAGACAAGGGAACCTCATGGATCCTGACAGACAAGAGCTCTGCAACCTTTAATTCCTGCCTTAATAAATAAAAGTTTTATCAGTCCAGAAAACATGACGCACCTAGGATTTGATTATTGCACGCTGGACTTATCCTTAATTCTAATCTTAAGGAAAATCAATCCAATTAAAAATCCAATCTTTATAGTGGGGGAGAAAAACTATGTTTCTTCTAATTTCAGACCTAGTCATGTTTTGCTGTCCATAAGGTTCAAGTGTCTCCACAGCCAGTTATCAAGCGTTGTCCTGAATGATTTGTCTGATCATCAGAGGGGGCACACTTGAGGATGTAAGGGAAAGCATATAAGTTTTAGCATCTACAACTGGTTGTGGAGTCCCATTGGCAGGGACTTGCTAATAGACTTCATTTTATACACTTTAGCTTTATTAAAGTGGTGGATGGGTAGGTCAAATTATAGTGCACAACAACTGATTAGCTGAATAGTTTTAATGCCACATATATGAATTTTATTTTATGCCGTGACTAACCTGCACTGAGCTGGTAATCTCTTCAGGGATGTAACACCAACTTTTGCAGATTTGTTGACGGATAATTTATATACATAGATGTCTTTAATTATTTTACTTCAAATTGCAATTAGCTGATAATAGCACTGAATTAATTTTGTCTCAATGTACAGAGCATAACAAAGGATTATCCCTCTGGGTCCCTGTGCCTCATGTTGACATTCAGTTGCACAGCAAACACTTATCAATATTTAAATGGTACCAATTGTGTATGTGATCAAATCTGCAAAAATATGCTACAATTTTAATGATAGGGCAGTATATTGTAGCATATTTCATTGAGGATATTGCTCCTTTTAAGTTGATGAATAGGTAGGAAGTGCTTGCTTCAGTTCTAGCCCTGCCATGAGTTACTAAAATGACCAGTTCAGGGCGGCACGGCAGCGTAGCGCTTAGCGCGGCGCTATTACAGCGCCAGCGATCAGGATTCGATTCCCGTCACTGTCTGTAAGGAGTTTGTACGTTCTCCCGTGTCTGCGTGGGTTTCCTCCGGGTGCTCCAGTTTCCTCTCACATTGCAAAGACGTACGGGTAGGTTAATTTGGGTTTAAAATGGGCGGCGCGGACTCTTTGGGCCGGAAGGGCCTGTTACCACGCTGTAAATAAAAAAGAATGACAGAGGTCATTGATGGGTTACATTCAAAAGTTGGATGAATAGAATGCACTGTTAAATCACTAAGGCACTTTTATGTAAGCATTTTATTAGAGAATGCGGTAAGTGGCTCCTGAATGGATACATTTCCAGAGCTGAGTGTGAAGGTGACATGATTCTTCTTTATATTCACCTAATGTTTATCTGTTTACTGGTGCTAAGCAATGAAAGGAATTCATTTTGGTCTTGTACATAAAAGTACTTATTTATCTTTTAAACTTACAAGCTACTAATTCAATTTCAAGGATACGTAGGCTAAAATCTGCATTTTCTGATATTTCCATTTTGTTAAGAAAAGAGCAGCTTATCAACTGGTCCTTTTGAAAGAAAGGAAAAGTTGGATTTAGACAATGCCTTTGGAAACTCAGGACATCCCAAATGAAGACAGAATATGAAAAATACATTGTCAATTTGGGAGATACACGTTCTCAAAATGAGCTACATGCCAACAACCAGACAATGCTTTCAGTGAAATAAAAACAGAAATTACTGGGATTTCAGTGGATGCAAAAACTCATTTATGCTTAGGTGACAAACTATTTCAAATGCAGTTTTTTTTCAATGCACAGTTCTTACCTTTTGTTTTACACCCGATGAAAAGTCTGATTAAAGGTTATTGACTTGAAACTTACGTCTGTTACTCCCTCCACAGATGCTGCCTGACCAGTTGAATTTTTCCAGCATTTTCTGTTTTTTGTTTTTATTTCAGATTTCCAACAACTGCAGTGCTTTGCTTTACTTTTGGTTAGTCCTTTTTAGAGCAAGAATTGCTAAGAAATGGCATTCATAGACAAGTATTGAACTTATGAGATGTTGCTGAAGTTTTATCATGAGATAATTTGATGGTGATGACAAGGAAAGGGGCATGTGTGATATTGAAGTTTAAACTTGTTTACATAGAGAGACAATCAGTGAAGGTCAAGAGACAATGGAGGTAGAATGGGATCTGCCCAATAACATTTTGTCATTGTTTTCTTTTGGAACTTGGTTTGAGAAATCTCAGCTTTATTTCTAAGTATAGGTCTGACAACAAGACTGAACTGAAACTATCCCAAAGAATGTACAATGGGTTGTTGTTAAGATTCCCCCATGGGGTAAATTTGTGAACCCCAGCTGCCGTATCAGGTGTGTTGGCAGTCAGCAAATGGCAAAAATGTTTCCCATTGGGAAGGGAGACTCAAAGGATTGACTCCCAAAGTAACAAGATGAAGGCTTGGGAACAAATCAGCTACCTAGGGAATTCTGTCAGGCACATGAATGCCCAGAGAGGGGGAAGAGACAATTATACTTAGTTCACCAAATTCTTTACATCTTGTTTCTTAAAACTAATGAAAAGCAAGAACTGATTGTCAATGAAAACAAAATTTTCCATGTAATATTAAAGTTAAACAGTCAGATTGAAACATGTCTAGTTAACTTTTGCAAACTAATGCCTAGTGCCAAGTATGTAAATACTCTGTCCATTATTTTAGCAATGTTTTACCCTTTTTAAAGTAGAATATCATTAAGATTCTTAAGAACACTACATCAAATAATTCTTTCTCATGGCGGTCTGGAGGTCAGTGTTTTATGTTATCGATATCTGGATTTGTACTGTATGCAAATATTCATGGGATGTGATGAATTTTAATAATTTAAACATTTTATCTGTTACCATGTAGTTAAAATATTCCCTACAGAAACTTATTACTTGTGATATACTATATTGCATGTGAAGCTCTTGAAGAAGATGCTTTAAGGTAAAATGAGGTGTGGGGGAGATATAATGGCTGCAATCTGTCCTTTCTGAAATATTATTCTTGAGGTGATTGCACAATTCAACATATAAAATACTCATTTTCAATGGACCTTTGCCTTTCAGGATTACATAATTCAATTTTTATTCTGTGCTAAGGCACATTTTGCAATACTTTTGTGTGATTTTTGGATTCAAGTAGATGAAGAATGATTATGCTTTCTATTTTGAGCAGCTAGGGTTAAGTCCAAGTTGACCAGGATCAGATATTCAGTGAAACAAGCTTTCTTTATTCTAGTGACAAGCTACACCAGTCTCTGAAAAGTTTTCTTCAACATTTTTTTTTATTCTTTCAAATCAGTCAACTTGTAGTCCATGTCCACTATAAACACGTTGAATTGGACAATTTTATTTCTGGATTCCCTAACCCGCTCACTCTTTCTTCCTTTCAGAGGCTTCCAAACACCATTACCTTCCCCAAGCTTGTGGTGACTTGACGCCAGGGTATACGTAAAGGGGGCCAAATGTACACTTGGGTCTGTCCACCAAAAATTTGAATAAGGTGATGTAATATGTAGATCAGTGTCAAATATTGTGTAGTAACTTTCCTGTGAAGGTTGCTCAATTTATCGGAGTTCTTTGAAGAAGTAATGTATACTATGGACAAAGAGCAACT
Organism: Pristis pectinata; assembly: GCF_009764475.1. Classification (NCBI taxonomy): domain Eukaryota; kingdom Metazoa; phylum Chordata; class Chondrichthyes; order Rhinopristiformes; family Pristidae; genus Pristis; species Pristis pectinata. The sequence continues at coordinate 21,944,658 of NC_067431.1, read as the reverse complement.
GGTGGACATATTGCACCTAGATTTCCAGAAAGCATCTGATAAGATGTCGGATTAAAGGTTATTGTTGAAATTAAAAGCATTATTTGTGAGGCATAAATATATCATTACTGATGCAATTCACTATTTACTTGAAATTTAGTTCCTGTAAAATTCAGTAGTGCATAACCAAAACAGCAAAACTTCAACACTTAATGCTGCTGTTCAAATGTGGTTACAAAGTGTTAAAGTTGTTCATTCCTCAGGAAAATCCCAAAAAATGAATGACTGCAATTTGCAACCCCACAGCATCCTTGACACAGTAGGGACATGTGAATTAGGAGCAGAACCAAGTCACTCAGCTCATTGAGCCCACTCTGCCATTTAATAAGATCTTGGCTGATCCGATTATAACCTCAATTCCACCTTCTGATTTGCCCATAATAATCTGTCAACTTGTTTATCAGATATCTACCTTTCTCTCGAAAATATTGTCAAACCTTTCATCCACTGTCCTTTGAGGAAGCGAGTTCAAAAAACTCATAACCATCTCAGAGAAAAAAAAATTCTCCTCATCTCTATCCAAAATGGGCAATCTCTTATTTTTAAACAGTGGCCCTTAGTTCTAGTTACTCCTAAAGAGGAAACATCCTCGCAACAGGCACCCTGTCAAGACCCCACATATCCTCCCAAATATATGTATCAATTGTCCCATCACACTATTCAAGACTCCAGCAGATACAGGCCTAGCCTGTCAAACCCTTCCTCATAAGACAACCCACCCATTCTAAATATTAGTCAAGTAAACTTTCACTGAACTGCTTCTAATGCATTAACATCCTTTCCTAAATAAGGAGAGCAATACTGTATACAGAACTCCAAATATGGTCCCTAGATATGGTCTCACCAATGCTCTATAACTATAACTTCCTTATTTTGATACTCAATTCCCCTAGCAATAAACAATAACATTCTATAGCTTTTGTTGCTGCTTACTGTAGCTGCATACTAGACCTTTGCAAGTCATGCACTAGGACATCCAAATCCTTCTGCACCTGAGAATTCTGCAATGTCTCGCTATTTAAATAATATGCCAGTTATTCCAAAATGTCCTGCCAAAAGACAGAGTTTTACATTTTCCTATGCTGCGCTTTGGAGATCTTTGCCCACTCACTTAGCCTGTCTATATCCCTTTGTAGCCTCCCACTGTTCTTTGCATCATCAGCAAACTTAGCAATCAAACATTCACTCTTCCTCCAAGTAATTTACAGATATTGCACAATGTTGTGCACCCAGCACTAACCCCTGTGTCACATATCTTGTTACATCTTGCTAACCAGAAGAAGACCCATTAATACCAACATTTTGTTTCCCGTTAGTCAACCAATCTTGCCAATACATTCCCCCCTTACAGTATTAAGTGTTGAAGTTTTGCTGTTTTGGTTATGCAGTATTGAATTCTGAATTGTCCACCCAGGTGACAACCAGACAGTCGGTCAAATTTGCAAAGTGACACAGATATTATCCACATTTTTCATTTTTAACTTCTCAGGAGCAGGAAGCAAGGATACCCAAATGAATCTTCTAGGGTCTGTCATCTGAGGGTTGATGATGTTATCGAGCCCCAGGACCAATTTTAACTCTGGCCTGAATGAGAAGCCTCTCCACATACCCAGCTAACTGAAGAGAATGGGGGAAGATCTGTGAGCAGACTGGGTCATTCCAAGATGGTTCTTTTCAATTTCTTTTGTGACACCCAGTGCAACAGAAGCAGCTTCACAAGGAGAGGTTAGCCTTCCATATTCTGGGATCCCCTCCCATAAGACCTTCAGCAAACCCTTTCCCTGTGACTTAAGCTTATTTACTGACCGTTTTGTTTCTTTTCACTTGGTAGCCACAATGATGCAAAGCCAATGAACCAGGAGGATGACAAAAAACTAAAGTTTGCATTGATCATCTTTTTCCTGTCTCACACTGTCTAAGATACCTGATTAGGATGTGATATGCCAGCACCAAGATCAAAGGGTCATTGCTTCAAACAGTTTTAGCACTGTATTTTCTATGCCTTCACATCTCTTTACCGTCTACTCTTAACCGGAAAGTTGCAAGCAAGCTCACAGGCAGCTAGGAAGCATCAAGGCTTCAGTCCGTGTAACTAAGAGTGTCTTTGCTGTCAAACTCCAGAAAACAGGACATCAGTGTCCCCATTACAGTGCAGAAGACGTCAAGTTGTAGTGCTGCAACGTAGCCTGAGGCTGCTCTTACTGGGACGTCTTCCTTCTTTAATTTTGTTGAAGGAGAGAGTCCACAGCACAGGAGTGTCAGACTGTCAGCAGCTGGTGCGTGTACAGCGGTTTGAAAGTAGTGCTGTATGTTCTATGTGTGCTTGGCCTTCACTGAAGGCAAGTGAATGAGTTAAAGGCACAAGGCAAGAATAAAGTATCCCGTCTCCTTTGCCCGTGTTTGCTTCTAGTGCAAGTGACGTGGGATTTCTTTTCCTGTGTACACAAGTTGCTGTGACGTATTGATAAAGGTGGACGAAGACAGGTGGGAGAAGGTGTGGAGGAGAATTGGAATTGGTTTATCGTCACATGTACCAAGATACAGTGAAAAACTTAGTTTTGCAAGCTATCCATACAGATCATTTCGAAACATCAGTACATTGAGGTAATCCAAGGAGAAAGCAATAACAGGATGCAGAATGTAGTGTTATAGTTACAGAGAATGTTTACCTGCACTGCACTATGTGCAAGGGCCATGACAAGGGAGATTGTGAGGTCAAGAGTTCATATTTAACTTACAAGAGGTCCGTTCAAGAGTCTTATAACAGTGGGATAGTAACAGTCCTTGAGCCTGGTGGTATGTGTTTTCAAGCTTTTGTAAGTTCTGCCTGATGGAAGGGGGGAAAAGAGAGAATGTTCATGGTGGGAGGGGTCTTTGATTAAGCTGGCTGCTTTTCTGAGGCAGCGGGAAGTGTAGGCAGGGGAGGGTTGTGGGGGAGACCAACACACAACATATCCCAACAAACATGGAGTGGAGGATGGTTTTCGGGACGGACTTAGTTGTGTCTACAACTCTCTGTAATTTCTTGCGGTCTTGGGCTGAGCAGTTGCCATACCAAGATGTGATGCATCTGGATAGGATGCTTTCAGCCTGTATGTGTTGGGGCAAGTGGGCTATTTCCATACTGTAGTGGCAGATTACATAGAATTACACTATCTTTGCCTTTGGAGGAATTGGCAAATGCTGTAAAGAGAGACTTGGAATTACTTGGCATCTTTCACAATCTTCAGGTGTCCTACAGTGGTTTAAGTGCCAATTAAGTGCTTGAAATGTACTCACTGTATAAGGTAGGCATTCTGATGGTTGAACCAAAGGTTGGGTCATTAAGCTTCCTCACCCATTTCTGCTGTGGAAAGATGTTTATGTTTAATTTGATTTTCTGAACAAGGATAATGTTCCAGTGATTTTGTGGCCCAAAGAATGTAATGATACGTGTCATTAAATGAAAGTTAATGTTAAACATTGCACACAACATTAAAAGACTGTACAGAAGCAGCAGGCATCAAACCTTTTACACCAAGAATTTCAGTGTCACAGCAGTGTGACTAGCTCCCATATAGATCTTTAAATGTATTCTTCTTGTTGCTGGACATTCATTCCTTCCTCCAGTCAAAGATTCTAGAGACCAGTAAAAAAAAATCTGCACCTTGCCCTGTTTTTTTTTTCATGATCGCTGTCAATGCAGTGTAGATATAAATCAAGAACAGTCCCATCATCATGACTCTGTCCAGTTCAGTAATGATGGGAAAACAGGACATTGAGAACCATGTGAACCCAGTTTCAGCCTTTCCACCCTGTAAAACCAAGAAATGAAACCTCCTGAAGCTATGTTCCTATTAGAAAAGGTTTAGAGAGATATGGGCAAAAGGCTGGCAAATGGGACTAGCTTGGATGGGCATCTTGGTTGGCATGCACCAGTTGGGCTGAAGGACCTGTTTCCATGCTATATGACTCTAAGACTCCATATGAAACCATGACATCATGAAATTGTCTTTCTCAAAGATCTCTGGTTTCCTCAGCTTAATTTCTTTGTCACCTGCTTTAAGAACGAATGTTAGTTTGAGAACCCAAAAGCCTTTTAAAACTTCAAGCAGCTTCTCAAAATTGTTTACACATTGGTGCCTTTTCAGTGTAAACCTAGGGGAGAAGAAATTCACTGCCGGCGATTGTAGCAAATGTGTGAGTGGGAATCAGCTGTCCACTAAACACAAGGTTCCAGTGACCCCAGCAGAAGGAATATTGAGCAGGGCACAAACAGTAGCACCAATGACAGATTTCCAATGTCCAACTGGATTAGAGAAAAAGCATTTGCATCCTTTTTATGTATAAAGTACCCATTTTGAAGTGGTTCTGCCCAATCTTCGTAGAAGTCCCACTTATGGGGCCAGTTGAAATTCATTCTAGCACAGCCATCACTTTCTCAGTGTGTCTCATGCACATAATGTCCAACTTACCGTCAGGGATGGGGTCAAAAGATTGACCTAGGACCTTCATTTTTCACAAGCAATAAAAATCACGCAGCAAGTCAAGAACCCACACGTGAATTAAAGAGGATCTGTTGGGAAAAGGTGTAAATTCATTGTTTCCTCTGCATTGATTTACAAGTGCTGCCTTTTTGCAGACATGCAGCACTGCCAAAGATTGAAGCATCAATGCAGTCAGTGTGGGCATCTGTGACCCTGCTGACAAAATCACAGCATGGGTCCCATCATCACATGGGTCCATAAACGAAGCAAGAGACCCAAATGGACTACTCCTTTGCATGGGGGGCCCCATCATATATGTTTAACCCTTACCCAGCCTTCCCACTTGAATTCCACCATCCCTCTCTGTTTTCCATTCCCCCTACTTCATTTTCCCTCATCATCATGGTGGCCTGCATTGCTGCCATTTGGCTGTCCCTTTAAGAGTGCTGACCTGCTTCCCATTGGGCAGTGCACAAGTCAGAGAGTAACTGTGAGCTCCAGCAGCCAGTGCCTTCTCAAAATGCGAAAGTTGGGTTCTACTTATCAATGAGAGAAAACCACCATAGTGATTTCTTAAAGTGAGATGTACTAATTTCATCAATTTTTCACTGATTTAGCATAAGTGCAAAACATAGTCACCATGAAGGGCATCAAAATGGTTGAAATCCAAGGTTCTTGGCTGCAATACCCGAAGGTATTGTGAGGTCCATCTCGGGTACAGCTCTCCCCACCATCAAGGACATTGACAAGAGGCGATGTCTCAGGAAGGCAATATCCATCATCAGCGATCCCCACCATCCGGGCCATATCCTCTTCTTGATGCTATCATCAGGCAGGAGGTACAGGAGCCTGAAGACCCACACCTCAAGGTTCAACAACAGTTTCTAGTGTTAGACCTGAAAAACCCTAACACTACCTTGGACTATATTTCTTTTGCTCTCCCTCAACTTGCACCAGTGTTGTAATGCTTTTTCTGTCATTTAATTATGCACATGTGTAAGTTGTGTATAATTTATGTTAATTTAAGTTTATGTTAACTTATATTTTATAATGTACTGTGCTGCTGCTGCAAAAAGCTAATTTTCATGGCATTTATACCTTGCCTATGACAACAAACTTGAACTTCAGGCAGAGTTAACCCCTTCCTTCAATAACAAGCCAGATACACCGATGCATCAAAAGGTGTAACAAAAAATAAAGACCAGGCAGTTACTTTTAATGATTTTTAATTTTACTTTCTGGTTATAAAATGACCACTTTGTGGTGCATAGCAGTCTAGAATTCCAGCAGGATGACTTGCATTAATTATATACCAATAGAAAAAGATTTGCCCCCACTGATGGTCTCAGGAGGTGTTTACATCTAAATTTTGAGGGTCGTGTTAGTGTATTCAGTTGTGGGGGAGAAAAAGAATTGGTTTCAATAAGTTGTGGTGGAAACTTCTATTCTCTTTCATCATAGAGACCTCATCCCATTTTTGTATTTGCATGCACCCAGCAGAATCCTCTTAAAGAGCATAAAATGTCAAGTTAATTGAATCATGCAAATAAATTAAGAAGTCATTCTCCATCGTTGAAGTGTTTCTTGATCAAACAAAGGGGCTGCCAAAAAAAAAATTCAACCAAGCCTATTGTGTGATACGAACATTAATGCAGAATTTGGACTTTGATCCCTTCAAGCACATCAAATGAACTAGCAAAGCTAATTACGGCAATATAGAGAAATAGATGAAGGATCCCTGGAGGACTAACTCATCTTTAAAGCTAAATGCAGGGAGGGTTAACAAGATTATTAACGCTAATTTTTAGCCAACTGCCAGGATCAATTTCTTTGGCACTTTGAAAAATGCCAGTATAAATTTCATATTTAATTTAGAAACATGGAAGCTGCTGTCTTTTCTTTCTTATGGCAAATCTGTCATTTTCTGATGTGTTATACCAAGGATTTGCACAAGGTCATAATATTAGCTTCCTTACAGTGTTGCCATTTGCTGGTTGAGATGGACTAACTGTCCCACAAAAAAATATTAAGCTATAAATAATCTTGCTTCTCTTCCTTTTCTACCATTTATTTTGAGGATTTTTATCAGTTGGGCAAAGTGAATGAAAATCAATAGCAGATGCACTGGTAGGTTAATTGGCTGCTGTAAATTAACCCTTAGTGTAGATAAATGGCAAAAGAATCAAAATAGTTATGAGGGGCATGTGAAAGGAAATGTTGCAGGGCTAAAGGGAAATAAGGTGAGGAGAATTTGGACAGAGGGGACTGCTGAGAGCTGTCACAGATCTCTTGGGCTGAAAGGCCACTTTCTGAGTTGTACTGTGTAAGTACAAAAATAATGTAACCAAGTCTAAGCCTTGTTCTGAAGTATCCCACTGGGCCAAACATCCCCACTGCTTCTGTTCTGTCAAACCCCTTCAGAACCTTGCACAACTCAATAATATTTTTCTTAAGGATATAACACCATGCAGCAAAATGCCTTGGCTACTTAACGTTGTTTAGAGAGTAGAGGAATTAACGTAAGGAGTACCAATGAAAATGATGGGAGAGGACAACAGGGATGGAAGTGATAAAAATGCATCACCAGGAGGTTTGTCCTCTCAGTCTCCCACTGAGTTATGCATTGTTGAAACAGGCCAAATGTGTTTCAGTCTTTAATATCATTCACTATTACTCAAGCACTGTGCCAGGAAACTTAAAAACAAATAGTTATGGGAAATGCATAAAATTTAATGAAGTTGTATGTGGTGGATTTTAATAAACTTTAAAAGAAATATTTGAATTTATATGGTGTTTTTGAAGAAATGTTTCTAAAATCATTTCACAGCCAATTAGTTCTTTTTGAAATATAGTCACCGTTGTAATGCAAAAGCATTGCAAATGATTTGCCTTTGGCTGCTGAAATTGCAAATTATTCACTACTACATGGCTAATTCATTGCACAATAATTAAAATTGCATCTTTAAGCTGTAAAATCATTTTAAACAAATGTAATGAACTTTGTGATTAGATGCAAGGAGATAGTTCATTTCAAACTTTCAGTGGAGGCAAAATAGATATCCAGTTATTTAAGTGAAGAAATTGGCTGTTTCCTCATTATGAAGTATTTTAGAATTCAGTTATGTAGCTAACTAACTGAGTTTAAGTTTTCTGCAAGGGAAATTGGCAAAGAATATGTCAGAAATTATAGATTCACAGAATCAATACTGTGCAGAAGGAAGCCATTTTCTTGAGTGTTGGACTAAATGCAGAAACTGCAGCTGAGGCAAGTTGGAACCATTGGAGAAACCAAAAAAAATTAAAGACTACAAAACAACTTATTTTATTTACTCTAAAAACAGAAAGTGCTGGAAATACTCAGCAGGTGAGGCTGTATCTATCGGAAGAGAAACAGAGTTAATGTTTTAGGCCAAAGACCCTCTGTCAAATTCTGCATTACGTCCCTTTTCTTTGGGTTGCTGAACCCAAAGCCCGGAAAATTATCAGAATCATGAACAGAGATCCTGTTCTCAAAATTCTCAACTTTATTTTACTTTCTTCATTCAATAATAAACATTTTAAGATCACAGCTGGAAAAATCCTGTGTTTGATTTGAAGATCATTCAGGAGCACTTGGATTAGGACTGATAAGGCATTTCTGTAAGTATTGCCTGCAAAAAGATGCTGTGAATCCAAAACAAAGAGATAAAATACTAGAAACAGTTAACAGGTCGGGCAGCATCAGTGAGAAGAGAAATGGAGTCAGTATTTCAGGTCAAGGACCCTTCATCAGAACTGGAAAAATGAGATAAAAGAAAACTTTAAGTATATCTGTTTGTTCTCTGGTGTCTCAAATACAGTGTATGTAGATTACTGTAGTGTGCCACAGAAGATAAATATTCTGCTTTGATGATGAATTGTACTGACTTGGGCCAACAGTGCTGAGAAATTCTAGTGCTGGAATTCTAATGAGTGTGCTGGATTGGTGTAAAAACAGGAAGTCAAATGCTGTTCTAGTGTGGAAAATGTGCTCAGTTCATAGGTCATGTTCAAGATGGCTGGTGACTATAGGTCTCTTGAGCCTGTGCTGTGATTAGGATGGAAGGTATTGGTATTGGTTTATTATTGTCACTTGTACCAAGGTACAGTGGAAAAACTTGTCTTGCATACTGATCATACAGGTCAATTCTTTACACAGTGCAGTTACATTGGGTTAGTACAGAGTACATTGATATAGTACAGGTAAAAAACAATAACAGTACAGAGTAAAGTGTCACAGCGACAGAGAAAGTGCAGTGCAATAAGGTGCAAGGTCACAACAAGGTAGATCGTGAGGTCAAGAGTCCATCTCATCATATAAGGGAACCGTTCAATAGTCTTATCACAGTGGGGTAGAAGCTGTCCCTAAGTCTGGTGGTATGTGCCCTCAGGCTCCTGTATCTTTTACCTGATGGAAGAGGAGAGAAGAGAGAATGTCCCAGGTGGGTGGGGTCTTTGATTTTGCTGGCTGCTTCACCAAGACAGCGAGAGGTAAAGACAGGGTCCAAGGAGGGGAGGCTGGTGTCCGTGATGCACTGGGATGTGTCCACAACTCTCTGCAGTTTCTTGCAGTCCTGAGCAGAGCAGTTGCCATACCAAGCCTTGATGCATCCAGATAGGATGCTTTCTATGGTGCATCGATAAAAGTTGGTGGGATTCAAAGGGGACAAAACTAATTTCTTTAGCCTCCTGAGGAATTGGAGGTGCTGGTGAGCTTTCTTGGCCATGGCATCTATGTGATTTGACCAGGACAGGTTTTTGGTGATGTTCACACCCAGGAACTTGAAGCTCTCAACCCTCTCGACCTCAGCACTGTTGATATAGGTGCACGTACATCGCCCCCTTTCCTGAAGTCAAAGACCAATTTTTTTGTTTTGTTGACATTGAGGGAAAGGTTGTTGTCATGACACCATTCCGCTAAGCTCTCTATCTCCCTCCTGTACTCCGACTCATCGCTGTTTGAGATACGGCCTACAACAGTGGTATCATCTGTAAACTTGTAGATGGAGTTAGAGCAGAATCTGGCCACACAGTAATAAGTATTTAGGGAGTAGAGTAGAGGGCTGAGGACACAGCCTTGTGGGGCACCAGTTTTGAGAATAATCTTGCTGGAGGTATTGTTGCCTATCCTCACTGATTGCGGTCTGTTGGTTAGAAAGTCAAGGATCCAGTTACAGAGGGAGGTGTTGAGTCCTAGGTCTCTGAGTTTGGTGACAAGTTTGTTTGGGATTATTGTATTGAAGGCAGAGCTGTAGTCAATAAACAATAGTCTAACGTAGGTGTCTTTACTGTCCAGATGCTCCAGAGCTGATTGTAGGTCCAGGGTGATGGCGTCCGCTGGAGACCTGTTTTGGCGATAGGCGAATTGCAGTGGGTCAAGATTGGGAGGCTGGAGTTGATGCGTGCCATGACCAACTTCTCAAAGCACTTCACGATGGTGGATGTCAGAGCCACTGGTTGGTAGTCATTGAGGCAAGTTACCTTTCTTTTCTCCATTACCGGGATGATAGTGGTCTTCTTAAAATAGGTGGGAACCTGAGATTGAATCAGGGAGAGGTTAAATATGTCTGCAAATACTTCTGCCAGCTGATCAGCCCAAGATCTGAGCACACGGCCAGGGACACCATCTGGGCCAGATGCTTTCCTCGTGTTCACTCTCTGGAAGACTGATCTCATGTCCTCAATGGTGACCACAGGTTCAATTGCATTGGAGGCTGTCAGGGTGGGTGGTGACGATCCATTTCCCTTCTGTTCAAAACGCGCATAGGATGTATTAAGTTCATCAGGAAGGGATGTGCTGTTGTTAACTATGCAGCCCGTCTTGTAGCCTGTTATGGCATGTAAGCCCTGCCATAACTGACGGCTGGTCTGGGACTCAATTTTGAGTCGGTATTGCCTCTTGGCATACCTGATAGCTTTCCAAAGGTCATATCTTGATTTCTTGTACAGATCAGGATCACCAGATTTGTGTGCAGCAGTCCTTGACTTCAGTAGGGAGTGGATCTCCCGGTTCATCCATGGTTTCCTGTTTGGGAACACCCGTATTGTTCTCTTTGGAACACAGTCCTCAACACACTTGCTGATAAAGTCTGTGATGGTGGTGGCATACTCATCAATGCTGGCAGCTGAGTCTTTGAGCATGGACCAGTCCACTGTCTCAAAGCAGTCATGTAGGAGCTCATCTGCTTCCTCAGACCAGCACTGCACGACTCTCTGTACTGGATCCTCCCACTTCAGTTTCTGTTTGTATGCAGGGAGAGGGAGCACAGCCTGGTGGTCTGATTTCCCAAAGTGAGGATGAGGGGTGGCTCGGAAGGCATCTTTGATGGTTGTATAGCAGTGGTCGAGGGTGTTAGCACCCCTGGTGGAGCAGGAGTTATGCTGGTAGTATTTTGGTAACACACTCTTGAGGTTGGCCTGATTGAAGTCACCTGCGATAATGAAGAAGGCCTCAGGGTATCCTGTCTCAAGGTTGTTGACCATGGAGTATAGCTCATTGAGTGCAGGCTTCATGTCCGTCTGTGGTGGGATGTAGGCTGCCATTAGGACAGCTGAAGTGAACTTCCTTGGCAGATAGAATGGTCGACACATCACCATTAGATATTCCAGGCTGGGCAAGCAGGAGCTCTCCAGGACTGTCATGTCCGAGCACCACAAGTTATTGATTAAGAAGCAGACCCCTCCGCCTTTAACTTTGCCTGAGGACGCTGTATGGTCCATTCGATGAATTGAGAGGCCCTCAGGTTGAATAGCACAGTCAGGTGAGGCAGGTGTAAGCCACGTTTTCATTGGGACCTTCACACATGGATGGAAGCCAAGGGGCAGGGTTGATAGATCAAGGGGTCAGGATAATGAGAGCAGCAGATTGAGAGTGATGGACGGGAATTCAGGCACTGTAGTGACGTGGGAGAGAAATTCAAAAGGATGAAGGTAAATTATTGATTAAATTGGCAGGTGGCCCAGTTTAACACTGCGTGGCAAAGATCACTTTGTTCCAGGAGTGCCCAATGACAGATGCTCCCAGGATAACATAGTCCAAGGTAACCTGCAATGCCCCAGAAGCAATGTTGTCTGGGCAATGACATCATCTCTTGAGGAAATAATTTCAGAGGGTTTGGGAATATCTCATGCCCAGAAATGCCAGCTCAAATCCCCAGAGTGATGTAAAACAACCAGAAGGTACAAAATGTGTTCATTATTGTTCAATAAAGAAATGCCTGGAAATTAAAACACATTCTTTTTCATCATTATGCAATTGAAAAATCAGTTCTTTCCAGAGTGAAATTAAATTGTTATTGTACTTCACTCCAGACAGAACTGATTTTCAACTGTATAATGATGAATAAAAACATGTTTTGTGATTGATTTCTAGGCATCTTTTCCCTGAACATTAATAACTATGTTTTGTACCTTCTGAGACATTTTAAGACACTTGCTGACACTTAAATTTGTTTTACTCTCACAATGGATGGAAAACCTATATTCTTCGTAACTTACTGTCATTACCAAAATCACATCATTTTGAAATACTTGGAATCTGTTTCTTTTAATGGTAGTGGATTGTTAGCCATCAGCCACATTGCACCAAGTAGTTACCAACCCCTTTACTATGTGGGGGTTGGAGTTTCCAATGTGTTGTGCCAGCATTTCCAGAGTAACTCACTGAAAATCATCCAGACTAAATGTAAGATATTGTAGAATTTGAACTACATTATGTTCATTACAGACTGAGTTCTCTTGATATCTGTGTGGTTTAAGAAACATCATGGCTTGCTGCTAAGAAGCTGCCTCTTCTGCTGACTTCTGTTCAGAAGCCTGTGCCAGTTCCTTTGTCGCCCTGGGAGAACTCTTGTCAATCCCTCCCTTCATCGTAGCAGGCACTCATTCCTTGCCAACACAGTTGAAAAAAATACTGATTGCTCTGTGGTGTGACTCTTTAAGGACAACTTTCGGAGGTCAGAGCTCTGAGGAAAGTGGGAGAGGACTTTTGGTCACCCCTCTTTTGTCATATGTCTTCCTCCTGCCTTTTTTGCTCATTTCTAAGCCTTTGGATATGAACCACTTCTCTTTTCATGGAATTTCTTCTGGCATTTCGAGTGGGGAACAGCTGGAACCAGCTGGAGGTACAACATTGGGATCCCAGTTTGGGTCAGTGTATTTGAGGTTTGTTTGGCAGAGAGTTCTGCTGCATCTTGCTTATGTAGAAGGGATGTATCTGAACCTTTAAAAAAAAATGTTCATCTTGGACACTCCCAGCATAATTAAAAGCTGGTTCTTGTGTGAGAGAACAGCATCAGTTGTAATTCAGACCAATCCAGTTGAAGATCTTGCTGTTGATGTCACTTAGGTGAGCTAGAAACCAAAGAAACAGCATGAAAGTCTTGCATCAAAAAGACTACATGACAATGATGGTATTAACACTCCCCAAAATATGAGTGATATAAAAAATATTATGGCCTGAGATTGTCATTGATGCAATTGTCTGGCATTTTAAAATTTTAAAGCCTTTTTAGAAGCCAGTCCTGTACACAAAATTGTCCATTTTCCCCAGGTCAAATGCCTCACCAAGGCAAACTTCCACTTATGGTACTCATTTGTGAGCTTTAAATGAAGTTCATAAATTTAAGCTTTACTTTAGGGACAAGGTCACTAATGGTTACCTTTTTGACAGCTTTTAAACATAAATGTTATTTATGAAGAAAGTTGCCACCACGAAACTCATAAACGTTTCTGTGTAGTTTTTCAAAGTCATCTTCAAATATATAAAATGAAGTGATTCCCAAACGGTGACTGATTAAAAATGTTTGTTTTTTGTGATAAACCTATTTTAAGCAGTAAATAAAGCTGCACCAGACTACCACTTTTATTTATTAAAGTAAGAGTAATTACATTACAGAGTGCTTCCTGCTTGCACTAGTTTATGGACAGTTTTATGTTTGTGATAATGGAAGTAGGTTGAAACTTGAGTTAAAAAATCAATTGTGCACTTTGGAACAGAATTTATACCTGGATTTCCAATTGCACCCCACTGTGCAACACTAAGCAAAGAGCAGAATCTTTATTTTATTGAAAAACAGAGAGCATTTCTATTTACATAGTTCCAACCTACTAATGAAAATGAGAATGAGCATGTATTTCCGAGCAGTGTTTTAGACCTCTGGAATGTTGCATCAATTCATTGATTATTTTAGAAGCTCAGACTTAATTATGTGGAAAAGTGGTCACAACCTTAAGCACTGCACAGTCCTACAAGCAACAAATAATGACATTGCAGAACATACATGTGTATTCAACTTTTGATTTCATGGTATCTCAGAGTGCTTCACAACCAATTGATGCTGTACTATAGAAAATACGGTAACTTCATTTGCACCTTGTTCCCTCAATCAGTGCTAAAGATCAGATAATCTGCTCATTCATTAATTAAGCATCAACCATGAGCCAATAATATCCATTTGCCTACTCCACAAAATTTAGTGCATACTCTGGGGCTGGCCAACATTTCAATTGACAGAGGCATTGAGAAAAATTTGTACTCTCAGAAGTACTGCCTTTGGATCATTGTTAAAACTGAGACTCTAACTTCCAGTTCGGGGAGAGGCAATTGACCTTGAGATACCATTTGAAGAAGTTGGGGGGGGGGGGGGGGGGGGGGGGGGACCTTCCTAGCAGTCAGCCCAAAGGTATGTGCATGATGCCAAGTGCTACTGTAAATAGACTGAAGGTAAAGGAACAAAGCTGTGCTGATATATTGCTATGGGTGAGGTAGGTGGAAATTAGGGATGTTAGTTGCACTTTACATATTATATATAATACTTTATACAGGCAGAACTCCCAATGGCAAAGCATTAGTTCTCAATAATTATGCTTGAGATCATAATGATATTTAACAGTAGGGGCAAATTATGTATCATTTGACCAGAAACTTCTACTAGGCATTCTCTTGCTATTAGAGCATTGTGCTTACAGACTCTGTCCATACTTCTTGCTGCCTCAGAAAGGCAGCCAACATAATCAAAGACATATCCCACCCTGAACATTCTCTCTTCTCCCCCCGCCCCCACCTCCCATCGGGCAGAAGATACAAAACCCTGAAAGCACGCACCACCAGGCTCAAGGACAGCTTTCTATCCTGCTGTTAGAATACTATTGAATGGACCTCTTGTATGATAAGATGGACTCTTGACCTGACAATCTACCTCGTCATCTACCTCATCATGGCCTTGTGCCTTATTGTCTGCCTGTACTGCACTTTCCCTGTAACCGTAACACTTTGTTCTGCATTCTTTTATTGTTTTTCCATTGTATTACCTCGATATGCTGATGTGATGAAATGATCTGTATGGACGCCATGCAAAACAAAGTTCTTCACTGTACCTCAGTACCGTAGAACCATAGAACAATACAATGCAATACAGGCCCTTCGGCCCACCATGTTGTGCTGACCTTCAAACCACACCTAAGACTATCTAAACAGAACCATAGTACATGTGACAATAATAAACCAACTTATCAATTCTGGAGCTGAGGATTCCACTACACTTCAGTACATTCTCAGGTGGCTGTTGACACCAATGTGCCATGGGTGGGACAACAGGTTGTGGCACCCACGGGCTGAATGGACGGGTGGCCGCCTGGGTTGTTTTGGGTGGTCTCGTCCTTCTGCCATTTTTGCTGGGCTTCTGTTGACTGCTAAGGAAGATATAAAGGTTCTGGATGCACGTTCTCCATTTCAAATTGTCACAGGCCAGGGACTCGATGAGGCGACCACATTTTTTAAGTAGGGTTTGAGAACGTCCTTGCAGCATCTTCCCTGTCCTCCTGGTAATCTCTTGCCATGATGGTGGTCAGAATATCGTGGTTGTTTCAAGAGTCTGGTCCATGGGAGTAGGCTGAATGTAATTAGAGCTTTGAAACTGGGGATGCTTGCCTGGGAGAGAACACTGGCTTTGGTTCATGGATGTGATAATGCTGGAGAGGGTGCAGAGGAGATTCACCAGGGATGGAGCATTTCAGTTATGAGGAGAGACCAGAGAGGCTGTGTCTGTTTTCCCTGGAGCAGGGAAGGTTAAGAGGGGACATGATTGAGGTCTATAAAATTATGAGGGGTATAGACAGAGTAGGTTGCAAGAATCTTTTCCTCTTATCAGAGGTGAATAAAAATAGAGAACATAGATTTAGGGTAAGAGATTTAGGGGGAATCTGAGGGGGGTCTTTTTTACCCCAAGAGTGGTGAGTACCTGCAGTGGACTGCTAGAGAGAGTGGTGGAAGCAGAGCTGCTGACAGCATTTAAGAGGTATCTAGATGAGCACTTGAATTGCCTAGGGATTGAAGACTATGGGCCAAGTGCTGGAAAATGGTATTAATACAGATGGGTGCCCACTGGCTGGCATGGATATGATGGGCCAAAATGGCCTGATCCTCTCTATGACTTTTGCCAATGGATATGGAGGAATTTGCAGAGTGCTTAAGAATCATGTCTCAGAGGCACATGGGAGGGCAGGAATCATTGTAGCCTGGTGACCGTGACTTTGTGTTGAGTTTGAGATTTTCAGTTCTAATAGCCTTTTCCTCATTGTTCTGACATGATGGGTGCATTTCATCATCGATATCTGCCTTCACTGAGAAATGGCCCTCAAGATATAAAGAAAAGTTTTCCAGAGACTTGTGTTGGACATTAATTGCTGGAGGGGCAGGTTGGTAGAAGACTTTTTTCATAACCAGATGTTTGGTCTCTGGCCCATTTCCTCATATGCACCAGGGTAAAAGCCAACAATGTCTTGGAGCACAGCCTCAGGGTATGGATATGTTCAAGCGTTGTCTGCAGACTGCAGCTCAATAATTGATGCTGGGGTGACCTTGGTTCCGGAGTGGACAGAGTTTGAAAAGTTGCCCAGTCATCCTGTAGATTAACTCTGCTCTACGAGGAAGCTTGTTGGAGCTAAAGTGCAATACAGTGGCGAGAGAGATTGAGAAGTTTGGAGTGATGACATAGCCTTGTTCGATTCCAGCCTGCACTGGGATTTGTTCTGTGGTTGATCTGTGGTTAGAAGCATGCTTTACATTTCATCAGCCCATCAAAATAGGTATGTATCATTGAAATCATGTACTCTGTGATTTTACAATGTCACATCAGAGACGATATAAGCCCAAAGACACTGATATGTGCAGAAGCGCCAAACAGTACACACAATGATAATTGTCCATTCATCTGAATATACAAACAATGATGGGTGGAAAAAGGTTCTTTACTCCATGAAGCCTGTCATATAATTAGGATAAAAAACACTATGATGCTGGAGGAACTCAGCAGGCCAGGCAGCATCCTTGGAGAAAAGCAGTCAGTCAATGATTCAGGTCAGGACCCTTCTTCAGGGTGTTTCAGGTTGAGACCCTTCATCTTGAGTCCAGATGAAGGGTCTCAACCCAAAAAGTTGACAGTCCATTTCCCTCCATAGGTGCTGCCTGATCCATTGAGTTCCTCCAGCTTTTTATGGGTTGTTTAGGAGTTTGCTTAGGCCCTCATTATGCATTTCTGCTCCCACCAAGTCATACCCCCTAATTTTTTAATTCCAATAGGTAAGTGAGTTTGGGTAGGTTTAACTGTGCAATTTGCTCCCTTCATAAGGAGAAGAGTAGTAAGAGCCATGGAAGTGAGAAAAGGGTACAGGGCCACCATTTGTGGTAAGTAGGCAACTGCAGTGTCTGGGAGAGAAGCCTCTGTCAATTGGTAATTTAAGAGTTAAATGCAAATATTGAGATGAGATTACTATAGATTTAGTGTTTCTGGGATAGGCATGAATGTCTGGCTTAAGGACTTAGCAGATCTTGTGGTTCTGCTCCAGTTACATTTGTCCGAATGAATTATTGGTATTGATTTTGAATACATCAGGTTTGTAATAATGGTGCTGGCCATTTCTTAGTTACACATTTGGAGGTTTACTAGAGGTTATTTTGTAACCTGCCAATAATTTCCAGCAATGCTTGATGAACATTTATCATCCAATACCTTGATCTTTACAGTTATTAATTGTATATGTCAGCCGGTATCCGTCAATGAATTTTTCCAGTTAAGCTGGAAATGACACATTGGTATTAGTGGCTGAGCACTTAATGGATTCATGTAACAATCCTCTACTTGCTAAACAAAATGGGTTAATGTAACACATAGATGTGAAAATGTTTTTGTCTGCTTCTCCCATCAAATAATTCTCCCTTAATTTAAGTAAACAACTAACTAGGATGTTAACACCAATGGTAATTTTTAGTTTAAATTTATCACTTGCACATGTACATGAGCACCTATTTTCTTCGTACTTCTAGCTTCATTGTAACATTAAATGGAATTCAATCTGCAGTTCAATTCATTTGTGGATCATTCCAAAAGTCTGTTCATAACTATTCCATAATTTAAAGGAGTTGTAATAAAACCAGAAACTGCTGGAAACACTCAACAAGTCAGGCAGAATCTGTGGAAAGAGAAACAGAGTTAACATTTCAGGTCTGAAACTCTTTGTCAGAGCCAACTTAAGACTTTGTCCTAAAACTGTAACTGTATGGTGTTATTTACTGAATGGTGACTGCTATTATGAACTACTACTTGGCAAAAATTGCAGGGCTGGAGGTAAAGACCAGGAGAGTGGAAGCAATTAGAAGGACTCTTGCAAAGTGCTAGAAAGGATGAGCCGAAATAGCTCCTGTTCTGTGGGGAGTTCCTTCCCCAAACCTCTCCACCTGTCGTATCTCTTTTAGATCTTCCTTTAAAGCCATCCTTGACCAACATTCAATTATGTGCCTTGATCTTTTCTTGCCTTGATGTCAAATTCTGCATGATTCCATGTTTTACTGTGTCAATGGTACTATAAAGCACCAGCGCATTCTTTAACATGAAGAAAAGTGGCTGCAAACTTGAAGTCATTAGAACATTAAATTTTTTAAACATTTTTGAGATATTAATCTTAGTAATTTTAACAGAAAAACAAATAAATGTCATGTAATGGGACTAAGTAGGTGCTTGTGGGGCAGGTACAAGGGCTCCCTGGGTTACAGAAGACACGACTTACAGAAATCCAACTATGTGCAAATTCTCCTATAAATTTTTCAAGAATTTTTCAAGACTGTAATAACAATAATAAAAAGTTTTGTTAGATTTATTAACTGCTGGATACAGTATATCTTCCATTAGTTTAATTATAGGTAGTGTTAAGGTGAATATTCAATGAAATGGAAGAATTGTAGGAAGTGTATACAGAGAGATATGATATAGGTAGAAAACAAGTGTTTCTGACATGAAAAAAAATCAACTTACGGTCAGTTCTTAGGAACAGAGCCCTTACATAACCCAGGAACTGCTTGAATCTCTTGTCAAAGGCTCTTATGTTGGAAATATAAAAATATTTTTTTCCATATTTTTGCTCACTAGAACTCCAGTGGTTTGGTCTGTGATGGACTTTGCTGGAGAATTTGAATTCGATGCATGCTTATAAGCTGTGGGTCTGTAGCAATTCACTTGCCTCTGAATGAGCAGGCTGTGGATTCAAATTCAGCTTCTGATGCCTGACCTGAGGGCAAGACAATAAAGACAGCTCATCCTCGACCATCGGTGCATCTGAAGAAATTGCAACACTAATGTAGTTAGAGAGAATTAAAGGCTGCAGAAAGCTAGGAGAGGCACTCAGTGACTCCTTTAAATCAGAAAATTTGTTTATTAGCAGTGTTACTCAACCTGGGAGACTCGGTGGGTAACTGAGGCTGTAGAACCTCATCTCTGCAAATTGCTACAGAAATTTTAAAAATAATTATTAACAAAAACAATTTATACTTTTCTTGTTTTTCCTTTTTATCTCTTTCATTCTCACTTTTAATTCAATCTTCCTCTGCTTATTTCTGTAATGTTTATTTTGTTTCCCTTTATTTCTTTCTTTACCTTTTAAATCTCATTATTTAGATAGTCGTAGAGTCATACAGCATGGAAGCAGACCCTTTGATCCAACTCGTCCATGCTGACCTAGATGCCAATCTAAGCCAGTCCATTTGCCCAAATCCCTCTAAACCTTTCCTATCTCTGTACCTGTCCAAATATCTTTTAAATGTTGTTATTTTACCTGCCTCAACCACTTTGTCTGCCAGCTCATTCCATATACGCACCACCCTCTGTGTAAAGAAGTTGCCCTTCAGGTCCCTTTTAAGTACTTCCCCTCTCACCTTAAACCTATGCCTTCTAGGTATTGATTTCCTTTCCCTGGGAAAAATACTGTGTGCATTTCCCCAGATCCCAAACATTCCATCAACTTGAGCTTCCAGCAACTTGTGGAGTAAGTGTTTTTAGACTGAAACATGAGAAAAAGAATCTAACAAAGAGGGGATGTTACAAGACTCCTTATCTCAGCAAATTCTGCTCCATTTGAGAGCCTGAAATGTGATGAATCAATATATAATTAATAATATCAGTATAGAATTGATATACTTGACACAAATAATTGTTTTATTCAGGAGATAAAGAACAAAGATCGTCTCCATCGAATGTGGTGATGAATCAGCTAGTAAAAATGAATATTTTAAAATCAAACTCTGGAATGAAATATTATTGAAATTATGGTCATAATTTATGTACCCATTTCTGGTTGCTTAAATGCTTTATATATTAAATTAGACATTATTTAAAACATACTAAGGAATATTTAACACCAACCTTGATGGACAACGAGTACCTCAAGAAGTTAGGTATGATGGTTGGCATAGAAGCAGTGAGCCTGTTTCTATGCTATACTGCTCTATGACTCTATACTTGAATGTTCCATCATGGGAAATAAAACAGATTTACATTTAATTATTGTTTTCCAAAGTTTTCCCACTTATGTGAAATTGCCTTAAGCAGAGTCAAGTAGACAGATTAATACAAACATAGAAATATTTCATAAACAACTACAGGGTGACAAATCTGCTGAGCTGATTGAAGGACAACTGAGGAGTGATCAAGAGGATACCCTGTTTCTTCTTAAAGGTCACATGAGGAGTCCTTGATTTCCATCTGCAAAACTGCAACATTTTCAGAACTGCACTGATTTTCCAGTTTAGTGATTTAGCTAATGCCTGCAAGAAATCAGAATGATCAGATCTCAGATGTTAATTTTATTGTCACAAAACTATATTGCATCAATCACCACTGGCCTTCTATTCTTCTAACCTCTGCAGCCAATTTTTCAACTCCTTTGAAAGTTGTTCTTATCATTGAAACAAAGAAGTTAGCTATTGTTTAAAAGCTGGGTGTTTAGAGAAATAAAGAATAGCTTGTGAAATAAAATTTAAAAGATACGGGGTGATAACAGAATAGAATTAATTAGAACCATTTAATGTGTTTTATTATTGTGTTTGTTTTTGTTGTTCAGGGTTGATATCACAATAATAAAATGGTTCCTGACCTTTGGGTAGGCTTCAATTACTGAAACATAAGGAACCATTTCATTAGCACAATGCATACTTAGAAAGCCATCTGTTCCAGGGTGACAGCTTGTTCTCTGAATTTCTGAGAATTTAAAGTTGAAGTGCCAGAATGAAGCAACAAAATCTATCACTAATTCTTTGGATTTTTTTTGAAGAAAGGTACTGCTAAAAAACTCCCTTAATTTTATCCTAGAATATGTTTCCTGTTGTCCTACATTTCTGAATCACTGAAAAACTAAACAGTCCAGAGAGTGGGGATGGAAAGGTTTAGCCTGCTGAATAATTAATGTGTTCTTATCCACTCTGTTTTGGCCATATTTAATCCTAAGAACATAACTCATGGATAGGATTAAATGAACACAATTGTACACAATTAACAAAGATAAATGAGTTAATTTTGACTTGGGTCATACAAAAAGCACTGAGTGCTTTCAGTTAAAGTGCAAAAAAGCTGTTCATTTAACCCCGTTCTTTATACAGTATGTCTCCCTGTTTTCATATCTATTGAAGACAATCAAGAGGGATGCATAATGGGGATGGGTGAATCGATCTTCTACATACCATCCCAAATAAAATTACTTCCAAAGTAGTTACTGAGATGAATGTCCATGATCCATCATGCAGTGAAGATTTTGTTGGCTCAGCTATTTAGTTACTTAATAAGATATCAAACTGTGTTCCAGTGAAGGTACATTGGCGGCGGAAAGAAATAAACTTTATCTGCATGTCAGCCAAACTCTCAGGCAATCAACCTTCAGAGACGGTTGACATTCCAACCGATAAAGATAGCCTTCTCGTTGGGCTAAGAAAGTAATTTCAATTTTTCCATTCATGACATCTTTTAGCTGCATCTGTTCAGACAGTGGCATCTCATAATCTTCAAAATCCTTGAGGAATGGAAATATTCTTCGTATTCAACTTGTTGAAATTTCCAACTCCATATCATATATTGGAGTGTGACATTTAGTTTCCAAGACACCTGCGTAACAGGTCAACTATCTTATAGTTCACAAAGGAGATCTCTATTGTACTCTGACTGATGCTTTGCAGGAGATTGAAAGCTAAAGTTGGCATCTGAAATTACAAAATAAAATGCAATATCTAACTGTTCTCATTATAACACAGAAATACTCATTAAAATCATATTCAATGAGCTGATTTGTGTTGATTGAGTTTTGAGATCTAAATACAATACTTGACAGCACATTTTCTACAGTGTTAAAAATATTTATTATTAACACGAGCTCTGCCATGGAATTGCTCAGCAAGTTTAAGTTTATAGTGTTCCAAGAGTGGTTTGTGGGTGAGGTTTGTGCAGTCTAAGCAAAAGAAAAGGTCCGAGAAAGAGGTGCCTATAAACAATGATGCCCTGTATATGGCGGTCCCTTGGAAAATAATTCACCCATTACAGGTAAATCTGCTTCCTGCACAAACCATAGGCACAGCACTCAATAGATGTGTTAGTCTGTTACACAAG
This sequence comes from Pristis pectinata, assembly GCF_009764475.1. Taxonomy (NCBI): domain Eukaryota; kingdom Metazoa; phylum Chordata; class Chondrichthyes; order Rhinopristiformes; family Pristidae; genus Pristis; species Pristis pectinata. The sequence continues at coordinate 21,922,214 of NC_067431.1, read as the reverse complement.
GAGCCTATTGAATATAGGTATATCATTTTTTGTCAAAATTGTTTCAAATAAAGTTGAAGTTTTATATTATTTTTCTGCTTTTATACCACAAAGAAATCATAATCACAGTTTGCACTCAACAGTTCTAGCAACAGGAATAACTTGCCACATAGAAAGGTAATTGGAGAACAATAGAGGGCCACCGCTGGACTCAGTTCCCACCTGCTTTAATTTTGTATAAATAGTTCCGCAGTATTAATTCTAAATCTCCTTCATCATTAAGTACACAATGTTACTGCTTCCATTTCAAGGCTGTAATTTGGTACAGTTTATACATTGTCACTGCAGGCTCCCTCCTACACAAGGAGAACTGTTCCCATGGTGATGCCAGAGGCAGCACATCAATTGCAGGCAACAATTTATTTTTGTGTACATGATCTTAAAATCTTTATAATCTTCCTGCAGATGGAACAGCATTTTTCTTTATGGTGTTGGCTGAAGGAAACTATCAAGGTTTGGGGTCAATATCTGCTTTTTGCGCCCAGCACAGACAGTGAGTGCAAAGTGTAGTCTCATCAGATTTGGCTAACTATTGTAGGTGTCTCCATTGAGACATAAGGCTCGGTAGTGGAGTTAGGAACGCAATGGGAGCAGGGATGGGAGTTACCTCTTGCAGACAGGAATCCTGGAAGTTAAGGGTTCCCCTTGGTTCTCTTGAGTTCAGCAGCAAGACATATCTTAAGTGGAGCAACGCGCACAAAATGGTGGACGAACTCAGCAGGTCAGGACTGGAAAGGAAGAGGGCAGAAGCCAGAATAAAAGGGTAGGGGGGAGGGGTAGGAGCACAAGCTAGCTCTTGGGAGACTTCAGGCTGGTACACACTCAGTCTGAGTGGCTGGTTCCCTGGCAGTCTGGGAGTTCCCTGCCAGAAATAGGATGTGGGTGCCATGATGTTGCTCGATGTGGGTTTGGATGGAGTTTGAGTATCTGTTGAGGAGGAAGGTTGGGGCTGGCCAGTTGTGGGCTGTTTAAGAGTGTGTTGGACTGAGAGAGGAAGCTCTTCTAGGCACAGACCACGGCAGAAAGGAACTTACTCTCATGAGTTCAGACCTTTTCTCATTTGCCAGGTTCCCTGGGGCCCAGAAGTGAGTGAAAAATAAAACTAATTTGAAATAGAGGCTCACTGCTTCCTTTAAATATTATTTGTGAGCAGGCTGCCTCCTGAGAATGTGCTCGTCTTCTGCCACCTCCCCAAATTCTACCCCGCCACTGAAATCCAAAAGTGAGCAGGTTAACGCTGGGCTCTTTTGACTCAAAGGGTCACACAGAATGGAAACAGGCCCTTCAGCCTACCAAACCCATGCTGACTGTCAAGCACCCATTTGCATTAACCCTATTTTATTCTCCCCCATTCCATCAAGTCCTCCCAGATTCTATCATTTATCTACATTCAGGGTAAGTTAAGCTAATCAAATAACCTACCAACCTGCACATCTTTATGATGCGGGAGGAAATTGAAGCACCCAAAGGAAACCCAACAAGGTCACAGGGAAAATATGCACACTTAAGACAGCACCCAAAGTCAGGGCTGAACTTGGGTTGTCTCCTTCCCACTACCTTGTGAGTTCAAAATTGCCCTTTAGCTCCCATCAACAGTCCTGTGAAATAAAATTCTGCCTTGCATATGTAATATATTCACTAATCGTGGAAGTCATGAGTTATGTGGTTCAAGGTTAAGATCCAGCATTTGCATCCAGCTGCACTCTAAACCAGAATTTGCTTTCTCATTGCTTATCTCTTTGCCGGGAGGTGCATTACTGATTATATCTCCCCCATTCCTTCAGCTACATCTGAATAATCGAGCCTGATCAGGGCATCCAAGATGTTAGCAAAGAAATATTTATGATTGAGTCACTACTGAGTCTGAGGTAATTCTAGGCTTTTAAACTAAACTTCTTGAAATAATATCTGAACTTAAACCTTTTTGTATCCTTTGGAACATTTTAAATTGGGATCAAAAATAATTGATGTCAAGGTCATACAGATTTCCCAATCTGTAAAGATTTAATACATAGATTAACAAGTAACTGAAGTGAAAATTTCTTTTTCTTTTTCCTTTGGTTTTCTTGCCCTGCATTATTAAATGTTAACAACTATTGGAGGAATATCAAGATCCATGTGCATTAGTGCAACAACAGCAACCTACATTTATGTAGACTCTTCATGGTGGAATTTTAAATTGGCAAAATTGATTTAGTAAATAATAAATCTTTGTATTGCCACAGGGCTGGTAGTAGAGAGAACTCTGCTGAGGTGTGCTACAGATGACCAAGATAAATGAGGATAAATAAAAGGAACTGAGAAATGGACACTGAGCATCCAGATTTCCTGAATGCAACAGGGATGGTTTTTTGTAAAGTGAGGTCCAAATTTGAACCATTTTGTCTTTGCTAAGCACACAATATAGAATGCTAACTGAACTCCACTTTTGACGATTTGGCTCCATTGAACCCTATTGAAAATAAAAACAGAAAATGCTGGAAACACTCAACAGGTCAAGTGCATCTGCACACATATAAAATATTACATTACACATTTAGCAAAGATAACAGAGAACCAAATTCTGTCCTTAATCTAGTAAAACATCTTAATTCTCTTCATGAGTGTGTTGCCATCAAAATTTAACATAACATATGTATCAGTGTGTAAAAAGAGAAAAGACATGTTAATATTTTACATGAAAACCTCTGCTCTGATTAACATCTGAAATGTTTTTTTCAAGTGCAAATGAATATTTTGCATATTTTATCTCTATTTTAACACATTATATTTAAGATGGCAGTGGAGGCCAAGTCATTGGTTACATTTAAAACGGAGGTTGGTAGGTTCTTGATTAGTAAGGGCATCAAAGGTTACGGGGAGAAGGCAGGAGAATGGGATTGAGAAGGAAAAATAAATCAGCCATGATCGAATGGCGGAGCAGACTTGATGGACCAAATGGCCTAATTCTGCTCCTATGTCTCATGGTTTTATTCTTGATTCAAGTTTAGCACAAATTGATTAGATTGTACACAGAGGTGAAAGATACAGAAATAGAGAGGTATGTGAGAGACATAGACAGAAGTTGGTGTTTGTGGTAGGTGGAGAGACTGTGCATTATTTGAGGACTATGAGAGAGTTAAAGTCAGCGTCCATGCCTGAGAGAAAAAATGTGGAGAAAAATACTGACCGATTAGGGTCAGCTGTTCTTTGCAATTACTTAATTATCGCTTTTCCATGATCCAGAAACGTCTCAACCCCTACTCCTCCAGACAGCTGTTAAATAACCTTTATTAAACATATAATGAAGTGACTATAAAAGTAATAAAGTCTAACTTAATGTAGTAAGTGCACCATCACCACTTAACATTTGTTTAATTCGCAGTCATGTTTTAGTTTTCTGATTGCTTTCATGTTTAATTTTCATTACCTGCAGTACCATCATATTAATGAATATATTAATTCATGAATCTAGATAAACCAGTGAAATTTCTTTCTCTCTGTGCAAAGAGATAGATTAAATAAATAATGAAATTGTACATGCAATTTGATCTTATTTGGCACTGTTCACTGGTTTGTTTGGACCCTTGTTTATTTTGCCTCTGGCAATGGGAATGAGCAAAGGATTGTGATCAGTGCAGCCCCTGAGTTATTGAAGGACGAGGTGCATCGTTTCTGGGAAGCTGTCTCAATGGGTTCGTTAACCATCCTTCAATTTACAGGGAATGGCTCAAACCTGGCGATGAGTAAAACAAAATCCACAAGATTTCATAAGCTGGCAGCAGATTCAGTAGGTTGGAACGTGAATTGTTGACGAGGATGGAATTGTACTCATTTGTGCAGCAAAGGTTTTGATTTTTAGAAGGTGGGATAAGGTCCTGGGAGTGGAGGAGATAAATGGGCATCGGTCAACATCCAGTGTCAACATCTAACATGAGAAGTGCTTCACACTGGCACACAATCTTTCAAATGGAACAGTGTTTCATTTATCCTGAATGAACATGAAGGAAAAACTTTGCAAGGGAAAGAAAAACTGCAAGCACTGCCAGGCATCCAATATTTTTTTGAAGACGTGCGGGAAAATCAATAGCTTTAGGTCAGATCGTGCACAGCATTTAAATGGTGACAAAGCTAAAACCAGGGCACCAAAATGATGAGAAAAATAATTGAGGAAGTTCAGCAATTTTCTATAAATTTTATGGTTTGATGACTTTGGCTCAGATAGAAATTCATAAGGTGTAAGCAATAGCTTAGTTGGAACAATTTCGATTTTGTGTCAAATTATTACAGGTGAAAGTACCCAAAAAATACTTCAGACAATAATTTCAGCTGACAGTCTGGTGCAATACTGAGGGAGAACTGTACTGTTGAAGCAGTTGTCTTTTGAAAATGGTGCTAAACCAGTTCTGCACCTTTGTTCTCAGTTCTATCCAATAGATCACACGGTATTGTTCAAGGAAGGGCAGGGTAATTTTCTCAATGGATCCTGACAAATATTTAGCCCCTCAAATATTATTATTAGTCATAGAGTCTTACTGTATTTTATTATCTGCTCATTGTTGCATTATTGCTTTGGGAGCTTGCTGCACAGCCATTGGCCATTTGCTTTTCCTACAGTGCTGCAATGATTACATTTCAAAATTGATTGTAGAGGACCTTGGGACATTCTATGAACGTGAAACACAAATGCAATTCTTTCTTGTGAAACACTGCGGATTCTGGAAATCCAAAATAAAAGAGAACGCTGGAAGTACTCAGCTCATCAGGCAGCATCTGTGGAGAGAGAAAAGCTGAGTTAATGTCACAAGTAGACGACCTTACATCAGAACTGGCTAGTTCTTACGTATACTAGCAAGACTGGTTATCTGAAATCGCTGAATTCAGTATTGAGAACCAAGACTGCAACTTGTCTGGACACGAGATGAGGTGCTAGTCCTCGAGCTTACATTGATTGAAACAGTGTAGAAGGTCAAAGACAGAATGGGGAGAGTGGGAATGAGTTGGAGATTGGAAGAAGCTGTGCAAGACATTTGTTGTTAAGGCCACATTTGGAGTACTGCGTACAGTTCTGTTCCCCCTGCTATAGGAAGAATGCCATTAAACCGGATAGGGTACTGAAAATTTTACTAGGACTGGAGGGTTTCAGTTGATAGGAGAGACTGGATAGGCTGGACTTCTTTTCCTGGAGCATAGGAGGCTGAGGGATGACCTCATAGAGGTACATAAAATCATCAAAGGCATGGATAAGGTGAATATCCACCGGATTTTCGCCAAGGTAGGGATGTCTAAAACTAGAGGGCATAAGTTTAAAGTGAGAGGGAAAATTGACGAACTGGCCTGTTTCCATGTTGTATGGCTCTATGACTCTAAGTGAACTAAATGGAGAATTAGCTCTCTTTTTATTTCTTCACAGATGCTAACTGAGTATCCACATCATTCTCTTTTATTTCAGATTTTCAGCAGCTGCTGGGTTCTGCGTTTCACACTTCCACCTTTTTTCTCTCTGCTATTCTAATTCATCTCTCTCTCTATTTACATTCTTCCTGGCAGATCAGCTGTGATTAACAAACTTTCATCATCCTCTCTTCAACAGATAAGATTTCTTTATTAGTTACCTGTACATCGAAACACACAGTGAAATGCATCTTTTGCGTAGATGTTCTGGGGGGCAGCCCGCAAGTGTCGCCACATTTCCGGCGCCAACATAGCATGCTCACAACTTCCTAACCTGTACGTCTTTGGAATGTGGGAGGAAACGGGAGCACCCGGAGGAAACTCACGCAGTCTTGGGGAGAACATACAAACTTCTTACAGACAGCGGCCAGAATTGAACCCGGGTCACTGGCACTGTAATAGCGTTACGCTAATCAAGATTCAACATCATGTGAGTTCTGCAGACAATTTTAGTCTCCACTTTATCACAGACATCCATTCTATTCTCCTCATCCCTATCCCTCTCTGCGGCTTAAACACACAATTGATATTTGCACTTTGCCAGTTCTCATTGACTTGAAATATTAACTGTATTTCTCTCTTGAGAGATGCTGCCTGACCTGCTGAACATTTCCATCATTTTCTGTAACTATTGCAGTTCTTTCTTTGTTGAAGCATGAATTCTATTGACTCCAAAAGGAGAGTCATCATGCAGGGGTGGCATTCTCACATATTTCCTGCTCTTGTCTTTTTGTGGTAATGATTTAGTTAGTATCATCAAGTTAAGTCGAGTTTATTGTTATGTGCACAAGTGTGGTGAGGTACAGGTAGAATGAAAGACCTGCTTGCAGCAGCGTCACAGGCACGTAGGTTCAGACAACACAAAGAACATAAATTATACATAAATTATAGAAGACCGTGACGAGGGAGAAAAAAAAGTACGCAAAAACAAGACTTCTGTGCAAAATAAAAAAGTGGGCTTTAGTGTTCCATTGCTGAGATAGGGTTAGGGTTGTGCAGGTCAGTTCAAGAACCTGATGGTTGTAGAAAAGTAGCTGTTCCTGAACCTGGTGGTGTGGGACCTCAGGCTTCTGTACCTCCTGACTGACAGTAGCAGCGAGAAGAGGGCATGGCCCAGATAGTGGGGATCTTTGATGATAGATGCTGCCTTCTTGAGGCAGCACCTCCTGTAAATGCTGTCAATGGTGGGGAAAGCTGTGCTCATTATAGATCGGGCTGTGTCCACTACTCTCTGCGGTCTCTTGTGTTCCTGTGCATTGGAATTGCTATACCAGGCCACGAGACAGCCAGTCAGGAATCAGTCAAGGGAACCGGCAAGGTGTTGGTGTATTTTATAAATGGGGTATTGATGGTGGACAGTGTAAGTGCTTAAAATGTTGCCAGTCAAGTAGGTTGCCTTGTCTTGGATGATTTGGATGATGAAACTGGAAAGTACACCATCACATTCTTGACTTGCCCTTTGCAATTGATGTTCAGGTATCAATGGGTGAGCTATTTGCTAAAGGAACCTCTGCCTCTAACCTCTTCTCATGATGGTATATATCTAACCAGTCTAGTTTACAGTCAATTGTTATCCTCAGGAGGTTGATGCTGGGGAATTTGATGATGATAATGCCATTAAATGCCAAAGGTGGTTGGTTCAACACTCTTGTGTTGGGAATGGTCATCACCTTGCGTGGCTCGATTGTTATTTGATATTTACCAACTTGTGTCCAAATGTGGGTCTGGTTTTGTTGCATGAACTGTTTCATTGTCTGAGTAGTTGCAAATGGAACTAAGCACTTTACAATCATTGGTAAACATCTCCACTTCTGGCCTTAAGATGAGATTCACTGGTGAGAAGATGTGGAGAAGGATATAATAGTGGACAAGTTATCAGTGTCAAAATTTTGGATGAGTTGAGGCTTTTGAGGGAATTGGGAAGATGATAAAGAAAGTCTCCTTCAATTCCCCGCAATTTGGCAAGTCTTTATAACAGAGGATTTTCTGCTGCTCAATCCTTGGGAGGGTTTGTCATATCATGTTGTCAAGGTCTGAAAGGGAGTGTATAAATCCAGATCTCAGAGGATAATATATGGCTTTGCATGGATCAAACACAGATGATCGATCAAGGAATAAGTATGAACTGAGAGATGAATGTAAATTCCAATTTTTCTTTCCAATGTGCATTAAGTTACTAATATTTATTTATGAATGAATCCATTGCTGTTTCAACAGAAGATGGTAAATGGAACCAAAAGAGAAGTGTTATTGATTTATTTGCGTCTGGATTCTGGAAAAGTAATGGATTTGTGATAGAGGGCCTGACGAGTGTTGTGCTTGATGCACAGAAACTTTAATATTAAAAAATTGTTTATATAGTTACAGCAAATTGTAGGAAATAGTTTTCTGATTTCATGTTCTTTTCTGGCATTAATATCTGTTAGGGAATAGCTTAGACCAAACCAAAAAATGTTAGACACGCACAGCTGTTCACTGCACACCCGAGGAAGAGAAGGGTGCCTGGCTACAATAATTTGTTATATTATTGAACAACTCCTACCTTTTATTTAAGTGGTTAGACCATACATGGAGTACAGAATGTAGCTAATATATCAAAGCTTTATAGAAAGCCCAACAAAAGACTCACTAGAATGATGCCAGAATTGAGAGACTGTAACTTCTGTGGAAGGTGAAACAGGCCAGGATTCTTTATTCTTTAAAATGAATAGCTGAAGGGGTGAATTGAATTCACTTCTAAAAATCATGACAAAGTTTAAAAGGTAGGTATAGAAAATTATTTACCTGTGGACAGTACAAAACTAGAGAATGTAAATATAAGTAAAAATAATAAATCTGGTAAGGAATTCTTTTTCCCCTTGAAGCTTATTCACTGCCACGAAGAGCACTTTAGAGAAACAGCAGAGAAATGTTTAAAAGGAAACTTGATTAGTTCATGTGGGGAAGCAAGCTGAAACAGTTGGGGCTGGATAAGTGAGATGGGAGAGGATTCACATTGAGCATAAAACCCAGCATGGGCTAGTTGGGCTGAATTACACACTGAGAGTAACTTCTGAATAATTCCACATACCACACTGTGAGTAACTCAACCCATTTACTTCTTCCTGCTGTTTGGACTATGGGAGATGATATTAACTCAGGATACCTGACCGGTAACTGATGGAGATGGCCAATATAAAAATGAGCTGGAGAGACAGACTGGAAGATTTTCAGGTTCATCTCATCAGGTTCCCTCATTCCTGTGGCCCCCTTCCCTTCCCCTTCCTCCACCTCATGGCCTGCCTATCCCCCCTCCCCCCCCCCCCCCATCCTTTATTCCATGGTTCACTGCTCTCTCCTACTGGATTCCTTCTTCTTCAGCCCTTTGCCTCTTCTACCTATCACATTTGAGCTTATTACATCTTCACCCCCTCCCCCACCCACCTACCTTCCCCCTCTCACCTGGACTCACCTATCACCTGAACTCACCTATCACCTGCCTGCGTGTGCTCCTCCCCCTCCCCCCACCTTCTTATTCCGGCTTCTGCCCTCTTCCTTTTCAGTCCCAATGAAGGGTCTCGACCCAAAACGTCGACTGTTTATTTCTCTCGGTAGATGCTGCCTGACCTGCTGAGTCCCTCCAGCGTTTTGTGTGTGTTGCTCCAGATTCCAGCATCTGCAGGATCTCTTGTGTCTCCTACTTAGCAAGTTTTATTGGATTTATTCCTCATAGATTTTGTGTCAATCCCCCTTGCCACACTAGTTAACTTTAAAAGAGCTGCTTCTCAATTAGATTTCAGTTCCTTCCTCCAGCATCAGCTCTCCCCACAAATACTAACTGAGCTGCTGCATCTTTCTTACACGTTTTGTTTTACTTCAGAATTCTAGCATTTGAAATTTGTGTTTTGCTTCAAGGATTTGTGGCTGGGGTCTGATGAATTGCAAATGTGTATTCACTTAATGCTTAATGCCCTCCATTTGTGAATTAACGAATGACAATGATTTAGGGTGTGAATGTGATGGAGTCTGAGTGTCATGCTTTAACTTAAACCAAAATGAATTACCAAGCTTGACTATAAAGACTCTGTAGCATTTAGATAGCAATGTAAGTTTGATGGGGGGTGGATGAAGATTGGATCTTACCATTTGCGGTCAAAACCAGAACTTAGAGTCATAGAATAATACAGCACAGAAACAGATCCTTGAGCCCAACTCCCTGAGCCCCCTCCCATTGGACAGAAGATACAAAAGCCTGAAATCACATTATGGGCAGGCACGGTAGTGTAGTGGTTAGCGTAACACTTTACAGTGCCAATGACTCGGGTTCAATTCTGGCCGCTGTCTATAAGGAGTTTGTATGTTCTCCCTGTGTCTGCGTGCGTTTCCTCCGGGTGCTCTGGTTTCTTCCTACATTCCAAAGACGTACAGGTTAGGAAGTTGTGGGCGTGCGATGTTGGCGCTGGAAGCGTGGCAACACTTGCGGGCTGCCCCCATAACACTCTATGCAAAAGGTGCCATTTCACTGTGTGGTTTGATGTACATGTGACTAATAAAGATATCTTATCTTATCTTATCAAGGACAGCTTCTATCCTGCTGTCATAAGACTATCGAACAGTCCCCTTGTACCAGAAGATGGACTCTTTGACCTCACAATCTACTTTGTCGTGGCCTTGCACCTTATTGTCTGCCTGCACTGCACGTTCTTTGTAACTAGCACTTCATTCTGCATTCTGTTACTGTTTTCCCTTGTACTACCTCAATGCACTGATGTGATGAATGCTCTGTATGGATGGCATGCAGAACAAATTTTTTTCACTGTACCTCGGTACTTGTGACAATAATAAACCAATTTACTAATTTTACTCATCCATGCCGACGAAGGTACCTACCTATGCTGGGCCCATTTGTCCGCATTTGGCCCATCTCCCTCTAAACCTTTCCTATCCGCATCCAAATGCCTTTTAAATGTTATCATACCCACCTCAACTACTTCCTCTGGCAGCTCACTCCTTTTACGCACCACCCCTCTGCATGAAGAAGTTGCCCCTGGGGTCCCTTTTAAATCTTTCCCCTCTCACCTTAAACCTACAGTATGTTCTCCAGTTTTTGGCTCCCTTTCCCTGGGAAAAAGACTGTGTGCATTCACCCTATCTATGCCCCTTATGATTTTACACACCACTATAAGGTCACTCCTCAATCGCCTATGTTCCAAGGAATAAAGTCCTAGCCTGCCCAACCTCTCCCTATAACTCAGACTCCTGAGTCTTGGCAACATTCTTGTAAATTTTCTTTGCACTCTGTTCAGCTTAATGACACCTTTCCTATAATAGCGTGACCAAAACTGTACACAATAATCACCTGTATAAGGAATTTATGGATGTAAAAATGTGGAACTGTAAACTACAGAGGTGTACAAGATGATAAGGGGCATGATTGAGTGGACAGTCAGAGACATTGCCCATGGCAAAAATGGCTAACACGAGGGGCCATAATTTTAAGGTGATTGGAGGAAGATATAAGGGTAAGTTTTTTACACAGAGAGTGGTGGGTGCGTGGAACGTACTGCCGGCAGAGGTGGTGGAGGCTGATACATTAGGGACGTTTAAGAGACGCTTAGAAAGCCACATGATTGATAGAGAAATGGAGGGCTATGTGGGAGGGAAGGGTGAGATAAATCTGAGAGCAGGATAAAATGTCGGCACAACGTTGTGGGCCGAAGGGCCTGTACTGTGCTGTAATGTTCTATGTTCTACAGGGAATGGTTGAATAGCAGAGATGAGTTCAAGGAGAAGCAGTTTATCACATGAAGAAAAAAGAAATGGTAGGAATGCTAATAGGGTTAAATAAAGATGGGTTGGAGGAGACTTGTGTAGAAAACCCTGGATTGACCTGTATTGGGTGAAGGACCTGTTTCCGTGCTATAAATATTTTGTAAGATAACAGTTTTAAGTGTTACGGACTCAGTGAAAGTCCCTTTAAGATAGAGAGTGTGTGTGTATGTGTGTGTGGGGCGTGCTTACGTCAATAGAAGATAAAGGACGTAATGACGTTGTTGAAGAAGTTAGAAGAAGAAGAAGGAGAGAGAGAGAGAAGGGAGAGAGACACCAGCCTGCTTGTTTTCTCTATCGATGGATGAGAAACAATAACTGTGTTTGCCACTGAAATCCATGTATGGAAGTTGGAAGTAATCCGGTGGAGTTCACTTTGTTGCTGACCTGTAGAAGGAAACAGGTATTTGTGTGTGGACGACCACGATTCGGATGCTTTTCGGGGTGAGGCAGTCACTACCGAGTAAACACTGGAGTGTCGTTTGGGTTCCATCGTGGAACATTTGGATTTCGTATGTACTCTCTCTATGTTTTTCTACATCTACATCTTATCTTCAGACAACGGTGGTTGTTGAAGAAGCCCTTGCTCATGTTTCACCTTATGGCTTGCGGAACTGAACTTTAAGAACCCATTCCGGAACTGGGAGTTTTGGACTTTGTCACACACACACACGAAGAGTTTAGTTTTGGGTTAACGTTCGAGGTTTAACATTTTTGAATTCTAACATACTAACATTTTTACTTTTATTTTACGTATTATCATAAGTAGTGATTAATAAAATAGTTTTTAACACTGAATCATGCTCAGTGTGTTTCTTTTGTTGCTGGTTTGTGACATAAGCTTACAACAAACTTAGGAATAAAAGATGTTTACCAGTGATATCAGAAGCAGAATCAGGTTTATTATCACTGAGATATGTCGTGAAATTTGTTGTTTTGCGGCAGCAGTACAGTGCAAGGCATAAAGACATAAAAGTTACAATGAGTTACAAAGATAAATAAATAAATAATGCAAAAGAGGAATTACAAGGTAGTGTTCACGGGTTCATGGACTGATCAGAAATCTGATGGTGGAGGGGAAGAAGCTGTTCCTGAAATGTTGAATGTGGGTCTTCAGGCTCCTGTACCTCCTCCCCGATGGTAGTAACGTGAAGAGGGCATGTCCCGGATGGTGAGGGTCCTTAATGATGGATGCCGCCTTCTTGAGGTGCTGCCTCTTGAAGAAATCCTTGATGGTGGGGAGGGTTGTGCCCGTATTGGAGCCGGCTGAGTCTATAACCCTCTGCAGCTTCTTTCGATCCTGCACATTGGAGACTCCATACCAGGTGGTGATGCTCTCCACCGTACATCTGTAGAAATTTGCAAGAGTCTTTGGTGACATACAAGATCTCCTCAAACTCCTAATGAAGTAGAGCCACTGGCATGCCTTCTTCGTGATTGCATCAATGTGTTGGGTCCAGGATAGGTCTTCTGAGATGTTGACGCCCAGGAACTTGAAGATGCTCACCCTTTCCACTGATGATCCCTCAATGAGGACTGGTGTGTGTTCTCCCAACTTCCCCTTCCTGAAGTCCACAATCAATTCCTTGGTCTTGCTGATGTTGAGTGTGAGGTTGTTGTTGCCACACCACTCAACCAGCTGATCTATCTCACTCCTGTATGCCTCCTTATCGCCATCTGAGATTCTTCCAACAACAGAGGTGTCATCGGCAAATTTATAGATGGCAATTGAGCTGTGCCTAGCCACACAGTCATGAGTGTAGAGAGAGTAGAGCAGAGGGCTCAGCACGCATCCTTGAGGTGCGCCTGTGTTGATTGTCAGTGAGGAGGAGATGTTACTACCGATCCGTACTGACTGTGGTCTCCCGATAAGGAAGTCGAGGATCCAGAGGTACAGAGGCCCAGGTTTTGAAGTTTGTGGATTAGTACTGAGGGGATGATGGTCTTGAATGACGAGCTGTAATCGATAAACAGCAGCCTGATGTATGTTTTGCTGTTGTCTGGGTCCTCCAAAGCTGAGTGAAGAGCTAGTGAGATTGCGTCCACTGTAGACCTGTTGTGGCGGTCGGCAAATTGCAGCAGGCCCAGGTCCTTGCTCAAGCAGGAGTTAATTCTAGCCATGATCAACCTCTCAAAGCATTTCATCACAGTAGATGTGAGTGCTACAGGGCAATAGTTGTCGAGGCAGCTCACCTCCGACTGCAGCAGTGAGAGTTTGAAGATGTCCTTGAACACTCCAGCCAGTTGGTCGGCGCAGGTTTTCAGTACCCACCCAACTGAGGCCTATGTAGAGTTTTGCAATTGATCAAAAGTGACAATCACCCTTTGGCCCCTATTTGATGCACCTCTGATTTCAGTATTAGACCTAGATGTCTTGTTCTGAACTCTGGTTGCAACAGAAATAAAAGCTTGGACCGATGTACAGCAGGGCTTCCAATTGCCATCACTGATATCATCCTCCTCCATTGTTATAATTGCCCCCTATGGTGTTTATGAGGATGAAATGCAGAACTTGCAGAAGTTATCGTGTGTCCTTCATATCCTGTAACAATTCTTTCTTAAATTTATTAAAGGAAAGAGACTGACCAAAAAGAATGTGGACAGAGTTTATGTTGAAGAGAAATCCATGGTCAAATCCACTTGGTAATCCCATTCTACCATGCACTTATAATAGTCACTGGTGCAAGGTCCGACACATTTGTCACAGAATGGAGTATTCATTGGGAACTTTTTTATTGTGTGGGAAAGCATCAAGCTGTCACAAGTATGTCACCTACTTTATTTTTATCCTTTTTCTTATACACAAGAAGCTCGACACCATCCAGGATGAAGCAATTAATGCAGTATGCTGATCATTCACTCATTCATGCTCGCCACCATTGGTGCACTGTGGTTGCCATGGGGACCTTTACAAAATACAGTTTAGTGGCTTGCCAACACCATCTCCCAAACCTCTTCTGCTTAGAAGGACAATAGTTGGCACACGAGAACATCAGCACCTCCAGAGAGGTTTCAAGTCACATGTTATGCTGATTCAGCAATCTGTCACTGTCCCTTCGTCATTGTCTGGAATAATTCCTGGAATTCCTTAATTAACAGTACTGCGGGAATACCTAGATCATAGAGATCTAAGAAAGAGCTCATCATCTTCTCAAGTGTAATTGGTAATAGACTTTAAATTCTGGTCTTACCATCAGTGTCTACTTCTCTTAAGGGATTGAGAAAAAGCACTGCTATTACTAGTGTGTCTCCATCATAATGTTGGTCCCACTGTGAAATGGTATCATTGACAGCTGAGAATTCTTTGACAAAGCAACATAAAATGACCTTCCAAATTTGCAATGATTTGAAAAAGGTATTAAACAGATTGTCCAATTTAGTCATTTGTAAGGAACACAGGCTACAGAATTCTTCAGATGGGTCCCAGTATTTACAATGATGTTGCATCATTACTCATCACATATTTCCAATATTCAGATTAATAGGAGGGGACTTAACTTGCATAAAACAGGTAAGACAGGTGCAATCTCAGATGCCTTCCTGCCCGTGACTACCCGAGAATCACTCTCTGGAGCTAGCGTGCCTGTCAGTAGGGTGCAGAGTAGAAGGGGGAGTGGGGATAAATGATCTCTAGAGTCTCTTCCCTCAACCCTACAATAGTCCTATCAGCATCCTGACCAATATCACCAATCTGCAGCAAGGAGTTAAAGTTCTGCAGGCATCCATGGCATCTGCCCGGTCTGATCTCACCCCATTCCTTCAGCACATCTCTTTTAGCCTCCACTAGCTCAATTTTTTACCTCAAAAAAGAAGCCAGGAACTTCCATAAACTGATCACCAAAAAGCAACAACTTTGCAAAGTGGATCAAAAATGTAATTAACTGCAGAATTTATTTCAATACTCCGTCATCTGTTTTAGAATCCCCAAGCAGCAAGTAATATAATCATAAAAGCTTCTCAGAAGATTCCACCTCCACTCCATGGTGATCTAACAACACACACTTTTAATGTGGTTTTTGTTTAATTAAACTCTGCAGGAGTGTGATTGCAATTAAGCAGGCTGGAGCACAGTCGTGGCTACACTTCTGCCCTGTCTCTTGTCTTGTTTTCCCCTGCCTGGGAATACATTCAGAAAAGGTGCTGATTTAAGAAAAGAAAAATCAACTGGGTATAATTAAAAGATCTTGATAAACCGTTGTTTGGAAATAAACTCAAAGCTTGTCTTATTTGAGATTGTTAGTCAAATGGTTTTGTTTCTAGATTTAACAATCCAGAAATCTGGTTAATGATCCAGGGATGTGTTCAAATCCCACCATGACAAATGACGGATTTAAATTCAATTAATTAAATAAATCTGGGATTAAAAAATGGTGTTAATAATGACCGTGAAGTTACTGGTTTATGTTTCAGGATAAGAAACCTACAGCCTGACATGTTTGTGACTCTAGACCCATAAAAATTTGGTTCACCCTTAACTGTAGAACATAGAAAACCTACAGCACAATTCAGGCCCTTCGGCTCACAAAGCTGTGCCGAACATGTCCGTACATGTCATCTAAAATGATACAGAAAGGTAATTAGTTGAAAGGTAATAAATTATATTTCCAGTGCTACTTATTTCTTGTGAATGAATAAAACAAAGGCTCCTACACAGACACGTGTGTAGATGCATACTCACAGACTGACATGCGCATGCACGCACACACACACACACACACACACACACACACACCAACAGACACACAAAACAAGTACACACACACCACAAACCACATCTGAAGTGGGATCACACCCAACACCAGGTTCAAGAACATTGTGGGCTCTTTTCTGAATAATATTTTTGAGCTCGAGGTGGATGATATGTGTTTGACTGTTGGATGATGCAGCATGGAGAGCTGTTGCCTCACAGATTCAATCATGATGGCCAGTGCTGTTTGTATGGGATCAAAAGTAAGGTCAAAGTTGAGTTTATTGTTACGTGCACAAGTACATGTGTGCACAGGTGCAACGGAAAACTTACCTGCAGCAGCATCACAGGCACACAGCATCATATAAGAAACATACACAAGAAAAACGTAAATTCAACATAAATAAAACACAATTTTTACAAGAAAGAACGTAATTAGAACAAAAAAATGTCCATGTTAGTGCAAGGTGATTAAAGTGGTCATAGTGTTGCTAAACTCTAGTGATTAGAATTGTGTCAGTTGGTTCAAGAACCGAATGGTTAAAGGGAAGCAGCTGTTCTTGGACCTGACCTCAGGCTTCTATACCTCCCGCCCGATGGTAGCTGCGACAAGGTGACATGGCCTGGATGGTGGGGATCTTTGGTGATAGATGTTGCCTTCTTGAGGCAGTGCCTCCTGAAGATACCACCAATGGTGGGGAGGGATGTGCCTGAGATGTATTGGGCAGAGTCCACTACCCTCTGCAGCTTCTTACATTCCTACACATTTCAATTGCCGTACCAGACTGTGACACAACCAGTCAGTACACTTTCAACAGTACATCTGGAGAAGTTTGTTAGAGTGTTCGGTGACAAGCCAAATCTCCTTAACCTCCTGAGATGCTGGCATGCTTTCCTTGTGCTTGCATGTTCCTCCTGTGATCATGTGGGTTTCCTCTGGATGCTCCGGTTTCCTTCTACGTCCCAAAGATGTGCTGATTGCTAGGTTACTTGGCTACCGTAAATTGCCCCAAGTGTGGAAGTGAGTGGTAGAATCTGCAGGGAGTTCTTAGGAATGTTGGGAGAATAAGTCACAGGGAAAATTAGTGGAGGAATGGGATTGCACTGTGAGTTGGAATAGACTCCATGGACCCAATGGCTTCCTTCTATATCGTAAAGAAATAGGGAACTATGGAAGTGAGTGCCACAGAGCTCCTGACCTTTGGAAGGGACAAAGACTATGACCAATTACACTACCATCAAATAAACCTCAGCTCCATGCAGTGCAAAGACACACACAAACCCTCAGGCAACAAAGCTGTGTAAAATATCCTGCATATCTGCACTGCCCCGCATTTCTGGCTTAGGATCATGAGATGGGAACCAGTGGGAGGAAGCTGATGCATAGAAGACCAGCCAAAGTGTATTTCCCCACTCACTCCATTCTTGCATCCCAACCATCTTCCTCTTACACAGGGTGGTGAATCTTTGGAAGTCTCCGCCATGGATGGTTGCGGAGCCGAGATCATTGGAGATATTTAATGAGGAGGTAGATACATGTTTGAATTCAGCGCTATGGGGAACTGGCACAGAAGTGGAGTTGGTGTCGATCGGACATGATCGCATTGAATGGTGGGGCAGGCTTGAGGGGCCAGGTGGCCTACTCCTGCTCCACTTCCAGTGTTTTCTTGAAAACTAGGCTTCCAAGGGTGAGGTTGATCTCGGTGGTATCCAGCAGGATCAGTCGACAGTAACCAGCCGCAGAATGTTCAGTTAACTCCCCTTTTGGTGCTGAGAGCTGAAGCTATTTGTACTTCCTTCACTCTTCTGATTAACTCCTCACCGAGTCAGTGTTATGCTTCACCATCAACATTCTCCTTCATTTTCATCACCTGGGATTGCACTGAAGCTGCCTTATCGTCACATAAGTCAGGTTAAGAACATAGAACATAGAACAGTACAGCACAGGAACAGGCCCTTCGGCCCACAATGTTGTGCCGAACTAATTAAATTAGTAATCAAATGCCCAACTAAACTAATCCCTTCTGCCTACACAATGTCCATATCCCTCCATTTCCTGCACATTCATGTGCCTACCTCAGAGCCTCTTAAACACCTCTATTGTATCTGCCTCCACCACTACCCCTGGCAGTGCATTCCAGGCGCCCACTACCCTCTGTGTTAAAAAACTTGTCCCGCACATCTCCTTTGAATTTACCCCCTCTCACCTTAAATGCATGCCCTCTAGTATTAGGCATTTCAACCCTGAAAACTGTTTATTATAGTAAGGGCATATTATTAAAGGGCCAGGTAGCTTGAGACTTCACCAGTCACTGATGTTGTGAAGCTGAGAAAATAAAGTTAAAAAAGTAAGCCAGGTTTTAATAGCTTTGAGATATTTGGAGAAGATGCCTGTAGTAAAAGAAATTTAAACGCTGTTTGCAGTAGGTTTGCAACAGAGAAATAATATGGGTGAGACAAGGGAGAGAATGTTCATTGGAGAGAAACAATACTTCAGGGAGACAAGTGGGTTAACTTTAAATATTTCCTCCTTTCTACAGCTGGGGAAGAGACTCACTAAGAGCTGGGGAATGGGGAGCATATGCTTGTGGAGAATTGAAAGACGTATCAGTTCCAGGTTCCTGAGACATTCTCTGGCACCTTCATGTGATTAGGGCCAATTAGATGGATAATGAGCTGCTTTTTAGGCAGGGAGCCTGCAATTGTTTTGGCTTTATTGAAAATGAGTCCTGTTTCACCACCAACTTTGAGTTAAGCGGGAACAATTCAAAATAAGACAACTCGAACCAGAATACCGATCCCAACACACATCAATTACTCTGGACGTTTGATGCTTCCAGATCCTTTCTCTGCTGTGCAGTGATGAGTGGAAGACAATACAGAATGTCTCGCTACCCTGTAATTAATTCTGGGATATGTTAAGAATACAAAGTCTCAGGCACAGATTACTTTGATCTGTATTGGTGCCAACATTCAAAGATGTGGATTTATGCAAAAACTTTCTCCTTCCTCCCCAACAAAATGCTTGCATGTAAAACAGAGCAACATGATAAAAATGCAGATTAAAACTTGTTCCTTTACTACATTCAAACAAAAGGCCAGATAACATGATTAAAGGGATTAAGTGCTTTTGATAAGTAGCAATACTACCAGCCCATTCATAAGGGAACAGATTGAACAGAGCGTCTGTCACCTCCTACTCACATTGTAGCCAAAGAGATCATATTAATTGGGCTCCTTTATGCATTTTTAATTTAAATGTTAGTTAAAATTTCATTTGCATTTACATGGAGACTCAGAAACTAGAATTTCATTAATTCCCGTCTTCACCTTTCAACTTTTAATGATTTTATATCCCTGCAAAAAAAATTGTAGCTATCCAAAGTGCAATCAAAGTGTTTAAACTGGTAGTATATCCTCTACCAGTGTAGATTTAATTGGCTGTGTGTCACTGGGACTGGTATACATGTCGGCATGAGCTCCCAGGTGTACAGTATGCCCAATGTGCAATGCTTTAGAGTAGATTAGCCTGTTGCTGAAAGGATTTTAGACTGTGATTGGTATTGGTATTGGTTTATTACTGTCACTTGTACCGAGGTACAGTGAAAAACTTGTCTTGCATACTGATCATACAGGTCAATTCATTACAGGTGCAGTTACATTGGGTTAGTACAGAGTGTATTGAGGTAGTACAGGTAAAAACAATAACAGTACAGAGTAAAGTGTCACAGCTACAGAGAAGGTGCAGTGCAATAAGGTGCAAGGTCACAACAAGGTAGATCGTGAGGTCAAGAGTCCATCTCATCGTATCAGGGAACTGTTCAATATTCTTATCACAATGAGGTAGAAGCTGTCCTTAAGTCTGATGGTAGGTGCCCTCAGGCTCCTGTATCTTCTACCTGATAGAAGAGGAGAGAAAAGAGAATGACCCGGGTGGGTGGGGTCTTTGATTATGCTGGCTGCTTCACCAAAACAGCGAGAGGTAAAGACAGAGTCCAAGGAGGGGAGGCTGGTGTCTGTGATGTGCTGGGCTGTGTCACAATTCTCTGCAGTTTCTTGCGGTCCTGGGCAGAGCAGTTGCCATACTAAGCCTTGATGCATCCAGATAGGATGCTTTCTATGATGCATCGATAAAAGTTGGCGAGAATCAAAGGGGACAAACCGAATTTCTTTAGCTTCCTGAGGAATTAGATGCGCTGGTGAGCTTTCTTGGCTGTGGCATCTACGTGATTTGACCAGGACAGGCTGTTGGTGATGTTCACTCTCAGGAACTTGAAGCTCTCAACCCTCTCGACCTCAGCACCATTGATGTAGACAAGTGCATGTACACCACCCCCTTTCCTGAAGTCAATGACCAGCTCTTTTGTTTAGCTGACATTGAGGGAAAGGTTGTTGTCATGACACCATTCTACTAAGCTCTCTATCTCCTTCCTGTACTCTGACTCATTGCTGTTTGAGATACAGCCTACAACGGTGGTATTATCTGCAAACTTGTAGATGGAGTTAGAGCAGGATCTGGCCACACAATTTGTTTTTAATGATGGATTCTGTACTGATCTGTGCACCTGGGTAGGTGAGAGGGACAAAACTGATTTTCATTTATATCCTACCTTTAATTTCAGAATGCCACAAAGTGATTCGAGGACAATAAAGGGCTTTCATGAGGAGGAATAAAACAACTACCGTGGTAGGGTTAAGAAGCATCTGTAGAGAGAGAAACAGGGTTAACATCAAAGGCACTAGTACTGATGAATGGCCACCCACCAGAAACATTAAATCTGTTTCTTTCTCCACAGATGTTACCTGATCTGCTGAGCATTTACAGTACTTTCTGTATTTATTTCAGATTTCCAGCATCTGTAGTTTTTTTTTGCTTTTTGATTACAATAGCATAGAGTTTAAATTAGGAGCTTGAGTTTGAATTTCAGCCCATTTATCCAATGCTGAGAATTCAAATTCCACCATGGCAACTGGAGGATCTAAGTTCAATAAATTAATTAAAAGATGTTTTTGCAGCTGGCATTAGTAAAATACCAATGAAGTCAACGGATTGTCAGAAAGCACATCTGGCTCATGGAAAAAAAATCTGCTGTCCTTTCCGATCCTATACGTAACTTCATACCCACCACTGTGGTTGGCTCTTGCCCTCTCAGTTCACGTCAGTTAGGGGGGGACAATGTCAACGTCCCATAGAGTCATAGAGATATAGAACATAGAACACTACAGCACAGTACAAGCCCTTCAGCCCACAGTGTTGTGCCAACATCTTATCCTGCTCTAAGATCTATCTAACCCTTCCCTCCCACATAGCCCTCCATTTCTCTATCATTCATGTGACTATCTAAGAGTCTCTTAAATGTCCCTAATGTATCTGCCCCCACAACCTCTGCCGGCAGTGTGTTCCACGCACCCACCACTCTCTGTGTAAAAAAACTTACCTCTGATATCCACCCTATACCTTCCTCCAATCACCTTAAAATTATGCCCCCTTGTGTTAGCCATTTTCACCCTGGGAAAAAGTCTCTGACTGTCCATTCGATCAATGCCTCTTATCATCTTGTACACCTCTATCAAGTCACCTCACATTTTCCTTCGCTCCCAAGAGAAAAGCCCTAGCTCACTCAATCTATCCTCATAAGACATGCTCTCCAATCCAGGCAGCATCCTGGTAAATCTCCTCTGCACTCTCTCTAAAGCGTTCGCATCCTTCCTATAATGAGGTGACCAGAGTTGAACACAGTACTCGAAGTGTGGTCTGATTAGAGTTTTATAGATCTGCAACATTACCTGGCAGCTCTTGAACTCAATAACCCGACTAATGAAGGCCAACACACCATATGCCTTATTAACAACCCTATCAACCTGCGTGGCAACCTTGCGGGATCTATGGACGTGGACCCTAAGATCCCTCTGTTCCTCTACACTGCTAAGAGTCCTGCCATTAACTTTGTATTCTGCCTTCAAATTTGATCTTCCAAAGTGTATCACTTCACACTTTTCCAGGTTGAACTCCATCTGCCACTTCTTAGTCTAGCTCTGCATCCTATCAATGTCCTGTTGTAATCGACAGCAAATTTCTACACTATCCATAACACCACCAACTTTTGTATCATCAGCAAACTTACTAACCCACCCTTCCACATCCTCATCCAAGTCATTTATAAAAATCACAAAGGGCAGGGTCCCAGAACAGATCCCTGTGAGACACCACTGGTCACCGACCTGCAGTCAGAATACGCTGCATCTCAATCACCCTCTATCTTTTAAGGGCAAGCCAATTCTGAATCCACACAGCCAAGTTTCCCTGGGTCTCATGCCTCCTGACTTTCTGAATGAGCTTTCCTTGAGGAGCCTAATCAAATGCCTTATTAAAATCCATGTACACCACATCCACTGCTCTACCTTCATCAATGTGCTTTGTCACATCCTCAAAGAATTCAATCAGGCTCGTGAGGCACGACCTGCCCCTCACAAAGCCATGCTGACTATCCCTAATCAGCCTATGCTTCTCCAAATGCCCATGAATCCTGTCTCTAAGAATCTTCTCCAGTAATTTTCCCACCACTGAAGTAAAACTCACTGGCCTGTAATTCCCAGGGTTATCCCTACTCCCTTTCTTGAGCAAAGGAACAACCTTTGCCACCCTCCAATCATCTGGCACTACTCCTATGGCCAGTGAGGTCACAAAGATCATTGCCAAAGGCACAGCAATCTCTTCCCTTGCTTCTTGTAATAACCTTGGATATATCCTGTCTGGCCTCAGTGACTTATCTAAAGATTCCAGCACTTTCTCTTTCTTCATGTCAACATGCTCTACTGTATCAGGCTGTTGTACGCCATCCTTACAAATATCAAAGTCTCTCTCTCTGGTGAATACTGAAGCAAAGTCTTCCTTAAGGACCTCCCCTACCTCTTCCGACTCCAGGCACATGTTTCCTCTTTTATCCCTAATTGGTCCTATCCTCACTCTAGTCACCTGCCTATTCTTCACATATGTGTAGAACGCCTTGGGGTTTTCTTTAATCTTACTCACCAAGGCCTTCTTATGCCCCCTTCTAGCTCCCCTAAGTCCATTCTTAAGCTTCGTCCTGGCTATCTTGTAACTCTACAGAGCCCTGTCTGATCCATGCTTTCTAAACCTTAAGTAAGCTTCTTTCTTCTTCTTGACAAGATATTCTATGTCTCTTGTCAACTATGGTTCCTTCACTCTACCATCCTTATCCTGCCTCAGTGGGACAAACCTATCCAGAACCCCATGCAAGTATCCCCTAAACAGTCACCACATTTCTGTTGTGCATTTCCCTAAGAACATCTGTTCCCAATTTACACTCCCAAGTTCCTGCCTAATAGCATCATAATTCCTCCTTCCCCAGTTAAAAACTTTTCCGTATCGTCTGCTCCTTGTTATGGGGGCAGGTACATTAGGAACATCCAAGAGACTCTTTGATAGACACATGAATGACAGAAAAATAGGGGGCTATGTGGGAGGGAAGGTTTAGATAGATCTTATAGCAGGATAAAATGTCGGTACAACATTGTGGGCTGAAGGGCTTGTACTGTGCTGTAGTGTTCTATGTTCTATGTTCTATCCCTGTCCAAAGCTCTGGTAAAGGTCAAGGAATTATGGTCACTGTCTCCAAAATGCTCTCCCACTGAGAGATCTGAAACCTGATCAGGCTCATTGCCTAGTACCAGGTCCATTAAGGCCTCTCCTCTAGTCAGACTGTCCACACACTGTGTCAGGAATCCTTCCTGGACACACCTAAGAAGCTCTGCCCATCTATCCCCTTTACACTAAGGAGGTGCCAATCAATATTAAGGAAGTTGAAATCACCCATGACAACAACCCTGTTATTTTTGCACTTCTACAAAATCTGCCTCCCGATCTGCTCCTCAAGTGTCTCTGCTGCTATTGGAGGGGTGAGTAGAATACTCCCAATAGAGTGATCGCTCCCTTCCTGTTTCTGACTTCCACCCACACTGACTCAGTAGACGATCCCTCCAGGACATCCTCCCTTTCTACAGCTGTGATACTGTCCCTGATCAGCAAAGCCACTCCCCCACCTCTTTTACCTCCGTCCCTGTCCCTTTTGAACATCTAAACCCTGGAATATCCAGCAGCCGTTCCTGCTCCTGTGACAGTAATGTGCACAACGTTGTAGCTTCATCTATTTACCCACGCTCTCAGTTCATCACCCTTGTTCCTAATACTTTTCGCATTAAAGTAGACACACTTCAGCCCATCCAACTGACTGCAATTTTGCCCCTTCAACTGCCGATCCTTCCTCACAGTCTTTCTACACACTGTATCTACTTGTACACTAAAGGCACCAACCTCTGACCTATCACTCGGTTTCCCATCCCCCTGCCAAGCTAATTTAAACCCTCCCTAACCTGGACAGCTCTAGCAAACCTGCCTGCAAGAATATTGGTCCCCCTCCAGTTCAGGTGTAACCCGTCCCTTTTGTACAGGTCATTATTTTCCCAAAAGACATCCCAATGATCCACAAATCTGAAACCCTACACCCTGCACCAACTCCTCAGCCACGCATTTATCTGCCAAATCAACCTATTCTTACCCTCACTGGCGTGTGGCACAGGCAGCAATCCAGAGATTACTACCCTTGGGGTCCTGCTTTTCAGCTTCCTATCTAATTCCCTGTATTCCCTCTTCAGGACCTCATCTCTTTTCCTGTCTATGTCATTGGTACCAATGTGTACCAAGACCTCTGGATATTCGCCCTCCCCCTTCAGAATACTGTGGACCTGATCCAAGGCGTCCCTGATCTTGGCAACCGGGAGGCAACATACCATCCAGGAGTCTCCTTTACGTCCACAGAATCCCCAGTCTGTCCTTACTATGGAATCCCCTATCATTACTGCTCTCCTCTTCTCCCCCCTTCCCTCTGTGTCACACAACCAAGCTCAGTGCCAGACACACAGACTTCTTCAGCCCAACTCATCCATGCCAAACAAGTTGTCTAACTGAGCTGTTCTCACTTACCTGCATTTGGCCCATATCCCTCTAAACCTTTCCTATCCATGTACCTGTCCAAATATCTTTTAGATGTTGTAATTGTACCCGCCTCTACCCCTTCCTCTGGCAGCCTGTTCCATATACACACCATCCTCTGTGTGAAAAAGTTGCCCCTCAGGTCCCTTTTAAACTTTTCCCCTCTCTCTTTAACCTTATGCCCTCTAGTTTTGGACTCCCCTACCCTGGAGAAAAGACAGTGGCCATTCACCATGTCTATGCCCCTCATGATTTTATAAGCCTCCATAAGGACATCCTTCAGTCTCCTATGCTCTAGGGAAAAAAAAGTCCTTGCCCATCCAGCCTCTCTTTCTAATTCAACCCCTCCAGTCCTGGTAACATCCTCGTAAATCTTTTTTGCACCTTTTCCAGTTTAATGATATCATTCCTATAGCAGGGCACAGCATCAATTTGATTCCAATGTATCAATAAAAAAAATTAGGTTGATGCGGAGTTACTGTTGTAATTTAGCTTGTGCTGCAGGTCAAACAACAATAATAATTAATAACTTTCTCTACCTTAGCCCTACCTACCCTGGATAAATACTGTCCCTTCTTTAAAGAGTGCTTTGGGATCTTTTAAGCCCTGCAAAGAATATGAGTAGGGCTTCATATCTTGTTCAAAAATGATACCTCAAGAAATAATGTCCTGGGATTGCCAGGAAATGTGTTTTCAGCTAATTTGACAATTGTTTTCTTCATCTCCTTCACAAAGTCCAATCAACTTGAGCTGTATTGGCAATTGCTGAGGATCCCTTCACTAGCTCATTCCATCCTCATAAATGAACCCCTCCCCTGAAGATGAGCCTTGAGGACGAGGGTGGGATCGGGCTGGTGACTGGGGATTGGGATGCTGTTGTTTACCCCTCACAGCCAGTCAGTCAGAGGGAAAGGAAGTGAGACAGGAATGTCCAAAATAATATCCTTATTATCTTTTCCTTACACATGTATGAAGGGGAAGAGCATTGAGGAGATGCAGGAGGACCTTTGCTTCCAGCGTGGATTTGCATTTTATTGACCTTGGAATAGGAATTCAACTGTAGGGATCAGCAACCTTGAGACCTGACCATGCTTCTTTCCCACACAGCCATCCCAGAGACAAGCTAACTATATGATGATGTCAATGGACAGAAGGTCTATTGGTCAGTAATCAGGGTTGCTTTGACTATGTTTGTGGAAGAATTCTGGAGGTAGGTAGATGCCTTAAACTCTCTGTCAGCTCCCTAATGAGCTTGGGCAGCTTAACTGGCTGCAAAGCTGACCTCTAGCCCCTTAACCCAGATCCAGTGGGCAAGGTCAGTGCCATCTACAAACCTTAGATAGTTGTTAAAATTTTGTGCCAAATATGCCTTCTCCAGTGGCCTCTGTGTCCATGAGATAAAACCAGAAGTTGGAAATATTCAGCAAGTCAGGCAGCATATGTGGAAAGAGAAACAGATCATTCAACTTGAAATATTAATTCTCTTTCTTCCTCCACAGATGTTACCTGATCTGTTGAGAATTTCCAGCATTCCTTGGTCTTATTTCAAATTTCCAGCATCTGCAGTTTTGCTTTATTTTTATTTAATGAGGGCAGGAAAAGAGTCACTTTAATTTTCCACCTGACTTACCTGTCTGTGACATTCTGCATGGTTTCAATAAGGCCCAAAGTAAGTTTGAGTAACAGCACCTCATCTTCCATTTGGCATGTCTTAGCCTTTGAGACAGAATATTGAGCTTAACAAGTTCAAGCCACTCGCTTTCTCTGTTTGTATCAGAAAAAAACAGTTCTGCTATGCATTTTACTGCTTTTACATGTCTCTTTGGTTTTTCAGATTCAGATTAGTTTATTGTCTTATACACCAGGGTGCAATGAAATTCCTTCTCGCGTGAAGCTCACAGAGTAAACGGTGATGACACACGGTAATAATAAATACAACAATAAATACAGTGAGTGCAAAATAACAGAATGGTGCAATGATCGTTGTGCAATCTGAAGTAGTGCAAATAGAAATGCTGAAGTGACAATAATGGAATAACTGAGAGAGGTAGAATTAAGAGTCTGACAATGTCGTAGCACCACTGGGAAGGGAATGTGAAAGAGGTGATTGGTTCAGGAGTCTGATAGCAGTGGGGAAGAAGCTGTTCTTGCATCTGGTCATCCAGACTTTTAAGCTCCTGTATCTTCTATCAACCAGATGGCTTTGTAAAACAACATAATACCGTGGCAACACTGACCTATCATATCAGAGATATTCACTTTCTTCAAGCTATCCCTCCCCACTCACTCTGCAACTTAAAACTAACATGTTTTCTCACTTTCCCAATTCTGATGAAGGATCTTCTAACTAAAACTGTTTCTCTCTCAGCAGATGTTGCTTGACCTGCTGAGTCAATTTCTGTTTTTTTCCCAGGTATCACTCTGTTCAAATCAAGATTCACTGCAGTATCTTCCATCCCTAATATTCCTTCTTGGTATTTTAACATTCCCTCTTATCACCACATAGAGTCTTAACCAAAGCAAGAACTATGGGTCATAATGTATTCAGTGACAGATGAAATTGCAGGAAGGGCACATAATCATTAATTCAGAGATGAAAATAGCTGAATTAAAATCAGAGAAATGTAGGCATTCATAAAAGCTTCCCTGTGGACACACACATGGCTATTAAATAATGGGGATTAGTATCTGTGAACAAAAAGACTCTAATTACTTTTGATGAGCGTTTCTCCTTGCTGTTGATTACTGAGTCCCTCAGTCCTCTTCACACAGTGGGATAGGAACACAAGTATTACTTCAGAAAAAAATCCTGTTCATTCAACAGTGGCAACTTGCAATTATCAAACACCTTCAAAGTGGAAAAAAGACATCGGCTGCAGACAGTGGTTTAGGGTCATGACCATAGGTTTCATTAAGGAAACGTGCTTCAAGGAGCATTTTCAAGGTGCGGAGACTGGTAGGGGAGCTTGGGGAAGATCTACAGGGTGGGGTTGAAGCCACTGATACAAGACCACCATTTATTGGATGGATTCAGTGTGCAGGTGAGCAGTTCCATAGACCTGGAGGCCAAGGATGGGCTGGAGGGTGGGTTTGGGAGCAGAACCACAAAGGAAGAAATGGGACAAAGCAATGGAGGGAACTATGGAGAAGGACCCCTATGATGGGCCATAATAAAATTTCAGACAGATTGGAATTTCTGGAGGCAAAAGTTGGCAAGACGGGTGTTGAAGAAGATAAGTTTGCAGATGTGGGTGTGTATTTAACTGATGAGGGGGACAAGTAAATCTGGCAACAAGCGACACTGTAGAGATGAAAGAAAGTAGTCTTGGTTGTGGTTTTAGTTACCAAAACCTGCCTCTGGGACACATGTTGGAGTTGGGTGCATAACAAAGTTACCATCAATCCCAAGACTACTGCATGCATTGGAGCATATAACATGCTCCAATGTGCTTCATATCATTAATGATTCCCAGGCAGAGTGATCTGGTGGCAGCCATTTCCTTCACAGGTAAACCTGGCATTCCTCGACAGTCTCTCAATGAGGTACTAACCAGTAGAAGATGAACTTATTTTAGGGTGAAAACTGGAGAACACGGCATGGATTTTCAAAGAGGCTACTGCGGATAAGAAAGGCGATGGATGCCATTTTAATCCATCACCAATCTGCCACCTTGTTTGCTTTGATTCAGCTGGCCAAGAGCAGAGGAAGCAGAGCTTACAAATTCAAAATCCCACTGTGGCAAGACCTTGATGGGAACTGGCTGAGTGAAGCCCATTGGGTTGTTGTGTGCCATCCCTTGCCTCTGATTTCCCATACTTACCTGGTGTATGGGAGGCTAATCTTGCCAATTGCGACTGATGATAACTTTGATATACCTGGGCGCACTGTCCATTTAAGTATGGCAAGGCCCCAGCAGTGAGTAGCTCTCAGACACAGTGCTAACTGAAGCCCCACCCCAGTGCATGCTAACACGTATGCAAGCTGGGGGTAGAGTCTCACCTGCTGCCACTAGAAGGCTTTCCTTTATAATTTTGAACTTCTTTGATATTCAGTAAAATAATTACCTTCCCTATTCTGCAGGCCAAGATTCCCTATTGAAATGATTCTGACCCTGTGCCAGTTGGGATTAATATAGAGCTGCAATGATGGATTCCCAAGCAACATTCCTGTAACACAAGCCGTCACTATTGGGCTCCAATGGAATCCCAGACTTTCGGAAGTTCACATATAATCTGGGCACATGTGTGAATGGTAAAACACTTGCAGTTCCTTTTTGAATCACTGGTCACCGGTAGCTGGATGCAGCCCATTATTACAGTGGCTCCATTTAAGGAACTCGTCACTCACTCAGATACAATCTCCTGGCACAGCTAAAACTTGACAGACACTAATTCAATCAACCACCAAGCACTTTCTCTTGTTTTAGTAAATCTCCCTGATCTGAAATGAAATCAGTGATAATTGGTTTAACAACTCCCAGAAAGATCAGGGATGCATGGAATAACGAAGATCAAAAAATAAATTCTTTAAATGGGGACCTTGTCATCTGCCATTTGATTTTCTTTTTAATAAGATTAGTCGGCATTCTGGGACATTCAGAGAGGCAAAGTCAGTTTTACCTTGGATTAGATGTTATTATTTCACAGAATCTTAGAATCTCCTGCAGAGAGGTATCCTCTTTCAAATCTTAGATTTAATTAGTATCTATTCATGCCCCTTTTAAAACATCCTAAAGGAGTTTGCATACGATATATACACAGCAAGGTCTCACAAACAATAATGTGATGCTGACTAGGTAGTCTGCTTTTATAAGAATGACCAGGGGATAAATATCATGCAGGACACTGGGAATTATTCTCCCATTTTCCTTTGGAATGGAGTCACGGGATATTTCACATCCATCCAAGAGAATGGATAAGGCATGTGTTTAACGTTTCACCCAAAGGGCAGCCCTTCTGAGAGCCCAGAAAACTGGAAGTCCTTGTGCGGAATGTCGGCCTGGACATTTTGTGCTGTAGCTGTTCCATTTCCAATGGTCTTTCCTCAGGGCTTGCAAGTTTTCTCCAAAGTATTTAGGTGAGTCCCTTTTGGAAGTAACACATTGGTCCAAAATGTGCTGAGTTTTTGCCGATTGTTCTGTTGAGCCATTCTTCATGGGTCAGTTTGTCTTTGTCTTCTGCACTTGCACGCTTGACATCTTGCTCAAGTGTTAGCGCATTGCAATGTGGAGATGAGCTGGAGATCTGATGCTGGTATATTTGACCTGTTCTGGCTTTGAACTCAGCACTGAGTCTTTGGGCAGAGGACAAGTGGACTGAGCATATGTAGGGCTACACCATTCAGGTGAAGCCTTTGTTGAAAAGTTAAAAAGACGTAAGCACGTTTTATAAGTTTACAATGTTAATATGTTAAATTAAGATATATAACTTAAATGTATTTTTAAGTTATTATCAATGCACCATAGAAAGCACCCTGTCTGGATGCATCACAGCTTGGTATGGCAACTGCTCTGCCCGGGACTGCAAGAAACTGCAGAGAGTTGTGAACGCAGCTCAGCACATCACGGAAACCATCCTCCCCTCCATGGACTCTGTCTATACCTCTTGCTGCCTTGGTGAAGCAGCCATTTTAATCAAAGACCTCACCCACCTGTGTCATTCTCTCTTCTCTCCTCTCCCATCAGGCAGGAACCTGAGGGCACGTACCACCAGGCTCAAGGACAGCTTCTATCCCACTGTGATAAGACTATTGAACGGTTCCCTTATACGATGAGATGGTCTCTGACCTCACAATCTACCTTGTGACCTTGCACCTTGTTATCTACCTGCACTGCACTTGCTCTGTAGCTGTGACACTTTACTCTGTTCTGTTATTATTTTTACCTGTACTACCTCAATGCACTCTGTACTAACTCAATGTAACTGCACTATGTAATGAATTAATCTGTACGATCCGTATGCAAGACAAGTTTTTCATTGTATCTCAGTACGAGTGATAATAATAAACTAATACCAATACCAATAAATGTTTTATTTTAAAATAACTTTAGATATCTATTTCAATATTTTTATTTACTTAACTTCATTTGAAATGTTTCTATTTAACTTTGATCAAGCAGTCAGCCAGTGTAGGGGCAGGGCTTCAGGATCCAACAATACACAAGAACACAAGAAAATAGGATCAGGAGTAAACAGTCTAGTTCCTCAGACCTATCCCGTCAATCAAGATGATCACAGCCGATTTACCCCAGGCCTCAGTTTTTCTGTGCTAATTCCCCACAGCCCTCAATTCCCTGATGATTCAAAGATTTATTTACCTCTAATTTAAATATCTCTAGTGGTCTCCACAACTCTCTGAGGTAGAGAATTCCTGAGATTCACTACCCTCTGCAAGAAGAAATTTCTACATAACTTGGTTTTAAATGACCGGCCCTTTGTCTTGCAACTAGGTTCCCTCTTTCGAGACTTTCTCACTAGTGAAAACATCTCAACATCTACTCTGTGGGTCCTTTGGGATCTATCACCTGAGGCCTAGTGTTCACCAATGGGATGGCCATGACATCCAGGGCCGGAGGACAGCTGAACCAATGGGCTGCAGGAAATAAGTATGGCTGTGGGAGGAGTTTGGGCAGCTACATGAGGAGCTGGCAAGATTGAGCATGATCTACCTCACTGAATCTGCTTTCAGGCAATGGAATCCAAATGATGGACCACTCATGGCAAGATGACTCTTACCAATTTTTATAGATGTATCATGGAAAGCATCCTATTAAGATGCATCACAGCTTGGTATGGCAACTGCTCTGCCCAAGGCTGCAAGAAATTGCAAAGAGTTGTGAATACAGTCCGGTCCGTCATACAAACCAGCCTCCCCTCCCCTGAGTCAGTCTATACTTCCTGCTGCCTTGGGAAAGCAGCCAACAAAATCAAGGACCCCTCCCACCCTGGTCATTTTCTCTTCTCCGCTCTTCCGTTGGGCAGAAGATACAGAAGTTTGAAATCATGTACCATCAGATTCAAGGACAGCTTCTATCCTGCTGTTATCATAGTCTTGAATGGACCTCTTGTACACTAAATATGAACTCTTGATCTCTCAGTCTACCTTATTGTGGCCCTTGCACTTTATTTGTCTACCTACCCTGCACTTTCTCTGTAACTGCGACACTATATTCTGCATTCTGTTTTTCTTTTTACTACCTCGATGTACTCATGTATGGAATGTCTGTCTGGATGGCATGCAAACAAAAGCTTTTCACTGTATCTTGGTACATGTGACAATAATAAACCAATGCAATACCAAAAAAAATCAGCCTGGAACAAGATAAAGTATAAAAGAACAACATTATTTTTAAAAGGAGACAGGTGTCATTTTAAGTTTCACTTTCTACCTCTGACAATGAGTATGATAATGTAAAGGTTAAATGATTGGACTAAAAGCCAGAGTTCTGGATCATTGACCCAGGTCCATGAGATTGAATTCCACCACAGTAGTTGGGGAAGTTAAATTCAAGTAAACAAATAAATTTGGAATTAAAATAAAAAGCCAATCTCAGTGACAGTAACCATGAAATCACTGGATTGCCATAAAAGCCCATCTGGTTTATAAACATTCTCCAGGGAAGGAAATCTATCATTCATAGTTTAATGAAGCTAACTGCTGTGCAGTACAGCTGCAATTGCTGGGTTCCCACATATCTTGGTTAATTCAGTGGACTGCAGGGCAGAGAAAGTCCCACTTTGTGTTCAATGCTTTGACTGCAACTAGGAAAAGTCTTTGAATCAGAGAGAGGAAATTGCTTCAAGCTTGAGCTGTTCGCTTGTTTGGTGGGGGAATTAGTTGTGGGCCATATTGGCTCTGATTCCTAATATGAAGCAAGCAACATTGATTCAGCCAAGTGGTTTAGATTTTAAGTGCTTGTAGCATGCAGTTAAATTAATGGTACACATTCTACATTGTTGGCCAAGATCAAAATGACCTTCCTCCTGTAGATGACGTTGAAAGACAACAAGGCTAATGTGCACTTCATGGTGGACAATCCTCCATTCTAGCTTCCATGGAGATGAAGGAATAAGTAGGATCCTTCCTGACACAGGTTGTCTCAACATATTTTATGTCCGATACCTCGTAAGTTGAGTCTGTGTTGTATTGTGGGATTCAATGTGCTCAATGTGCACAATGATAAGGGAACTTATAAGTGAGGGATAAATATTGGCAAGGATACAAGAGATCTTCCTGATCTCCTTCATATTCTGCCATGTGATGTTTGACACCTGCCTGAGAGGGCGGGTGGAGCCTTGGTTTTATATCATCCAGAAGACAAGATCCATACAATGTAGCAATCAGTAAGCACTTCGCTGAGGGGTTTGAACTCACTGTTTTCTGACTCAGGGCTTATGAAGGCTACTAACTGAGCTACAGCTACTCTCTATGAATGGAAAACTTGTGCAGATCACCGCATAGTGTCTTCAATACTACAAGGAACCTAAACTTCCACCGTTAACGGAAAAAGCTTTTATATTTTTTAAAATAGAGTTGGAAAAAGATACGATCATTGAATCCTTCACAGAAACAGAAAATGCTGGAAATGCTCATCAAGCCAGGCAGTGTCTGTGGAAAAAGAAACTGTTAATATTCCAGGTCGAAGTCCAGTTTTGCTGAAGTGTCTTTGACCTGAAACGTCAACTTTGTTCACTCTTCGGTGGAACTGGAGTTCAGCCTGAAACGTTAACTGTTTCTCTTTCCACAGATGCTGCTCGACTTGATGAGAGTTTCCACCAGTTTCCATTTTTACTTCAGATTTCGAGCACCTGCATTGCTTTTATTGTCCTTGAACTGTTATTCGATTCCCAAACACAATTAACTATTGATCTTTGGTTTAATTCCCAGTGATTATATTATGTATATAAAACTGAAATATAACTTACCCCTGCATTTTGCAGTGTTTTTTTAAGTACTACTTTGATCCCAGAACTCTTTATCTCAGTTAAATGGAGCAGTGGTGAAAAAGGACATTATTCCTCAACAAAAGAGTATGCATTCTTTCACTTGTGTTACTGTGGAGACGAGAGGAGAGCTTTAATGCAATGAATAATCTTCACTGTCAGACTACACAGAAGCCTGAGCAGCATAAGTCAGACCAAAGCACTTACTGCACGGGCAACATTAAATCACCTCATAAATCACCTTACCTGGGCTGCATTACTTCCCTCTCTCTGACTGTTAATAATTACTGATTGAAAAAGGACAGAATTGGAATTGAAGAGGTGGGAAATTGGCCCGGAATCTGCCGGTAAAATAATGAGTTTAATCCACTCACTATTATGTGGAAGTCCTCCAGCAATTTGCACCAAAGAATTGATATGTCATGAGTTGTGAATCACCACAAGTTGCCAAATGATTTGTGCTGCTATGACCTTTGCCCTCATACAGCAGGACTGAACAATTAATGCTGCCTTGACCTTTTAAAGTTTACCCTTGTCCGAGACCATCTGTCTATTTAAATATGCAGTTTTCTGAGAAAGAGGAGCTTTGTTTACCTCTTTGGGAATTGATTCAGTGCTGTTTGCATTCCAAGAACAAATGAGTAGAAGGGAAGCATTGTGTTAGCTCACCTGAAGTCGGCTGAGGAGCTAAGACATCCTGTACCTGGTATTTTATGTTCTCAGATAATTCATCCAAACTATGTGTCTCTGACATTTCATGCAGACGTTTGTGTATAATGCTGGAAGAGTGGTGGACAAGAAACATGCACAGAATGTACAATTTATAAAATGTGGTAGATCAATATATATTACATTTTTTTATCAATAGTTCACCTGTTCGTGCTTGATTCTTTATTGCAATCATATTCTGTCCAATGTATTTTCTGAAAAACACTGATTTAATTCAAATGATATATACACATCATGGAATACATCCTGACTTAGACGTGTACCACTGTTCCAAAATCCTGGAACTCCCTACTTAGCAGTACTCTAGGATTATCTTCACCATCTGGTCTACAACAGATCAAGAACTATCACCCAATCTTCCCTCCCCCTGCTCCCAACAGTGTCCTCACATAAACCATATCTCAATCATCAATAAAACAAGATATAAAACAAGTTTGGGAAGTATACTGAATAAAACATCAAATACCTGAAGCTGGCAATGTTGGGATGAAGGACTGGAGTATAGGCAATGGGTTTTTGACTATCAGGACAGTTCTTTTAGTTTAAAGACTACACAGTGTTGTTCATGGATGCACAGTCAGGAGCTGGAGGGTGCAAAGGCATAAAGTCCTGGTCCCTGCGTGTGACAGGCAATTCAATCCAATTTTGTACTTCCTTTTACAGATGTTGATCTACACATTTCCATTCGACAACGAGTGATGATTGGATAAGGTGTTCAGAGATTGCTGATACATTTTAGCTCTATTAACTTTTACCACCTTCAAAATCTTTTAGCAAAAATACCATTCCTTGAAGTAGCTCATTTTCTCAATACTTTCTGAGGAACATGGATATATCTACACAACTAAGGAAACATTAACGTACTTAACAGCCAAGGTACTCCTGAACCATAGTTGCTGTTATCATGTATGAAATGCAGTAACAAACTTGTGCACAACAACCTTGCACAAATAATAATTAACTAAATGACCAGGTCATCTCTTTTATGTTTTGCTTGGGGGATAAATACCTGCCAGAATACTGGAGGAACATTTGTGCTCTTTTTTAAAATAGCATTTTTATATCTTTCACATCCACTTGAAAGGACAGATTAAGCCCCATCCAAAAGACAGTAGTTCTGTTCAGCTGTTAGCTACAGATTCTAATTAGCCGTGAACCAGTTCAGTTGCTGGGATGAAGCTCGTCCTTCTATTTAGGATTTCTTACTGGAAAGCCATTTGATGGCAATGCTTTGGAGACAGAGTATTTATTTCCTGTCTTATCATTCATCACAAATGTAGGATTGGTCGGGTACTGCATCTGAACCACACATCCTAGTCAAAGTTTCGCCCTCAAAAGCATCACTGAAACAGATTCTCCTGTTGCTGTTTGAAATCCATTTTCCTCCTCGCTGACAATCAACACAGGCGCAGCTCAAGGCTGCGTGCTTATCCCGCTGCCCTACTCTCTCTACAGTCATGACTGTGTGGCTAAGCACAGCTCAAACACCTCTATAAATTCATCGATGACACCACTGTTGGTAGAATCCTAGATGGCAACGAGGAGGCGTACAGGAGTTAGATAGATTGGCCGGTTGAGTGGTGTGATAACAACAACCATGGACTCAACGTCAGCAAGACCAAGGAATTGATTGTGGACATCAGGAAGGGGAAGTCGGGAGAACACACACCAGTCCTCATTGAGGGGTTAGCGGTGGAAATGGTGAGCAGCTTCAAGTTCCTGGGCATCAACATCTTGGAGGATCTATCCTAGGCCCAACACATTGATGCAATCATGAAGAAGGCACGCCAGTGGCTCTACTATGTTAGGAGGAGATTCAGTAGGTCACCAAAGACTCTGAAAAATTTCTATAATGTATGTTGGGGAGCATTCTGACGGGTTGCATCACCACCTGGTATGGAGGCTCCTATGCGCTGGATCACAAGAGGTTGCAGAAGGTTATAGACTCAGCCAGCTCCATCACGAGCACAACCCTCTCCACTATTGAGGATATTTTGATGAGGTGGTGCCTCAAGAAAGCAGCATTCATGACTTAGGACCTTCACCATCTGGGACGTGCCCTTTTTTTGTTACCATCGGGGAGGAGGTACAGCAGCCTGAAGACCCACACTCAACGATTCAGGGACAGCTTCTTCCCCTCCGCCATCAGATTTCTGAATGGTCCATGAACCCATTAACATAATCTCATTACTCCTTTTTTTGCACAGTTTATTTATTTTTGTAATTTATAGTAATTTTATGTCTTTGCACTGTACTGTTGCCGCAAAACAACTAATTTCACGTCATATAAGTCAGTGATAATAAACCTGATTCTGATTTGCTTGCTGTATATCCTGAATGATAATAGCAGCTTCATAAGTGTATCAGTGATTGAAAAGTGCTTTGGGAGATCTGGATGTCATGCATGATAGGCATTCTTAATAAATGCAAAATTTTGGTTCTATCAGGAATCAGGACCTTCAGGCTGAGAAAGAATTAAATGGTGAAGGAACTGCAAAAATAATGTAATAACGTTTGCCTGGATAGTTGAGCAGCATTACCACCATTGTGCAAAAAGTAGCAATAATAACTAAGGCACAATAATATTCCCATTTGTGCACTGCATTATCTCAAGTGCCAGTTGTTCCCTGTTATGGAATTGTAAATTAGTATTTGTATGTGTACTATATTAAGAAGACTGTTGATTTTATTGAGGGTTGTTTCAATATCTGTTTTGATTTGTATTGTGTACCTATCTTTCTACTGCTGTCTACAGATTTGTGGATAACATTAAGAACATTCGAATGATAGAATTGGTTTATCTGCTTCAAAAGATCCTATTTTCACATGACTTTCAAATAATTAATTTACTGAGTTTGGGTAAAAAAATTCTCTCAGACTAAAATTGGCCTTTACAGCAATAGGAAATGCCCTCAAATTTTGACTTTCTTTATGAAAACTACTCTTAGTTTTGCAAAATATTTTATTGTATCATTTATGAATAACAAAGAAGCCATTTTATTTCTGTTTATTAATGGTTTAGTATACAATAATTGAGACAGAGGGCGAATGAGTCACTTGGATGATCACCATTAATTGATATAATACCCTAAAATTAATGCCTGATTGGCATTAGTTGTTCATTGGTACTAATCTATCTATTTTAAATAAGGTAATATGTGAGTGATTTTATATGTGACAGGTACAATGGTAATTTTACACTTTGACCATTTTTTTTCCCAATGACCTTAATTTTAGGTAGTGTGAAACCAAAACTATTTCTAATCCTGTGGAACTTGCTACCATCAAATTAGAAACTAGCACTTGACTTAAAATGTTTGACAATATGACATTTACTGATTGTGGAAGTTTATTTTGAAATCTTAATCTTCATGAACAGAAAAAATAACGGTCTTATTTTTAAGTGGCAGTCTATCACAACCTCAGAATATGGCAAAGTTTTCACATCCAATTACATACTTTTTGAAATGCAGTGTTGTGATAAAAACAAATATGATAGTTATTTCTTGCACAGAGATGCCCTAATGAAAACAAAACAAGCTGTATATATGTAACTCATTTCATGATCCAAAGTGCTTTACCATAGAAACATGACCAATCAAAATCAGACACTGGGTCAGAGAATGAGATATTAGAGCAGAGGGCCAAAATTTAGGTTGATGAAGTTGGCTTAAAGCCAGTTCTTAAAGAAAGGTACAAAGACAGAAATGTTTAAAAATAGAATTCCAGATTTTTGTACCTTGCCAGCTATTAGCATGTCCATTCAACATCGAAGGAGATAAATAATTTTTTTGGTAGCCTTCGTTGCATAGTAAATGTTGCACAGGATATTAGCTCTCCCCTATTCTTCAAAGATATCTTCTGCATCTGAGCAAGATGATAGGCTCCTGGTTTAATTTGATACCTCTGGTACCTTCAGTTTTGTACTAAAGTGTCTGTCTAGATTACATATCCAAATCGTTTTGTGTATCTTTTAGTTTCTGACTCATTAGTGACAGGATCACCATCGAATCATTTATTTTAAATGGATTAAGTGTGCTTAAAATAGTGCAGCCGATTCCATATACATGGAGATTATGTAACTGGATTCTT
This sequence comes from Pristis pectinata, assembly GCF_009764475.1. Taxonomy (NCBI): domain Eukaryota; kingdom Metazoa; phylum Chordata; class Chondrichthyes; order Rhinopristiformes; family Pristidae; genus Pristis; species Pristis pectinata. The sequence continues at coordinate 21,883,470 of NC_067431.1, read as the reverse complement.
ATTTCAGGCTAATAATCCAGCAAACTTTGTTCTATTTTCTAAAAAAAATGTGGACATCATATGTAAATATTTACGGCCAATTCCAATTGTCTTTGAATTGAATGACTTGATGGACCATTTTAGAAAGTTGTTCAAAATCAGCTGCAGTTCTCCACCTCAGCGAGCTGTGGATGCTCAATTATTAGCGTTAACTAATTCCAGGCAGAGAGAGATGGATTATTGAGGAATAAATGGTTGTGGAAATTGAACAGGAAAGTGGAAATGGGGCCAGCGATCAGACCATGCATAGCTTTATTGAATAACAGAGGTAGCTCTAAGGGTCATGTGACCTACTTCTGCATGTCTGGAGTCACATTTTAGCCAAACCAGATAAGTTCAGAACACTTCTATCATTTAATGACATTAGTGAACAAGATAGATTTTTACAACATTCAGTTGTTTCATGGTCACCATTGCAAATGCAAGTTATTTTAATTCCAAATTGCTTAGTTAATAGAATGTTAATTGCCTAATTATTAAGGTGAGATCTAAACTTATGCTTTTGGATTATTAGGCCAAGTTTTTGGTGTACTAGCCCATTAACATGATCACAATTCATAACCTTTTTCCACTGAGCGTGAATAGAGAATTTGAACTTTAAAAAGAAAAATCTGGGAATAAATCAATACAAGGCCCATGAAACTGTTGGATTGTCATTAAAGATACAGATGGTGCCTTTAGAGAATGAAAACTGTGGTTCTTATCCACTATGGATCATGTGTGGTCTCTTCTTCATTCAACAGAGTTGACTCTTGCCTCCCTGCTGAACAAGCTGCATAGTTGTAACTGCAACACAGCATTCAAGGCAAAGGCCCGTCACCACCTTCTCAAGGTAAATAAAAAGTTGAGGTCATGCTTAAATTTGCAAACTGGGGATTGGTTCTTCTGGGCTAAATGAATATTTGCTGTAGTGGGTACAAAATCAGGGTTCAATACAGAGAAATTATGAGTTTGGTTGGATGTTGGTATAGTAAGAATGGTTGAATATTATAGACATTGGTTACATTTTATAGGGTCTTGATATTCTTTGTGAATTAAAAGTAGTTACTTAGAATTTCTTGTTCCCTGTACTATTGAGGTTGGGCCCATCAATCTGATTGGGTTGGAGCTTGTGAGGTGAATGGTTTTATTCCCATTCCATGCGGCCTTGATTCATTTGCTTTTTCAATTGTTAATTCTAGACATTCTGACCCCTTTGATTGTGTTCTGACAGTGGCAGAGTTGTTTCAAGTAGAGATGTCCGAAGAGGCATAACTAAAATGTTATGCTGTTTTGAGAGAAGATCTAATCAGAACAAAGGCTTAAAGAAACAAAGAGGCCAACAGGTAAGCAGTATTTATTAATAACACAATTTGTCCTTGAATTCCATTCCTTATTTGGAGATAACCCCACAGTTAAATATCATTGCATTTTCCAAAAAGCATTACATTTTTTACTGATTGTTTTTTTTAAAATGATTAAATGGGGCTAACTCACAGACACATTTTCTTAAAATGGAACAATCTTTAAAATGGTTACAGTTGTCATACTTCTTATGTGGTCCAATAAGTAATCGTTCACACCACTAAATATAGACTGTTTTGCCATATCATGTGACTAATACCAAGTCTGTTAATTCGCTTCTGGTTTTGTGTCGGGTAACAACTGTTCATATGGTTATGTTGAAACACCCTTTATTTTATGGCGGGTTTGGAGAATGCAGGTGTCTGTCTTTAATACTTTTGGGCATTTCACAAACATGCTCCTCAAATTCCATTCATTTTCCCAATTCTATTGTTTAAACATGGCTCCTGCTACTGAACCCATAAATACAGAGAATAATGAAACAATTTCCTTGAATCAAGTTTGTTCCTCACTTTCATGAAACATTTTTCGTTAATGAAATTGGGCACCAAACAATAAGAGGTCAAAATGTTTGGATGTGCCGTTATCCTTTGTATCTAACAGCCACAAGCACCATTAAGTGAATAGCCAAGAGAAGGTTGGATATGGAACACCACTCTGTGAGTGGCAAAGTGGGAGTCTAGAAGCTGCACAATCCATGGGGGAAAAGGAACAAATGGTAGCCTCTTGGTATCCTCCATTTCCTCCAACCTTCGTATCCTAATATTAGAGTCTTATACTATGGCTGTTAGAAAAGACAGGAATTACATAATCATTTCTTTTGGTTAATTAAAAATACTATTATTAGACAGCATTCAGAAACAGTGAAATTAGCATTGCTTTTCCTATTTGGATGCTGGCAGATTTCTAGAAAAATTCACCACTGTTCTTTTCTTAATCCCTCAAGGGTAGAGAAGAGATGGCCGCCTTACTAATCCAACCATCAGTGAAACCACCTTTTGTTTCAAGAAGATTTTCTTAATTGAAAAAGAGAAAGCTTTGAGAGAGAGAATTCTCTCTTTGTGCTATTTTTGGATCCTGTTCAATTATTTGCATCTCCTTATTTATAAGTTGGCCTGCTTCCTTTTTTAATCAAGTCAGTGTCTGGCTCAATAGAGCAAGGGAAAAATGAAAGCACTTGGAAGAGAAAGTTGCAATTTTTTTCTAAAATGTAACACAGATTTTCACAAATATTTTCAGTTGCAGCATTGCAAATTTCAACTTTTTAAAGTGTGAAATAAACCGCATTGGGTATGACTATTTTACTGTAGAAGTAGACCAGATTTTGACAATAATGTAAAATGAATGCTAACTTGAAATGCATCTCTTCCAAATGGACATAACAATCAGGAAAGAAGTAAAACAAGTTACTAACTTGCTGTAATTCATTTTTTGCTATTGTCCATTCACATAGTCAACTTCTACTCCAGTGTGACAGAATGGCTCCGCTTGCGTTTTTGCGTTAACTGTGTTACTGTTTTCGTCAGAGAAATATTTGTGGGATGCTTTCCAGTAAAGGAGTCTAAGTTTGCAATTCATCCCATTTGCTCATTTTAATGGTTCGTTATTAAATAACTGTTCAAGCAGCCTCATTCAGATAAAAATGTTTTGTTAACTACAAGGATGAAGAGAAATCATGAAATGGTTCCACCACAAGTGATATTGTGATATAGTGGAGAAGATTTATTAAATAATTTGAGTATTTTCTGGCAGAAAATATTTTTCCAACCATTTCAAAATGAACATTATACTCCTTTTAATGTCTTTCATGTGTCTAATTTCTGTGTTTTAAAGCATCTATCATAGCGTATTTTATAAAAATTAACCACAATCGTTACAACAAGCCTAGTTTTACGACGCAGCTATATCAACTGATTGCCCATAGGTCTTGCATTTAGAGAAATGAATCATCCATATACAACAGTGCAGTATTTCTTTCTTTCCAGCATTTCTCTCTGAAAGAACAAGCAGGGCCCCTACACTGCTGCTACTTCACTGCTGACTTATTTTTCTTCCATGCCTCTGGGTCACTGGAATGCACTCAACACCCCTCTCAATTGGAGCAACAAACAAAATCTGCTGGAGGAACTCAGCGGGTCGTGCAGCATCTGTGGGAGGAAAGGAATTGTCGACGTTTCAAGTCGAAACCCCGCGGTCTTGTATCTCCAGTTGTTTATCCAATCGTCTTTGTAGATGATTGAATTTGTCTCCATTACCTTGTCCAGTAATGCATTTCAAATGCTAACCACCCATTTTCTTCCATATCCTTCCTACCTAAATATGTCACCTCACCCTTCTCTGTGAAGAATTTCATTTGACACTCTTCTCTCATTCCAGCAAACAACATGACTATCTTCCTCAGGTTTTACTACTTTTTCAAGTTTTATGAGCTCTGTCCCTCTGAGTTATTAATGTATATCAAAAGTAGCAGTAATCCCAGTACTGAAACTTGAGGAATTCCAGTACATCCCTCTTTCCTGTCTGAAAAACAGCTAGCCACTGCAACTCTCTGCTTTCTATATCCTAGTCAATTTGTAACCATGGTCCTGCTACCATGGGCTTCAATTCTGTCAACAATCCTAATATGTGGTACTTTATGAAATACCTTTTGAAATTCATGTGCGGAATACCATTGACAGCATCAAAATTATTAAACCAATAAGAGTTTCCCTTATCAAATTTATGCAGACTCTCCCTTATTAGTCTTTCCCTTGTTCAAGTCACTATTAATTTTCTCCCAGATTCCTGTTTCTAAAAGCTTCCCATTATCAATAGGTTGGTCTGGCTTACTGACTGGTCAGGCAATACTAGATTTGAGTCCTTCACTTTTCTGAACAAAGATGTAATATTTGTCTTCCTGCATTCCCGTGGTTCCATAGATTTATCTGAGGAAGGATAGAGACTTTGGCTAACACCTCTTTTGATTTTGATCAGCACTTAATAGGTTAAGTGCTGCCAACTTTGTTAGTGCATCCCTGTTATCTTTTTTTTAATCTCATCAAATTGTCTCAGCAAGCTCAATTTTTTTTATCTCAACAAATTGTCTCAGCAAGCCCAATTGTTTTTTTATCTCAACAAATTGTCCCAGCAAGCCCAATTTATCTCTGGCAAAGTCAGAACTATTTTTGGTCAAAGACAATTTTAAAATAAGCACCAGGACATTCAGGGATGATGTCAGAAAGATATTCACCACGGGAAGAGTCAGGGGAATGTTAATCTCACTCATCTAAAATACTGTCGAGTATTTGAGTACTATCAAAGCTGAGATAGAAAGATTGCTTGTTAGGAGGAAGAGCAACTTCTTACAAACTTCTAAGGGCATTCCAACTGAATATCAGTACAAATAGAATGAGTCATGGGCTAGAATGCTGGGTAGCTGAATAGATCACAGCCAGATTCATGTGTAAATTCAGCAACGAAAATATCAACTAGCTTGGATATCAATTAGCTTGGATATCAATAAGTTAGGCCTTTACCATGTAAGAGTTTCACCTACTATGTTTCATTTTTCATCTTTCTCTTTAAACTTTTTCTTATAATCAGACACCAGCATTTTCAAAGGCTCATATATTCCATCTGAACTGTTCTCCTACCCTGTGGATGCCCTTGAGAGTTGATTCCAGATCTAAACATTGGATTATTTATCTTCATGGTTGCTACATCATGACGATAGAAAATGCAATTTCCAATTCACCACCTGTATAAACTCTACAGAGACAGGCTCACAAAGAGCAAACCATGGAAGCATAGAGATTAAAGAGCACTTGAATTTATGCAGTGAAGAGTCAAACTGGCAAATTTTAAATCTTCCTCAATTTGGAGCAATGGACATTGAAAGACTTAAATTGGGGTGACTCTATTTCTCACTACATTCTAACACTACTCGCGGGTGTAATCCCATTGCTTTTATCAGCAATTATGTCCCCTGTCTAAAGAAAATCAGAAAGACTGCATATGCTGGAAATCTGTAATGAAAATAGAAATTGATGGGAACACTCAGTTAGGCAGCATCTATGGTGAGAGCTCTAGCAAACAGTCTTCAACCTGAAATGTTATCGCTGTTTCTCTTTCCACAGATGCAGCCTGACCTACTGAGTGTTTTCACCATTTTCAGTTTTTATTTCAGTGTTATCATCTAACTCTGAAGAAACCTCAATAATAAATGCAGATTCAGATCCCAAGATCTAGACAGGTGGAACTGTAACCCAACTCTGAGCTGGGTGTCCATTGTAAACATCCAATCAGGTGAGACCACTGGGATTCAGGACAACTACTTGAGGTAGATTTGGAAAATGGCATGTTCCTCCACACCCTTGCATGGAAAATCTGAGGCTATTCAGCCCTGGCCAATGAGCCCATTGCAATATCATCCTAACCCCCTTTGGACCTACCCTCTTGCTGGCAAACTTTTATTTATCCTTCCCTGAAGCCCCTCACTGGACAAGTGGATCACACCCCTTTCAGGACACTACAAAGAAGTTTATGGCCAATAAAGCACTTTTGATGTGTAGTCTCTGTTGTAATGGAGAAAAGGGGAACCTGAGCCAAAGAATGATTGAACTGAATGATAGAGCAAGATCATGGGGTTCCATGGTTGGTCTATTCCTGCTTTTGTAATTTTCTGGTGAAATTTGCACACAGCAAGCTCCCAAAAACAGCTATAATAATGACCAGATTATCAGCTCTAATGAAATTCATTGTAGCATAAATGTTGGTGAGGGCATTAGGGATACATCCCATGTTCTAGTACATAATCATGCCACGAGAACTTTACATCAAGCTGATGGTGCAGATCGAGTCTTGGTTTAATGTCACCTACATTTCAATAGTGTGCAAGCCTGGATTTTTGTGCTCAAGCTACTGTAATGGGCCTAAAGGCCTTGAACCGTTTGATCTTCTGATTCAAAAGGAAATGTCCTAGCACTGGCAACAATCAAATGAGGTAAAGCCACTAGAACCAGCTGGGATTCAGACAAAGCGATGCTATTTATTCCATCAGAGATCAAGGATCTGGTTTTAGATGTCAACAATGCATGTTTTAGATTGGATTCCGTGATTTCTAAAATATTCTTATTTTGAGGGGATATTTGGAGAATATCTTTTTTAAATCATCATTGTTTAACTAACACCTCTTGGCTACCCAGGTAACCATTCCTGATAGTGGGAGACAGTCCTGCAGGGGATCTCTACTTGCCTAAGCACAGGAACACATTGAAGGGACCTGCTGAAGGATTCTTCCTGTGGCAGTTTTTCTTTTCCTGACATTAATGATCTGGCCACCTTCAGAGGCATACTGGCGCTGATGCCAGGAGCGAGTAAATTTTTGAACCAAGACTTCCACTGAGATCCATCATTGTCAGACTGAGGTTCAACAGTACAAGAATGAAATCCTATAATTGCCCGTTTTTTGTCAATGAAGGCTTCTACCAGGATTATTGTGAAGGCTTTTGGGCTAATGTTACTTGGATTATGCCTCCTGACTTAAAACCCATAGTTTGCAGGTAATCAAAACCAAGTCTCTTACTCATTCCTTGCTCAGTCTGAATCTCAGCCAGTTAATGTTCAGGTCCTTTTAAATCCTGGTGCTTGTAGATAGAGCTCCAGAATCACTCATTCATTGAATGGCAATATCTCTAGCCCACCGTCATGAGAAAAGAGGGAAACCAATAGACGTTAAAGTATTGCTGCTTCAGATTTTTAAAAAGAAGAATGTGGTGGTAATGTGATTGTCAACAGCTGTGCATAAAATGACAGTGCAAGCTATTAGTGACAATAATACTGCATCACAGCCTTCAGAATAACTCAGCTTGATAAACCAGGATCACCAAATGAATAAATATTAGTGGTGAATCCAATTCTTTTTTTTGTCATGCTGCATATTATAATTGTTTTCCTGGCATATTGCCATTGTATTTATTTCCAAATATTGATGGTGGGGCCAGCTTTTACTGCCCATTCCTAACTGTCTTTAGAGACAACCACATTGTCATGGGTCTGGAGTTGCATATAAACCAGACCTTGTTACCATAGCAGATTTCCTTCCCTGAAGAACATTGGACAACCAGTTGGATTTTTGTGCTAATCCCTTAGTTTTGTGTTAACCTCTATGGTTATTGTCCTTTTTGACTGATTTATTTAATTACTTGAACCTAAGTACCTGAGCTCATATGGTGGGATCAAGTACAGGGCTCTAATTGAGTTACTTGACACTATCAAACACAAGTCATAGCAAATATATTTATGATTTGTAGTATGCTATCTCAATAAACTAAAAGCAATCAAATTTTTCTTCATGTTTAAGGATTCACAGAAGCCCCATTTCCCAAGGAGATATTACACATTGATAGTGATGACTGTGTTCTGCATAGTGCAGTATATGCAACAAATCTGCCAGGCATCATCTCATCAATGCATTTTGTTGAACTGACCATCAGAAATTGATACAATAAACTACTGTACATGGAGGAGGTCTGTCTGGATAATATTAATGTTGCTTGAAGCTGCAGGACAAAACAACTCAGAATTTGGAAACGAACGGGAAACACTCCAAAGGTTTTGAATCTACACGTGAAATTGGATTTTAAAAATTTAAGGATTGAAATGGGAAAAATAATCTAGTTCAAGAGTCAGTACATTGTGTGAAATTTAGTCGTGTATTTGGAGTGGTTAGTGTAATGCTATTACAGTGCCAGCGTCCCGGGTTCAATTCCAGCCTCTGTCTAAGGAGTTTGTACATTCTCCCCGTGTCTGCGTGGGTTTCCTCTGGGTGCTCCAGTTTCCTCCCACATTCCAAAGACTTACTGGTTAGGAAGTTGTGGGCATGCTATGTTGGTGCCGGAAGCGTGGTGACACTTGCGGGCTGCCCCCAGAACACTCTACACAAAAGATGCACTTCACTGTGTATTTCGAAATACATGTGACTAATAAAGATATCTTATCTTAAATTTATTATCAGAGGAACTGTCCTCCAAGCAAATAAAATAAACTGTAATTTGCTATCCAATTGTTGCCATGCCATTCTACATCATACTTACAATAATTTGCTGTGATTTGTACTTAATCAAACAGCATTTTTTTTCTTTGGCATTGTGCAAGGTACTAACTGTCAAGCTTTAGGAGGATCTGGCATGCGAAATCCAGGAACAAAATGCTCCACTGGATAACATCCTGCAGCCTAATGCTGATCTCACTCCACAGATTGACTGAAGAAATAGCTATTTCTGGACTAGCAATGGGAAATTTTTTTCCAATGTGTTTATCGTTTAAAACTCTACAGGCCTGAGGAATAACCAACCACTGGTTAAACACCTTTCTGCTGTTTTATAATCCACAATATTCTATGCTCTGATATTACATGGTTGCTAATATTAGTTCTCCCTGATGAGAGGCTACATCATTTCCATGTGACACACAATGGTCCTCCAGGTTGACAACTGCCTCAGTGCTGGGCTCAGTAAATCTACAAAAAATCTGGCTTCTTATGAAGATGTACAATTTTCAAATAATTCCTTTGCTTTACAGCTGCATAGAAAAAGACTAATATGAATGGCAGTCAGCTTCAGGCTAATTTCCTTTGAGGAATGGCACTGAGATTCTGCCTTGAACTCCTATCGTCTATAAGGTGAAGGTTTTTCTAAAATACTGTTAGTTAAGGAGTTACAGGAAAGGTAAAGGAATAGCAACATATTTTCAAGTCAGGATGGTGCATGGTTTGGGGGATCTGTTCTTTCTCACCCTCTGTCCTTCAATGTGGTTGAGTCAGTGTGTTTGGGAGATGTCAAAGGAGCCTTGGCAAGTTAATGGCACTGCATCTTGTAAATGGTGTACATTTCATCCATAGTGGAGAGAACGAAAGCTAGGGTGATGGGAGGGCCACAGATCAACCAGCACATTTGTCCTCGATGATGATGAGATTCTGGAGTGTTGGTGGGGCTGCACTGTGGAGAGCATCCCATCATACTCTGGATGAGGTTTGAAGATGGTGGAAAGGCACTGGGGTATTGAGATGTGCTCACAAATATCATTTTATATGTTCATAGCAATACATGCATTGATTGGATTTGATATGTCATCATTTTCTAATGCTAGTCCCATCTATGGGGGAGCATGGACATTAATTGACATATTGCTCAGATTGTGGACATCAATGTCGCTTAGTGTTCAGGTGCAACTGGTGGCTCAAGAAACTCAAACAGGATAAACCAGCAAGAAATATAGGCACAAATAAGAGCGAATTGCAATATCTTGATGGCGGATTGTAGGTCTATTGTTGGCAATCCTCTAAACTAATGTGTCCTATTAACTAAAGATCTGAAAATGAACTCTTTAACTTTTATCACAAAGGTGAGCTTGGCGATTGGACCCTTAATTTTAAAGTTACAATACGAACATTGGAAATCATGAATGTTTTGGATCTGAGGTGAGTGGAAATGTTTCAAATCTTAGGTGGTGTCAGTGATATATTTCCATCCCCCAGGACTATTGACAAGAAATGATGACAAAAATCCTTGCGACCAATGTGGGTTTCATTAATGCCCTTTTACTCAAATCTGAAAACATTGCCCTTTTCTGAAACTGCATTAAACATTGAGAAAGTGCCACAAACTGTCAAAAAATGCCTGAAGTACAATATAATATCCTACAGTGCAGTGAAATGATATAGCTTGTACAGAATATGATTCTAGGGAATTAAGTCAGAATATCAGTGAATCTCTTGGTACCAATTGCTCAGTCTTTACTATCAGTATTTTCATATATCTCTTTGAATTTCCTTTCATCCCTACACCTCCCCTCCCACACCCCCAAAGAATCTTTTCCAGGTATGATTTTTGGGCACTGATACATTAATGTATCTTACCCAAGAACTTTTTTAAAATCAATTGTCAGGATGTGAACTTCACTGGTAAGCCCAGCATTTATTGCCTGTCCTCAAGCAGGGAGCCACCTTCTTGAACCACAGTAGCCAATGTGGTTAAGTTATTTGAATGACCAAAAGGGCAATTAAACACTGAGTTCCACAAGCTATCTGATTTCAGGGGGCATCATAGCTTTCTCCCCTAGCTTTCCAGGAAGAAATCTCGGATCAGGAGCCAGAATTACATTTTACCTTGCTAGAAGCGGGACATTGAGGAAAAACATTGATCAACTACTGATATCAAACTATTGCTTTGTATAACATTCCAGCTTTGCATTATCCCATATTGTGAAAAGGGGCATGTTGAGATAAACACATTTTACTCAATGTGGCTGGAGTTTGATCTCAGTTTAGTTTGACCTTGCCCAATGTGGTCTACTCATCTTTAGAAGAGCATTATGATATTATGATATTCCTACCTTTTGGTATGCCTATTCTATGTTAGGTATCAGCAAATACTGACCAGTTTTACAACCTTTGTGACTGATCTGAGGCAACTGATCCTCAATGGTTCACATTACAAAAATCTCCTTCTTCCATCCTGGTGCACTGTAGTGTCGGACCTTCATATCTTGTTGCCCTGTTATTGACCAGAGTTTCTTGTTGCCCCAAGCTTGTATTCAAAAGTAGGCAAGTGGAAGATGTCCTCAAACATTTGTCCTCTACACATGAGAATCACTATGCTTTTCATTTACTGCTACGTAATTCCACTGACTCACCCAGATACAGAGTTCAAGGACCCACTGACCAACTTTGCATGGTCACGGAGTAATAATTACATGAAAATTTTGGCCATGCAAATGGACTTTTCACGTTACAATGTTGACTATCAGTGTTGAAAGGTCAGGTGACATCACATATAAAGAGGCGCAAAGCCCCATCAGGTCCTTGATGAATGAATTCCTCTTTCTTCCTTCGTCCACTCCTTCATTAATCCATAATGACACACAACATAGATTCAGTTCATGTCTAAAGAAGAGTGTCCACAGTGTGTCATTGACGAGCAAAGCTATCTTTGTACACTTTCAAGGCAGAGCTTATCAAAGGGGAATGTGACATATTATATCCTTTGGGTAAGTTCTTTAGCAGTGGAGGATTTTGATGAAAGCTTTTCTGAACTCTATATTGAAGGTGGTATAAATGATTGGATTCACAGCACTATTGACGTAACCCAGCCAGGTGAAGGCACTGTACAAGGCTTGAGGGATGTTACATTTTTTACAGTGCTTGTTAAGGATATGGGTGATGAAAAATGGCAACCAACATATAATGAAGACCCCTAGAAACAAGAGAAGGAGAGATTAATATCCAGCATTCAAAGTTCACTTGAAATCTGATGAGGAGGTTGGTTGGATTCCTATCTTCTCCTGCCCATCTTCTCATCTGCCTCTGCTAAAAATCTCTGCTGCCTCTATCGTAATATATTCCATATCCCTTTCACCCACCAGTCCTGAGTCATTGTATAACATCTCTCGAGTTTCTTCTGACTCCGAGATGAGCAATGTGTCCAAATTGACCTATATTGTCAAGGCTGGTCTGCACCCTAGAGATGCAATCCTTGACCCTCGCAACAGTGATGGGTTTGTGGGGTGGGAGCCTGGTACTGATGGCCAGAGAGAACACCAAATATAATTCTAAAAGGAAACCTAGCTGACAGAAGATCAACACCTAAGACTCCTCAACCATTCACCAAATAAAGCCTATCCCTTTAAGTAGTTCAGAAGCAAGCCTTAACTCTCCAATTATGGCTTGTTTCTGCATTGATGCCCTGGATTGTCATAGGGCATCAGATACACACAAGAGTTTTGCACAAGTGCTGTCAAGATCTGCATTGCATGTTGTTGAATTTCACTGTGTATACTTTTCAGCCTCCACATCAATGAAAGCTCTACTTGGAACAAATATTAGTGAATAAGTTTTAGATTAAATTCCTTCATGTACAAGATTGTTGCAATACACAGAAGGAAGTTTTTAGCCCAGTAAATCTGATGATACGTATTGCCTCAGCACCATGCTGAAGTGTCAGGTTAGGTTTTGTGATAGAATGGACCTGGATCTCATGGTGAAGGGTCATGTCCAAACTGACCTAATAGAGGGCTGTATAATTAGAAAGGTTTTCAGTGAGAGGGCTGTAGAGAATATGGCTCCATTGTTGTAAACGAGGTTAAAATTATTTATAACAGCATATTAGACAGTAATAACTTTAATAAAGAATTTAGAAACTTCTTTACCCATGGACTAATTTGAATGTAAAGCTAACCAGCATAATAGTAATTGAGGCAAGTAGCAGAGATGTATGTGTGGGGAAACCATATAAGCTCATGAGGCAAAAGGAACGGAAATGTGTTGTGATCTATTTAGATTATTTAAACTGGAAGGAGGCTCATGTGGAGCATAAATGCTATCATAGACCTGCTGGGCCAAGTAACTTGTTTCTAAGTTATAATTGGTATCTAATTCCTTGCTTATGATGTTATGAACTGGTGGTATTCGCTATGTGGGTTTCTGTTCAAGGATGGAGATTATGATATTATAGCAAAGGAGAAGATGCAAAAAACAAGTTCTCTTCAGCAAAGAAAGGAATTGCTAATTTGTATGTTTTGCATTAACAACGTGTTTCAGAAATTCAAGTGTATGTCACCATGACTTTTGTAGCACAGCAAGAAATTTAATCTAAGAGCATTCCACTGACCAAAATTCAGTACTTAGTAAAGGACTCAGGCACTTTGAACATTTATGTTGGGTGCTCCATGAACTTGGTGCTCATAGACTCACAGCCCCAAGACCGGTGACAACAAATGTGTCATATCCACTTCGACATCCAAGGCCTGTGAGTGGCAATCAACCTGTGCACCAATGCAAGCCTTAACTGGGGAGTCAAGGCATTAGTTAAGAGGCACCTGCCTCAACTGGACTGTAGTCGGGGCAGCTGCAGTATTGATCTTCGATAGTTAAGTTCTCTAAGTATTTAGCTTGGTGATTGCTCTCACCACTTCTCCCCACCCTTGCTGCTGAAACAGTTAGGGCCTCCTATGGCATCTGACCACTCCCCTGGATCCCAACCTCTACCTATTGCTTGCCAAGTCATTCTCCCACCCAACCACTTGATCACATGTTTGACCTCAAAGTCCCTTTCCCCAACTATCCTTTCTTTTGATCTTCATGGTCCAGGCCTTACCCCATCTCCTGGTGAACCCAGAAGAGGAATGGCCTTTGTGTGTGCTTTGCATAATATGGCTCATTCTATCATGCAGAGTTCCTTAGACCTTGAGTGAGATAGAATATTGCTTCTGGTGGTCCTTGCTCAAAACTGGCAAGACCCTCTTTCCCCCCCTGCCAACCCCCATGACCCGCTATCCTCTGCTGGTTTGACATCTATTCATGCACTGCATCATTTCTAGGCTACTGCCTATGGAAATTACTCATGAAGCATCAATAATGTCAATGCAGAAGGTGCCCTATAAATCCACACAAACAATGCATTTGACAAAGCCAGCTAAGCAGCAGAAAGATCAGAGGTTATTCTGAAAGGCTAAATTGACATGGGGGTGGGGAGGACAGTTTGGTTTCTTTCTATGCCATTGTGTCTATCAACTTCTTGGTAAACACAAGTTCTTTACTTACTTGACTTGGTTTGAATTTTTAGGGTGGTAACCTCTTGTTTTAGATTCCTCACCCCACTTCCCAATTTTCCTGTAAATTCTTTTCATTCCTTTGCCATCTTAACTTATCAATGTCCAGACAAACACCTCCACCAATAACAAGGAAATCTTCAAAGGTTAGAGTTGAGACCTGTTGCTGGATCAGTTTTCGTAGATCCATGTTATAACTTGTGGGAAAATTCTTCAACCACAGAAACAGGATCCCTTTCTCCTTCAATCCTAGGATCCTGCTGTTAATTTAAACCCTTCCACGCCATTGTGACATTAGCGAGTCAGTGAAGATCCTTCAACTTTACACAAGCAAATGCATATCTCTATGACCCTCTGGCACAGTTTAATTTTACCCATTTCCTACAATGGTCAAGATTGCAATGCTTCTATTTGAGATCTGCAATGAAGTGTCGAATTTTAGGAAGCTTCCATATGTTCTGCAACAATCAGCAATTGGTTGAAACTTTCTAACCTCATTTCATGTCAGATCCAAACAGTGAGGGGGGCAGGTGACTATGACGAGGGTGTTGATGGTGGCGGGAATACTCTGTAAACACTGCAGATTCCTTCCTGTCCATGGTTAGCCATTCCAATTAAGAGACGTTTATATTACAACTAGTTAGAAACGGAAATGAGAGGATGAACAAAGACAGGGCAGTACTAACCAAGGACAATGGCCAGCATCTGAGTGGCCTTCTTCTCCTTTTGCTGGGACAGCTTCCTCCTGCTCATGGTCTTGAGTGATGTTCTTGTTTTACCATTCGGCATTGACTGGATTTCAAAAGCTTTGGCCGCTTTGCTTATGTTTTTGGTGTGCCCATTCTTCTCACCTTTCACCGGGCTGCCCGCAGGAGACGGCAGACTAGAACTAGCCCCCTGGTTGGAGGGAGTAGGCACAGCCAGCTGGCGGTTGGTGGCTCCCATTTTGAGCTTGGTCTTCTCTAGTGGGGGGCTGGCAGAAGACATCATCTCCATCTCCAACTCATCTTGGTGGTTGACAGCCTCCTGCACCAAGATCAAATGTCCCAAAACAAAACCAAATAAATATCCAATGTATATGCCACCCAATGAAAAGTAATGACAATTGAAATGGATCCTGTGAGGGCATGAGTTATAATTTTATCACATTCCAGGAACATTTAGAACAGGAAGAGGCCATTCAGCCCCAGGGCCTGTTCTGTCATTAACCCAGATACCTCAGCTTCATTCTCTGCCCTAGCCGAATATCCGTTAATACCTTGGTCTGTTGATTGACCTCCATCTGAGCAGTTGTCCCAACAACTGCAGTCAATAGCACAAATATTCCAGATATAATTTGTTGAAAGATCATGTTTAATTGCCTTCCAAAATGTCCAAGTTCCAATTTTAAGATTACGTTTCCTTGTTCTTAATTTCTCCATCAAAGGATATTGTTTCACAATATCTCATACATTAAATAATTTTCACATTTAAAATTTCAGAATTAAGTCATCTCTTAGATATCTATGCAAACTGATTTTATGTGACTTGCTCTGAGAATTTAACCATTTAAAGTATGGTTCCAATCTGATCAACCTGCACTGTGCCTCCAAGACTAACATGTTCTTCCTAGGGTTATTGGTGTCATCTCTCTAGGGTTGTCCAGGAGTCTCCAGGAGATCAGGAGAGCAGAGTGCTGAAGCACGTCTTTCCTCTATTCATTTCTAGTACCTCCCAATACTAGGAACCCGTGTTCCTGAACCATTCTGATGAAGGGTCATCAACATGAAATATTAACTTGATTTCTCTCTCTACAGATGCTGCCTGCCTTGCTGAGTGTTTCCAGTATTTTCTGTTTTTAATTCATATTTCCAGCATCTGATTTTTCTTTTGGTTTTCAATTAAAATATAATATTTGAGTCATTCTCAAATAAGTAAATCTGCTTAACTTCCAATTCCACCAATGTCTTTAGGGTTGCTGTCCTCAAACAAATTTATTCTATTTAGCAATGAGTTGAATACATCACATTCCAGAACATGGAAGAGAAACCGTTTCTCAGGGAGAGGCAAGAACAGGATGAATCTGTTTCTCCTGAGAGAAGAGAAGGAAGATGAAAAATTGTGTTCAACATAATGAGAACTTTTGCTTAGGTGAAACAATTTTCTATTGACAGTAACCAGAAACATAATATTAAAATAGTTTTCTGAAAAGCTAGCAGTGAGATAAGGAGACATCTTTTTAACCTAGCATGCTATTTTGATCGGATTCCATGGCTGAAGGATAGCAGAAGTAGATTCAACATTAAAATTGTAAAGCGAATTGGATCTCCCCTTAACACGCAAGATTTACTGGGCCGCAAGGAAGGAGAAGGGCAGTGGGACTAAATAGATGGCTTGTTCAGAGAGACACCACAGCACAATGTGCCAAAATGGATTCCAACGCTATCTGATTCTACGATTGAATTTTTAGAGAATTAAGTTTAAAAAGGAGTCAGATAAGGTATTGATGACATGCTCTGACTGGGTATCAGCACAATAGAAGTAGGAAATTTGCCCAAATTATGTTAGTTTGACTAGAAGGAGAATATTGATTCAGCCTGTGCTTACCTAAGGTTAAATCTTAGCCAATTGTGGAGCAGAAGAGCCAAGGTGAGTAGATAGTAAGTCCCAGAAGTTGGTCTCTAGGTGACCCATATTGATGTGCAGTTAACAATATAATTTCCAGCTGTTCACTGCTCTGGTTGCTGGGCATGACCACAATGTCAGCAAGAAGATCATATTATAGACACTCACCACTTTCTTTTTATTAGTGGGGAAGCTCCCATTTGATTTCACAATTACTGTACACAGCTTCACATCTTCTGGGTGGGTACATTTATCCTAAATGCAAAAATAAAATGCTTATTCCACCATTGGAAGGTGTCCCCATTATGAGTATTTTTCTAAATAGCCTACTATTTAAACCGTAAGTTTGGCAGAGGTAGTGAGGTATTAAAAAATAAAATACTTACTAACAAGATAGGAAGTGAGATATATTTGCTACATTGGACAATATGCCCTCAAAATGAATTACTTTGGAATATAGCTTAGTTGTAGCAGCAAGTTAGATGTTATTTTTGTGAAAATATCTCAAAAATAGAAATAAAATATATCTCCAGGTGATGGGTTTTGGTAACTGTAGTTGTGGGGAAGAATCCTGGGGAATTCTCTCCTCTTCCAATTATTCAACAGGATTTATTTTATTTGCAAACATACCATTGCAATGTAAAGGTACCTCTGGTCTAAAATATGTTATCTCAGCAATGCAGCACTTCTTCAATATATCATTTACAATTACATTGAATGGTGGTGCAGGTAGTAGAACTGGTTCCTCCGCTCTATTGACTGGGTTTGATCCTGATCTGCAGTGCTCTCGATGTGGAGTTTGCACATTCTCCCTGTGACCAGGTGCTCTGGTTTCTTCCCACATCTCAAAAATGTGTGGGTTGGTAGGTTAATTGGCTGTAAGTTGCCCCTAGTGTGTAGGGGAGTTCATAACCTGAGGTGGGGGGGGGGGAAGGCGAGGGACAGGGTGGAGTGGAGTTGATGAGAATGTAGCGAGAATAAAATAGATTAGGATGGGTAAAAATGGGTGCTTGATGGTCAGCATTGACCCAATGAGTTGAGGGGCCTGTTTCCATGCTGTATCTCTCTATGAGTCTAGAAGTCTCATGATAGGAATTAAACCCAAAACCATCACTCTTGTACCTAATATACAAAAAATAATTTTACAAATGTGCAAAGGATGCCTTGCCTCCAACAATTTACCTTTAATGGTGCCTGGATTTCTGACTCAAACCTGCTGCTTCTCTTGGTGTTCACTCGCTTCCTTCTTTTCCGTAGCACTACATAAATCTGCACGTACACCAACAGTGTGACAATGAAGGGAATGAAGAACGAGAAAATGGACGAGTAGACAACAAATTCAGGGTGGTGGATAAGGCAGGTGGCATCATTCCTGGTGTCTGCAATATAGAGATGGTTCAAAGATTATTCCCACATTCATTGAATGAATTTTGACCTTCACCAAACAGACATAATCCTCATAGTTTCACTAATGTGGAATCTAATGGGACTTTTCATTTAGGATGAATATTCTTTCTAAGCTAGGAGTTCCATTGGCCTTGAAGAATTGTGATTTTTCCTCTCATTACTAATTTCAGAGTTGACCTGCTTGCAAAATTCCTGTTTTTTTTCAATTAACTCATCCATTTCTGTTTAATTATCATCCATATTCTCCTTGGCCAACTCATTGTGACTTTATGTCCAAAGCTCTTTACAACCAATTAAGCCACTGCAGTAATGTAGGAAAAACAGTACTAAATTTGTGCAGAACAAGCTCCCATAAAGAGTAATGTGTTAATGAAGAGGTAATTGATTTTGTTTTTCTTGAGGGATAAATATACTGGCTAGGGCACCAGACCTGCTCTTCCTTGAAACAGTGCTAATGCGTTTTCCACATTCACCTGAGAGGAATCTTGATGAGACGTTCAACTCGGGTTTAACACATTGACCTACAAGCAGCACTTTTGATAGAGTAATTTCTCAGATACCAATGCCAGGCTAGATTTTGCATTCAGGTCTGTCGGGTGGGACACTTGATCCCATGACTGACCCTGAGGCAAGAATGCAACTGTTGAGTCAGAACTCGCACTGAGTGCTGAATGGAAATAGTGCCACACTATCTCGTATCGTGGTTAACAGATGCAATAGCATCTTACGTCACTGGACTGGCCCTTAGGGTCTGTTCATAAAATCATCGAAATAAGCAGTATAGAGGGAAGTCACTGGGGTTGTGTTAGCCATAGAAGAGCTACTTAAACTAATTCCACTTGTCTGAATCTAAGTCTGATCCGCAGCCTTACAGTTTAAGGCACCAAGTACTCATCATAAACGGAGTAAGTGAAAACATCCTAATAAGAATAATGATTTATTGGGACAATAGCCCTTTCTCTACTGCCTTTTAAGAAAACCTTATCTACCATTTATTAAATGACCGGCGTGACAAGATTACAAGTGATTTTTTTATTTGTTCTTGGGATAGGGACAGCATTCCAAAGTTGACCCCTAATGCCCTTCATTACGTGCCCTTGGCAAAGAAGCAGTTGGCAAGAAAAAAAACACTTTTTTGATGTTCGCAAATTTTAAATCATGCATAAAATGCAAATATTATTTCTTGAAAATGAACATCTAATTGTTATCATTGCAGAATAAAATAACCTCTCAAATAAGGAAACACAAGAGACTGCAGATGCTGGAAGCAAATAAATAAACTGCTGGAGGAATTCAACAGGTCAGGCAGCATCTGTGGAGGCAAAGGGTTAGTCAATGTTTTGGGTTGAGAAAATAAGGGCACTTATTTATCAACTTAAAGCCCCTCTGATCTTTTACAGGGCACATGGTTGACATTTGCATGGTCACATCAAATGCCATAGCATAACTCCAAAAGCTGAACATTTACATATAATCGTTACCATCACTATACAAGAAGAAGAAATAAAGCATATTATAGCTACCTGTCTCATTCAGTCCAAATAGTAGTGGACAGGATATGGCAAAGGACAAGACCCAGACAATGGAGATCATAATGGTGACCCTACGCTTGGAGCTGTACCGGGTATTATAGAGCATTGGCATGGCAACAGCGGTGTACCTGAAATATAAGACAGCAAATGGGAAAGAAAATGACAAGAACTTTATGCTTAGTAAAGCTTTTCATCTAACATTCTGCTCTATTTTGCTTTGCACTTTAAAATGCTTAAATATTTAACTGTGTAGAATTTAGATTTTCCATTACAATTGTACACCGTTATTGAAGGCAGGTAATAGAAAGGCATAAACATTTTAAATGTTGGAAATGTAAAAATAAAACAGTAAATGATACTCAGCAGAAACTGGGCAGTTCTGATAAAGGGACACTGACCTGAAGCAGTGACTCTTTTTCTTTTTCCACAGTGCTGTCTGACCTGCTGAGTATCTCAACCAATTTTTTTATATCAATTGGAATAAATTTTCATTTTCACTCCATCGACTGTCAGGACAGGTCACTCATCTATTTTGGAAGTGGCCAGATTTTATCAGAACAAAGAACGAGTCAGCTTGAGATCATGGCTGATCTGTTTTCTAAGGCCATCTAGCCAGTCTGGTTTTGAAACCTTTAGTACCCTTGGCTGCTTTGAAATTTTCTGTTCACATCCATGCACAAGTTTCTGTGGAAAAGTGGTCCAGATTTACACCAAACTTTGTGTGAAGAAGTGTTTCCTGAAATCACCCTGAAAACCTGGCTCCTGGTTGAATGTTTGATTTCTTGCTCTGGACTCCCCTCTCTCATTCTGAGAGGAAACAGTTTCTCTGAATCTACCTTATCAATACTTTTATTTATCTTAAACACCTCATTTCGATCTGTGGAATGACAATCAGATTCCATCGTAGGCCAGTTCTGCCACATCCCTGCTGAGGTGATTGAGGGGAACTTTGCCTTATTGATCCTTATAAAGATACAGTTAACAGTCACTAATGATCTCATAGAATGAGAAATTGTAGTGGTCTCATAAACCATTGGTTGGAGTCACCAATTACTAAGGTGAGCACTCTAAACTTATGCATAAACATAGATAGTATTTATCTAATACAAATGGTCTCCAGGTGTAGATTGTGATAATCTTCTCAACTCTCCCAGTTTCTATGAAACTCCATGTCAAGCATACTTTGAAACGTGTGGCTGGTGATGGTGTCTGGTGTGGTCCGCTGGGCATTCACTCAATTCCTGTCGCTCAGAGGAAGTATGTGATCATTGAAATAAACTAAATGCTCAAAAAAAAAGAAGCCACCTGAATATCATTTTAAACAGGTAAAATGAGAAAATCTGAAGCTCGTTAAATTCACCATTCATTCAGTTTGAGAATTTTTAAAACTTGGAAAATAAATAATGAAATCTAATATCATTAAATATGACATAACTGTCAAATCTAATAGGTTAAATTAAGGAGACTAAATGCTGTCTTCACTCTCTCTGTGAATCCAGTTCCACTCCAATACTTTTTACCAATAAATGCCTTTAAAAGTGACATATCAAACCACAACAATTGACCAACCACTGTCAGTGGTTAAGCAATATCAATTGCTCAAGATCAACTAAGGATGGGCAATAAATATTGGTCCTGCCATTGCTGCTCAGACCTTGAGAATTGATTAAAAAGAATACGAATTTCGGCACCATGGCTCTGTCACACAGTTACAACTGCAGCTGTAGACTTTTACCACTAGATGGGCCTGATACATTGCTGGAAACTTCAGCTGCCAATCAGTAGACCTACAACTGTAGAAATGTATGATAAATACACATGTTACCTGTCAATGCTGATGGCACAAAGATTAAGGATACTCGCTGTGCACATCATGACATCAAGCGTCACAAAGATGTTACAGTGGATCCTGCTGAACCTCCATTCTCCCACCACCTTGGTAAACAGAGATCTCAGTGTGAATGGAACAGTTGCAGTTACTGTACAAGTTAAAAATTATTTAATTTAAATAGCAGTCCATCACTTTGAAACACTTCGCAGTTTCTGTTGTCATGTAAGTAAATACAATACACATTTCTGCCCCAACAATGCACTTCAAAAACCCCATGACGCAATTACTAGTCTCTGTTTTGCTTGTGCTACTGGGAAAAGCCGAGAAATTTCTCCAGAACAACGCAGTGGGTGGAGGATAGTTACATATAACTTATGTGCGTCGAATTTATGACAGAATGATTACCAAGCCTGTTTGACAAGGAAATCAACCAATCATCTTTGCTCTGGCAGGCAATGTTACTAAATACAAACACCCCTGTTGCCTTTCAAGTGACACCGAGGGATCTTTCAACTGCTTGAACTCAAAGGCATAAAATCTATGGGTTTAGGCCCCATGATGAAGGACTCCTGCAATGATCTGAAAACCTCTCTGCAAACAGACTTTCATTTACATAATGCCTTTGATGACAATGTCTCAAAGCACTTCACAGCCAATGACGCAAGGCATGATGGTGAAGTCATATTTTCAGCAATCGATTCAAATACAGTTAGGTCTTACCAGCAATAATGGAATAGCAATCACATGACTTATTTAAGTGAAGTTGATGTAGGGGAAAAGATTGGCCAGTGCAACTGAAATAACCTTTATTCAAAGTGGTGCCATAGGATTTCCTCTCCATCTAACAGTGCAGAAGGAGATTGGGTTTAATGCCAGTGCAGGACTCTCACAGGAGCATGTTGGAGAACCAGCATAGATTTTGGGCTCAAGGCCCTGGACTGAGTTTTGAACTCATAACCTTCTGCCCAAGTGGTGTGAGTGCTGCTCCTAAGACATGGCTGACAGGCTGAATTACAGCTGCAATTTTCTGATTCTTATCACTGATGTGACGCATTGAGCAAAGGTGTCAATAAACTGAGAATTGAAAAACTATACAAGATAGAATATCCTTTACTCAGCTGAAGCATTTTAGTGACAAGGACTGGGTGATAAATTGTGTTTGAACACTGTCTGTTCAGCTGTGAGATTTAATGGTTGTCAAGAGACCTTGCATGAAGCCTGATGCATTAATCATTCCTTCATGTTTTATGTCCTTTAGGTTTCTAGCTGTCATTTAAAGTAGGTTTATGGTGAAGGCACTGGTAAACTCAGATGCAGTTTAATCACCACAGAGGGTCATTTTCACTTTGAGTAATGGTTAGACAGAAAATAGTGGATCAACTGCATGTTATACATTCTTCTAGATCTATATTTTGATTTTACTTGCTGATCGGACTCCACCTGTTGACCTACTCGGTCCAAGAAAGGTTCTTTATGATGGGTGGTTTCATCCAGTCTCATTAAAAACAAGTTACTGGGAATTAGAGTTAAATTTACAATATCACCCATTTTCAAACTTCATTTACCTAGTCCCATGAATCCCAGCTGGGAGCATGGGCTCTGGATATTTCAAGTAAGTTCTGTTCCTACTAACGTAGGAACATCAGTATATTTCTGTCTCAGATATTTCTGATATTTTAATTGAAACAGTGGTTTTTGGAGTTGCCAATGATCAAGTTGTGCAACTGCTTTATCTTTGAATCTTTGTTTTAAAGTGCTGTATGAGAAAGTAGGATCTACGTTGATCTCTGCTCAAGTTAAATTAAATGCATTACCTCTCTCTTCCTCGGTTGTGTTCATTTACAGCTTGCTCACTTGCCCGCTCTTTATTTCTTTCTCTTCCTCTCTCATTGTTTTTCTCCCACTCTCACTGTTATTCTCTCCCTCTTACTCTTTCTCTCTCTCTTTTTCTCTTTCTCTTCCTCTTCTTATCCCTCTCCCTCACTTTCTCTCGCTCTTTCTCTCTCTCACACACACACTGTCTCACTTTCTCTCTTATTCTCTCTCTCACTCTTACTCTCACATTTTCTTTACCCCTTTCTCTCTCACACTCTTTTCCCCTCTATCTCACTCTTTTTTCTCTCTTTCTCACTTCCACCCTCCCTCTTTCTCTCTCTCTCTCTCTCACACACACACACACACGCACACATGCACACACACACACACACACACACACACACACACACACACACACACACACACACACACACACACACACACACACACACACCCTCTCTCTTCAGGGAAGATATAAACAGCATGAAGAAACAGACAGCTGGGTACAGTTGAGCAGATGGAGGCCAATCCGTATGGGTATAGTGAGTAAGGGTACAGGTGGGGGTGGAGGTGGGAGTGGCGTTGGATGGAGGGGGCATTACTGCAGCTAAAGCCCAGAGGGGCAGGTCCAAATCATTGGAATGCCAAAGGATGGTGGTGGTTGGGGATGGGAATGCGTATGGTGGGACTGAGGAGGGGAACATTATTGTTAAATGGGTAAAATTGTGCAAAGGTTTTCAAATAAGAAACCAAATTGAATCTTGTGGAACATTTAGGCTGGTCTCCAGAGAGATAGGCTCTGGACATCAAATAAATCGCCTAATCATTCCTCTTAGAAATTGTGTGAATACTATATATAAAGGAGAGAAAACTTTGGATGGGGAGGGACTTGAATCTGATAGAAATACATGACAAAGTCAGGAAATATATGTGTGACTGTGACAGGTATTACAGAAAGGGCATGCAGAGGAACAGGCTTTAAGCTTTTTGATATTATAAGATAACCAAGTGCTTGGTTTCTCATTGTGTCAGTGCATATAAAGTCTCACTACTTTCTCCTCTGGTCCTTGTCATGTTCAGAGGATTTATGCTGCCCAACCCCGTGGATTTGTTGTTTGTCTGTCATTTACATTTATTCAGGCTTCTTATTGATTAATCTGGCTCAGGGGTGTTCAATGGTGACAATAGATCATATTATTGCTAATAAAGCCTGTGGAATCTGTGGAAAGCATTTGATGCACTGCATTTCATCCTGACCTCCAGTGCTGCCTGTGTGGAATTGTTCTTGTGACTGCATGGGTTTCCTTCAGCTGCTCTGGTTTCTTTCCACGTCCCAAAAGCAAGCAGATTGGTAGGTTAATTGGCCACTGTAAATTGTCTCTTGTGAGTAGCTGAGTGGTAAAATCTGGGTTTAGTTGTTTGTAATATTGTAAAAATAAACTGAGATTTGAGTGGGATTTGCATAAATAGCTGTTTGATGATTGGGGAGGACTCAGTGGTCACAGGGTCTGTGTCCTATGATTCTATTTATTATTAAAGAAAAGGAAATTGATATAAATTTGAACTTATTCCTGATAATGTGGAATTAGTCTTCTATGCAAGATATGAGGATTGTTGCAATATTCCAAAAGACAGTAAAGCAAATATTTCGTATAGTTCTTGCCCTGTTTCTTTACCTAAATGAAGTACTTTACAAAAGACATCTAATGCAATTCAATGACAACCACCAAATGAATGTTAAAAGTTAGGTAAAATTCTGTCTCCGTTTACAATGCTATGTTGATCAATGAGTTGTTGGTGGCCTCTGATGATTGTAGTTTACTTAGAAAACTGCCATTTTAATGGTTAGAGGAAAAAAGGCAATTTCTCCCAATAAAGGCAGGGTAATACCATCAGAAAATTGTACTATGTAGAGGGTAGTTACATACGGGGTAGATGCACAAAATCAATCAGTCATTTAGAGCAACGTTATCATCAGGCTTCATTGACAGTGCAATTATCCAATGTGTTTGTGAATAGTGTCATCACAAAACAACTTTGTTAAAATACTCTTCAAATTTAATGTTAACCATGGCTTTGCTGGCATCACTACATTTTTGAGTCAGAAAGTTGAAGTCCCACCCTAGAATCATGAGCACAAAGATCTAGGCTGATAGTCCAATGCAGTACTGAGGGAGTGTTTCACCATTGGAGGTTCTGTCTTTTGAATGACATGTCAAATTATAACCCTCTTCTCCCCCTCAGGCAAAGATGCCATAGAATTCTTTTGGACACTAGCAGAGGAATCAACCTCAGTGTCCTGACTGATAGCTTGCCCTCAATCAATGACACACAGAAAAAAATCTGTTCACGTTCACATTGTTGTTTGAGAGACCTTGCTGAACACAAACTAGCAGTTGCATTTCTTATAACAGTGACTACTTTTCAAAAATACTTCATTGGCTGTAAAGTGCTGTTGCATGACCCAAGAACAAGTAGGGACTATTTAAGTATATCTCTTTCTTTCACAGAGATGACTGCTTCCAACCACACTCTTCTACTTAAGGCATCTGTAAAAAATCCTGAGAGAATTTCCTATGACATTTGTGCAATGTTTTAAAACAAAAACAAACAAAAAATTCTTCCTTCTTTATCACAAAAATAATCAGCCCAACAATATAGTCAAAATCTTAAAATATATTTAGTAGATTGTCTGATACTTTTGACTGTATAATCACTATATGTATTACCACTGGACATGGAAATGTCCCATCAAATGCACTTCCCACACCTGAAAGTGCAGGAAATTGCATCTCAAATGTATTCCCAGGACTTGCACAGTTGGGACAGGATTAGCTTAAAAGGAACAACTTAAAAATAGACTGGGTGTCCGGAACTGTCATGCTTATTTATTTCTGACGCTGATAACATGGTTCTTCTCAAAGCTTGTATGCAGCTGAGAATTTACAATCAAGTTTCCTTTATTTGCAAAAATTAGGCTCCAACTTACTTTGAGCACATTTTCATCAATTAGCTCTGGTTTATCTGCAGAATAATACATTGTCCTTATTTTGGTCTAATTCCCTTTCTTTTGGAACAACAGTTCACATGATTGAGTATAAAACATCAGTATCCCTAATTCCATGCATTAAATTTATAACACAGTAGCTTATGAACCAGTGGACTCTGCTTCTGAAATTCATTTCATTGAAGGCAATAGGATAGAATTTTGAAGTGGAGTTCAATGTGGAAATGTTGCTCTATTCTATATTCATTGCATCTGACCAAAGGAAATGTATTTCACCCCCACCCCATCCCATCATATAGGTTCACCCAATGACATCAACAATGTGCAGGTAAGAAGTTAAACAAAATTTAATTTCCCATCCAGGTTGTTTGCTTCTTGGGAAGTCTCCCAGCCGCCTCCCCCCCCCCCCCCCCCCCCCCACCAAGTTTTGGCCAACATTCCTTACTCATTCAGAACTACCTAAAGAACTAGTGTAATTAGTCAATAGTAACTTTAGTGCTTTTGAGATGTTATGAGCTCTAACCAGCTGCATCAGAGGTCCATGAACTGCCTGATGCACCTTGAAGTCTTTTGGTGATACAATAACGTATAAATGCCAATGATTTGGTCTGTCTAATGCTTCTTACTGCTGCTCCCATGATGTCAATACTAAAGAGGCTCGGGGTGCCCAGTGTGACCTTGAGTTTGGACTGGCTTCAGAGCTGGAACAGAACCGGTGAACCTTAGGAGTACATGCTTCTAGCTGGATGGTTTCCCCATCAATAATAACACAGACTGGGAAGACACAATAAGGAAAGCACAGAGCATAAGTTATATTTCCCTTCAATATGTATTAAGATGTTCACAGTACAAAATAAGCACTATTGTACCTGTTTATTGAACTTTGCAGAACGTAATTAATTATTTCAGGGTGACTACATTTCACCTGTTTTCAAATATAAATGTTCCTTACTTTGATGACAATTATGTCTGGTGATAAAGGAAAATACTCATTTGGATAAATAATTATGCATGAAAGGTTTTCATTTTTGATTAAGCATTGGATTACCTGATATTATATTAGTTGAATTTAAATTAACAATTTTCACAGCAGTTTTGATGGATACAATGGGAAATTTATGCCTGTGTTGCTCTGATGCTATTATGCATCATTTATAATGCTGTCAGCCTGCAAAGGCAAAATTAATTCTGTCTAATCGGAGTATTTATGCTGATTGTATTGCAGGAATTTCAGGCCCTAATAGATCCTCTAAGCAAATGGCTCTCTATGTCTGTTGTACAATTTTCTTCTTAAATTGCATAACTTCTTCTCCATTACATAATTCTGCCACATATTAAGGTTTGGAGCTCTGTGCCTATCACTGGATTTACATGCTGTTAATTGAGAGATGACTAGACATGTACGATTCAATACAGGCACTTTGTTTAGAGTCATAGAGTTAAACAGCATGGAAAGAGTCCCTTCAGCCCAACTTGTCCATGCCAACCAAGTTGCCTACCTGAGCTAGTCCCATTTGCCTGTATTTGGCCCATAATCCTTTAAACCTTTCCTATCCAAGTAACTATGTTTAAGATTTGCCCCTTATTTTTACAAGTTGAGCTATCGCACTGCTCTCCTCTCCCATTTAGACCACCATACGGCTTCATCAGCAGCTTATCACCCTGCCAACCCTGGCCTCACCCTGTCATAGATATTCCCTTTGTCCCATCCAACCCTTTCCCACCCTTCCTGCAGCTTAAAAATAGTCTTTTCTCTCTCCTCCAGTTCTGATGAAGGGTCTTTGGCCCAAATATTTATTGTTTTTGTCTGACCTGCTGAGTGTTTCTACCTGCTTATTTCAGATTTCCAGCATCTGAAATTTGTTACTGATTTTCAATATCAGCTTTCCCTTTACTCCCTTTCTCCCTTAAGCTTTCTCTTAAATGTACCTTTGCTATTTATTTTAGCTACCATATATTGCAAACTGCATATTCTAACCTCTTCTCTAAGGTCTATAATATCTTATGCTTATTGAGTTTAGCTTTGGCCTGAGCCTCAAAAGTGAAAACATCCTCTCTGCATTCACCCTGCCTTTCCACCTCAGAATGTTAACTTCTTCCATTAGATCACTCCTTGACCTTCCCTGTTCTAGACAAAAGAGCGTCACTCTATTTCATCCATGGATGCTGCCTGGCCTGCTGAGTTCCTGCAGCATCATCGTGTTTTTCAGCATCACTCTATTTGCTCTTTCCTAATAATTATAAACTCTCAGTTCTGTCATCAGGCTTTCGTACTTTCCCCAATCTCTTGGTATCCTCCTTGCAACGTGGAGACCTTGAATGTGCACACACTGCCCAACTAATGATCAAAATGTTCAAAACTAAAATGCTGCAGATATTGGAAATCTGAAATAAAACAGAAATTGAACATTCATTATTGAATTCACTAGTATTTCACATTTTCAGTATTCTGTTTTATTTATTTTCTTTTAATAGTTTCAGATTTCATTCCTCTGCTCTAGTCACACCTATAAGCTTTATTCACTTAACTATAACCACCCTATTTCAGCTGGTTCCACCATCATATTTCATTCATTCTCTCCCACCTTACAACCTATCACAGGCCTTTCCTTTTCTTCTCTCTGTCATTCGCAGCTGGTCTTTGCCCAGGATCATTAATTCTGTCTCTCTTTCCATGGATGCTGTCTGACCCACCGGATATTTCCAATATTTTAGTTTTCAAAGGTGTATTCTCTCTGCTTCTTCATTCTGCACTCAAATAATTTCCCACACTGTCATTCTGATCACACTCAATAGTTTCCTGGTCCTTTCCTCAGGGTCTTTTGTCCAAATGTAGAAATACAATGGGATTAGCTAATTCAACATAGACCAAGGATTAAACCCAGAATACCTGGCCTGTATAGCTTGATACCACAGTTCCATCCTCACTTTACAGGCTGTGATTATACCTAGTTAGGCCATAACTGGTGTAGTGTGTTCAGCTCTGGTTACCATATTGCAGGAAGGATGTGATAGCGTAAGACATAGTGCAGAGAAGCTTTGGACTCTATGAAATGTTATAGTCTTTAGAAGTGAAGAAGGGGCTGTATTATCAGCTGCTTTTTCAGTACTCAAAGGGTTAATGCTTGCAGAGAGGCAGCATCTGGGACATTCAGTCCCTGTGCCACACTCAAAGAAATAACTAAGGAGAAAGAATTGCTAAACAAAAGATCGGAGTAAAAGAAGGAACAAGAATCGATGAGCAAAGTCTAGAATTAATGAACTTTATGTCCCACCTATTAATCAGGTGATTAATTTTATTACAGGAGGCATTTGCAATGAGAAAATGGAGCACAATGATTTGTTAAAAAGCAAGGTAACCTTGTCTGAAACTCCTTTTTAGCGAAACACAGTTGAAACCATTAGTGGTTGATTAGGCTGTCAGATGTAAATCTGCCTATTTTCCCCGAGAGAGAACACAGAAGGATCCATCACTCAGGAAACAGCAAGCTTACGACCCACATCCTGCTGGGAAAAGCGTGATTCAAGTGTAAATTTTGAACCTTTTCCTTTTGTCATTTGTTTTCTCCCCATCTCGGATCTGAGTAATAATTCAGAGTGCGATTATGGTAACAACCTTTCTTCTCTTGGCTCGGAGCAACCATCTCCTACTATCACACCGATCTATTCACAGCTTTATCAATTGGGAAGCAACTGGTCTGGTTTCCTTGAAGACCCATCTCACTTTTGAAGCACATTAAATAGATTAAAGAACAAACAAGAAAAAACATAAATTGACTAGCTGAAGTCATCTGGAAGGGAAAGAAGCCATTTTTTCGATTGTTAGGTTTAATCTAAACCTGTTAAGCCTGCTCAGAGAGTTAAGTGGAAGGGCTGACAACAAGTATTCATGCTGTGAATGCAAATTTGAGAGCTCCCCTTAAAGAGGAGAGGATGGTGTGACAGAAGAAGGGAAACTTTGCTCATTTGATAACATTTAACCCAATAACATTCTTGAGTGGAATTGGGAGCTGTGAGGAGATCACAGGATCACAAGATCACAAGACAAGGGAGCAGAAGCAGGCCATTCGGCCCATCGAGTCTGCTCCAAGGAAAAGGGAAAAAAAGAAATGAGAAATGGGGAATGGGGGGGGGGGGGAGAGAGAGAAAAAAAAATTCTAATCCCAATTTCCGGCCTTATCCCCATATCCCTTGATACCCCTACTATTTAGATATCTATCTATCTCTTCCTTGAATGCCCCCACTGATCTGGCCTCCACTGCTGTACGTGGCAAGGAGTTCCACAAATTCACCACCCTCTGGCTAAAGAAATTTCTCCTCATCTCTGTTTTGAAACTGTACCCTCTAATTCTAAGATTGTGCCCTCTGGTCCTGGACTCACCCACCAAGGGAAACAGCCTAGCCACATCTACTCTGTCCTTTCCTATCAACATTGTTGATGAGTTACGTTGAAGAAGCTTCCCAATACTCTTGTTCCTAGACTTAGCAGAGAAGTCAGTTTACAGGCCCAGGGAGAGCATATCTGTGGTTGCTGGCCTTCTATGACCTTGTCTACATGCAGGTGATGTTGGAGAGGGAAGAATGTGTTAAGCCTGAATGAGTCTGCCTGGAGTGGATGGTTCAGGATACAGAGCAATGGACACAAGGAACAGCATCTCACTTTTCAACCTTTTTTAATTATACATTTTCTGGGTTCTGGGCTTTGCTGGCAAGACCCATTGCTGATTGCCCTTAAGGAGGTGATGACGTACAACCTCTTGACTTTAAATCCTTCCTGACTCACTGGTGATTTCAGATAATGATTTTGCTATTTCCATCTCTACCAGATCCGGCTTTTCTTTCCATAATGGGCCCACTCATTCCCTTTGCCTAGCACCCACCTGCACTAATTCCATTTTACTTTCCCCATGTTCCCATCAACTCCCCCCAGATTCTACCACTCACCTACACACTAGAGGCAATTTACTGTGGCCATTTAACCTAACACTCCACATCTTTGCAATGTGGATGGAACCTGGACCACCTGGAGAAAATCCATGCAGTCACAGGCAGAACGTGCAAACCCCACATCATCAGCATTGGAGGTCGGGAGGTCACTGGAGCAGTGAGGCAGCAACACTACTTGTAGAGCTGCTACTGCCTGACACACCTTCCCTTTTGTTGTTTCCTCCCTCCCCTTTTCTGTGCTTCTTAAATCTTGTATTGTCTCCATTCCTTCCCACATTTGATAAGCAGATATCAACCTGAAATGTGACCTGTGTTTCCCTCTCACAGATGCTGTCTCGTTCCACAGTTTTTCCTTTCTTCTGCAGGTTATGAAGGGTCTGACTGATACATGGGCTATCACTTTATCTTATGTTTTAGTTTGGTTCCATATCATTTAAAAAAATTGATATAAAGGGATGTGTGCTCTAGAAAGGCACTTGTTGTTGTGGGTCCCAATCATTCTCATCCCATTGGCTTCAAAGTGATGAAAATCACAAGAGTTCTGTGTTAAACAGAAGATCCATTCAGAAGTTATCCCTGATGGAAAATCACACTTCAAGAAGAAATTATTTTAATGTTTTATCGTCATTACATCCATCACATTGTTTCTGAGATTATCCTGCCTTCTCCATACTGTGTAGACTCCAGGCAAGAACCCAAGGCCAATGCAGACTTAACTAGCAAAATACCCTTTATGCCCAGTGAACCAGTTTATTCACCCAGCTCTTCTCTCTCTCCCTCCGCTCTCTCTCTCTCTCCTTCTCTCTCTCTCTCTCTCTCTGCAGATGTGTATGCTTGTCTCTGAATGTCCTCTTCTATTTGTCATTGAAAAACTGGTTCATGAGACATGAGCTGGACACTCACTCAGGTGGACACTGGCCGGACCTGCCAGCAGTCTAGCCATATAATGTATAGGGATCAGTATCCTCAATAAATTAGATTAACTGACGGAAGATGTCTGTTTGCTTTAAGACATGACAATAAATCATGGAACCTAGTCATCAAACTAATGGGTTGATTCAGTTTGTGGCGGACATTAGTAAGCTTTATATTTCTTCTTTCTTAGATATGCCTGACATCAGGAGATGCATCAGATTAAATCCAGCTTTCTATGGTGTTGTCAATGGAGTGATCTCCCAGACCTCTGGGTTAGTCATATAGAGAATGGAAATGGAAATCACACCACGAGAACTTTAGAAGACTAAAGGGAAAGGATAAATTAACTTCTACCATCCAGGGTGAATCTCTGTCCCTCAATTCTCTATTCCCCCACAAGCATGACTTCTTAAGCCTCCTATTTCATCTTATTTGAGCTTTATTTAGGTTTTAAAATTCTCATCCTTGTTTTCAAATCCTTCCATGGTCTTCACCCTTCCTGTGTCTGTCTCTATCCCTAGCTCTGCAAAGCACTGAAATCCTCAAATTCTGGCCTCTTTTACATCTCTATTTTCCATTTCCTATTTATGAATATTCTTACCTTGGCCCCAAGTTCTAGGATTCACTTATTTTTTTGACATTCCTCACAACCCATCTCTCTGAACAAGTTTCTGGCCATCATTTCTAATAGCTCTTCAAATGTCAAATTTTGTTCAATAATGTTCCTATGAAGTGGCTGGAGTCTTTTACCTTCTAAAAGGTAGTGTGCAAGTCATGTTATTGTTCTTCAGATGTTCTTGCTATATTGTAACAGCCTTTTGCAAAAGACTTCCTTCTAATCTACCTAAAATGCCATTACTAGTGGAACAAAGTTATTACCAATTAACACAGGATCATGGTAATTATAGCACCAAGGGAGGCATTTGCCTTGTCTGCTTCAGCTTTCTCACAGAAAGTTCTTTGCTACTTTGTTCTTTGTTCTATTTGTGACTTTCTTGGCTGTAACCTTGGTAATTCCTCATTCTCAAGCAACTGTTTACATTTGAAAATTCACATCCACTGCCATTATAGACAGAACACATCAGATTCCAACAACCCTCTGATGACATTCTTAACACTTCCACTGGCCTCTCTACCTTAGGGGGAACAGTAGTATTGTCTTAACAGCTTGTAATCCAAACTGTGACTTGATAGTTGCAATTCCCAACTTACTATAGTTCCTCGCTGACTTTTAGCAACTCTGTAAGTTAGAATGTAATGTTGTTCTTAGGGTTGCATCAAACCAAATATCTCTGTGTAAAGAAAATTTATTCACTTGCCTAAACCTCGATCACTAAGATGAATGTGCTCTCTTTCTAGCTGTGTATTTTTCAAATGTTACCAGAGAGATCTTATACTAAGTAGTTATTAAATTGGAGAAAGGAGTTGTCATTGCATTCTACCTATGAGGTTTAGCTGCAACTACTGTGGAAAAGTGAGGTGCTGAACTAAATTCTTAATAAACTTATTACCCACAGTGCTCTTAACTGCTTTATATATATAAAAGTGAATGGCCTTCAAAAGTACTTCAGGAAATGTGGAGCATGGAGATGTGAAAACTCTATAAAATGCAAGTCTCTCTTTCTAACTGCCTGCTGCCATAGTTTGAGCATTAGCATCCAAGGAACATAGAACATTATAGCACAGTACAGGTCCTTTGTCCCATGATGTTGTGCCGACATTTTATCTGCTCTAAGATCTATCTAGCCCTACCCTCCCACATAGCCCTCCATTCTTCTATCATGCATGTGGCTATCTAAGAGTGTCTTAAAGGTCCCTAATGTATCTGCCCCCACAACCTCTGTCGGCAGTGCGTTCCATGCACCCACCACTCTCTGTGTAAAAAACTTACCTCTGACATCCCGCCATACCTTCCTCCAATCACCTTAAAATTATGCCCCCTCGTGTTAGCCATTTTCGCCCTGGGAAAAAGTCTCTGACTGTCCATTTGATCTATACCTCATCATCTTGTACACCTCTATCAAGCCACCTCTCATCCTCCTTCGTTCCAAAGAGAAAAGCCCTAGCTCACTCACCCTATCCTCATGAGACATGCTCTCCAATCCAGGCAGCATCCTGGTAAATCTCCTCTGCACCCTCTTTAAAGCTTCCACATCCTTCCCATAATGATGCAACCAGAACTGAACACAATACTCCAAGTGTGGTCTAACCAGAGTTTTATAGAGCTGCAACATTACCTGGCAGCTCTTGAACTGAATACCCCAACTAATGAAGGCCAACACACCATATGCCTTCTTAACATCTGTATCAACCTGCGCGGCAACCTTGCAGGCTCTATGGATGTGGACCCCAAGATCCCTCTGTTCCTCCACACTGCTCAGAATCCTGCCATTAACCTTGTATTCTGCCTTCAAATTCAATCTTCCAAATTGTATCACTTCACACTTTTCTGGGTTGAACTCCATCTACCACTTCTCAGACCAGCTCTGCATCCTATCAATGTCCTGTTGTAACCTACAGCAACCCTCTACACTATCCATAACACTGCCATCCTTCATGTCATCTGCAAACTTACTAACACACCCTTCCACCCTTCCAAAGAATCAGAGATGTCTTTCCATCTCTTGTTTTTGATCAAGCTTTTGAAGCTTTCTTAATGTCAGAAAGTGGACAATACCCTGAAGGACAGGCCATTCAGCCCAACTAGTTTTGTGCTGGTTTTTATGCTCTACTTCCATCTCATCTCATCCTGTCAATGTAACCCTTAAAGTTCCTTGTTCATCTTTGAAAAGATTCTTCTAAACTTTTTATTTGAACTAAACACCTGAAGTTTATATGGAAAATGGGAGAAACCAGATTTCACAAAGATAACAGAGATTTAGGGCAAAATAACACATATTTTGAAGTTAAGAGAGGTTTTTTTGCAGTGGAATGACTGAAAGGGTTATGAAATGTGGATTAAGTAATAACTCAAAAGGAAACAGTCATATATTTGGATGGTAAGGTTTTTTTAAGGTTCCAATGAAAATGCAATGCAGTTGTACTTGGGTACAATTCCCAAAAGGCATGGCAGAGGTATGATGGACCAAATGACCTCTTTCTGAATGGTTTATTTTATAAAGAGGATAATCCACTGCCACTTGGAAAATTAACAAACCTACCATTGCCTGAGAAAGTCAAGAAATGTTCCATTTATTTCAAAGTATTTCAATGGTCCTTCAGAAGCAGAAGGTTTTGGTATAATATTACTATGCATTAATTATTCTGCCCCTTTTAAGACTTCTAAGTACTGGCAGTGAGCTCCTAGAAGTGATTTTATATCAATTGACACTATTTAATGAAAGAAGTAGAGGATTGTCTTACAGAAGATTAGCTTCAAGAGCTGGACTCTATTTGAACTACTACTTCAGCTGTCTTAAACTCAGAGTGCAACATAGAAATACTGTAGCTATATTGGTGAAGGTTCCAAGTAAAGGATTCACAACATAGATTCTGATGGGTGCTTTAGATACCAATGATTCAGGTTTGCATAAAGACTAGGTGGCACTTTTTGATACGGTAGATCAGTAACAATGATATGGTAGAATTCACTGTCCCCAGTGTCCAAGTAATACTGATTTAAATTTCATCCTAGTGGGAGACAAACAGCAGCAAAGTCTCTCTTGAATAATCATCTAAAATGTTATGTATAGTTTGAGGTATGGACACATGCATACATTTGTATCGTATGATAAAAGAAGTGAGAGCACAACCTTTTCAAAAGCTGGCAAATATAAATTCCTACATGCACCCTAACAAAGAACATCCCAGTGGTGAAATAGATTGTACCATGATACTATTCAGTCCCTTTCCTCCACAGGATTGCTAAGAGTGATTTTCAACTGTTTCTTGTCCGCTGTTAAGAATGCTCCCTCCTCGTGGCCTGATGTGTTGTGACCTGTGGAGTAAGGGTTTATGCCCTGACTCAAAAGGGGAAAATCAGTAGGGCTGTGCTCCTGACATCGGGTTTTCTCTCTGTACAGTTTTCAGACTGATCCTTTAATATTCTGTGAGTCCACATCAAGATTCCACCTTTACTGAATTTACCATGTAGCTTCACACCAAAAACAATATGTTAGTTTTTTAATCAAAACATCATGAAGTTCCTTTGGTCAATGGTGGTGGATAGATAGCACACACAAAGGTTGCTAATAGGTATTACCTGCCATTCTTATGACCCAATGAATCTACCCATTCATTGGAACTTCATCAAAATATCCTACCTCCTGCACCTCCTATTTAAACAAGATTCAGTTTAAGGTAAAAATATGCACCTTACCTCCAGGTAAACTACCCAAGGCATTACCAAGGTGGCTACAAGAAGGTCTGCCACTGCCAAGCTGACAATGAGATAGTTGGTAGTAGTCTGTAGGGCTTTCTCTCTGGATACAGCGATGCAGACCAGCACATTGCCAAATACAATCACAAAGATGAGCAGAGTCAGGAGCATGGCATAATAGTTGTACTGGTACTTCTTCTCTGTCTTTGTGCCATTGATTGCTTCTGTCCAGTTTCCATCATAAGTCTCATTGAACACAACCACGTCAAAGGGATCCATGGATGATGAGTAGATCCACCTTGTGGCCTAAAATGGAGATGGGACAGTCAGTTCAATGAAGTGTGGACAATGAATACAAGGCAATCAACTAAAGGTGAAGCAAAGTCATAAAGAGAAAATTCCAGCATTGTTACATTGCTGCTTGAGAAGAACTGGTCCATTTTCAGAGTACAGTGCGTGATGCACTTAATCACACCAGCTGAAAAATGGTCTGTTTCAACAACAAGAGAATTGTTTTTTTTTTCTCTTTCTCTTTTCCTCCAACAGAACTAGAACGATAAATCCATGATGGAGCTGTTACTGGCACCTGTGGTGAATAACAATTGCATACAGTGGGCATGGACTTCTTGCTTACATCCGTGTATCTATACAGTCATGAGACATTAATATTATTGACCAGTTCTGTAGTCTCCCATAATAGCATCCTGGAAGTAGTGGAGTAATGAGGAACTCAAACAAATTAACATTAATAAAATTTAGTATAAGAGAAATTAATGGATTGAAAACATAAATCAGAAGGACTTGATGATCTCCATAGTAAGGTTTTGAAGCAGACAACCATGGAGATGGTGGATGAATTGGTTGCCATCTTCCAATATTCCAAGATTCCAGAATGTGTACCACAGGTTGGAATGAAGCAAATATAAATTCACTGTTTAAAAAATGAGCGAGAGAGAAACCAGGGAACTATAGACAAGTTAGCGAGGTATCAGCAGAAAGAAAAATGCTGGCATCAATTATTACTTGACAACAGGGCACCACAAAAATAATAATAGGAGAGAATCAGGAAATGGAAATAATATTTCACTAATTATTAATGTTTCTGGGGGTTGTACCTTGTACAATAGATAAGTGTGATGTGGTATATTTGGACTTCCAGAAGGCTTTTGGATAAGATGCCAAATGAGATTATTAAACAAAATTAGAGTGGAATGTATGGGGTGGATGGTGTAATATACTGGTGTGGATTCAGATTGGTCAATGGAGAGGAGGAATAAATGGATCATTTTCCATTTGGGAGGCTGTGATTAGTGGAGTGCTGCAGGGATCAGTTCTGTGGCCCCAGCTGTTCACAATCTTTATCAATAAGTTGGATGAGGGGATCGCGTGATTATACCCAAGTTTGCAGATTATACACCTTGCAGTCTGGGCTGTGAGGAAGGCACAGAGAGGTTTCAAGGGGATGTAGACCAGTTAAGTGAATGGACAAGGGTAAGGTAGATAAAATATAATGTGGAAAAATATAAGGTTATCCACTCTGGTAGAATAGAAAGATAGATTTTTTTTGAATGGTGAGATTTTGAAAGATGTTTGTGTCTGGAGGGACCTGAGTGTCTTTGTTCATGAATCACTGAAAACTGTGCAGTTCATCAACCAATCAGGAAAGCAAATGGTATGTTGGTCATTACTACAAGAGGATTTGGATATAAGAATAAAGATTCTGTTGAGACTCATATCTGGAGTATTGTGTACTTGTCTGGGCTCCCTACCTAAGGAAATATGCAGTTGTAATAGAGGTAGTGCAGAAAAGGTTCACCAAATTAATTCCTGGGAGAGTAAGTTTTTTGACTAGAGGGAACATTAAAGAGGCTAGACCTATACTCCAGAAGAATAAGAGATGTTCTTATTGAAATGTACAAAATTCCTTTGGGTCTTGACAGGGTAGTTGCAGAGTTTACCCAGGTTGGGGTGTTGAGAACCAGTGGCCCTGGTTGCGAAGTAAGCAATTGGTCATTCAGGACTGAGCTGAGAAGAATTTTATTTTACCCTGAGGTGACTCTTTGGAATTCTACACCCATGAGAGCTGTGGAAGCTCAATCGCTGAGTATATACATCACAGTGATTAATAGTCTCTCAGATATTAAGAGACCACAGTTACTGGGTTAGTGCTGGACAGTGACCCTCAGGTAAAGGATCAGCCATCTTCTTATTGAATGGTAGAACAGGCACAAAGGGCTGAATATTCTATTCCTGCTTTTATGTCTTATACGTTTATATTCCTATGTAGAAGAGTAGAGCTCTCAAGCCTGCTCTGCCATTGATAAGATAATGGCTGATTGGGGTACGAATACTGATGAAAAAGAAGCTCGTGCCAATTTCTCTGAAATCATCGACAAATGGAGGACATCTACCATAAAGTGCTGCATTTCTCTGGTAAAAAGTATCCCACTTCCATATTTGGAGTATTCTAAGTTTGGTTTGGTGTGCACTATATATTAATCCTTTTGCTTATTTCCCACATTTGTTTCCTTTTCTCTTTCAATAAAATCTAAACATTTATAATCTGATATTAATGCAAACTTGGTCCATTTCTCAGGATCAGTGTCATAATTATATCAACAGCATTGCAGCTAATTCTTCTGCATGTATGTTTATTAAAAATGCCAAAATATCAAGAAATTCTATTTCAATCTCTTTCTGTTGAAAGGATGCATTGATGGATATTTCCATGTCTATTTATCTTACTTTTGTTCAGATTCACAAAGTCTGCCTGTTGTCTCTTGATGAGAGTGAAAGGAGGCTATGCTACTTTCTAACAGAGTTGAGGTGACAGTGAACAGAATTGAACTCCTGGAGGGACTGCCTTCAGTTTTGGTTATCTATAATGCAAGAAATACCTGAAAAAGGAAACACACTGAAACCATCAAAATAGTGAGTCACACTTTCCAGATAAGAGCCAATCTTGATTATGTCCTCTACCTGCATATTATGATCCTTTAGTCTGACTGCTCAGATATTTGGACATCCATATCATCAGTGCTGCTGTTGCTACTGAATCATAGGGAATATTTTTGTGATGCATAAGATTGAAAGAAAGTTTTACTTTCAGATTCCAGCAGAGAGTAGTTACTCAGTTTTAACTTTTAAATGAAACCTAATGGGATTGAGAGGATCCCAATCACCAGTGAAAGTAGTAGCTGGGAGACACTTGCCTATGGGTCATTGCCTAGTTTTGATGTTCTTAATTTTCTTCAAATAATCTGCTTTCCTCTCCTGAAGAATTCTCACGATCATTTCCTGGTATCTAGCCCATGTGAATTTTCTTCATATGTGATTGCTAAAAGGTATGACATTATAAAATGGCTTAATCCCATTCACTCCCTATGCACAGTCTGGCAGAGGCCACCAAAGTAAAAATTCTGGCTGACGTTCCTCTTCCCTGGATCAGAGGCTAAAACTAGCAGCCTGTCTACTGCTGGTTTTAGCTTCTTCATCCTGAGAAGAAAAAATTCAGCTCATTCTTTATTGACTTAGAACTGAATATAAGATCTTCTGGCTTGTTTGGTCCTGTTCTATACTTTAGTCAAGGGAGGGGGAGGATATCCTCGAAAGCCAGACCTTGATTGAAGAAGGTGACATCCACACCAGATCCACCTTCTCTTTGTGACTTAATAAAACAATTGAAATTAAGATAATTAATGTAAAGTGATGCATTAAACATTAAGTAGTAACAGGGATGAAATGAAATGATATGATCTTCAAAAACTTTTGACCCCCATCCTGAAATTTAAAAGTATTAAATGATTACTTTGAGGTTTTAAAGCATATGTGGCTTTGGCTCATTAAAAGTGGAAACACCATGCAATCTGCACAATCCCTTAACCTGAACTCCACTATTTTCAAACAACCTATTTGGCAAGATTACAAACCAAGCTGATATGGAATGGGAATTATTGAATAGTAATTGCAGTTCATATATTAGAAAAGAAAATAATTTTAGTAACATATGCATGCATTGAGAGGAGACAATTCTCATTTTCATTTGCCATACGCCCCAGGAAAATGTCCAACTGTGATTACAAAAGATAACATACAGACTCAACAAAGCATTAAAACTTCAGAGGAGGCTTTCCTCTGTCAAGCTGCTATGTAATTCCAAATGTCACAAGGAGAAGACACAAGTACATTCACCAGTGTTTTGTCATTACCCCTTGTTGTTTTGCTTTATTTATTAATTATTAGTTAGGAACATGGAACCATGGAAGCAGAACCTTTGTGTCAAATTCTTCCTCACTTGAGTTCATGAAATTCCGCTCCAATGGCACTTGGAAAGATTAATTTAAGACCCCAAGGGAGAAGAATCTGAAGATGTCACAATGTGAGAAGTCTATTCATAGTCAGCTCCTTAGCTCTCAGAGGCAGCTCTGATGTAAAGTGACGCACAGTGGCAAACGGGCACCAATAAGTGCTTTGGAAAATCCTTGTGACAAATCAGGATTTAGGACATGGGGGCCATTTCCTTTCATTGGTTGAACTGGTAATGTGTTTTTAATCAAAGATATTCTCAACACAAATTATAAACAGAGAGACTGTCTCCAAAGATGTAAGAGGTATATCTTAGTTTAGAGTCACCTGGAGCTCAGTGGAAGCCCCCTGATGTCTGGTATCGGGTTCAGAATTTTGTAGGTTCTAGTGCTTTGGGATATCGTGTAAAGCACAGTATGAATCCATGAAATTGCTGAATGGGGATTTTCTGTATCTGCCCTTGATTATCCATCTGGAACTCAGTTTCCACAATGCACAAAACTGCATTACAAAGCAAACTATACAACTTGTTACAAGAGCAGAGCCTCATTTGATGAGTAAGTGGATTGACTGGTTGTCAAGATCAGCACATTTACAATATGGTGCTCCTGATTTTCCAGTCATTAATTTTAATGAGCAGAAAATTGGAAACGCTGCCTTCTGCCACATTGACACCTGTGCCTGATTCTCCCAAGTCAACACCCCATGGAGCAAAACTTGCACCGGGAACTGAGGCTCAGAACATTAAAGCAGTAACTCCTTGTCTGTAGGATTTGTGTCTTATAGCCACCATTCAAGTGGTTACATTTAGTTATAAAGATTTAACCATTTTCTCTATTCAAAGACCTGATCAAAGAAGGTCTGTAAAAAGTACACTGCGAATTTTCTATCTAGATTTTCTTTGTCTTTCTTTATTTAACCTGGTTAAATTGTCACTTTCCACTTTATTCTCTCTCTATAGCTGAGGCCCCACAGTACAGACAATCACAGGTAGAAAGCCAGCTCCTGACTCGAATGTTAAGACATAAGAAATAGCAGTAGGTTCCCCTTGCATAGGCTCTGCCATTCTGTAAGATCACAGCTGATCTCTTCCTTTCCTTGATGAAACCAATATCCTATGATTTCCCCTATATACCTCTGCCTTGAATATACTCGGTGAATGACACACCAAAACCCTCTGGTAGAGCTGAAAGGCATTTTTACTAATATTAATTTTTTTCTTCATTTTTATTGTTATGGTTGAATACTATGAACACTGCAGAATAAAAATTAGAAGCCAAGAACCCAGGTAAATTTGCAGAAAATAATGTATTATTTTGTTTTCTATATCATTAAACTACTGCTCACATGCCTCGGCTAGGAGGAGTAATGGTGACATAGAGTCATACTTATCAAAAGATACAACTCAGAAACAAGTCCTCTGACCCACTGCTCTGCACCAACCATCAACCATCCATTTGCACTAATCCTACATTAATCCAATTTTTTATTCTCCTCACATTGTCACCAACTCCCTGCAGATTCTATCACTCACCTACACATCAGGGGCAATTTACAGTTGCCAATTGACCTACCAATTTATATACCTTTGGGATGTGGGAAGAAACCGGAGCACGTGGAGGACACCCACACGATCACAGAGAGGATGTGAAAAACTCCACACTGTCAGCACTCGAGGTCGGGATGAACCCTCTGGTGCTGTAAATGATGTCTATACCAGCAGCGCAATGGTGCTACCCTATGAGCTTTGCTATAAAAACACATTGCGTTCACTAATATGCTTTGGGGAAGATCTCCCACTCAGTCCCAGAGTGGTCTATATGTGACAGGATTTTGAAATAATATCAGTACATGCTGGAAATACTCAGCAGGTCAGACAGCATCTCTGGACATGAAGAGTTAGTTCTGTTTCTCTCTCCACAGATGCTGCCTGATGTGATGGTTATCTCCAGTGTTTTCTGTCCTTATTAAGCATTATGATTAGTATTAGTGGCACAGTGGGTAGTGCTGCTGCCTCACAGCGACAGAGACCCGGGTTCAGTGCTGACCTCGGGTGCTGTCTGTGTGGATTTCCTATTTTAGGGCAGCACGGTAATGTAGTGGTAGCGTAACGCTATTACAGCACCAGTGACCCAAGTTCAATTCCGGCCAATGTCTGTAAGGAGTTTGTATGTTCTCCCCGTGACTGAGTGGGTTTCCTCCAGGTTCTCTGGTTTCCTCCCACATTCCAAAGAGTAATGGTTAGGAAGTTGTGGACATGCTATGTTGGCACCGGAAACATGGCGACACTTGCGGGCTGCCCCTAGAACATTCTACGCAAAAGATGCATTTCACTGTGTGTTTCGATGTACACGTGACCAATAAACATATCTTATTGACTGTGCACTGATTGCATTGAAATCAGTGAGCACAGGTTTGTGAACCCTCGCATCTCCTTCCTTTGGCTTTCCTATCGGCTCTCCTCTTTTCCACCATTTATAGTGAAAAAAAGGCTTCAAAGGGAACCTGAGCAACCTACCAGGATGAAGGAAAGATACATTGGAGAGATGAGTACGGAAACAGTCATAACTGCACACTATCCCAGGTGCTGTGAGGGAAGTATAAATTATAGCAGGAGACTATGTCATGTGATCAACCCCTATGAATCAAAATAATGGGCATTACAAGATTCACAAGGAACTGCGCACTTCACTTTGAGGTTGGTAAGAAATGACTGCTGTGAACTCAAATATCAAAGATGTTTCATTTGACAGTTTTAGAGGCAGTTTCATGAATATCTTTTCTGTAAAACATGCCTTGGATTCCCAAGTCCTACCATCCCAACTGAGCATCAGAAATGTGTTTAACAGCTCTTAAAAATTTGGCATCCAAACTGCAAATTCAAGCATGGGAAATTAATTTTACTTGCCAGTACTTTTATGCTAACAGTTACAGAAACCAATAGGAAAACACTTTGGATAACTTTTATTGTAAAAATCCTCAACCTATTCAGTGTCCCATTTTAAGAGATTGATGCAAAGAAGTAGAAGTTAAATGTACGATTAAAACCCTAATGATGTTTTTGAACCCATCTTGCAACTTCCCACAAGTAAAAAGAATTTGCAAGATAATGTGAAATTCCATAGACAAGCAATGAAGGGTGAATCAATGTGACCAACCATTGACTGAATTTTTAAAATTGACCAGTGAGGACAATACTAGAAATCATCCTTATAGTATTCTCCCTCCCTCCATGCCTCAGCTTGGTAATGGTGAATTTTTAAAAATCATTATCTTACTTCAAGTGGTAACAGAGCCAACCGCAATTACATCTAATTAGCCAGCTCAGTCAAAAGTGATGTTCTTTTAGCAGAGACTGATAATCATTGATTATTTTATGAATCTGGAGCAAAATAAGATTGTGACAATTTTAGGATCAAATTACATGACTCAGGAAGTTTCACTGGGCATTTGTAGCTGCAAGTTGGACTTGCGGCATTACTTCTCTTGTCAGGGAAATCTTACCATTTAACACCTTTAGAATGGGAAATCTTCAATAGAACTATTTGATCTTTAGCAGCAAGATTTAAAGACCTCCTGGGCTATGTCCTAGCTTGGTGTGGGGACCCCAGCTCAGGTAGGTCTGCTTTAAATTAATTATTGACCTGGACTCCTTCAGATTCCACACACACACACACACACACACACACACACACACACACACACACACACACACACACACACACACACACACACACACACACACACAAACATCTCCAGCTTACATGTCTTATCTGACAGACCCCAACCACTGTTCTCCTGAACACCAAGGTCCAATCACCAAGCCTGGAGCCAACCATATGACTCAGATCACTACTCACCTCTCCAAGGCTATGATCCAAGACCCAACACTACCTCAGGCTTTGATACATCATCCCGATTTTTTGCCTAGGATCTGATCCATGCCTCAATCCCTAAACCAGGCATTACCCTCTGGATTCACCTCTGCTAGTAGAGTTCTCTGATAATCTCCTTTGCGCTCAGGCTTATAACATCATAGATTCATACAGCACAGAAGCAGATCCTTTGGCCAACTTGTCCATGACAACCAAGATGCCCATATAAGGTCGTCCCATTTGTTTATGTTTGGCCCATACCTATCTCAACCTTTCCTATCCAAGTACCTGTCCAAATGTCTTTTAAGTGTTGTTATTGTACCTGCCTCAACCACTTCCTCTGGCAGCTCATTCCATATACATACCACCCTCTGCATGAAGAAGTTGCCCCATTTA
The DNA here is from genome assembly GCF_009764475.1 of Pristis pectinata. Taxonomy (NCBI): domain Eukaryota; kingdom Metazoa; phylum Chordata; class Chondrichthyes; order Rhinopristiformes; family Pristidae; genus Pristis; species Pristis pectinata. The sequence continues at coordinate 21,838,550 of NC_067431.1, read as the reverse complement.
GTAACACCTCACACATTGAACACAACTTTAAGCACCAGACCTATGATCAAAACATGGTGCACTCTGAAGGATTAGCAAGTCACTGTGATCAATGAACCTCTAGGTTGGTGTCTGTGATCCTCCTTGGTTATCTTCAAGCCTAAATGAAGTTGTAAGCAAGTTTTAAGGAGTGAACGAAAAGAAATATCCTCTTTCTAATCAACAAAACTTGTTATCTTAACCAGATGCTATCATCATAATAAGTAATGAGCACTGAAATAGGGATGACTCAGTTACAAGGACCTTTCATTTGTTTGAACATTCATTAATCAGTAAAGCAACAACATTAATAAAATTTACCAACTCATTCAGCATTTATTGTGATTCGATCATATTTGTTAACCCAGATTGCTTTAATCATTTATCAACAGGCTGTTGTGCTCGATGAGAGAACTACTCATTATCAGATGTGGTGCCAAACACCTGAAGAAGACGTAAATCTGGTTGTGTCTGACTTGAATTGTAATTCAGAAGCCAAGGTGAAGGGTTAAATATGGCTTATACTGAACAACACTTCGATCAATCCATGACCCTGACCCTACCCCTGCTTTTGATGTATGACCATGATCTGTCCCTCAGGACCTAATCAGATAACACTGTTCCTAAAGGCAGGTTTCTTTATTTGTGATTCTCCCACCCCAGCTCTGCTAGTGATTTTCCTCGATATAGTGTAATACATGAACGAAAAATTTGGAAGATCATTAAGTAACATCTTCACTAGGAGTGAACTGAAGATAGTTGTACTCATGAAATGATGTTGAAGTGATGCTAATTGGAAAGTTAGAGAATTTGGTTTGTAAGTATTGGAGTGTGGAGATGGCTTCTGTCAATGTATTCCTGTGAAAATAATTACCTGCATTGTACCTCACAGGAAAGCTGCAAGACAAAAGTTGGGATGATCCAAACAAGGGAAAGGAAGGGACAGATGACCAAAGCACATCTTCAAATTAGATAGAGTTCTGGAAAAACTAAAAATAAAACAATGTCTGGGGAAATATGGGGCACACATCAGTTTAGCAAATTTCCCATTTTTCTCCCTGATGCTGCAGGTTCAGGAGATAGCAGATAGACAATGGAGGAAAAGCATAAAACCTCACAGTGGATTGGGGGTGAGGGGCTTGGAAATGGACACCTGAGCCATTCATTTAACAATGTTTTAAAAACACATCTATCAGTTAGCCGGGAAATGGTTCAAACCTCCTCAGTTGCCACTATGTTGTGCTATTTGTCAGAGTATTTTTGATGTTCCATGTTCTAATCTTGACTATGTTTATCACTGTATTGTGTATTATTAGTGTAATTATGAAAGTGCCTCTAGGGTCAATTCCTCATGGATAGCGATCAGATACAGTCACTTGGGAGTAAGGATGTATCCATAATTTAGTTTCTTCATGGTCATGTCCAGCCTTTTATTTAGTATACACTGAAAGTTGTATGTGAAGAATAACCATCCTGTTATTTGCTTTTGCAAAATTTGGCCACAATATCTGTTTTTGCAGAAACCTCGATATAATGGCAATTAAAAGAGATTTAATTATCTTTCATTATGGTTATCTGTTACTGTCTACTTATCATAGAAGTTTGACAATTTATCCTTTGAAAATTCAGTCTCTTTGAAGTAGGTGTTCCTTCAGAACTTGCTTCCAAAAGAAACAGATGATGTGTAATACGTAAAATCATGCATTTCAAACTGCATATCTCAGACATTGCTCATGTTGATCACATTATCATGGAGTAACCTTGGTTAATGACTGACAAGAAGCAAAGTTAAGCATATTGGGAGCTGACTGACTCAAAAATAATTAATTCATTTTGGTTGGCTGGCCTGAAGAACAGCTAGAGTAAATATATTATTACTAATCTTTGCAATCATGTTCTGTTCGACTTTCTATTCTTTTACAGTATGTGGGTGTAACTAACAAGGCCAGCGTTTCTAGCCCGCCCTCATTTGCAAATTGAAGGTCATGGTGATCTATCTTCTTGTGCACTGCAGACTGTGTGGTGAAGGTTACTGGTAGAAAGTTCCAGCGTTTAGATGCAGCTGTGATGAAGTGAAAGGGTTTCTCTCATTTAGTTTCATATATTGACATCAGAATTCACCAGCAGCTGGATTCTCCTTCAACCCAATGACAATATATACAACTTGGCAGAAGCAAGCACAAATTCCATGATGCATTGCTTCAAAGACAAAGCTTCATTTACATTCAAAGGACTCAGTGATGCAGACCCCACTGAGAAGCAAAATGTGTGGAGAAAGTTAAACCACAGGTGCAAACAGAAATTGCTAAGAAAGCATCGGGAAGCACAAAACTAGTGAATTCAACTATTGGCTAGCTCTACTTACAACAACAGTGCCAGCAAAGAAGCTATTTTCACATGGCACTGAGGTTCGATTAAAACCTATGAAGTGTGACATTCAATTTGAAAAACTAGTTCTTTCAAATTCTAATTCTGGCTCAAGTAAGTTTCCCAATGCACAGAGAGTGTATGTTTCGAGGGGAGATTAAAATGAAAAGTGCTGAGATAGAAATGATCACCATCTGCTCCCAAACAAGTGAGGGGCTCATGAAGTCATTTATGATGGGCTCTGTGGATCAATATCCAATTGGACCAGAAGTATTGAAGAGAGATGGGGGTCTCTATTAGAATGTGCATTGTGCCTCAGTGTGCTGAACATTTAAGGTAAATAGATGTTCAAGTTTATTATCATTGGCATACATACACAGGGTATAAATGCCATGAAAATGAGCTTTTTGCAGCAGCAGCACAGTACGTTACAAATATGACAAACATAAGTTAACATGAACTTAAATTAACATAAATTATATATGACTTACACAACAAAATAAACATAATAACATTAGTGCAAATTGAGAAAGAGAAAAAGAAATATAGTCCGAGGTGATGAGTGATAATAATTATGATATTGTTACTACTGCAAAGGCACGGCTGCAGTTGGACGAAGGATGGGATCTGAACATCCAGAGGTATTCAATATTTAGGAAAGAGAGGTAAAAGAGGAAAGGAGGTAGGGTAGTAGTGTTAGTAAAAGAGGAAATCAATGCAATGCTGAGCACATCAGAAAGTTACGATGTGCAATCTGTGTGGATACAGGTAAGAAACACCAAGGGGCAGAAAATATCGGTGGGAGTTGCTTATTGTCCCACAAGTCACAGCGGTGATATAGGGGATGGAATTTAACACAAAATTAGATATCAATGCATTGATACAACGTTTAATCTACATATAGATTGGTTGAATCAAATTATCAAGAATACTGTGGAGGAGGAATTCCTGGAATGTGTACCTGATGGCTTCTCAGACCAATTCATTGAGGAAGTGAGTGGAGAACAGGTTATCCTACAACTGGGTGTTGTGCAATGAGAAAGAAATAATTAACAATCTTATTGTGCATGGTTTTTTTAGGGAGGATCATCCATAAGATAAGATCTTTATTAGTCACATATACATCGAAACACACAGTGAAATGCATCTTTTGCGTAGAGTGTTCTTGGGGGCAGCCCGCAAGTGTTGCCACTCTTCCAGTGCCAACATAGCACACCCACAACTTCCTAACCCGTACGTCTTTGGAATGCGGGAGGAAACCAGAGCACCCAGAGGAAACCCACACAGACACAGGGAGAACGTACAAACTCCTTATAGACAGGGGCAGGAATTGAACCCGGGTCGCTGGCGCTGTAATAACATTATGCTAACCACTACACTACCACGCCTCAATGGAGAATTATGTGGTAATATCAGAAACTCAATTCCCGAATTGGAGTGACAGGGAGTGACTAGCAGGGTACATCATTCAGTGCTTGGACCTCTGTTGTTCACAATATTTATCATTGATTTGGCTGAGGGAGCTGAATGTAACGTTGTCATGTTAGCAGTCGATACAAAGCTGGGGATTGGAAGGGGGTAATGGAGGGAGTAGGATGGATTGTGAGCTGTGAGGAGGATATAAATAGAGTCCAATTTGACTTAGATAAGTTGGCTGAGTGGGCAAATGCATGGCAGATGCAGTTTATCATAGATAAATGTGGGGTTATCCACTTTGGTTCCAAACACAAAAAGACAGACTATAACTGAATGGTGACGGTCTGGGAAAAGGGAAGGTGAAACAGGATATCCTTGTATACCAGTCACAAGAGTAAGCTTCAGGTGTAGAAGGGAGTTAGGAAGTCAAATGGTATGTTGGCCTTCATTGCAAGAGGATTTGAGTACAGGAGCGAGGTTGTCTTTTTTGCAGTTTGACCGAACTTTAGTGAGATCCATCTGGAGTTCTGTGTTTGTGGTTTTCGTCTCCTTATTTGAGGATGTTCTTGCCATGGAGCCAAAACAATTAAGGTTTACTAGACCAATTGGCAGGACTGATATATGAGGAAAGATTTGGTCAATAAGACTTCTATTCACTGAAGTTTAGAAAAATGAGTGAGGACCTCATAGAAACCTATAATATTCTAAAAGATCTAATTATAGGGAGAAAGATTCCAATGGCTGGGGAGTCTAGAACAATAGGTAAGAGCCTCAGGATACAAGGTATGCCATTTAGAACTAAGATCGGGAGAAATGTTTTCATTCAAGAGGAGGTAAACCTGTGGAATTGTCTCACATGGGGAACCAAGTCATTAACTATACTCAGGAAGATGGGAGATACATTTCTTAATGGTAACGGGCTCAAGGAATATGAGATGAAGGAAGGAAGAGGATACTGAAACATATGATCAGCCATGATTATATTGAACAGGCTAATGTTCTATGTAACATGTTTCTAAATCTGTATGTTCAATATACATGGAGATCTGTATTATAAAGTTCTTTGCATATAATATGTTGGGAGGAGCTGTTCTTTGCTATTAATTACTCTATGTTTAGTATAATTCGATATTCTCCTGACAATCTTTGCTTTCACTCGACATAGAGTTTGTTGTATTGAACTCTTGTGTTCAATACAGTGATGTATGTTCCATCAATCTACGTTCAGTGTTGATTCCTATCATTGTATTCAATAGACTATTAGGTGCACTGTAAATCTTTCTGCAAGCCTGGTTAAGGATCTATTCTGCTAACGACTCAATTTGACTGGAGATAGATCAATTCTTGTCCGCCATCATAGTAACTGGGTTGCAAAATCATTAACCAATCGCATCATGTTTCAGCAGTTTTTAATGTGTGCTTCCTGTGGTCAGAAAATCACGCATTATTCTTTTTTAGTTATTTGTTCATGGTTATGGATGTTGGCCGCAATGCCATGAACTATTGTCCATCCCAAATTACCCCTGAAGTGAGCAGGCAATTAACTACTTTGGTGAATGTGGGGATGCGTGCAGGCTAGACCAAGGAAGGATGACAAGTCTCCTTCACTGAACAATATCAGCTAACCAGATGTGACTTTTATGACAATCCAGAAGTTTCATGGTTGTTGTTACTGAGACTAGTGTTTTTTTTATGGTGCCGGATTTATTTAATTACTTGAATTTAATTCCACAGCTACCATGGTGGGATTCAAATGTGTCTCTGCATCAATGGTTCAGAATTGCTAGTCAAATAATTTTTGATATCAACAGCACTGTGGGAAGGATGAAGAAATGCTCTAAGACAAAACGATAGAATTTAGATTTCCAAGAAGGGCTTTATTTGCTGATCAATTGAAAATCTTTTGATAAGCCACCACAAATCAAAAATTATAAATTCATGGGCAGTGCGGATTAAGTTTTGGAGGAAGAATATCCAGAGACCTTGTATTAATCTTTACCTGCCCTCTTTGTACCTCCCTGCTCTCTTTCACATACCTGCCTGTGTACTCTAACATTGCACATTATTCTGTTTTTGCATATTATACTTTCCTATCCATGTCAGATGTTCACAGTAACCAGCATTTATACGAAGATTTATTTTTTTCAGGCCCTTCCTTGCCCACTGAAGCATATCTCGGAAAATCCGATATGTGCCTTTGGTGGGCGTGCCTTCCCACTGTGAGTGTGAAATTGCTGCTGTGATTGACACCGTGTGTAATTGTATCCTTCAAAACTGATTAACGTGAAAATCCAGTACACCCTTCTGTGCTTAGGATAGGATTTGGTTTCTCTATACTTTGCCATTTTCTACTGAATTACATTAAAGTACAGGCCAGCATGGACTCCAAACCTACCAATTTCATCCTTTATAAGACAGGAACTCTCCCTACCAAGCACCCATTTTCCAAGGTCCACGAACAGAGTTCATCCATATTCTGTGTTGTATCCAAACTTACACCATTCGCCTTCCACTGAGTTCACTGGCTCCCAATCCACCAATTTAAAATCTCTTCTTTGCCTTTAATATCTCTACATGGCTTCAACTTATCCTGGGTCTATAATATTTTCCTGAGATACTGGCCCTTTGAGAACATACTAACATATAATAAAACCAATAAAAACACTGAAGGAGGCCATTCAGCCCATTGAACTTCTGCTGGCTCCCAGTGCAATTCCATCAGTCCCAATCCCCCTCGTTTTGTCCCACTGTAGCCCTGTAGCTCATCTTATTATTATTTTGCCACTTATCTATACCAAGGGACAATTCACAGTGACCACTTAACCTAGCAGCACATCTTCTGAATGTGGGAGGAATACCAGACCACTCAGAGGAGACCACGCTGTCCCAGGGAGAACATGCAAACTTCACGGAGACACCACTGGAGGTCTAGATTGAACCCAAGTCGCTGGAACTGTGAACTTCTTAGTACACCACTGCCTTCAGCTGCCTAGCCTCCTAAGTGCAGGAATTTCCTCCCTAAAACTCACAGGCTCTCTTCATTTAAACCTCTTTGACCATTTCTTTGGTTGCCTGTGCTGACACCACTTTATGTGACTTGACATCAATTTTCCGTTTGACTCTGAAACATGGTAGGCCACTTGACTACTTACAAGCAAACACAAAACTGTTGGTATGTATCGATTACTTATGTTTATGATTTAAAGGAGTGAAAAACTGATGATGCTGGAAGTCAAAAACTAAACTAGAAAATGCTGGAACTACTCAGCAGTTCAGGCAGCATCTGTGGAGAGGGATCCTTCATCAGATCTACTGTGCTTCTACCATTATTTTTTGTTTTATTTATGAAATAAAGGGCTATCTTACCTTATTTTCCTTGCTTCTTTCCTGTAGTTTGTGCCCCTTGTATGCTTTTGAATGTATTCTGAGAAGTGAATCCTTCTTTCATCTCCAGCATATGAGGCTGTGAGAGGCTATGTTTGGTATGTCCTCTCTTTTGTGACTGAAGGCACCTTGGAACCTGCAGCTTTCTAGTGTGATCCCTGTACCAATAGCTCCATTCATCCCTCTCTGAAACTTGACACTAATTGCACCAATTTCTTTGAGAAAGACAAGACATATTGCTGTTGAAGGAATTGATATACCCATTTTGATGCTGGATAGCAAAACCACTTTGGGTTGGTGTTGAGGGAGTACTAGCTGCAGACAGTTTATAATAGGCAAAAGGAAATTCAGTTTTCCATCACTGTGGATTCCTTTGAGACTCTGTTCTGTTGCATTGAGCCAGTGCACAACACTCAGGTCTTGGTGCTATAACTGAGCTGAACTAATTTACTTCAATCAAAATCCCTTTGCAATTGTTGGCTGGATCAGGACAGATGAAACTCAATCCCCAGCTTTAAGTGTTAGTTCATGACTTATCTCAGTTTTCTGCTCCTGTTTTTAAGCTTGCTGCTCTTTTGGATTATGGCATTTGGCCTTTCACCTGGGGTTTCTCATCCATAAAAAACATAAGGAGCATTTCCTCCCATCGGCTTAATTCACCTATAAATAGTTCAGATGCCGGGACCCATTTGGAACTATGTTGGAATCCATACTTCATTCCCTCGAGAGAAAATTAATTATTTTTATTTACCCCAAGGGTTTTAGTTCCAGCTTGTTGCATAACACTAGTTCTGAAACTTGGTGAAATTCCCATGGAAATTAATGCACAGTAAAGTCTCTCAGACTTAATGACTGCTCAGCATCAATCTAGGCACTGTTCCAGCCTTTACTGGCGTTATTTCCAAAACAACGCTCACACAAAAAAAAACAGCAAAGAGCTTATTTGATGCTCTGGTAATCTGCTGCAGCATTGATGTTTTCTCTTGACAGGCAAGACAGGAATGGCTGACAACTAACTGATACACACACAAAAAAAATAATTTTGCCTTAGAGGGAAAGGCAAGTTTGTACAAGCTGGCCTTTTGCTTCATGGTTCAAATATATAAGATTATGACTCATTTTAAATATTAATGCTGATGGCTATCCCAAATGGCCCCATGTAAAGTTCACCATGGCTTCTTAATTAAAACAATTGCATTATACTCAACTGCAGAGAAGCCAGTATCAGAACAAACAGAGAATACCAAATGTACAAAACTGCCACAACTTGAAAGTTGGTCTGTGTGTACAACTGTCTCCAGCCTTAATTTCTCTTTAAGCTCTTTGAGCTTGCTGATTCATAGTGGGTTATAGTTCCAAAACTGTAGGCTGTTGCCTGAAGGCTCAGCAAGACGGCCAGTCTTTGTGCATTAGCTTTGACAATTAGCAAAAGAAAAACCTGCATTAACATTGCAGCCTTCACAATGTTAGGACACCTCAAAACACTTCATGGTCAATGAAGTCATTTTGAACAGGGATGTGCAAAGGAATTTAAATTTAACAGCTTTTGGAAGGGCACTTCAAAATAAACATATCAGTCTAGAAATTGGTTTGTGAAGTGTCTTTTATTGAGTCATGCTGTGATCTGATTTCAGTCTTGCATGGAGTAGATTTCACTGCAGATCATTCCTGGGTGAAATCATTACCAGATGTGGAATTGGACTGGGCACCTCTGCATGATGTATTACTGGTGTTAGACATACATCAAGTTATACCGTGATTTGCATAACACATGTTTCTGTCTTTACCAATATAAATTGGAACAGAAAACTCCATATCACGACTGTGTGGAAGAGTGTCAATAGAACTAAGAACCTATTTTCTTGCTATTTGAAGAGACACTCTGCTGACATCGAGAAAACTGACAGGGCACCGTTGGCTGCTAAAACACCTTTCAAGGTCCACAGAGTGTGTTACAAATGTCAGGATGTGCTTTATCCAGCATAGAGCTGCTGAGATGTTCATTCTATATGTGCCCTAGTCGTGACACTGTTGGCAGCATCCATTTATTTAGAGGGAGGCATCATTATGGCCATAGCTGGCCACTCAGGGAGGGTGAAGATCTCAGGCAGAAGGAAAAGGCATACCCATCGATGAAGGACCTACTCTTAGACAGTCTTCAGAGATGGCACATTCTACCTTAACCTCTGGTGAGCAGTGTATTTGCAGGCTCAGGATTTCCAGGGTTGACATCGGTAAGATATCTGACATTCTGTGCTTGACATTCATGGCAATGTTTTCCTGCCTGCACTGCTCTCTCCATGGGAGAGGTCATGCTGACTCTAACCTCCCTGCCACAGAGCCATTTCACAAGAGCCACAGCAACCTTTTGTGCTCTCTCTATATGCATTGATAAGGTTGGGCAACCAGCAATAATTTGAGGTTAAAGTTAGCGATCTATTCAGGTGAGGGAGTATGAGGCGTGCACTAGGAATGGATCTCTCAGGGGAAGGGTTCAGTGTGTGGGCGATGGTCTGACATGGGTGGCTGAAGTTAAAATATTTCACCTCAGCTGGGTTGCAGGACACTAGTAGTGCCAGCATTGCTGACTTCCCGTGGGTACAGGCAGCTGTTCACATCCATAAAGGCTTCACTTAATAACCTGGACATTTTTAGGAACAAGAAAGGTTTCTACTTCCTTAATGATAATCAACATAGGTTAGGAGTGAATGCCATGACTCCTTCATCCTGGGGCCAACTCATTTGGGCATCTTGAGCAGCCAGAATAGCCCTGAGGGTTGGATCCTGGAGAGCAAAGATAACTCTCACCTTTGATGCTGCTCACACAAGCTGAGTGCAAATACAAAAGCCGTGAACCAGGAATGGAGTGGGAAAGGTCTCCTGAAGATGAGATTCCATTGCCTGTAACAGACAGGGGTCTTCTTGCATTATATGCCAAGCACCTGTGGAGACTTCATTGCCATTGCTGCATAGCCTTGCCATGGTCAGAGGAAGAAAAGCAAGGAGACCCAGATCCTGAGGGTCATGAGGTCAAGCCTGAAGAACAGCAGGTACCGGAGAAACGGAAACGCCCCTGGCGGGGATGTCTTGCTCATCATACACAGCCTCATCCCCCAGTCAAGTAGTAGACATGAAGAGAGAAGACTGTAAGAAAATAGGAGGAGTAGTGGGTCATTCTGTTCCTCAAACCTGCCCTGCCGTTCAATACAATTGTGGCTATTCTGCCTTAGCCCTCATCTCCTCTTCTGTGCCTGTTCCCCATTGCCCTCAACTCCCTGGTCTTTCAAAAATGTATCTACATCCTCTTTAAATATCCCTAGTAATCCAGCCTCCACAAATCCTCAAGGATTGTTTATGTAAGGAGGCGACAAATTAAGATTCTCCAATCAAACGAGGTGACTCTCCTGAACACCAACACAGCGCGCCAATAAACAGTCGGCAGAGGACAAATGATGCAGAAGATCTGCTGTGCAGGTCTTCCTGCATTAAAAATAATGCATGAACGAATGAATCTCTGCTCCAATTACCTTAATGGTTTGCTCCAATACCTGTCTATATCCTCTATTTGCTCAAAGAACTCGCACCTCTGCATTTTCTGTGAGGATCCCCACTCTACAGATATAAACAATGATGGGCAGATCACCTTGATATATCTCCGAAGATCATGATATTTCTTTCCATGTTGCTCACCATTATGTGGTGATTCTCCCTCCTGGGGGCAGGGGATACCTCTTGCCAGGCTCTTCTTATTAAGACCCTGGAAGGTCTCTGGGCCCACCCCTGGCACGTGTCTCTTTAACATGGTATTGCATGTCCCTTTGAGTGAAGGTGAGAGTTGCCTCTCTCTCCTCTTCTCCTCTCCTACTTTGTCTCCTCTATGGCAGCCAAGCTGTGTGTGGCTGCTGTGTGTGGCTGCCATGGAGAATGTGCCTTTATGGGCTGACGCCCTTCCCTGATTCCTCCGCAACATCGGGAGATGGGAGGGCACAGGCTCAGAATTTCCTTCTAGGTGTAGACCACTAGTGCTGCAGAAGTTAGTGAGGGAACAGAAGAGACATTAGTACCAAATTCAACGTGTTTTAGCACATGAAAAATGGGCGCTATCCAATATGTGGACAGTTTTACACATATGGGAGCATTCCTAAAGTGCTTAGTAATTATTGGAATGTTGTCTCCACTGCTTTTGAAGGGTAGTCACTCTTCTAATAGAGAATAAATAGGAGCCAATTTGTACACAGCAAGATCCCACTAACAGAAATGTTATAATGGCTAGATAACCCTTTTTTAGGTGATTTTGATTGGTGCTTTGGGGAAAATTCTGCAACATTTCATCAAAGTTCTTCTTTTGCCTCCATTTGAGAAAAAAAGTAAAGCTTTGGCTTAATTTATTCAGTAAATAATTATTCAGTGGTAGTCCTAAACTGACAATCCATGGGCTCCAACTAATTTATGAGATGTATAAGACCTATCCTCCACCATATATGTGAGTTCCAGACCAGGTCATGAGGTTTCTGGTGAACAGCACCATTATGAAGTTTATTTGTGAAGCCACAGCCCTGCTATTGGTAATAACGCAATAATTCAAGCAGAACCTTTGCCTGCACTGTGACTCCTCAGTCAATGATAGCATCAATTGTTCTTTCATCAGCTCTCTAAATGCACAAATCTGCTTCACGACAAGATAGTTTATCACTAAGTTCCATGACTGATGGTAAATCACGGATAAACTGAGCCTATTAGGAATTATTATCCCTTGAACCCATGGAATAACTTAACCATTGTGGAAACAAGAAATCAACTCATGTTTTTCACACATCAGTGAGCTCATATATATGAAAAATTTCTACATGAAAGATTTACATTTATATGGATATTTTCAAGATCTTACAATATTCCCGAATTGCTTCAAGCTAGTTAAGAATATTTATTTAGGATGTAAGAAATGTTGCCATGAATATGTGCACAAAGACTAAAGAAAATACCCAAATGATGACTGAGGGATAAGAAAGTTCACCGGTGCCTCTACTTCCTCAGGAGGCTAAAGAAATTTGGCATGTCCCCTTTGACACTCACCAATTTTTATCAATGCACCATAGAAAGCATCCTATCTGGATGCATCATGGCTTAGTACGGCAACTGCTCTGTCCAGGACCACAAGAAACTGCAGAGAGTTGTGGACACAGCCCAGCACATCAAGGAAACCAGCCTCCCCTCCATGGACTCTGTTTATACCTCTCGCTGCCTTGGGGAAGCAGCCAGCATAATCAAAGACCCCACCTACCCTGGACATTCTCTCTTCTCTCCCCTTTCATCAGACAGAAGATACAGGAGCCTGAGGGCACATGCCACCAGGCTCAAGGACAGCTTCTATCCCACCGTGATAAGACTATTGAACGGTTTCCTTATATGATGAGATGGACTCTTGACCTCACAATCTACCTTGTTGTGACCTTGCACCTTATTGTCTACCTGCAATGCACTTCCCTGCAGCTGTGACACTTTACTTTGTATTGTTATTGTTTTTACCCTGTACTACCTCAATGCACTGTGTAATGAATTGCAGTGTGTAATGAATTGAACTGTACGAACGGTATGCAAGGCAAGATTTTCACTGTACCTTGGTACAAGTGACAATAATAAACCAACACCAATACCAATATTGTTGATAGAGAAGAGCTTGCTTATTGATCATCAAAACTGTTATCTTTTACATCCATTCCACAGAGTAGATCCAAGGTCTGAAATGCTGATGTTCAATTTGAAACCTTTTATTTAACTCTTTTGGAGTGTGTGAGCATCGCAGCATTTGTTGTCAGTACTGAATTTTCAATGGGGCCATTTTAAAGGCCAGTTAAGAATCGACCACATATCACCAGCCAGATAAGAACAAACAATTTCCTTTACTGTAGGATATGGGTGTAACAGGTGGGTTTTTAATGATGAGTCAATAGTTCTGCCATCTCCATTGGTGACAATTTGAGACTGAGGAGTAATGGATCAGTATTCTCATCATGCTCCTTGTAAGTTCCCAGTTAAGCAAGCTCAGTTCTGGTCAGTCTGTGGATGGGAGACCGTCTGGGAATACAGGTGCAGTTGTCTTGCTGCCTGGGGAACAAATGTTCCATCCAGCAGAATGAGGAAAGATATAATTAACAGATTTAAATTTAGTAGCTGCCCTTGGTAGGCTTTAAACTCATGCCTTCAGTTTGCCAGTTCAGATTTCTGGATTACTTCACCAAAACCATAACTACTTTATTACCAATACACAAAATGTGCTGGAGGAACTTAGCAGGTCGGGCAGTAGCTATGGCTGGAAATAAACTGTCGACGTTTCGGGCCGAGACCCTTCATCAGGACTGGAAAGGAAGAGGGCAGAAGCCAGAAGCCAGAATAAGAAGGTGAGGGGAGGGGGAGGAGCACACGCAGGTGGGTGATAGGTGAGTCCAGGTGAGAGGGGGGAAGGTAGGTGGGTGGGGGAGGGGGGAAGATGTAATAAACTGAGAGGTGATAGTTGAAGAGGCAAAGGGCTGAAGAAGGAGGAATCCAGTAGGAGAGGGTGGTGGACCATGGAATAAAGGATGGGGGAGGGGACGGGAGGAGATGGGCAGGTCAACAAGGTGGGTGAAGGGAGCCACAGGAATAAGGGAAAACAAAGGAATGGGGGGAGGGAGGGGAAGGAGGGGTGGAGTTACCTGAAGTTCGAGAAATCGACGTTGAGGCCATCAGGTTGGAGACTCCCAAGGCGGAATATGAGGTGTTGTTCCTCCAACCTGCGTCTGGCCTCAATGTGGCAGTAGAGGAGGCCATGGGTAGACATGTCAGTATGGGAGTGGGATGTGGAATTGAAGTGGGTGGCCACTGCGAGGTCCTGGTTGTTGAAGAGGATAGAGCGAAGGTTCTCGATGAAGCGGTCACCCAATCTGCGTCGGCTCTCATCAATGTGCAGGAGGCCGCACCGGGAGCACCGGATGCAATAAATGACATTCTTGGACTCGGATTTTGTTACCAAATCTGCGGAAGATTAACAGTGCATCCAAAAGGCATTCTTTGCATGTGACGTGGGAAAGTGAGCATTTGCAGAATACTTATCCAATATTCGTAACCCTGCCCATAACCATGGTTGTCAGTGTTGTTGCTATCTCATTATCAGGAGCAGGAATCTGACCCCTCCCTTGTCCAACTGTGAGGGCCGGAAAACCATGGTTGCTTTATTGATTACATTATTTAACATTGAGCCATGGGGGAATAATTCTTGGACACATCCTGGTCTGTGACAGATCAGCCTGAAGAAAACTCTTAAAGTTTTCCTTCAAATGGAAAGTGCCTTATTTCTAGCAAATGGTTCTTCTGAGGAAATCTGAAACCTTAAAAGCAAAGGCAGAAGGAGTTTGCATTGAAGTTAAGTTGTCCAATGCATTCCTTTGTTTTATTTTCCAGAATAAAACACAAAAGAAGATAAAGGTATTCTGTTCACTCAACTAACCTCCTTAATAGACTTCTAGAACTAGCCTCTTCAATAAATTCTTCGAACCAGCTGTTGGAATGGGGTCCTGACACCCACAGTTTATGACTGCCAATTAACTCAATTAAGCTGAACTGAATTACCAATGAGTTTGAAAATTCTAAGGTTGAATGTCCTTGGTCACTACAAGCTATGACTACAGCAGTTTTAATGAAAGATCAACATCCTAAAATGTTACCATTGCTTTTTCCAGCCTTGTTAGATGCATTTAATTTAAATTTGCAGAATCTGCAGAATTTTGCCTGCACAGAAATTATAAAGGTAAGATAAAGACCTTCATTGCTTGAGTAGCTAAGAATTAAATGCATACTGCCAGACCAGATCAGAACAACCAACTGCCTTCCTTAAGGACAACTGACCTTGCCTTATTTGATAATGTGCATACATTGGAAAAGTATCTTTTATCATGAAGATTTTATGCAAGTAATAGTGTTTTAGTAAATGCTGCTTACTTGAGTGTGGTGCAAGTCTACAAAAATTCACCATCTGTTGTGCTTGTTTTTAATTGGATCCGTGGTGTATTCTTTCCCCTGCATTAAAACCCTCAAACAAATCCCATATTGTGTTTCCCATTTTAAACGTATGGGGCCAGCTGCTTCAGGTCAAACATGATGCACATTAAACCTTTAGAAATAAAATACATTTATATGGGCCTTTTCTCTGGGTTCAGAATATCCCACAGAGCTTCATAGTCAGTGAAGTAAATATAGGCAAACATTTCAGTCAATTAGTGGACAGCAAAGTTACAAGATTGCAATGAAATGAAAGATGAGATTTTGGTTTTGGCTTGTTTTTAGGTCTGGGTTTACAATATTTTTAATAAGAGACTCTGTAGTCCATGGCAATTGTTCCTGGCCTCATCTGCACATGTTGTTCAGTGGAAGGGACAACATGGCCATTGGCTGTGCCTCATCCAATAATAAGAGACCGCAGGGCCTGGCCCATTGCTTGGCAGCCTGGCCAGCTGTTCGACCTTTCATACTTCTTTTTATATTGGGGCAGCAGAGTGGTACAGTTAATAGAGCTGCTACCTCACAGATACAGTGATCTGGGTTTAAACCTGACCTCACATGCTGCCTGTGTGGAGTTTGCATGTTCTCTCTGTGACGATGTGGGCTTATTCTGGTGCTCTGGTTTCCTCCCACAGGTTGCAGGTTGGTAGGTTAGTTGGCTGCTGTAAATTGTCCCTAGACTGAAGTAAAGTGGTAGAATTTGGTGGGGGTGTTGAGGGGAATGTGGGGAGAATAAAATGGATTCCTGTGGGATTAGTGTAAAAATGGGTGCTCGATAGTCAATGTGGACTCGGTAGGTTGAGGCCCTGTGACTCTATGACAATTTGAAATAACAGAAGAAACTTGTTTGTAAAGCCGTCTCAATTAAATGCACATACTAATAGGTTGACAAAAGATATAATGTTACAAGTTCTTCATAGAGCTTCTAAGTTGTGACTCAGCCTGCGATTGTAGAAGAGTTAATAGCCAAGCAGAATTATTTCAACCTGGCTGTCACATAATTTTGTATCCTCCTGAAGCTTCTCATTACAAGACTGCCCAAAGTTTATAATGTTGAACAAACCTCTTAAAAAATATACATTTGTCCATTCTGGGAAAGTACAAGCACACTTATGGTATGTACAGAATATATAGGAGAATGGAAAGGTTTGTGAAACAAAATCAATGTGCACCTTGTTATTAAGGGCCCTCATCATCTGGGACATGCCCTCTCCTCGTTACTACCATCAGGGAGGACGTATAGGAGCTTGACGACCCAAACTCAATGATTCAGGAACAGCTTCTTGCCCTTTGCCATCAGGTTTCTGAACGATCCATGGACACAAGCTCATTATTCCTTTTTTTTCCGCACTATTTATTTATTTTTGTAATTTATAGATTTTTATGCCTTTGCACTGTACTGCTGCCACAAAACAACAAATTTCATGCCATATGTCAGTGATAATAAATCCTTTTCTGTATAACATTAGAACAAATGTTCTATTTGTAAATGCTAGACTTGACTTTTCCAATGCATTCCTGGTCAGGCTCCCTTGCTGTACCTATTTAGTCTGGACAGTCTAACCATGAGGTTATGCAAAACTCAGCTGCCCATCTTCCAACTTGCACTGAGACTCATTCACCTTTTGTTAGCAGACCTATATTTTCTCCTGGTTAAACAATCCTTTGCGGTCTCAAACATTCCCCTCTCCATAACCTTCTCTTCTCCTACAATCTCCGAAGTGTCTACACTTCTTTAATTCTCATTTCTTGATCATCCCTGAACTGAATCACTTCATTAGCTACACTATTAGTTGCCAAGACCCTAAGCTCTGGAATTCTCCCTCACATTCATCCTTTTAGTTGCTGCTTAGGCATGTCCCTTTGACAAGGTTTTGGCGATCTGCATTAATATTTCCTTTTATGTCTCAGTGTCAATTTTTGTTTGTGAACGTTCCTGTGAACATTGGGCCATTCTTGTTATTTTCAAGCTGTTATATAAATAGAAGATGTTGCTGTTGATAAATGCTGTATAGTAGATTTCATTTGAAAATGCAATTCTCAAATCAGTCTCCAGTCGCCTTTGAAAATAGATTGTTGAAAAGGAATTTCAGAATGTGTCTGTGCATCAAAACCTTTAGCAATAAACAATCTGCTGGAGGAACTCAGCAGGTGAGTAGCATCTGTGGTGGGAAAAGGAATTGCCAACGTTTCAGGTCGAAACCCTGCATCAGGATTCCTTCAGAATCCCTCCAACAGATTGTTTGTTGCTCCAGAATCCAGTATCTACAGTCTCTTGTGTCTCCATCAAAATCTTTAGCTGGGCTCAGATGTTCTATTGTGGTAATCTTGTGGTTATCTTGTCCTAGGCCAAAGTACTCGCCTGTTTTCCTTCTGGCTCCAAGGACAAGATAATAAAATATTAATACCATAAATAATATTCTGACATTGAAATTGGATGATATAATAATACCATACATAATATTCTGGCATTGAAATTGGAATGGTTCAAACAATTGCTGCTGTTTTGAATGTCTGTTACTTCATCACCTTCTTCCTCCCCAAAGATTTTAAGGCCAAAGTAGTGCCATGAACAGGGGTTCTTGACTGAGCAAAATACAAAGTTATATTTAAGACCATAAGACAAAGGAGCAGAATTAGGCCATTCGGCCCATCGAGTCTGCTCCGCCATTTGATCATGGCTGATTATTTTTCCCTCTCAACCCCATTCTCCTGCCTTCTCCACATAACCTTTGATGCCCTTACTAAACCTCCGCTTTAAATATACCCAATGACTTGGCCTCCACAGTCATCTGTGGCAATGAATTCTATAGATTCACCACCATCTGGCTAAAGAAATTCCCCCTCATCTCAGTTCTAAAAGGACATTCTTTTATTCTGAGGCTGTGTCCTGTGCTCCTAGACTCTCCCACTACTGGAAACATCCTCTCCACGTCCACTCTATCTAGGCCTTTCGATATAAAGAGTGGAGTGACATTTGTGATTTTTCCAGTGCTCTGGAACTGTTCCTGAATCTAGTGATTCTTGAAATATCACCACTAATGCCTCCACAATCTCTTCAGCTACCTCTTTCAGAACACTGGGGTGTAGACCATCTGGTCCAGGTGACTTATCTGCCGTCAGATCTTTCAGTTTCCCAAGCACCTTCTCCTTAGTATTAGTGACTACACTCACTTCTGCCCCCTGACTGTCTTGAATTTCTGGCATGTTGCTGGTGTCTTCCGGAGTGAAGACTGACACAAAATATTTATTCGGTACCTCTGCCATTTCTTTGTTCCCCAGTACTATCTCTCCAGCATCATCTTCCAGTGGTCTGATGTCCACTCTTTCTTGCCTCTCTTTTACTCTTCATATATCTTTAAACTAATTCTAGTGTCCATTGTATTCAACAGGAAGCATTAAGGTGACAGCTTTTGGAAATTGCTAGAGAACGAAGCATTTTTAATATTTCCTCCATATACTATTTGTGTTCCATGCAGATTTAAAACCCCTTTGTTTCAATAATGCACTTTAACTTCATAATAATGTCAACAACTGCATTATTACCTTAACCCAAATCAAATATCCTGGAGATCTTTGTTGAATGAGAATGATCTCAGGGCAAATTTGAACTGTAGACTCTCTCATCCTCATTAATGAACAACTTCAGAATATCCCTGAGCATTTGCAAACAAATTATGCATACATTTTTTTTTAAATGTAGTCAATCCTGTGAGGTGGGGAACACATCAGTCTGACCACTGCATGGTTCAGATAAGATACAGGGCTGATAATGACATTTGGTCACCATTTCCAAAATTTGGATTTGGAATTCTGGAAGCATATTAAAATGTGCACCACAATTAAGTTGTGCATTTAGCACAAGTGACTGAGGATGAATTTGTGAAGAAAGATGACAGATACATATTTTTCAGTACAGAAGTGAAATGTTCTCCTTTTCCCAAAAGAGTACAACAAAATATTTCACTGTCCCCATGTAAGGCATCATTAACCTGGTGACAGATCAATGACCTGAAGCATTAACTCTGTTTGCCTCTCACTGCAGATGTTGCTTGACCTGCTGAGTATTTCCAGCATTTTTCTATTTTTATTTTAGGCAGATGGCATACTTTACAAATGGAACATTCTATCTGCAATTTGTGTAATCCATTTCTCGGCTGTTGGAGCATGTCTGGTCTCCCCACTGAGTTCAAAATATTGAAAGAAACTGGCAATGTATAGGAGCCTGATTCATGTCCAAACTGAAATCTCCTTGCTGTTGAATGGGAACCAGATTTAAGCTGTGAACTCTTGCATACACATTAATGAACAATGTCAGGAAAACACTGGAAATACTTAGCAGGTCTGGTAACGTGTGCATAGTTCATAGCTTACATTTGCCCTGAGACTTTTTCATTCAACAAAGGTCTCCAGAATGTTTTAACTGGGTTAAAGTAATCATACTCTTGTCAATCCTATTATAAAGTGAAGGTGCACTGTGGTGCCTAGAATTTAGATCAGAGATGATTGATGAGCTTACACTAACAGGGTTGAGAATCACCTCCCAATTCACCACAGAGTTCTTCTTTGTTACTGCAACTATTACACTTTCTTCATTACGGTACAGTAGTGGGCAGGCACGGTAGTGTAGCGGTTAGCGTAACGCTATACAGCACCAGCGACCCGGGTTCAATTCCCGCCGCTGTCTGTAAGGAGTTTGTACGTTCTCCCAATGTCTGCATGGGTTTCCTCAGGGTGCTCCGGTTTCCTCCCACATTCCAAAGACATATGGGTTAGGAAGTTGTGGGCATGCTATGTTGGCGACAGAAGCGTGGCAACACTTGCAGGCTGCCCCCAGAACACTGCGCAAAAGATGCATTTCACTGTGTGTTTCAATGTACATGTGACTAATAAAGAAATCTTATCTTGTCTTACATCTGTGCACAAGATTTAATGCAGGAAGAAAATTTGCAAACTCACATTATTAAAGATGGAAGACTATTGATCATAGGAAATGACAAATGTCTGACAATGGAATTAAGGAGATTATGCAATGCTCTGAATTTCACTGAAAACTGCAGGAGTTTTGCTCTCACAGTTGATGATGTCATCAAAGGCATTTGACTGAATTAGGATTTTGTAGTACTCTATCAGAAATCTGTGAGCTGACATCCATTGATGTAGGTTATGCAATTGTATAAAATAGCACTCCTTTATCCAGCGCTGTAAGTGTGTTCTGTCAGAATAGGATCTGTCTTGTTTGATTATTGTGTTTTCTAGCTAAACTACTGGTCTGGTTCGCTGCTTATTGTCAGTACTGGTAAAGACTAGATCAGTTTTCAGGCCCACTTGCTCTTTTATGTGTGACAAGATAACACTCACAGTCCAGCATCTAATTCACAGCAAAAAAAAATAGACTAAGATCTTCATGCTGACATCAAACAAAAACTTTATTTAATTGAGGAAACTATGTACAAGCTCTTGTTTGATGTTATCACCTGTCTTCAACATTCTCATCTAAGATACCAACATTACTAATGCCAACAAGCTTGAAGCTTGCAAAGTGAAAGCATATCTGCGAGGAAGCCATTCAGCCCCTTGATCCTGCTCTGACTATCCATTAGACCATGCTGTTCTGTATTTACCCACTGTTTTCTCCCTATCCCTCACAATTTTGCCCAACAAACAGAAATCTATTAAACGTATTGATTCAATTGATTCCCCACTTTCAAGGAGAGAGGTTTGTATTTCCATTATCCTTGTGGGGAAAAGTATTTCCTTATAGTTCTCTCAAAAACTTGAGTTTAAGTTTAAATATGATAACCCTTTCTTCAGGAATTCCCCAGGCAGACAATTCTTTTTTAAAAAAAAACAAACATTTTGAACATTTTTAGGTAAAATATCATATGTCAAAATATTATTTCCCAAAATGTTACTACAATATTATTATTTGAAGCTTCAAAAGTTGAGAGAAACCCAACATTGAAGAGGAATTCTGTTGCATTTCCCATGCATTTAATTGCTTCGGCATTTCCAAATGTTCTACATGCTGACGGTTTGATTATTATTCCACACTTTTTTTCCGAAAAGAGTTGTGTTTAATGATTCTGAAAAGGAATAACACACAAGTCTGAGAATTGGCTTGTGGAATCAGGACAATTGTAATGTGACCAAAGGACCAGAGATTTTCTAACACTGAAGGATTGGAGAAGTAAGCATATTGCTAGATCCAAGACAACAGGACCGATCAGGAGAATTTACACATAGCACCTTTCACACAGTAAAATCTCCCAACGTGCTTGGGCTGAGAGTCATTTGACATCAAACTGCAAACTAAGATGTCAGCATAAGTGCCCCAAAACATTAGGTTTTAAGGTGGATCTTAAATAGTAAGGTGATGGTGAGGTTTAAGGAGAGATTTCCAGAGTTTAGTGGTGGGGCAGCTGATGGAGGAAGGGATATTAATAATTTCCATTGACATTAATTGGACCATTGGAGGAGGGATGAAGATGAGAGATTCCCATTGGATCAAGGAGAAGTATTGAAATCCTGTTGGGTTGCTGGGCTGGAGAAAGTTACTGAGTGGGGGACTGGGAAGTCATGGAAAGATTTGAAGACCAGGGCAATGATTTTAAATCTGAGACATTGTGACTGTGGATGAGGGATACATATCCTGAGCGCAGAAGGGAGAGGGTGAGTAAACTATCTGACATTGAGCACTCTGCCAGGCACTGTGAGACGTTTCAATTTTAAGTATATATTTGCTTTCCAGGAAATTAATTACACAAAGAAGAGGAAAAAAAGTTTAAGCCACAAAATAAAAGTCCCATCACTTTCTTTTTTGAAATCCTACGTTCACTTTCAAAACCAGCCCTCAGTCTACACCTCCTGGATCCATTCATCACAACTGTTCACCTGACCTCATTGTAAATTATTTCACAAAGTGTTGACCAAAGGTGGAAATAAAATATTCTTCTTGACTTGCCTTCCCAGCCCTATGTGAAATCATTGCTGGTTTATTTGGTCAATGAGGTGTCAATAGGCTGCCGGTCATTGTAAGTTCACTTTAAATATTTGATTTGTTTTCCAGTTGGAATCACATTTTATAACACTAATTGGCATTGCTCTGAAATAATTCTGCATTATGCATGCACCCCACTGGAGTGAGCGAGGAAATCACAAAGCATCTGCTACCCTTGCCCATACCCAATTAGCTGGGAAGAGTTGTTCAGATGGAGGTAAGGCACTTCATTCATACTCTGATGAATGAAATCCCAGTTTTGTACCAATTATCTTGTACAGAATTCTTTCAGTGATTTCTCTTCATCATTTGATTCTAATAATGGCTTTCCAAGGGATTGTCCTCACATTTTCAAACTCGATTCTGAATTGTCTGCCACTCTTTTTGTCATTTACTTGTTGGGATGTGACCAATACTGACCAAAACCAACATTTATTGCCCATCACACACAAAATGCTGGAGGAACTTAGCAGGTCAGGCAGCATCTATGGAGGGAAATAAACAGTTTTTTCCCTCCATAGGTGCTGCCTGACCTGCTGAGTTCCTCCAGCATTTTGTGTGTGTTGCTCCAGATTCCAGCATCTGCAGAATCTCTTGTGTCTCCATTTATTGCCCATCTGTTTTTGCCCTTTGAAGGTGGAGATGAGCCACCTTGAACAACTGTAGTCCTTCTAGTGAAGATGCTCCCAATATACTTTTTCACCCTTTAAGCTTCTAGTTTATGAATAGTGGAAAGGCTTTGGAGAGTCAGGAGGTTAATTTGCACCTGCTCTTGCAGTCGGGGTATTTATGAGGTTGCTCTAGTTGAATTTTTGGTCAGTGGTTACCCCCAGGATGTTGGTGGTTAGAGCCTCTCTGGAGATTGTCAGTGTCTGGTATTTTAATGATGCAAGTGTTCCTGTCAACTTATGGACCCTTGCCTGAATATTGTCTACATCTTACTGCATGTAGACATGGACTGTTTCATTTTGTGAGGAGTTGTGAATGGTATTGAACATTGTGCAATAATCAGTAGCCTTCCCCACTTCTGACATCATGATGGAAAGTAAGTCATTGAGAAAACAGCTGAAGATGGCTGGGTCTAGTTCACAGGCCTAAGGAGTTTCTGCAGAGCCATCCTGGGGCATAAAACGAGCTGTGGAGGAAACTCGACAGGTCAGGCAGCATCTGTAGAGGGAAATGGACAATTGACATTTTGGGTCATGGTTGACTGATTCCCGACAACCACAACTATCTTCCTATGTGCAAGTCAAGACTCCAGACAGTACACATCTATGAATCATTATTGTACTGAGGGCGCCAGTGGTAGCTCATACCATGTATGTTGCTGCTTTTTTCAACACAAAGCCAAGAAGTGAATTGGCAACATCTCCACACAAATTGTTGATAATTTCAGTGACATTGCAATGATCTTAAAATTGCCCGCTGCCACTTCAAACTAACCCTCCTAGACTGAGAATAGCCTGAGCTCTCAGTGCAATTAAAAAAAAAGCAGCAGATGCTGTCAATCCGAAAATAAAAACAAAATAGAAAATGCAGCAAACACTCAACAGGTCAGGCAGCATCTGTGGAAAGAGAAACCATTAACATTTGGGCTCAAGATCATTGTCAGAACTGCAAAAGAGAGAAAACAAGTTAGCTTTCAGCAGTAGAAAAGGGTGGGGGAGAGAATGGATATAATAAAGGAAATATCTCTGATAGGGTGAGACCAAATGTGGCTGTTAAAAGCTCATTGTCTTTCTTTGTCTGTGTTATTTGTTGTTGCTTGCAAGGCTGTGGGATATGCTTAGCAGGCCAGATTATACTAATGGAAAGAGAAAAAGCAGAGCCAAAATTATGACAGATAGAAATGACCAGTTCTGATATAGACAGAAAGAAGGAGTGAGGCACCTAATGTTGGCATTAATACCATAACCACAAAGGGCCAGCATTGGAGATGTGCAGAGAGGTTGTAGGGCTGAGGATGTTACAGAAATCAATAGTGGGTAGACAGAGGAGGAATCTGAGATCTAAAATCTGGTTAAAAATTTAACTGAAGTGAGTAGAGGGTTAAGAAATCTTGCAGATGGGCAATAAGGTCAGAGGGGAGACTATCCAAGAATAGTTTGAGAGCACATCGGGAGACCATTTAATACTACCTATATTTCTCTTTTCCAAAACATTATATGCACATAATGGGATTTTGAATTGTTCGTGTGCGGAACTGGAGGAATGCAGAGGGCTGTAAAACTGGTGAAGGTCACATTGGCAAACAACATCAGAATTTAAATCACTATGAATTGGCAGATAGAAGAAAAGAACAACCTTCTGAGGATGCATTCTAGCTAATCTTTTGTTTAAAATAATATAGAATTACAGAAAATATAAATGCAGAAATGGATCACTCAGCCCAGCCAAACTGTGCTGGTACTTGCACTCCACAAAAGCCTCCTCCCTTCTATTCATATTACCTTACAGCAGAAGGAGGCCACTCGACCTATCTATCTACCCCTGAACTCAGAGCCATCTCACTTCCTCACTTATTTTCCCCCAACTTCTTCTCTCACACATGCCTATTAACAGCCCACTGTTTGTCTTAGGGGCAATTTACAGTCATCAAATTGGGATGTGGAGGAAACTGGAATCCCTGGAGGAAACCCACATGGTCGTAAAATTTGCACATGGTCACGCCACGGTTCTGTATAATTGTAATAAAGACATCATTTCCCCCATACTCAAAACCTCTTGCTAAGCCAACATACCATCTTTCACCTTAACTGCTTGCTACATCTGCATGGTTGTCTTCTGAGTTGCGTACTAGAACACCCTGATTCCTTAGTACATCAACATCTCTCAGTCTTTCACTAGTTAAATAATACTTTCTATTTTTCCTATTATAGGAGATAACTTCACATTTACCCACATTATACTGCCTCTGCCATGGATTTGCCCACTCATTAACTTGCCTAAATCACACAGAAGCTTCTTTGCTGCCCCTCCACAATTCATAAAACTGTTTTGTGTCATCAACAAACTTATATATATTATATTTGGTTCCCTCATCC
Organism: Pristis pectinata; assembly: GCF_009764475.1. NCBI lineage: Eukaryota > Metazoa > Chordata > Chondrichthyes > Rhinopristiformes > Pristidae > Pristis > Pristis pectinata. The sequence goes on along the minus strand of NC_067431.1, from coordinate 21,813,287 downwards.
AAGTTATTGATATATATTGTGAATAGCTGGGGCCCAAGCACTGACCCAACTAGTTGCTGCCTGCCACCACAAAAAAGATCCTTTTGTTCCTACTCTCTGTTTCCTCAATGTCAACCAATTTCCAAACTGTGCCAGTATCTTACCCTCAATTCCATGCACTTTAATTTTATGCAGAAACCTCTTGCATGGGACAACAAACAAGATGCTGGAGGAACTCAGCTAGTCAGGCAGTGTCTGTGGAGGGAAATGGAGAGTCAACGTTCCAAGTTGAGACCCTTCACCTGGACTTGGGTCAAGGCCCTTCTTCGGTCCAGATGAAGGGTCTCGACCTGAAACGTTGACTGTCCATTTCCCTCCACAGGTGCTGCCTGACCCGTTAAGTCTATCTTGTTTGTTGCTCCAGATTCCAACATCTGCAGTTTTTTGTATTTTCATCTCTTATGTGGGACTTCATCAAAGGTCTTCTAAAAAGTCCAAATACACCACATTCGTTGCTTTTCCCTTATCCTGCTAGTAACATCCTTAAAAAAAAGCCAGTGGGTTTGTCAAACTTGATATCCCTTACATAAATCTATGCTAACTTTGTCTAATCCTGTTGATATTTACTAGGTGTCCACTTATCACATCCTTTATAACAGACTCCAGCATTTTTCCTACCACTGATGTTACATGACACCAGTCTATGGTCCCCTGCATTTCTGTCTCCTTCCAAGGGTGGGTGGAGGGGGGCAAGGGTTACATTGCCACTGTTCACCTTCAGGAACCATTCCATTCTCTGGAGAATTTTAGAAGATGATAACCAAAAGCGTCCACTACATCCAGGGCTATCTTTTAGTATTCTGGGATTTATCAGTGTTCAGTCCTACCAATTCCTCCAGCAGTTTTTTTCTCTATTATTAGTTTCTCTTAATTCCTCCTTTTCAGTATACTCTCAGTTCCCTAGCATTTAACGCATAATTGGTGAATCAAACTGCCTGGATCCAAGAGTAGATCAGTTCATCACATCTTGTCCTCAATACATATTCAATGCAAATACCTTTTGAGATAAACCCCCTCTCTAACAAAGCCTTATCATGGCTTACAAGCATTAAACTCCGTTTAGAAATGTCGCCCCAACCACGTAACTTAGAGGCCACATGAGTTCAAAATGAATTGATTCAGGAAAATAGAAATTTACTTGGGCTTGCCAGCACTTTAGGATTAAGGTACAATTTTCTCTGCAGACACAGTCAGGAAAAAATGGTAGTTTGTAGACTGACAGTTATCGAAAGGGAATGAAATGGCACGATAAACATGGGTCATGTCAACTCGAAAGCTCATTTTCACAAAAGGTATGATTTGCTTTCCCACAACACACAAATCCAATCTGTCAACCTACAATCTGCCCAAACTACAATAGATCTTTTCAGATATCTTTGTCACATACATTGGAAAAAGTAAACAAAGGAACAGAAATCTGTGCTTTGTAATCCTAAATGATCTACCTAACTCTCCTGTCCAAAAGTTGATAAATGTTATATGTAAGCTCCAATCACTGTTAGACAAGCCTAAACAAAAATGATCTTTCCTTTCAATTGAACCACATTTTTTTTTGTCTCTCAAACTCTTCTAAATTGCTTCAGAAATTGCATCTTCTGCTCTTGAGTGCTTTATTTTCCTGCAGTTTTCTTTCTGAACTGCAATTAAAGGAGGCAGACTATGAGTAATGGAAAATGACTGCATGGGTATTAAATGGGTAGAAATTAGTAATAATAGCTGTGTATTTGAGGCACTCTTGCCTCCAAGTGAGCACCCAAGAAGTCTCTCTCCGGAGATTTGAGTACAGAAATCTAGGTTGACACTCCAGTGCAGAATTTAAGGGCATCACTTTGGTGCATTGGTGAGGGTGTGCTCTTTCAGATTGGAAAATAAACAAAGGTCCCATCTACCCTCGCATCTGAATGTAAAAGATCTTGGCTGAACCAGCAGTCAAAGTTGTCAAACAGATTTAATGTTTGTGACTATCTCTGACAATCATGAACATTCAAAAACTATTAAGGGTAATCTTTAGAAATGTTAAAACCTACTTAAAATAGTACAACTCTACGAATAATTAAATACAAATTAATTCCATCAAATCAAATACGCATATAAGTTACCTAAAATTTACCACTCCCTCGCAGCCATTCTTTTCCATTAAACAGAATACAGGTTGAGGTGGTTTCTTAGTGTAATTGCTAGGAATCTGTAAGGACTTTGTAGCCTGACTGGAGGAGGAGTTCATGATGGAAGCAGAGTTGGAATGACAACAGTGATCAGACATGGGGAAGTACACAAAGACCAATTTCTTTATGTAAACTTTGGCTCTTTATCTGGTAATTCACAGGTTGGAAGTGCTTTTAGCCCACTTAGTTTGTTCCAACTCTAGGTAAAGTCACCCCAGCCAGTTCCACTCCCTGTACTCTCCCCGTAGCCCTGTAAATACTTTTCTTTCGGCTGCTTATCCAGTTCCCTTTGAAAGCATTCCAGACCTTAATCAATCACTATGTAAAAAAAATCCTCACATCATTTTTGGTTCTCCAGGTGACCCTCCAGGTCACATTGTGCCACTTGGTCCAGTTTCTCTCTATCTATTCTGTTTACACCTCTGTCAGATCACCTGCAACCATATCTCTTCTAAGGTGAGCAACCCTAACTTCTCCAGTCTGCCTATAGAACGGAGGTCCCTAATCTCTTTTAGTAAATTTCTTCTACACCCTCTCTAAAATTTTTGTATCTTTCCCAAAGTGCAGTGCCAAGTACTGGATACAAGGTTTTCGGAGGCTCTCTTGTCTCCAGAAGGTTTAAGGTGAGAGGGAATCAGAGGGGAAGGTTTTTCACACAGAGCGTGGCTGATATCTGGAGTGCACTGCCAGAGGAGGTGGTGGAGGCAGATACAATCACAACATTTAAGAGGCCTCTTAGCCGGCACTTGAATAGCCAAGGCATAGAAGACTGCCACTCTCAAGGCGGCAAATGGGATTAGTGTGGAGAAGTACATGTTTGACAGAGACAAGGTGGGCCAACTGGCCTATTTCTGTGCTGTATGACTCTATGGCATTAGCTAAATCAAAATTTCAAAATAACTCACCGTGACCTCCTTGTTTCTATAATCTATCCCTTTACTTGAAAAGCCCAGGATCCCTTAAACTACTTTGACCATTTTCTCAATCTGCCTTGCGATCTTGAATGAACTGTCCACACATAACCCCAGATCTCTGTGAGCTTGAACTCATTTAAGAATAGCTTCCTCTGGTTTGTGTTGCATCTTCTCATAATTCCTTCTAAACTGCAACATTTTGAATTTTTCAGCATTAAATTTAATCTGCCTTTTTCTCCCAGTCCACTGGTCTGTCTATATCTCCCTGAAATCAACTATTACCTTCCTCACTGTTCGATACACCTCCAGGTTTTGTGTAATTTATAAATTTGGAACACTCAAGTTCAAGTGCCAACCCCAGAAACTCTTCACTGTACACTTCTCTCCAATCTGAAAAACAACCTTTCATGTACTGCTCTCTGATTTGTGTTACTTAATCAAATTCCGATCCATGTGTTCCAGCTCCTTTTATTCCATTTGCTTTAATCTTGATGAAAAGCTTATTATATGACACTTTATCAAACACCTTTTTGGAAGTCCATAGATACATCATTGACATTCCCCCTGGCTTCATTAAGTTAATCAGATGTACTTTGTCTTCAACAAATCTATGCTGTCTTTCACTAATCAATCTGCCCTGTCAAAGGTCCTAATTACTGTTTCTGAAGGTCTCTCCATCACTGAGGTTAAAAGGACTGGTCTGTAGTTAAAGGGTTTATCCTACACTTTGGTTTTGAACAATAGTGAAACATTTGCAATTATCCAGACACCAGATGTTTGAAAGACTATGGTGAGGGCCTCTGCCATTTTTTCCTTTATTTCCTGCAGCAACCAAGGATGCTCATCTGAACTAGATACTTCATTCATTTTAAGTGCAGCTAAAAGTTTCACTATCTCCTTTTTATCAATATGTATCTTATCCAGAATCTCAACCACACTTTTCTTTGTTGCGACTCCAGTGGCATCTTCCTCCTTGATAAAGGCTGATGTAATGTGCTCATTAGTACCTTGTCATGTCCTCTGCCTGCCTGAGTAGATGTCCTGTTTGGTCTCTAATCAGCCTCACCTCGGTCCTACAACCCTGACCCTCTTTACATGCTAAAGATTTCCTCTTATGTTTGCTGCCTGTCTTTTCTCACTTATTCTTTCTGAGGAATGAACAAGTTATTTGTGAGACTTTGCTGTATGCAAACTGATTACATCACAACAACATTTCATTGGCTGTAAAGCACTTTGGGATATTCTTGGGAGAAGGGTGGAATCATTGGAGCTTGTGATGGAAACTGAAGACAATGAAGGCAGTCTTCCCAATGTTTAGTTGTAGGGAAATTCTGCTCTTTCACTACTCCTCCTGGCTAATTCCTCTGAAATCCAGAATCTAAGCTCTTTGGACCAGATGACCATCTCTTTTTCGGGATTTGATCCTGTTGTAGGGTCATAGAGTCTATACAGCATGGAAATGGGCCTTTGGCCAAATTCATCCATGCTGACTAAGGTGTCTTCCTGACCTAGATGGAGATGTGCTCATTTCTGTGCTTTTACCAGTTATTGCTCTCCATAATAGATCCACATTGTAACTGAAGATATAAGCTGCATAAACCAACTGGAATTAACAGTTCCATTGTTCTTTCAGAGACTCAAATGAGGAAACCATGGAGACTGCCAGACAGCACAGCCTCCAACATCAATGAACCCATTCTCAACCAATGTCCCTTTATCCACTGTCTTTCACAACCTAGTGACAACCACTCAAGGGGAACATAGACAGAGGTGTTGACATGCAGTATGATACAGTGTCCCAGGGAAGAGAATGCAGATGTAGAAATGGATCATGATGTTGTTGAGAGTAGATGCCAAAAATGTCAAAACCCAGCTATTGACATCAGAAAGACACTAGCAGAGATTTGGGCACATCTCTGGAGGTAATGCATGGGTTCCCACAAGATGGGATGGGAGCAAAATGAGGTCAAACAGGCTTCCTCAAATTCTTTCTTTCCAGAGCTGAGCAGACTTGAGAAATCTTAACAGCAAAGCAATTCTCAAATGTCTTCTGAATCATGTATCTGTCTAAATATCTCAAGGCAAAATGCCACATGATGTTCCTGGCTTGTATTCCATTCAATGCATGGAGATAACGTGTCACATAAAAAGCTTGTCTGCAAGATTAAAGCAAACAGAATAAAAGGAGCTGGAACAACATGGATTGAAAATTGACGATGTAATTTGTATTCCTGCATGGAATATCCTACATTCAAACCCTCTTTTCCTGAATCGTTAAGACCGTGATTGTGGAGGGAGACTCGATGATATGATTTCCCAGGATTTTCCCCATTTCACAATGTTTATATGAATTGCTAACAAAAGTATACAAAGAAAGTTTAAACAGACTGCAATATTTTAATTGCTCCTATGACTTTTCTACTGAGTTACTCATGGTGGGAGCGTCACATTAATCTTTAACTCCTGAAGTCTGTAGGGCATTCTGGGAGGGTTTGTAATGTTAGATACATGTGATGTTAAGAATCAGAATGAGAAAGAATATATTCAGATTTGTAGTAATACCATTAAGCATCTAACAGCTACGCTTGGTATCATGGGGAATGTAGTAGTGATCATCTGTGGAATGAGCATCCCCTCTATGGACTCTCGTCTACACTTCTTGTTGCCTTGGTAAAGCAGCCAGCATAATCAAAGACCCCACCCACCCCAGACATTCTCTCTTCTCCCCTTTCCCATCAGGGAGAAGATACAAAAGCCTGAAAGCACGTATGTCCAGGCTCAAGGACAGCTTCTATCCCGCTGTTATAAGACTATTGAATGGTTCCCTAGTACATAAGATGGACTCTTGACCTCACAATCTATCTCATTATGACTTTGCACCTTATTGTCTATCTGCACTGCACTTTCTTGGCAGCTGCGACACTTTACTCTGCACCCTGTATTGTTTTACCTTGTACTACCTCAATGCGCCGTTGTAATGAATTGATCTGTATGAACGATATGCAAGACAAGTTTTTCACTGTACCTCGGTACAAATGACAATAATATTCCAATTCCAGATAGAAAGCAGCTTTAGAAATTTCTAACTATGCTGAAAAAAATTACAATTACAATAATCTAAAAATTATTTTCACAGATGTCCCTTAAAAACAAGTAGATTATCCTTGGACAGATGAATTATTTATCTGGACTACAAAGCTAGCCATGCATCTTTTTTTCCATTTCCCCCTGCTTTATATGTGCTGACCCACAATGAATTTCACAGATGCTGAGAGCACTGTTACTTCATGTATGTCTGGATGGCCAGTGGTGAAAATATAGACTGATGAAAGGCTGTGGATGAATTCTTCAGCATTGGGATCAATAGATTTTTTAAAATTAGGTATCAAGAGATATGGTTTGAATAGAGCTTATGGGTACCTCCCAGATTACGAACGCTCAACTTATAGACACCCAGTACGTATGATCGAGTGTTTACAAGACCGGTGGGATGGATGGGATGGACTTGCCAGCTTCAGGCATCTTCTGCCAGGTGGGAATGGGGCATTTCTACATGCCTTCTCTCCCCACCACCCCTCCCCCGAGCCACAACCATATAGGGTTGGGTGGAGCTGAGCCAAGCTGGGAGCACTGAACAGATGCACTCACTCTCTCGCTGAGTCGGTGAGGTCAGCTGGCGGCCGCTCTTCCCGCGCCTGCTCGCTCTCCCATCACAGCCGTTCCTGTGATCCTCTCCCCACACACTGTTTTTGTTCAATTCTGACTTACAAATAGTTTGGGTATCGAACAGTTCTCAGGAACAGAAACCCGTCGTAACTTGGGGACTGCCTGTATATTGGCTGCCATGATTTGACTGAATGAGGGAATGGATTGAAGGAGCCAAGTTGCCTACTTCTGCTTCCACAGGCATCAATAGTTCTGTGGAAATCAGTCAAACTGAACTGTAGAGTCATAGACACTTACAAAGATGAAGAAAGCCACTTTTCACATTGTGTCCATGCCAGGTAAGGAAATACCTATTTACTCTTATCCTGCTAAGATCTGGAGTGCAATCAGCAAACTGATCTTGCATGAGTTTTGAACTCGCAGCTGAAGATGAATTACTCCCACTGGATCTTTTCCCAGGAACTTCTACAGGCTCCTTGTAAGATTACAATAATGGACATAGATTAAGTCTATTATCACTATGACAGGTGATTATTGGCACTTAATCAGTTGTTACATTATCTCAGCTCGAAATACAAAATATATTGTGTTAATTCCTTTAAGGAAGGATGTCAGGTTGACATCCCATAAGTGGGTGCTAAAGATTAGAGACAACGTGAGACAAGTTATCTTCTTCAATTAAAGTCTCATTCTGACGTTTTAGGAATAATTGAATTTCTGTCTTCAGAGGTCAAATTATCATTGAATATAAGTGCCTCTCCTGTGGCATTGCTCACTGATGTTAAAGAAACTGTTGACTAATTTAAACTAAATTTAATAGTAAAGGCTATTTCAGATATAAGAGATTTATACATACATAACTTTCACATTTTTGATTTGTAGGATGATAGTACATGATTATGTTGAACATAAATCAAAATGGAACACCTTAATCCTGTAAACTGGGAGAAGAGTAGACTATTCAGTTAGATACTTGTTGGTCTTTACCGCAGTTCAATTTACCTGCCTTAGTTCCATGTCCCATCAACTATTTCATTCGTACCATTCACTCACCCACGCCTCACAACTCTCCTGACCCTTTGCATTCCTACTCCTATTGCCATGGAGTACAAAATTGCTCCAATCCTGCTCTCTGGAACTCTCTCCTGAGGCTTCTTTGCCTCTTCTTCTCTTTGTCCAAAAGTCTGTCTGCCACAGATCCTAATTTTTCCCTTTTAGGCCAAGTATCCATGCTGGTTAAAAAAGTTAAAGCCTGCAGAAGGATAGCAATCTGGATTCAAAATTGGCTTTGTGGCAAGAAGCAAAGGGTAAAGATTCATAGATTTTTTTTGTGTGACTGGATGGTTGTTACCAGTGGGGTTCCCATGAGCAGTGCTTTTTGTAATACATATTAATGATTTAGAGAAACCCAGGGGGTATGATAAAGGCATTTACAGGTGTGAGGTTGACTGTGAGGAAGAAAACCTCATCTGTAGAAAGAGAAATGACAAATGGAATTCAATCCAGAGAAAAGTGAGGTAATGCACTGGGGAACTGCAAGGAAAGGGAATACACAATAAACAAGAGGATACTGAATGATGGGGAGAAATAAAGAGAATAAAGGTCTACAGATCCTTAAAGATGGGAAGGCAAGTCAGGTCAATAATGAGATTAAAATGGCACATGGGCTGCGTTCTAAAAGTAAAACACTGCAGATGCTGGGAATCTGACATTAAAGCAGGAAATACTGGAAATATTCAACAGGTTAGGCAGCATCTGTGGAGAGAGAAACAGTTAATGTTTCAGGTGGATGACCTTTCTATGGGCCTTTCTAATGGTCTTTGGTCAATTTCAGTCATGGGTCAATTTTAAAGTTGAACTCCATTGCTCTGATTAATTCTGATTGCTGGCACAGAGTTAATCACTCTTTTACTTCTTTAATGCACTCCCCAAGTCTGTCCTCTTGGACCAAACTTTTGGCATCCTGTTCTAATGTCCCTTTATGTGACGTGAAGACATGTTTTGATTGATAATGCTCCTGTGTTACATCACATTAAAGCATGCATGTATACATGCTGTGTAATTATGTTGTTACTTACATTGCATTTCCTTTGAGTAGATTTCATGCAAACTTTGAATGTAGGTAGTACTGGATGCATACGGAGTGAGCTTTGGGCTGCCCAAACCCACTTGCGATCAATCCTCTGATTTATCCAATGATCATTGCAGAGAAGGACTTTTCAAGTTAAAAGCACTGCCCGAATCCATCTACTGTTGGCTATCTTGGAAACAAAGCTTGGGATGTTCTTCCTCTGACCTTGTACCTTTTAAGAAGTCCATCCTTTATGGGGGAGCTATTCTTTGGTACCAGAAATGACCACTATTAATTGTTTCCAGTTGGAAATGTTGGCAGAGAAATGGCAGATGGAGGTTAATCTGGATGAGTGCCGGGTGTTGCACTTTTCAAGGTCAAATGTAAGAGGAAAGTATATAATAAATTGGCAGGACCCTTAGAAGCACTGACGTACAGAGGGATCTTTAAGGGGGGGGGGGGGGTGCGCAGGCAAGTCGATAGCTCCCTGAAGCTGGCAACACAAGTAGATTGGGCAGTAAAGAAGGCATACAGTATACTTGCCTTCATCAGTCAAAGTGTTAAGTATAAAAGTCGGTAAGTCATGTTGCAGCTGTATAAAATTTTGGTTAGGCCACATTTGGAGAGTTGTGTGTAGTTCTGGTTGCCAGTTGACAGGAAGGATGTGGAAGCTTTGGAGAGGGTGCAGAAAAGGTTCAGCAGGATTTTGTCTGGATTAGAGAGGATTAGCTACAAGAAGAGTTTGGACAAATTTGGATTGTTTTCTCTGGAGTGATGGATGTTGAGGGCTGACCTGATAGAAGTATATAAAATGAATGGAGACAGGGATAGGGTAGATAGTCAAGAGTTGTTTTCCCAGGTTGGAAGTATCAAATACAAGAGGGCATAGGTTTAAGGTGAGAGGGGGAAAGTTTAAAGGAGATTTATGAGGTAAGTTTTTTATACAAAGAGCGGTAGGTGCCTGGAAGGTGCTGCCATGGGAAGAGGCAGAAGCAGATATGATAGCAACATTTCTGAGGCATTTGGACAGGCACATGAACAGGCAGGGAATGGAGAGATATCGACCATGTGAGGGTGGATGGGATTAGTTTGGATTGGCATCATGGTTGGTACAGACATTGTGGACAAAAGAGTTTGTTCCTGTTCTATACTGTTCTAACTTCTATGTCAAGAGCCATTTGTAATCACCTGCCCACACCTCTGAAGGGTCCTTGTAAGCTCTGCTCCCAAGGTATATCACAAAGCCCACAGCATCAACCCTGCCTCCCCACCCATCTCATCCCACTAACCAGGTTGAAAACTCTACTCATTTTCAGTAGGTCATAGAGTCGTATGACCTACTGACGCAACCCATTTACGCAAACTTTGCGTTAATGCTATTTTATTCTCCCCACATTCTAATCAACTCCCCCAGATTCTTCCACTCACCTATTCACTGGCAGGAATTTACAGCTGCCAATTAACCTACCAACCCATCAGATGAGGGAAGAAACGTCACTGTGCACATGAGGACAGTGCAATTCCTTCTCAACAGACTCAAAGTACTGATGCACTTGAATTTGTCAGCACATGATGTTCTCATTGGCATTAATTTGCAATGCCATTGTCACTGATACTGTGGTGAATGATACAAGGGAAATTAGGGATGTAAGGTCATAACTCCCATGCCTCAATATTAAGCCTGGAACTGACTTCCTACCATATTATCTTACAATGGAAAATAGTGCATCACATCATACATATAGAGGAGAAGAAAGTGAATTTTAATTTTTCACCTACAGGAAAGGTTTAGAGGGAAATGGGCCAAATGCAGGCAAATCAGACTCACTCAGGTAGGCAACTTGGCTGGTCTGGACAAGTCGGGCTGAAGGACCCGTTTCCAGGCAGGCATGGTAGTGTAGCGGTTAGCGTAACACTATTACAGTGCCAGCGACCCAGGTTCAATTCCAGCTGTTACCTGAAAGGAGTTTGTATGTTCTCCCTGTGCCTGTGTGGGTTTCCTCCGGGTGATCCAGTTTCCTCCCACATTCCAAAGATGTACGGGTTAGGAAGTTGTGGGCATGCTATGTGGTGCTGGAAGCGTGGCGACACTTGTGGGCTGCCCCTAGAACACTCTATGCAAAAGGTGCATTTCACTGTGTTTCGATGTACATGTGACTAATAAAGAAATCTTATCTATAACTCAGATTTACTTTTAGCAGTATAAATGTTGCTAAATAATAAAAGCCATTTACAGAATTACCATCATTCTTGGTAACTGCTTCACTGAAGCCTCATAACACAGTAATTGATTTCAAAAGAATTTCTCTGGGCACATATTCTCGTTTTGGATCTCATATCTTTCTCATTAAGAATCAATATAAATTTTATGTCATATTAAGCTAACCATTAACACTCTTAGAACATCAAAGAACTTTTAACACATTTAAAATATGCTTTGAAAGTTAATGTATTATTAACTGAAGTTCTAAAATAAAATGTTAACCAAGGTTTGGAATTTGTCAGGATATCCAGCCAAGTCTCCACTGGAAATTCAACCAGGAGACCTTAGGAAAAAAAATGTTTACTTGGCATTGTGCCAAACTCAAGCAAATCCCTGCAGGGAGGGAATGTAGATGGGAATATGAATCAGTCATATGCAGCTAATTGAGGAGCTGTCCTGTCAAGAGTTCAGGACTGAGATACAGCTGTGATCCTTACAGCCTGGGAATGCAGTGTGTGGATCAGAGAGGAACCAGCATGTGGTGAATAGTTCAGAAAAATAGGGATGAAATAACTTCCTAATGTCGTTCCAAGAAAATGTTGATTTTTGTTGCACAGCAAAATTAAATGGATCTAGGAGGTTTTTGATTTGTTGCTAATTTTGTAGTGTGTCAAAAAAGTCATCCATAAAACACAAGGGGGCGCAGATAGCACACCTGATTACACACGGGTTGTGAAACTGTTTACAACCTGTTCTAGTTCAGGAAAGCTCCTCGATTCCCAGTTTTCTTGCACAGAAAAAAATGACAACGAAGAGAAACGCTGAGTTAAATTGGAGGAGTGGAGGCTTAGTGCCCTCAGCTTGGTGAGATATTGATTATGTGACATTGGTAACTGCGTGGGCTTTGCTAATGCCAAGTGTTAAGGCATGTACCATGGAATAATTAGGTGCTGTTTTGTTCACTTGATTTTCTCACATGATGTGTTCCTTTACCTTTGTGGAGTATAATCCATCACCTCACTGACTTGGCTAACTCATTGAGTCCTGTTGTGACTCACCAACCTTTTTTCTCCTTCTTTAGCAATATGTCTACTGTAGTTTTTATTCTTGCGTTCATATGCTTCGGTTCTTTTCCCTTCCCTACCTGTAGTCTCCTTCAGTGCTATAAGATGGCTGCTCTTTTCCAAATCTTGTGCCTTGTCTATATCCATCAACTATTCTTCCATTATTGGTCATCTTCTTTCACCTGCAAGGGCCACACATTTTAAAATTCTCATTCTCATCCTCTCCTGCTCTGAACATCAAAAAGGATTGACTGGACCCTAAGTTAACGAGCACAGGACAGATGAGTTTATGAGTGGATGTGTTGGCTCACAATGAATAGGTATTAATGACTGCCATTGTGCAAGGGTTTGCTTATTTTGATGTAAAGTAGCCAACCCAACATCATTGAAGACTTCATGAACTTTGCAAACTGCTATTCAGTTTCCAGTAATATTTAAAAGAATAGCATTTAAACAGGGCAAGTGAAGGGTCCTGGACATTATCAGTGGTGAGAATAAAAATAAATCAAATCCTTTCAGGGCAAGCGTATGGAGGTCCCAGCTCATGGCTGGGAACAGGGTGTATCTGACTAAAGGCCAAGACAAACAGAAAAGTAACTTTGAATTTATGGTGGCCTGGAGAAATCTGCACGCAGAAGAAATGAATAAATGGATTGGCAGTTCTGTGGCTTAGAAGTAGCTGAGCCATTTGGGTCCTAGTGGTACTGCATGAACAGACCGTAATCTGAATAGGAATGGAATGGCCTCAGCATCCTGCAGTGCAAGAGAAGTTGTGGAAGTAAGCCACAGTTCCCTTTATCATACTCAGCAACCTGCCTGTGAAATGAGGGCAGGTTAAGGCTCAGCAGTGTTAGATTCGACCGTTTTAAATAGATTTTAAATACCTCAAGTAGCTGCACAAGGAATGGCCGCTTCCTAGCTTATTGCTTTGTCAATCAGGTGAATACATGTTTTCTCATTGGTTGGTTTTGGCACAGGTATCTAATAGGTTTTCTGATTGGATTATTGTTAGTGAAGGAGTACCTCTTATCTCAGGTATAAAGGATGTCATTTTTTGTTAATCACTCTCTTGCTCTCTTTCCCACTCCCCCCACCACCACCCCCACCACCCCCACCACCCCACCCCCCCCGGCCCTAGGTCATTTTCAGTTCCTTTGTCTCGGCTCATCTCCTAGTAGTAAAGCTAGTGTCATGTGCTCTGTGACTGTTTCTTTTTTTAAACTTTTGCAGTAAAACTTTGTGAAGCACCAAGATGTTTTCAACTCATTCTTGGACTCCTGAAAGAACTTGCAGATTCAAAAATAACCAGATCCGACAGCAGTCATGGACTGGAATTGATGCCCTGACAAAGTCCTGGGATTGAATAGTTTACCACCACTTCCTGCAGGGCATTGCACATTAAGACAGGCCCATCAGAAAGGCATAAGAAACCAACAGGGGTCACAGCAGAAGTTTAACTCTGGGAAGAAAAAACAAAATCACTGGGGTTTCAATAGAATGGGATCCACAACTTGAGTTGGTGTGGAGGTCAAAGTTGGTGATTGCATTGTGCACTGTTATTGTAACAGGAAAGCTCTTTCCAACAAAATCACTCATTTGGCCTTCCATTCTGATGCCCAATATTTCTCTCTCTTCTTTCTTTTCACCTCTTCGCTTTGGATGCATCTCCTCTTGCTCCATCAAATGTGTACCCTGGGCAACCAATTCAGCTGCTTCACAAAGTGTGAAGTAAGTTTTATGCTGCTGGTGGCCATCCCAGCAGTGTCAGAAATCAGGGATGAAGGGTGTAACCTTGTCTCTGAGAGTCTGAATGACTTCAAGGTTCAGACTTGGGAGAAGACATTCACATTGTAAGGTCATGGCGTGAGGTCAAAGTCAGCCTGCTTGCTAACAGAATGCAAGTTTCTTTTGTTTTTTCCTTCATAAAATGGGATTATAACGAGAGAGGTCAACATTTAATGCACATCTCTAATCACCTTTGGCAAGGTGATGGTGAACTTCCCTCTTGAACTCCTGCAATCCCTGTGGTCAACATATTCCCAGATGGTGTTAGATAGAAACATCAGAGTGGTTTGCTGGATTTGTGAACATTGCTTAGAACCTGGAGTCAAATATGGATCCAGATGGGTAGAGCTGACAGATTTCATTCCCAAAGGAAGGTTAGTGAACCAGATGGGATTTAATGGCAGTCTGGTAGTTTCATGGTCATTACTACTGATACTTGGTCTGTAATTCCAGTCTTTTCAAAACTAATTTTAAATTCCATGGAAACTATTGTGGGATTTAAATTTGTTTCTCCAGGTCATTAATTAAGGCCCCTGAGCCATTCGTCCAATAATTCATGAACTATGCTTAAATTTCCCATTGTGAAATATGTGGCTCAGGAAGATGGTGGGATTATGCACAGAGAGTTGAATGACGACAAGGGAGCCGATATTAGGGAATTTTACTCCTTGGAAGAAAATGCATAAACTTCCAATTCTGCTGCAGAAACCTCTCTCAGGAAAACGGGGTAAATGCTTACTCCGGGTAAAAACACATCAATTATTTGCTTGACACATTTTTAAACAGTAACATACATAGCATGCTTTTCTAATTAGTTTTTAAGTTAAAGACAGATGGTTATCTTTGGTCATCAGGTTCCTGGAAACTGCTCTTTAATCATGTATTTGCCTTTCCCAATCTGGCTATTGGATTCAACTCAAGAGATAGGGTGAATATTTCAGTCCAATATCTGTCCCAGGTGACAGACCTGTGTTTAAACAGCTTTAATTCAGCTCAGTCCATACATGGTCATGACATAAAGCTGTTGAATCCTCTCTAGTATAGTGGTCAGTATCCCCTCCTGTCATGTGAGATACTGGGGTTCGATTCCCTGGCGGGGAGATGGTTTGGGGGTGGTACGGTAGCGTAGTGGTTAGCATAATGCTATTACAGCACCAGTGACCCGGGTTCAATTCCCACCGCTGTCTGTAAGGAGCTTGTACGTTCTCCCCGTGTCTGTGTGGGTTTCCTCCAGGCGCTCTGGTTTCTTCCCACATTCCACAGATTAGAAGCTGTAGGCATGCCATGTTGGCGCCGGAAGAGCGGCGACACTTGCAGGCTGCCCCCAACACATTCTCAGTAACGCAAAAAGATGCATTTCACTGTGGGTGTCGATGTACTGTACATGTGACTAATAAGTAAATATCTATCTATATCTCTAAATTTTATTAGTTTGAAGAAATTATCTTGAATGGTTGCAGATATGTGCCAAGTGCAGGCAAATGGGACAGGCTTAGATGGGAATCTTGGTCGGCATGGACCAGTTGGGCTGAAGGGCCTTTTTCCATGCTGTATCACTCTATGACTCTTAACAGAAAGTGTTAGGTTACATAATAGCATACAGAATCTCATCAGGCATGACAGGGATTAAGCAGACTCAGGAAATTGTTGCCTGGATCTGCTTTGGTGGATCAACTGCACAGGGTTAGAGTCAGATTAGAAGGGTTAGCACCCAGACCTTCTTCTAACCAAAATCTAAGAAATGGCTTCCCTTTCACTAAATAACTGAGAAATCGAATTTTCTCTTTCTTTCTTTCGTTCCTCTCTCACACACACTCTCTCCATCTCTTTTACCAATGTTATCATAGTCAGCATTTCTATTCATTTTTCTTTTATTTTCCTCCTATTCCCCAAATAATCTTTCTCTTCTCTTCAGTATATATTCATTCTTACTCATTCTTCCCACAAGTTCAAAACTGTTCATATCTTCCTTCTGTTTTCCTCTTCATTACTTGCAGTGTTTTGACCCAAACTCAACATCACAAAACTGCCTTCTTAAGTTACCCTAGTTTATGTCCTACTTCGGTTAGAAATGGTCCTCCACGTCTTAACTATTCATGTTAATTTAAAGTTGTTTCATCCCTAAATAGGACGTAGTTGATGAATGCATAATAATTCAAATCAGTGACATGAAGAAAGCAATATTTCATTATTTTCCATGTACCAGAATGTACAAAGCAAACATAATGACCATGTGCATTGTTAGACTCATGCACAAAAACACACACACACACGTTATAACGTCAAGCCTAGAAACACTATGTACAGCAATACGCCACCCAAATGATCGGATATGCTCTGCCATTCGATGATTGATGATCAGGACTTCAACTCTACTTTTACACTTTTGCTCCATATCCCTTAAGCCTGTAGCTATCAAACATCTATCTTGATCCAAGAAGCTTCAATTGTCCAGACATCCATGGATGGACATTTGCATATTTCTATCATTTCTCATTTGAAAATTAGCATGCAGATTTCATCCTGGAATAGCATGGCTCTACTTGTAACATATAACCCCCTTGTTCTTGATTTCTACATCAGGGAAAATAGTTTCACCTGATCCTTTTATTAAAATCTTTATAACATCTTAAATATATTACCCAGACTCTGCTTTTAATTTGCAAAATAACTTCAAGATTTTCATCATTTTAAAATAATAACTTATGCTGTTGGTCAATTCCATTATAGATTTTCATGTATCCAGATGCTTTGGACTATCAGGACAAACAGCTTGATTCTCCAATGCAGAACTGTGAGAGTAACTACAAGATGTTATGCAACACTCTTAGTCCAGTAAAACACTCCAAGGCACAGAAGGATGTGTTAACTGTATTAAAACCAGGGAAGTTTGAGAAGTCAGAATGGAAGGAGTGCAGAAGCCTTGGGAATTTGTGGGATGAGGGGAGATTACAGAGATAAGGAGTGATACCAAGGATTTGAAAGCAAGAAAGAGGATTTTGAAATTGAGGTGTTGCTTAAGTGGGGATCAACGTGAGCACAGGAGTGAATGGGACTTCAGGCAATAGGATGTGGTCAGCTGAAGTTTGGATAACCTGAAGTTTATGGGGAGGAGTAAATGAGAGGCTGAGGGTCTCAATGGAGCTGGGGTGGGGTGGAATCAGGGGATATCATGGAAGAGAATGCAATCTGTCTTAGTGATGGTATATACAGGCCGCCCCTAATAATGCACTCTGTACTACCTCAATGCACTCTGTACTAATCCAATGTAACTGCACTGTGTAATGAATTGATCTGTACGATCGGTATGCAAGACAAGTTTTTCACTGTACCTCAGTACAAGTGACAATAATATACCAACACCAATGACCGACTTATGTACACCCTGTACACATGACCGAGCATTTGGGAGCCTGGCGGGATGGGAGAAGGTTTGCCAGCTGCCGTGGGGCTGCTGGCATCTTGATAATATCTTTATTAGTCACATGTACATCAAAACACACAGTGAAATGCATGATTTGCGTAGTGCTCTGGGGGCAGCCCACAAGCGTCGCCACACTTCTGGCGCCAACATAGCACGCCCACAACTTCCTAACCCATACGTCTTTGGAATGTGGGAGGAAACCAGAGCACCCGGAAGAAACCCATGCAGACATGGGGAGAACATACACACTCCTTACAGACAGTGGCGGGAATTGAACCCGGGTCGCTGGCGCTGTAAAGCGTTACACTAACTGCTACATTACCATGTCTGCCCTTCTTCTGCGGGGGGGGGCAATTCTGCTGCTTTCCTTCCCCACCCTCTCCTACCCCCTGAACCACAACAATCAGGGGCTGGGTTGAGCCGAGCAGAGTCAGGAGTGCTGAGCAGACTCACTCACTCACTGAGGCTGGCCGGCGGCCGCTCTTCCCGCACCTGTTTGCTCTCCCATTGTACCTGCTCCTGTGATCCTCTCCCACACACTGTTGTTGTTCATTTCTGACTTCCGAACAGTTCAGGTTAGGAACGGTTCTCAGGAACGGAACCCTGTTGTAACCTGGGGACTGCCTGTAAATGTGTTCCAAGTTCAGCTTAGGGTCAAAATGACAGGGAATGAGAACAATGATTTCGGTCTTCCAAATATTTAGACAGAGAAAAATTCTGCTCATCCTGTAATGCACACCAGACAAGCAGTCTAACAGGTTAGAGGCAGTGGAGGAGACAGGAGAGGTGAAAAGTGATGATATTAATGAGAGTCATCATGTAGATGATAACTAGGAAAAGATCAAGAACGGAGACTTTAGAAATACTAACTTGCTTTTGGGTGAGATGTTAAACTAAATTCATTTTCCTCAAATGGACATAAAGGAACTCTTGCAAGATTTTCAATGTGTTGGGGAATATTAACCAGGTAAGCTAGCAAATACTGATCCCTCATCCAACCAGGCTACCTGGTCATTGCTATTTGTAGAATTTGCTCCTTTGGCTCATCTTTGAAAAGATAAAGCATGGTAGTGTAGCGGTTAGTGTAACGCTATTACAGCACCGGCGACCTGGGTTCAATTCCGTCCGCTGTCTGTAAGGAGTTTGTATGTTCTCCCCGTGTCGGCGTGGGTTTCCTCCAGGTGCTCCGGTTTCCTCCCACATTCCAAAGACGTACAGGTTAGGAGGTTCGGAAGTTGTGGGCATGCTACGTTGATGCTGGAAACGTGGCAACACTTGCGGGCTGCCCCCAGAAGATTCTACGCAAAAGGTGCATTTCACTGTGTGTTTCGATGTACATGTGACTAATAAAGATGTTATCTTATCAGTGCGCCTTCCCTCACAAAATACATAACTGTTAACACTGCGGCTGATATAACATCCAAGCTGCACCTCAAAACAAATTCAATTTAGGATTATTTTCAATAAACAGGATGATGTCACTTATCGAGCAACACAGAGTAAAAATGTAATCTTTAAGACTATTATTTTGAAATCTTTCTAATACTTGATTACTCCTTCATTTATTTGTTATTGCTATGGACTAGGTCATGTGTTCATTCACTATAAATTCTACATAGTTTGAAATTCAGTTCTGATAATTCATGGTTTTCTTCCAAGAGTTCATCCATAAAAGTTTTGAATTTCTCACCTGTGTGACAAAACCTCCAACCACAAATTTATTTTGGGTTCATCTGATCCTTAAAAAAAAAAGCCCTTGTTGGAATATGGGAAAATCTCATACCATTCTGATCCCTGAGGGAGTTCAAATCTTGTAATATAATACAACATCTTGCTCCAGGCTCCACAATCTTAAAATACTGCTCTGTGTACTCTGCAGGGAATCAAAATATTTCCTACATGAATCACTTAAGATGATGCGAATGCAGCATTTAATGTCAGTGACATCGTACAATGTTCAATGACCTTAGAAACTATGCTAAGTTGCTTAATTACTTGCCTGTCTATCCGATGCATTAAGTTCATGAGTATCATCCCAGGGTCTCTTTAACTAAACAATTGGCACATATAGATAGTAATTTATGTCTGTTCAATTACTGCTTTTGCAAAATGCTCACACTTGTAAGCATGAGGATCAAACAGATAAAGTCAGGGCCTCGGTGTTAACTTCGTATGGAATAGAGCAGAGGAGGAAAAGTAATAGGCCTTCATATGGTGTAAATGGCTGTTAATGCCAGGACAAAGAGAACACACCTTCATCAGAGTACTGTAAGTGCAACAGAACGAGGAAATCCCAAGAGCAAAAGTGTTCTTTATTCCCACTTCTATGTGTACTCTCTTTTCCCAGCCCCACAACAACAATCTATTTAATGTTCATTTTATTAATATATAAATAAATAACCTCTTTCCTCTGAAATATGCCGAATAGAGAAACAAAGAGTAGAATGGGTAGCCAGGTAGGGAACTAGATAGACTGTGGTATACAACTTCATATTTAGATGTGAAACATAAACCTTATGTATATATCATAAGTACAGTAAAATATTTTTTAAATTTTATGGTTAGTAAAGACACAATAATCTGTATTGATTGATGAACTGTGCCTTGGATTGTTAATTGCCATAACAAGTTCATGAAGTTGTAGAATGTAACCATAGACATCAACTCTTGACAAAACTGTATTGATTTTCCTGCCAACGCCTTGATAGACTGAATTTGTTACAAACATCCTTGCTCTTACTTTGATTTGAATGCAGAAATCCCTGCCTCCCCAGTGCCCCCCTCATCATCCACCCTAACGATATTCTTTGATGTTGTTGGTAGCTGGAGGGAAAGGCTCGAAGCTAGAACTAGAAATTCAATTTCTCTTTAATGCATGTGCAAAGATTGGTCTCCAAGTTTGTCAAGTTCAAGCTTATTGTCATATGTATACATACCCAGGGTATAAATGCCATGAAAATTAGCTTTTTGCAGCAGCAGCACAGTACGTTACAAACATGACAAACATAAGTCAACATAAAATTAAATTAACATAAATTATACATAACACATGACAAAATAAACATAGCTACATTAGTGCAAGTTGTATGTAGTGCAAGTCCAGTCTGCAAGAGGAATAGGGTACAGTGGCAGAGAGGAGATTGTATCAGGACAGAATATCCTTTACTGCCAGCAAGAAACGACGTTCTGGAGGAACTCAGCAGGTTGAGCAGCATCTGTGGAAAGAAAGGAATTGTCGATGTTTTGGGTTGAAACCTTACATCAGAACCTGAAGCATTGAAACCATCCCTTTCCTCCCACAGATGCTGCTTGACACACTGATTTCCTCCAGCAGATTGTTTGTTGCTCCAGATACCAGCATCTGCAGTCTCTTGTGTCTCCATTTTCACTTCCAGTTGTTTCAAGCTGTGTATGGACAATAAATTATCCCTTGGTCAGTACACCATTCAGGCTAGAAGTCTCCTCTCATATGGGAAACAGTGACAAGTCTGGCACTTAATCCTGGCAGGAAATCAGAAATCAACAGTGCAGCTTAGCACTGGAACTGCAGATTGTCCAGATCTACACAATGCGAGATACCTTCCCTGAGAGACATTGCAGAACCAACCAGGTTTCTAGAATAACCTGTGGTTAATTTTTCATGGCTATTCATAGAAACATAGAAAACCTAAGGCACAATTCAGGCCCTTCAGCCCACAAAGCTGTGCCAAACATGTCCCTACCTTAGAGACCTATAGCCCTCTACTTTTCTCAGCTCCGTGTACCTATCCAAAAGTCTCTTAAAAGACCCTATCGTATCCGCCTCCACCACGGTTGCCGGTAGCCCATTCCACGCACTCACCACTCTCTGAGTAAAAAACTTACCCCTGACATCTCCCCTATACCTTCTCCCCAGCACCTTAAACCTATGTTCTCTTGTGGCAACCATTTCAGCCCTGGGAAAAACCCTCTATCTACCTGATCGATACCTCTCATCATCTTATATACCTCTATCAGGTCACCTCTCATCCTCCGTCGCTCCAAGGAGAAAAGGCCGAGTTCCCTCAACCTGCTTTCATAAGGCATGCTCCGCAATCCAGGCAGCATCCTTGTAAATCTCCTCTGCACCTTTTCTATGGCTTCCACATCCTTCATGTAGTGAGGTGACCAGAACGGAGCACAGTATTTCAAGTGGGGCCTGACCAGGGTCCTATATAGCTGCAGCATTACCTCTCGGCTCCTAAATTCAATTCCACGGTTGATGTAGGACAATACACCATATGACTTCTTAACCACAGAATCAATCTGTGCAGCTGCTTTGTGCGTCTTATGGACTCGGACCCCAAGATCCCTCTGATCCTCCACACTGCCTAGAGTCCTACCATTAATACTATACTCTGCCATCATATTTGATTCCTTTCCATATTTACCAAACTTACTGAAATTTAATTACCTAATTTGACATCCCTACCTGTAAAATTATTGATGCTGTAATATAACCATGGGCACGCTTAAGGGTATGGTGTGGCACAATGGTTAAATGACTGGACAAATTATCTAGAAGCCTAAAATAACAATCCAGAGATTCAAGTTCGAATCCTATCATGCAGCTCTGGCATTTAAATTCAGTTAATAATATGCAATTTGGAAAAAAATTACCAACTAGTCTTAGTAATAATGACCACAGAAACCATCAGAGTGTCAAAGAAAGACCTGTTGAATTCATTACTATTCTTCATGGCAGGGAATCTGTCATCTTTGCTCGGTCTGACCTATATGTGATTGCCTCTTAGGTACCTGACGAAACAGCTCAGGAGGCCACTCGGTTGTATGAAGGGGCATTGGCAGTGGCCAGTAAATGTTTTAGCCTTGCCAGTGTTCTCGGATTCCCAAAAAATGAATAAATGAAAATGTATTTGCAGAATCTTGCTGTGTACAAGATGCTGCCTTTGCTTGCATAAGCTACTGAGCTTTAATGCAATTTGTTATGTGTGAAGTATTTTTAGATTCTGCAAAGAGGTGTCATAAAGGCAAGTTATCTGTTTAAACAGAAAATCTCTCAGGGAATCACTAGACCATCTTTGCATGATAAATGTTCATAAAAAGCTGACAAGGCAATCTGTTATCATTAACTTTTAAGTATGCATGGAGCATTATTATTGCTCGCCCAAATAAAGCAGTTAGTCATATTGTTATGATCATGTGATAAGGCACTTTGCTTGTTATTGGGATTTACCCCATTAAATATGCTCTATGGGGCATATCCTTCTTTCTGTTGCATTGTAAAGCAACAGGAAAAGACATTTCGACAGATCAAATTCTAAAGCGCTCAACTCTCGATTAACATGCTCCAGCTTTCAGCCCTGGGGCTGCTTCAGATGGCTGAGCCTCATCTGTTCTGAGTTTGGCTACTCGATGTAATGCCATGTGGTGGCAGGACCTTACATCTTAGGAAGTAAGGGTAATGGGAGAGAATAACTAGCACAGCCTCTCTAGATGTTAGCAAATGCTGTCCCTATTTTAGATCACAACATAGCATTGCACTGCCAACTGGGTTATTTGTGTCTTGAGGAGAATTATCTTAAAGGCCAACTTGGAGACAAGAAGGAATTTAAATAAACAATACTCTCTTAATATCTCGGTGTTAGCACACTGATAATATTTCTTTATTGAAGGTCTTTCTCTGTTTACTAAAGATTATTCACGATCAAAACAGGGTTTCAATAATATGCAGAAAATGAATAGAGTTTAAGCTTTGCATCCAGTGGAAACAACATTAAGGAAGAAACTTAGTTCTAAATATATAACGCATTGATATGTCCCAAAAGATCTAAAATGAATTCAACTGATTCACCTTCATAATACTGTTCTCATTTAATCATGAATAAAAATAACTAGGAATGTCATGTTTAAGTTGTCTACAGTTAGAAGGCATCAAAATCTACATGAATATGTAACTCATATACTGTATCTTATGTTTACCCCTGAGGCTAAATAAGAAATTCAGGTCTAATATCATTTGTTTAACAGCACAGTCTCAGTCTCAGAACCATGCATATGTAAGGGGAATCATCATCTGAAGACAGAGACAGGATACCATAATATATAGCATAAATATCACTACTATGTATATAAACACATCCCTAAGTTATTGGTTATATTTAAAGCTCATCAGAGCACAAATGGAAATGTGACATCTCCATTGGTGGAGGAAAAAACAATATATATTACTTCTGTTCTTATCTCTCTTATTCTCACCCTCTTTACTCCTAACTATAGAATTTTCCCTCAAAATTTTAACTGAAGAATTAAAAGCCAATACAAACTGGTCCAAAATACTGTTGTTGTTAAACTTTGTTTTAATTGAAAGCACATATGTTATGAAAAAGAAGTTGAACTCAACTGTGGACATGTAATTATGGACTCCCAATTATACAGTGAGAATGAAGAATAACAGTGGATCCTCAATTCAAGTAATTGATCTTCTAAAGTCACTTTTCTATAACCCTATAACAAACAGTAAAACATACTGTTTATTCAAATTTGCATTCCAAAATAGCTTCTGAAAAACTCAGACAACTTTTATCAACGTTTGCTCACATTACTTGTCTGCCACATTAGCAATGCAGTGAAACACACACCTGAGTTGAAGCTCGAACTCATACTCAGTCACTGAAACAGAAGCATTCTACCAATGATATTCTCATCTAGTTGCAGTTAAATAAGCCCCCAGTTGCCATCATAGGTGCTGGTGTGGCTGAAATCTAACTGTTCTTGGCAATATTAAAGATTTTCGTGCTGCATTTCGCTTGGAGAATGTACCAGAGCCAACTATTATCATTCATAGAACACAAAATATATTGATGCAAATAGCACATACGCTGAATGGCCAACTATTCAAAATAGGAATCTGTTAAATATACAGTATAATGAAAGATGACTGAATAGTGCAATCAGACTTTGGAACGGTACAGCATAAAGGAGTATTACTTTTCAATGTTTTTTGTTTAAATATTTAATATTAAGGCATCTTTCTAATGAACATTTTATGAATTAAGGTGTTAATTTCACTAAGTCTAACATTATCCCCATTATTTTGCCATGTGAATATAATAATCCCTTTCACACCACTGAAATATTTTAATTAAATAAGCCTGTATTTCATATGAGAATGCCCGATGAAGACTTTTCATTGTGTGAAGACGCCTCTATAACTCCAATGAGTTTTCCGTGTTTCCACAAACACTGGGGATCTGGAACCGATCCCACAGAGAGAGTCAGAAACATTCGCTAGCCATGGATAAATTCACGAACGTCATAAGGTCTGATCCGTCAAACTAGCCTGTATCCTAACAACTGAATCCAGTCCCTTCATGAATGGTGTCTCTCTCGCGGGTGCCATTGTACCCGTGCTGTAACCTATAGCATATTCAAACTTCCAGGATAAAAATATTTCATCCTAAAAGCACAAATGCCGAATCTTAAAGTTAAAAACATTTCTCCATCCTACCCTGATTTATCTGTCAATAAAGCTTTTAGCTATAAATATTAGAGAAAATACACAATGATCCAATGGCTAAATGAAAGAGATAGATATTCTTCTCAAAGGGAGAAGAACTCTTTACGTAGACATATGTGTCTCTACGGTTAAACAGATTCAATACCAGAACTGCAGAGATAATGAGTATTTATGTTATCATACGGAGAGTTTGTTTATGTGACTTACTTTACAGTCTACTACAGCTTATTTCGCATCTACTGCTCATTGTTTTTCACTCACTCAAAGCATCTAACCATATATGTGTGAATGACTGTGTGTATAACTGAGCATAGACAATGTGAGCACATTTCTATTTGCCTAGATTATTACTGCGTGTGAAGAAGAGGTGGATGTCCCTTTGTGAGTTTGCTAAAAGGTGTCTGTGTGACTGTGCGAGTATGAAGTGGAATAGTATGAGATCAAAATCAAACGCTTGCGTGTACCTTATACGCCCGTAACCTTTAAAAGTCCGCTTTCATCCACCGCTGTGTATATTTATGCGTGGTACCAGCAACATTAAATCCAATGGGTGATATGAACATGCAAACAATGACTTACTTTTAAAAGACAGATTTAAAGATAAATCAATGTCTTCTGGCATAGAATGAAGCTTAACTCAGGAAAAAAAAAGTCAGAAACTGTCGGAACTACGGGAATATCTCCCCCACGAGAAAGCTTTACTGATGTGACTAATTATTTTGCTTTTTCCATTGCACTTACAAGCAAAATGAAATGTTAACTCTTCAATGCCTTAGGGAACGATCATCAAAACCATCGGAGTCTGGCAACCGCAGCCCGAGCGAAATTGTATTCACACCTCTTTACATTCCCAACTGTGACTAGTAGAGCTGAAATCAAGCACCGCGTTCAACACTGTGATCTAATCAGATCCTGGAGAAAGTGCCCCGGAGACTCTAAACCGCTTAAAACCCCTCTTTATACGCAAGGACCATTCTTTTAAAAGTTATACCACGGGAATTACTTCCAGATTTCTAATTAGACCCGAGTTTGACACAATCTTAATTTGACGACAAAAAAAGTTTATTTAATTGGTTCGCTTAACGTCTTTTCACTTTTCTCAAAGAAAACACCTACGCACATTTGAATCCATACAGTTTGAATTTGTATCTTACCTTACCTAGCCATAGAATGTCCAATCCTCAACCGTACTGGGTAAATCCAACCACAAAACTCAGCTAAATTAAAGAGAACGAAGGAAGGACCAACAAACAAACAAAACAAAACAAAAGTCCTCTTTTGTTTCAGAAAAGGTGTGGATTGGGGGGAAGGTGGGTGAGACACATTGCCAGGGTTGGATTACGTGGCAGCATACAGCAACTAGGCGCTGGCGGCGGCTCCGTCCGACCCTCGCTGGGAATGTGTCGGAGTGGGAAGATCAGCACCAGCACTGCCGGACAGCTCCGAGTGTCTGGCGTCCGTGCGCAGGTGGGGCCGCCGTCACACGCATCAGCGCATCCAGGGAGCGAGGCTTCGAGCGAGTGTCCGCAAACCACCGCGAACGCCAAGAGATGCAGTTAACCCCAAACGCAGTTGTCATCATCTATGCAAAAGAAAGCTCGGCCGATGTGTGGGGAATATGAATTGCTCCATAACCCTTGTTGTCAAACGCTGCTTTCAGTACAAGCGAACCAATGCATTGAACAGATTCACAGTTGTTTGCGTTGCCTCTTTACCCGGCATCAATACGTTGCACTTAGTTGCTAATGAGTCCCGATGACACGACACAGGCTAAACACATATCACTTTGACAAATTTAGTTGTAGATATTGCTCTTCTCTGACACGTCTTGGGCACGTTCCCGCTGTAGATACTGATCAGAGTGTCTTAAAGACAAAAAAAACTCAGTAAGAACAAAATAATTCTGATGAACAGCCTTTTATTGCCATGTTCAATCCTCAAAGTAGTTTAAACAATAAACGTTGACGGAATTATTGAGGGAGTTGGTTTGCCGTTTGGGGATAGTGAATTAGTCCGGGGCATTTATGATCTTTTAAGATTATTTGGACGCCACCTTCTCCTAAACTGATGGTCAGTTTTATTCTGATCTTGGTCGCTACCGTGACCGATTTTGTGCACATTTATGCCGCCCACCGTTGACTTCATAAAAATGTTCATTTACAGTGGAAAGAGAAATAGAGTAAAAGTTTCAGATCCATTTCTCTTTCCACAGATGTCGAACCTGCTGAATGTTTCCAACATTTTGTTTTAGATTTTCAAAATGTCTAATTATCATGTTTATTCTGATCCATTTTATTTTAAAAGAGTATCACTGAAATCCTCTGTTTAAGGTCGCAATCTGAACAAGTTATTCGTTTTTGGAGGTAAATGTGATAATTGGGTTTAGTTTAGCTGCACACATTAGACTTAAATAAATTACAATGAAATAAGATTGAAATCTTTGCATTGCAATTTAGGCTCAAGGCACACTTAGCATTAAGATTATCTAAGAGACACATTGAAGGATGCAGTTCCCGCCATTATTCACTTAAATACTTAGAGTAATTATTGGTGCTTTTGCTTTGTAAGGTTTTATTTTCACGTCTTTCTTTTCCTTTCTATCTATGACAGATGCTATTTCCCACCTAAGCAACAAGGAAGCCTTGTCTGGATTTTTGCCTGCTGAGGGATATAGGAAGCGCTGTTTATATTAAAGCCTTCACCCATGGGCATTGAGATGTACAGGAACTGGAACAGTGCACTATGAATGTTACATTTTATATATAAAAATTCCCACTTTTGTACATTGTATTTTGGCTCTCCAAGCTGGCAGAGATTGAATGTGTTCACTAAGTGAAGTAGCACTTTGGAGTGGGTCTGTATCTTCAATTCTAATGAGAGGTTAACTCCTATCTCTACACATACTGCCTGGCCAAGAGTGTGCCCAGAATGTTATCACTCCAACAATGTTTCAGAAGGAAGATGGTGGAATTTTACCCACATTTCAAATTCCAGTGTCAAGTGTGATCAGGTTCGACTCTACTGATTCAGATAAATGGGGAGGGGAGATCTATATGGAGATGAGTCTTTCCATCTCAGAATGGGACCATGAGGAGAACAGCTAATGGGATGATTTGCCTTGTGCTGAATATTTTCTCAGCACATTGATCAGCCAAGGAGCAGATCTGAGCAAAAGCTGGAGAATCCCAGCAAATCAGAGGTAACTATTACACTCTATTTAAATGAAATGTAGGTGATTACCTCCTTTAAGATGGAGGATCACTGTAGAGGCCATTTCAAAATTCAGCCAATGGCGACGAATATTATTTTTCATTATTTTGAGCATTCATGATAATTTGTGTTTAAATATTGCAGGTATTTCAATTATTAATTAATATCAGTTAATGAAGTCAGATATTGTGGGGCACTTGTTTACCTATTCATATGAAAATAAGACAGACAGGGAAGAAGGTGAACTGGGTAGTAAAGTTAAATTTAATATTCATACTTCCTTATGATTTAGGAGGCCATTCAGTCCACTGAATCTATGTTGGCTCTTGGATCAATCCCATCAATTCCATTTCCCCACCTATTTTCCGGTAACCTATTCACTCACATGTGCCCATTAACACTCACCTGGTTCTCTGACCAGACAACCACCATAGGGGCAAGTTACAATAGCCAATTAACCTTACAACCATCACATCTTAGAACTGTGGGAGGAAACTGGAGCACCCGGGGGAAACCAATGTTGTCATGGGGTGAACATGCAAACTCAGCACTTACAGCTCCCAAGGTCAGGGTCAAACCCAGGTGACAAGAGCTGCGAGACAGCTACAAGACCTGCAGTGTCAGACTGCTGCAGATGATGCCAAGCATTGGTCATAACATGCACATTTCAGAAGGGAACAAGACTTGGGACGATGGCTGCCTCATTTTGAACTCTTGGAGAATGAATGTTTGGATAACAGCAGCTTAGTAGACTGAATGGCTTCCTCTCATGCTGTCACGATTCAATGAATATTTGAGAATGATTTGTAGAAGTGATTTTTCATTATAACACAGTGAGGTTTGAAAGGAAAAGAGTGAGTAGCAAAGAGTAAGAGAGCAATGAAAAAAGAGAACTTTTCAGAAGAGCAAAGCTCACAGTGGTACTGCTGAGGATTGGTTTGGATTTCAGTCTTATGTACCAGAAAATATCATTGAGAGTCAGTGAGAAGGTCCTTAATTGCAAGGACAGTAAATTAACTGACAAAAATAATGCTCTGGATATTGGAAATCTGAAATATAAAAGAGAAAACACTGGAAATATTCAGTAAGTCAGGCTGTATCTATGGAGAGAGATGGTTTCCAAAATATTACTTTAGTCAGTAAACATACTGGATCTCCAATCTGATGAAAGACCTGATGTTCTGTCTCCATTGATGCTACTTGGCCTACTAAGTATTTCCAGCATTTCCTGTCTTCCTCTATTCAGCAGTTTGTATGGGTAAGGTTTAAAAATCACTCAAGTACACAACTTCCTCTATTTTATTTTTCTGTTTCATTACTTTTCTATCCATTTGATAGGGAACATAAGAAACTCGATGATTTACTTGTTGAAGACAGCAGCTCTGATGTGAGAATGAAGAGAAAGATTTATATTGCCTTAATAGCACCTGCTGATCTAATAATGAAATAATTTATCCTTTAAAAGTAACTCAATTTGTAATTTATACCCCTTGTCAAGAGTTGAATAGTTAAGTTTATTTGCTTTGTGCTTGTCAAATATTGAATCTCTAGAATTTTAAAACAATAATACATATTGCTGACAGCTTATCATTTCTTTTCCCTCCCTTTTCAGTAAAGCAAACCTTCACTTACACACTTCATGCACTACATACAAATGTGATCCTATAATTCATAATGATTGGGTAGTTAGCTTGTTCATAAGTGAGTTTTAAAATGATTGAGTTTTGAGAAACCTGTGTAAAATGGGCACAAAATGGACTGTAAAGATAGCTTTCAGGCCAATAAGTTTGTTTTTGGTTGTTAGCACTGAACATGTCGAAGAGTATCAGCCATTGGTTTTACTCACCTCCTCGCGTTTGGTTCCATTGACTTCAAAAATAAGTAATGCGGGGAAATACATTCAACTTTGGCTTGTGTTCAGTCTAACAATCAAAAGTAAATTTATTCTTCTAAATATTCAGTGTACTTTTCATCTTTATTTTTCTAAATGGCACTCAGTCATTGGGGAAGGAGTAGAGATTTTGTTTACAGTGCTTTCTAGCAGGACGTGCTCAACATTAATCGACTCAGTGATGTTCACTTGGGACAATGCCAGGACCACTTGGCTGCAGAACCCACTACAGACTTGGTCCAAGCCTGGAGGAAAGAGCTGAATTCTGGAGATGAGGTGAACTTGGCTGCTCCTAAACTCGCATTTGGTGAGTGTGATAGAAAGGAGCATGATAATGTTGAAATCACTGGGAAGTGGGGAAACTCTCCACAAGCTGGAGTTGTATACTGCATAAAGGAAGATGGTTTTGGTTGTTGGATGTTATCCATCCCGGCCTCAAAATGTTGTGGCTCGTGTATCTCACAGCTGTGTTCTACACCCAAGTTATTCAAATGCTTCCTGGATGATCTTCCATAAGGTCAGGAGTGGGCATATTTGCACAATTATCCATTCTCAACTCCTCATAAAATGTACAGCCCTTGCCCTAATGCAGCAAGACTTGGACAGCATTCAACCGTGGAACAATGGACCAAGTTTAGTGCGTACACACAACTGTCAGGCAATGATCATCTCCAATGAGTAAGAATCTAATTAGCTTCCCTCAACATTCAATCACATTAATATCACTGAGTCCCCATGAAATCTTGAGGAGTGGGGGGCACTTCCTAGGTCAAATGCTAGTTAGTACAAGGCTAAGTGTCTTGCAGTGAGTGACTCCGCTCCTGACTTCTCAAAGCCTTTCCACCATTCACAAGGTAAAGGTCAAGAATATTTGCCACTTGACTTGAGTGGAAAGCCAACAATACTCAAAGCTCAACACCATCCAGCCTGTTTGATTGGTGCCCATTTACTCCCTCTATCTTCAGTGTGCATGAGCTCCAGTGTGTACCATCAACAAGATGCACTGCAACAACTCACCAAAGTGCTTTCAACAACACCTCTATGTTCTAGAAGAATAAGGGTAGTTGGTAAAATGAGCAGAGCAATAGCAGATGAAATTTGATCCTGATAAGTGAGAGGTGATGCACTTTGGGAGGACTAATAAGCATAGGGCATACACAATCAATGGTAGGGTCTGAGGGAGTATTGAGGAACACAGGGACTTAGCTGTACAAGTCCAAGGAAACCTGAAGGTGGCAGCAGAGGCAGATAAGGTCATTAAGAAGCCATACGGATACTTGCCTCATTAGCTCTGGCACTGAACATAAGAGCCGAGAGATTAGGATACAAGTTTGTAAATCATTGGCTAGGTCACAGCTGGAATACTGTGTACAGCTCTGATCACTATGCTGTAGGAAGGATGTGATTGCAGTTGAGAGGATGCAGAGGAAATTTATCAGGCTGTTGCCTGGGATAGAGCATTTTGGAAAAGAGGAGAGCCTGACTAGGGTAAGTTTGTTTTCCTTAAAGTGGAGGAGGCTAAGAGGGGGACCTGACATTGATGTACAAAATTATAGGAGGCACATGCAGGGTCAATAGTGGGAAACTTTTCCCAATGACAGAAGTGTCCAAACTAGAGGGCATGGGTTTAGAGTGAGGGTAGAATATTTTCACCCAGAGGGAGGTTGGAATTATGGAACACACTGCCTGAGGTGAATGCATATACTCTCGCAACACTTAAAAAGTATCTAAACGAGGATTTGAATCACCACGGTATATTAGGCTACTGACTAAGTGTGTATTCATGGGATTAGCATAAATGGGTGCGGACATGGTGAGCCAAAGGCCTGTTTCTGCATTGTGTGACCATATGACTATATTCCCTAACAACTGCCATAAAGGAGCAGCAAGTTCCTCTCCAAACTGCGGTAGTCAGACAAAGTCAACATGGTTTTCCTGACACAGAAATCATGCTTGACCAATTTATTGGAGTCCTTTGACAAAATAACATGCTGTGGATAAAGGGGAACCAGTGGGTGTACTTCAATTTCCAGAAGACTTTTGAAAAGGTGCCGAATATCATTGGAGAAAATAAAAGCTCGTGATGTAGGTGGTAACAAGTAGATAGAAGATGGCTAACAGGATGCTGAGAGTAGATAAAAATTGCACTTTTTTTCTGGTTGGCATGATATAATGGGTGATGTACCGCAAGGATTGGTGCAGGAGCTTGAACTTATTTACTTACCAAATGAATTGAATTCAGGGACCAAATATATACCTGCTAATTTTGCTGATGACACAAACACAGATAGCAAAGTAATTTGTGAAGAGAATAAAAGGTAGCTACAAAGAGGTGGGTAGGTTAAATGAGTGGGCAAAGATCTGGCAAATGGATTATAATGTGAGGAAATGTAAAATTATCTAGTTTTAGTATGAAAATATGATATTATTTAAATAGTGAGAGAGCACTGAAATGCAGAAGGAACTGGTAGATTTGCAAAAGTATGCAGGTGCAGCAAGCTATCTGGAAAGCTAACAGATTGTTATTGTTTAATGCTGGGGAATTGAATACAAAAGTAAGAACATTATGCTTAAGTTACATAGAGCTTTGGTGAGACTAAATCTGGAGTATTGAGTAAAACATTGGTCTCATTTAAGGAAGGACATTAATGAATTGGAAACAGCTCAGAGAAGATTTACTAGACTGACACTTGGAATAGGCAGGTTATCTTATGAGGAAATATTGGACAGGCTAGCCTTGTATCCATTGGAGTTTAGAAGAGGGAGAGGGGGCTTGATTGAAACATATAAGTTTCCCGAGGGTGGAAGCAGTGTGAATGAGGAGAGGATGATTCTTATTGTAGAGAAATCTAGATCTAGGGTGTCAGTGTTTAAAAATAAAGGAGACACAAGAGACAGCAGACACTGGAATCTGGAATGAAAGGAAACTGCTGGAATAATTTAGCAGGCCAAGCAGCATTTGTGGAGGCAAAGGGATGGCTGATGTCTTGGGTCCTGATGCAGGGTCTCAACCTGAAACAACCAACCCTTTGCCTCCACAGATGCTGCCTGACCTGCTGATTTCCTGCAGCAGTTTACCTTTTGCTTTATAAATAAGGGATTGCCCATTTAAGATGGAGATGAGATGGAATCTTGACTGAGTGCCACGGGCCTTTGAAACACTCTTCCTCAAAGCTACACAAAAAGATGTACATGTGACTAATAAAGATCTGATCTGATCTGATCTGATCTTATCTTATCTTATCTTATCTTTTAAGGCACAGTCAGATCAACAGTCAGCAAATATTACCATGGGTACACAGGGCTACGGTTACTATCAGATCAACGGTCGCCTTTCTAAATGGCCTGCTCCCGTTTCTAATTCATATGCTCGTAAACCCTTCTGCTTTGGAAATGTATGACCGCAAATACTGTGACACTTCAAAAAGATGGCTCACTTCGACTTTCTGACCTTAAACCTTGCCTTTTCAAGGTTAATAACTGCTGTCCTAGGCAATGATGCTTACATCCTTTGTGAGAATATTAAAAGCTTATTCAATGATTAGCTGAGCCCTTAGGGACTCAAAGTATTCTTTGCCAGGGTGGTTGATTCCATTCCAAGGAAGTGTAAGAAATTTATCTGACCCAGAACTAGACAACAAGAAATTGACTGAGGTTCTTGTTCTTTTCTGATCATTAACAGCAAATCCTGGATTAACTTTAGGTAAGGTGGGCTAGACTGCGAATGGGAAGCATACTGGGAGATGTCCTAGTTGCCATCAAGGTCATGTCAACAGTGGAGGAGAAGAAAGGGGAGGAGTGGAAGGAATGAAATCTGCCATTGAAAGGAAGACAGTACATTGCAAACATTATTATTATCCAGGAACACAATTAATTAATTCTCTTTCTAGTCTAAAGATATTGAGTCTAATTGTAGCTTTTCTATAGTTATCACTACTGATAAGGAAAGACTGTCCATTTATTGGCTGACGAAGTGCCATAGGGAATGTCAAGATTCTATTATAATCTGTTTAAAGCCATTCTGCTCCACTATATGTTGCCCTGGATCTCCATAATTAGTGTATTTCATGGTGTTATTTTCTTACTTGTTTTTGCTGATCTCTAAGAGTCCCCCTCACTTTATTTATTGTGCTCTCCATGTTCCCATGATGTTGTTGACATTGGGATTCAAAAGTTTAAACTGCAGTTCATTCTAAATTACTGGTCTTCACCCGGTGATTTTCTGGTTATAAGTACTTAATCTGGTGATACTGTGATACAGTCTGTTCCTTTTATTATTCATAAAATTGGAATACTTTTCTATACATTTGAGTTGCTTTGTTTTATCTAATTAAGTTGTCAAGATCCTGCACATTGCCAAAATGTACCAGGGATGACTCTAGGATCTGTTACAACTTATACAAAAGTTTCTGAACTGTTTATTAGTCTGGATTCCTGTGTGGTTTCTCTCTAATGATAACATATTAGAGAGATAACGTAAAATTTCCATTTCCCACTCTGAGGCAGGAACTTGTAACTTGTATGTGAGATGAACAAAAAAAAACATTTTGAGCAGCTTTGAGCATTATATTAATGGCCCTGTCATTCAAAATGAGGTATATTTTGTAACCTTTTCAGAAACATTTTAATCTTAGTCACTTTTTGATTTGATGCTAAAGAGTATAAAATTGTAGACACATGTTAGATGAGTCAGTTTGACCTGAGTATCTGATATTTGGGTCATCTATTGAAAGGATGGGAAAGGCAGCCTTTGGAAAGAAGTCCATTAAGTTGAAAGATCTTTGATCATCTCATTTCTCTCCAGAAGCAAAATACTGCTGACCATGGAAATTAGAAACAAAGCAGAAATACTCAGTGGGTTACACCACAAATGTGGAAAGAGAAATGGGGGGGGGGGGGGGGGGGGATGATTTTTTTTGGTTAATGACCTTTCTTCAGAACCAAGAAAAATGAAAGGTAAAGTTGCAGAGAAACTGGGGTCAGGAGGGAACATGAAAAGGTTTGTGATAGGATAGAGGGTAGGAATGATTAAAGGACAGAAGGTGAAATGGAATCTGGTCAAAGTGGATGGTAAAGGTATTTGTGGATAACAAAAGGTGAGGAATGGTGATAAAGAGGAAATCCAGAATTTGCAGCAAGAAAATACCAAGAGTGGAAGTGTTGATTATATGTAACTGTTGAAGGCTGCAGTATGACAAGTTGGAATGTGAGGTAGAACCATAGAACCATAGAACACTACAGCATGGAAAACAGGCCATTTGGCCCTTCTAGTCTGTGCCAAAACTTTATTCTGTTAGTCCCATTGACCTGCACCCAGTCCATAACCCTCCAGACCTCTCCCATCCATGTATCTATCCAATTTATTCTTAAAACTTAAGAGTTGAGCCCGCATTTACCACGTCAGATGGCAGCTCGTTCCATACTCCCACCACTCTCTGAGTGAAGAAGTTCCCCCTAATGTTCCCCCTACACCTTTCCCCTTTCACCCTAAAGCCATGTCCTCTCGCACTTATAGGTGTATAAGTGAGGTGTTGCCTTACGTTCAGCTTTGATGGATTTGTAGAAGCTGAAGGTGGAGGAGCTAGAGTGGGAATGGGTTGGTGAATTAAAGTGACAGACAACTGGAAGGTCAGGGTTATGGTTGCAGATTGAATGAATCCTGTGCTTGGTTCCCCTGATGTACAGAAAGTCACACCCTGAGCAGTGAATGCAATACACCGAGTTAATCACCCTCACTATTCTGTTTAAATTCTTAAGGTGTGGTTTTACAAAGACCAGCTGACTGGTGTTTCCTGGATCCACCATTAAGTGTCAAATAGTCTGTGAAATTACACTCAGCCAGATACGTTTTTCATATAATTCTCTTATTTATCTTTCCTTCTTTCCTCCATGAGTCAACACATTTCAGTTTTGTTTCATGGAGTAGGTGATATCCAGTGCCCAACAGAGTGCTAATTCTCCTGCCTGGGTTTGAGCATTGAGAATTGCAACCTTTTTGATTGAACGTGCTACCTTTGAACACCTGCTTACCAAAATGGAACATAATCGGTAGTTATTATAAAGATCAGCTTGTACATGAAGTCTATCCCACAGTGCGATGCCTAGAAAATCATGACACGACATCACCTTGCCCCTTAACCCACTCTCACTCACCTCAGCTACATAATCTCCTGGCAGAGGATGGGTAAGATAGAGAAATCAAAACAAGGGCAATAATTGAAAAGTATTCAGGGAGGTATGGAACTGGAATTGGTTTATTGTTGTCACATGTACTAAGATACCGTGAAAAACTTTTTTTTTGCATGCCATCCAGACAGATATTTCAATGGAGGCAATATGAACCCTAGCTGATCTATGATATTAGATTCGACCATGTTTTAAAGTGATTTTATTCTGCTTCACTGTAATTTTTTTTCTTTCCATGTTAATAGCTTACAATTGGACTTTGTGTGCAATCTATTGGTGCCTCAAAAGTTTATTGCCTGCTGTAAGGTGCAGTGCAATTGCAGCTTGGATGTGTAAGCAAATAGCTTTGAATTGTGTGGCAAGAGGTTGCACATTTTAGACCATCGAATTAAAATAATTGCCCGAACTTGTTGAAAAACAAACAATAAAGGATTTTCTAAATTTTTGGATGCTTAATGAACCCAGTCAGCCTGGTCCACTTTTGACTCATACACTGATACTGAAGCAGGTGTTATGTTAATAAAGTTATTTTAAACTGGTATGTTAACATAACCTCTGGCCATGGACTAAAATGTAATCGAGCTAAATTTATGAACGTTTGCTATAGAGTGGGACATTTGTTGGATATACATTCTGGAATACTATTGATTGGGCATTTATTAACACTTAGTGAGCAAAGATATTTTGCTGGTAATGTATACATATAAAATTAGTTAAACATATTTTAGACTAGGGTTAAGCAATAGATCTTACAAATAAACAAGACTTTACTGAAGTGGCTTTGGTGTGTTTGAATAAATGGAAAGAAATAAGGGAAAGCTTGAAGAGGCCTTTCATCACCAGCCAAATAAGTACTATCTTTAAGAGCTGCCTCTTGAAACACCAATGTAACAAAACCCTAAAATTCTGCTTCCTGGACACTAGTTGGAGCATAAATATCAAGTAAAATATCAAGGGGAACCCTGCTGATCTTCTGAATAATGTCATGAGGCTTTCTGTACACCTGAAGGGGCAGAGGGGGCTTCAACTTAATTGCACTTTCTACAGTTCTTGGAGTGAGATTTGAACTATTTGCTTTCTAATTATAAGGCATGAGAGCTACCATTGAGTCATGACTAACAAAATATCAACTGTCCCTACAATGGATTACTTTTCAAGCAAAGAGCTAATAAATCCCCAGGCACTAAAGCACTGCAGGTATTTGGGATGCAAGAAGGTTTTGGCTGGAGCTATTAATGAAAAAGGCTTTGTGTTTATTTTCCATGATGAAGGCTGCAATAATTGTGAGGATATGCCCTGTGTTGCACTCAGGAGAGTTACATTGATGATCTAACAGACCAGCAATTAACTGGAAAAAAGACACGAAGAAGATGCTGAAAGGCTGAGATAGGTTTCTCACCTTATCTGAGGGGGTACAATGCCTCACAGCTCCCAGGACCCAGGTTCGATCCTGACCTTGGGTGCTGTCTCTGTGGAGTTTGTATGTTCTCCCTGTGACAACCTGGGTTTCCCCTGGGTGTTCCAGTTTCCTCTCACATCCCAAAGACATGCCATTTGGCAGGTTATTTGGCTACTAGGCGGCAGGGAGGAAAGGCAGGGAGTTGATGGGGATGTGAGAAGAAAAGATGGGATTGGTGTGGAATTTGTGCAGATGGGTGCTTGGGTGGCATGGGCATGGTGAGCTGAAGGGCCAGTGTCTGTACTCTATGACAATGTGACTCAAAATTCATTCAAGGTATGTACTACTTTTGTGCATTTAAATTCTTTTCATAATTTAACAATGATTGAACATCAGGGGGTGTGGGTTAGGAGGAAAGTTCAAAGTGAGTCATAGTCATAGAGTAATAGAGCACAGAAACAGGCCCTTCGGCCCAACTCATCCATGTTGACCAAGGTTCCCACCTAAGTTAGTCCCATTTGCCTGCATTTGGCCCATATCCCTCTAAACCTTACCTATCCATGTACTTATCCAAATGGCTTTTAAATGTTATTTATAATATAGACATTGTTATTCATAATAAAGACACTCATTTCATCCATCCTGATATTAATATGAAGGATATCTAAGTTTTCAGGTGCTCTACAGCATCTCACCTGACTAACCTCACTTCAGATGCAAGGGAACTATTCTCACCTTGCCTGCGTATTTATTTGTAAAACCTGGGTCCAAATTAGTTTCTGTTTGGTAAACACTTGTATACCCTTTCAAATAAAACTCAATAAAGTATGGAAATCCTATTGCCCAGTGAGGTATGTTGATGTCACCTCTACTGTTATCCTGCCTTGATTCAAAGAACTCATTGGGGAAGGAACGTATAATTTTTATTATCTGTACACTTGGCTTCATACCAGAAGATATCTTTACCAGCTACACCATTGGGAAAATAATAGTTGCTTCTTGAATTAACTAATCTCATATGTTTAGGGATGTCACAGGCCATCTTATTTTACTCATGTAATGATTTTTAATCATTTCAATTAAAAACAAGGTAATGTAAATAGAGTAAATTTAATGTCAATTGTACACTGCAAGAACGAAAGCACCTTTGCATAATCCTGTTTCCCATCACCTTGCTACATATGGCCTAGAATTACAAGCTAAGTCCAGGCCACTGGGCAGCACAGTAGCATAGCGGTTAACGTAATACTATTACAGCGCCAGTGACCTGGGTTCAATTCCCGCTGCTGCCTGTAAGGAGTTTGTACATTCTCCCCGTGTCTGCATGGGTTTCCTCCCACATTCCAAAGATGTACAGGTTAGGAGCTGTGGGTGTGCTCTGTTGGTGCCAGAAGAGTGGCGACACTTGCGGGCTGCCCCCAGCACATTCTTAGCAATGCAAAAAGATGTATTTCATTGGGTGTTTCAATGTACATGTGACTAATAAATAAATATCTATAATTGTAGGCCTTGCTAATCATTTGGACCAGATACCAGTCCCATTTGTTGGAAACTCTGTGGTCTCCACACAAAAGACTTCCTGGAAATAACTAAATAGAATATAGAACAGTACAGTAGAGCAACAGGCCCTTTGGCCCACAATATCTGTGCCGAACATGATGCTAAATTAAACTAAATCTCTTCTGCCTGTACATGATCCATATCCCTCCATTTCCTGCATATTCAAGTGTCTATCTAACAGCCTCTTAAACGCCACTATCTGCTACCACCATTACCTCTGGTAGCCCATTCTAGGCTTCCGCCACTCTGTGTAAAACCCTTGACCTGCATATCTCCTTTAAACTTTCCCCCCTCACCTTCAACACATGTCCTCTAGTATTTGACATTTCTAGCGGAAAAAGATGACTGTCTACCCTATTAGTGTCTCTCATAATTTTATAAACTTCTATCAGGTCTGCCCTCAGCCTCCGATGCTCCAGAGAAAACAACCCAAATTTCTCCAACCTCCCCTTATAGTTCATACCCTTTAATCCAGGCAGCATCCTGGTAAACCTTTTCTGCACCCTTTCCAAAGCCTCCACATCCTTCCCGTAATGAGGTGACCAGAACTGAATAAAATACTGCAAGAGCGGCCTAAATCTTTGAATGTTTCTAGAATTTTATAGGGCAGTACTCTGACTGAGGCCTATTGACACCTTCTACCTGAGTTTGCAACCTTCGTGTGAAATCTGAAGTGAGACTTTCACTTTGAAATCCATCCTTGCCAACTGTTATTCTTTTTCTGATCCCTGTTTTATCTAAAGGTTTACCCTTCTCTTACTAATTTTGTATTTTGTTTACTTGTAAAAGAAATCAGCTCCTTAATCTCAATAAATTTGTGAAATCGCTTTTTATCTCATCAGTTTTCTCTACTAATTTTCTGGTTTTTCGTCTTGCAAATGTTGACCTTTCTTCGGATCTTGCGGACAGTCTCTGCTTACGTGCCATATTGGCACTGTTCGTGATCGAGCTGAGGTAGAAAGAGCTGATGGGTTAATTGATCAGAGGGAGAGAATTGCAGTCAAACTTGATCCAGTTCCCAGACACACTCCAGTAGAATTAAGCGTACCAAGTTCATGGGCCAATTTTCTTCCCTGTAGTCCATCAATCAATTGGATTCACCTCTATTACCTTGGCTGACAGAGAATAGAATCAGGGCATATTACTGGCTTAAATGAAAAACAGGATGATGCTGGAGGAACTCAGCAAGCCAGGCAGCATGCATTAGTTGCTTGCTTTGCAAGGTTCATGGATAAATATACCAAGCTATTTATGAAGACACATTTAATGGGTCACCATCACCAAACCCAGAACTAAGGTCGCTGGAATTAGATTTCCCAGGAAATTTCAAAAGGTCATTGGTCATCGAGAGGTGATCTTATAGAGGTGTATAAAATCATGAGGGGCATAGATGGGGTGAATACATTCAGTATTTTTCCCCAGTTTGGGGAATCAAGAACTAGAGGGCATTTAAGGTGATAGGGGAAAGATTTAATAGGAACTTGAGGGGAAAGTTTTTTTACACAGAGGGTGGTATATATGTGGAATAAGCTGCCAGAGGACGTGGTAAAATAACAACTTCTAAAGGACTGTTGTACATGGATAAGAAAAGTTTGGAAGGTTATGGACCAAACGCTGGCAAATGGGAACTAGCTTGGATGGGGCATCTTGGTCAGCATGGACCGGTTGGGCCAAAGGGTCTGTTTCCATGCTGTATGTCTGTAAGGTCAGGTATTTGAAGAGAACTAAAATGCAGGGAAATGAGTGGGGGTTGGAGAGGGTGGAAATCTGTCTCAGGTTGGGGTAGGGAGGGCAGCTGGGATGTAGTAATAACTCTTACTTGGAGCCATCAGAGGTGGGATGGACTGAATGTTCTCCCAGCCCTCTCCCCACAATAATCCATACGTAGCACGTTCAACTTGCTGCTGTTTCATTCTCCTTTATGACTCCACGGATAATGCAGCCAAACAGATACAATTCATGATGGTGAGTGGGAGCCGTGTGTAGGTAATGGCTGAGTCTAACAGCAGGGGGACTACTTTTATCGTCCAGTTACTGTGCTAATGCAGCAACACACAGCAGCCAATATGAATGCAACAAAGTCCAATGAAATAATGCCTATCTATTTTAATGACATTAGGTTAGTGCAAAATGTCACCACGGACTCTGGGATTAATTCCTCACACTTTGTTATTGACGCACGTCTCTGAAACTTAAACAGCAGGCTCTAGCCATTTTGAGTATCAAATATCCTTTGATAACCATGTTTGTTCAGTGCTAAATGCTCGTTTGTGTTTACCTGAGGAGACAGGCATGTTTAACATCTTCCTTGACAAATACAGCATGCCCAGGATACTTGTCTAAGTTATGTGCTCAAACGTTCAATGTGGTAGCAATCCGTTATTATTAAAGTTGAGGACAATAGCAATTAAGACTAAGTATCCTCTTTACCATGAGTTATTCCTGCACCATTCTGCCTGTTTCCTGATTGACGCAATCGCACAATTTCTTTCAATCAACCGCAATGTTGCTTGCCATCAGAGTTCAGGAGGATAAGTCAAATGGCTGCTTTGGATAATTTTATTTTGGAAGAGTTTGTTAATCTCTGGCAGGACTGCTGCTAATTTTCCTTCATCACTGTTTTTGTTTACAACACTTCAGACGTTTGTGTGGGCAGCAGCAGAAGGTGGCTGGTACTGGTGAGGGAGATGCATGGATCATTTCAGTGGCCCTGCTGGCCACGATCCCAGTGATATCCAAGGCAACATACCCTTCAGTTCAGAAGTGATATTTAATCCCTGTTATTAATTCAGCATGGCTGGATGAGCAATCATCCATCTGGCAGCTAACAAGTGCCTGAGAAATAATAGATTTCTATTATGACGGTCATTCCAATTCATCAGGATTCAAACTCATTTGTGTTTCAACAATGGGTACCTTTGTTTTATCGGAAGAGAATCTGTTACTTTTGTTTTCCTCCAACTCCACCATTCCAAGGAGGACTGGAATACACAGGTGCTGTCTGCGTTCTCATCCTGGGATTAAGTATTCGTAACTGTTTACCTTCTTGTTCACTTGGAACAATGTGGGAAGTATTGCGAGGGTTTTTAAAGTGCCTGGCTGAAATGTGAATGCTCCTGTTATGGCTGTAATCACTAGGAGGGTAGCGGGAAGGGGAGGCCAGTTAACCTCTCAAAACTGGTTCACCATTCTGTGAGATCGTGCGCTGATATGTGGCCATATAACTCCAACTATCTGTGGTTAACAAAAATCCAGCGACCTCTGATCTTGCATCAGTTCACCAACTGCTGTTATAAACACCTACCATCCTTTTAGTGTTTCTGTGCTCCTGGCTCTATTTTTTATTCTGTGGCCCAATCCTTGACTCCCCAACCAAGGGAAGTAGTTGAAACAAACAATCTACTGGAGGAACTCAGCAGGTTGAATAGCATCTGCAACTCCTTTCCCTG
The DNA here is from genome assembly GCF_009764475.1 of Pristis pectinata. Classification (NCBI taxonomy): domain Eukaryota; kingdom Metazoa; phylum Chordata; class Chondrichthyes; order Rhinopristiformes; family Pristidae; genus Pristis; species Pristis pectinata. The sequence continues at coordinate 21,770,763 of NC_067431.1, read as the reverse complement.
TAAAGATACTGATTTCCTTCAGTAGATTGTTCATTGCTCCAGATTCCAGCATCTGCATTAGCTTGTGCCTCCGGGGGAAATAGTTTCCTTTCTGTTAGTTACCCACAATAGCTTGTCAATTTGATTACATTGCCCCTTAATCTTAGATTCTGTGGAATACACCCCTAGTTTATGTATTGGGAGGGGATAGATAGCCTTCAGATGGAGCTAGGATCTTGAGCTGCCAAAGCACACTGAAGCTGGAAGATGAAGATGACCATACCTTCTGCATGCTTATGTCCAACTGGAGAACAGCCCAGTATTTCAAATTGGAATTGTACTAATGGGATTAAAACCCCATAACATCCAACCCACAGTGAGGTAGCCGTAACCAAGTCAATGGCTCTTTTCACCTTGGAGATATTGGAGATGGGGTGTCGTCCCGAAATCAATTTTCCCTTTCCGTCCGCTGTAAATAACACAGTGCCACAAGGTCGATTCGAACAAATACCTTTATTAGCAGTGCACCGCTAGGAGAATTCTCTTCAGCACTCACTAAGAGTCGCTTCCTGAGTTCTCCCCGAACAAAGGGCAGACAGACATTTATACAGGAATTGTCACGCACATCCCATGCAAACGGCGCCACGAGTTTCAGTCAAGCTATAGAGATCCCGAGACAGCTATCACACCTTTTGTCTTAGTATAATTGAGTTATAATCAAGGCTTTCAAAGGCAGGTATCACCCTTCATTGTTCAGACCAAGTCTTCACCTCGATGTTAATTACATTCAGTATCGCCATTGTCTGACATATCGGAATGGTTCGTTACCCGAAACAAAGGCAGTTAACGTACTTAACATTCCAACCTAACTAGTGGGTCAGCAGCTTGCTAGTCCTTGCTAAAGAAATATAAATGCATAGATATATATTTTGTTTGCCAGTTATAGGTATGGTTGCAATTCTTAACCCTTCACTTCCTCAGGAGGAGGGGGAAATCATTGTAATGAAGGTCTCTCATTTCCTTAATACAGGTCCCTGTGTGTACACTTTACAAATAAAGTGCACAGACTGGCACTGGGGAACTGTTCCCTTCCCTATTCCAGAAAGGACGAAGTTACTCTCAGATCACTACTGGATCCCTAAGAAAGATCAATCTGCTCAGCTCAGGGAAACCTCAGACTTGAGAGTTTACTGACAGACTTGTGTTGCTATTGGTAGAGATTTCCATGAATTATTCCTAATTTCACGGAGAAATTCATCAAACATCCCAGTTGAATTGAGGTCGTAGGTAAAAATTAATGATGGATATATGGTAAATTTGCTGTAAATTCCTTTGTTATTTCAGCAATTTACCACCTCAGTTGAAATAGTAACTGACAGATTTTATTTGAATGCATTAGCATACTTGTTACTGTTATATTGTGCACTGTTGACCCAAACAAATCTGCTAAATGTTTCCAACTTCATGAATAAAACTTTCCTCCAAGCAATGATGTGACTTAGACAGATAATGTTGGATAAGATGAGGGTTTGTGTACAAGTTCCCAGTGATCAATGCAGCCGGTAGGTAAACACTGTCCTTTATGATTGGGGAAATTCACCAGTCCAAACCGCGGACCAAGAGTCTGGTTGGTAGGCAGCTGGTGTTGGGCTGGTAGAGCTGCTGTCTTGCACTTCCAGCGACCTGGGTTCAATCCTGCCTTCTGGTGCTGTCTGTGAGGAGTTTGCACATTCTCCCTGTGACCACATGGGTTTCCCACAAGTGCTTTGGTTTCTCCCACATCCCAAAGACACGTGTGTTGGTAGGTTAATTGACCACTGTAAGTTGCCCTTCGTGTATCGGTGAGCAGCAAATTCTGCGGGGAGTTGATAGCAATGCGGGAGCATAGGTTACTCCAAAAGGAATATTGCATAGGGCACAATGTCATTCCATGTGCATCTGATGCTAAGCTCTCAGTAGATGTGTAACAACAACTTGTGTCGGGAAGTGACCTGTCAAATCTCTGGATGATAGGAATTGGCCTGAATTTCAATTGCCAAAGCACATTTTCAATCACTTGATCCTGAAACAAACATTGCTATGTAATGGAATTTCTAGCCCATGATGTTTTTTTAGCAACTGGTCCTCTGTTTGTGAAATAAAGATCCTCATATGTTCGTTGCACACAAGTAGATATTCTCCCCCACCCTGCTCCCTTTGCCCATTTCATCATTTCAGACCACTTTTCTAACCATACAATTCAGCTGTTTCCATAAAAGGTTGCAAAATTTTACCTTAATTATGTTCTTACAACAAAATATTTCAGCCAATTTAAAGCTAATTTCATGGTCAGAATCATTTTCTATTGCAAAGGTCAACTGGAGGATATCAGACTTGGGAAGATGTGGCACCTGCCAGGCACAGCAATGTGTTGTGATTGATAAATGCTTGTCTGCATTTGATAGAGATAAGGGTATTGAGGATCTGGAACTCTGTCAGGTAGATCAAGTTGACAGAGCAGCCATAATCCTGAAGTCCCAGACCACCAGGTTCAGAATAGTTACTTCTGTTCAACCATTCGGGTCTTGAACCAACCAGCAAAACCCTAATCACTGCAGGTTAGCAAAACCATGACCACTTTGATCACTTTGCATGACAATGGACTTTGTTCTTTGTTGTTCTAATTGTGTTCCTTCTTGTAAAAATTGTGTATAATTTATGATTTTCTTGTGAATGCTGCTTATCTGATGCTATTTGCCTGTGATGCTGCTGCAAGTAAGTTTTTCATTGCACCTGTGCATAGACATTCTTGTGCACATGATAATAAACTCCACTTTGAACTTTGAATGCATTGGGAACGAATCAGAGGCCTGAAGGACTGCAGCTTGATTACCAAATAGGGGAAGAACCCATTTGACTTTGTTTTTAATCCTTTCAGTTTGAAAGAGAGAAAAAAGTGGCTAATAGATGTTGGAAGGTCCACAATAAGTCACTCAAAAGTCTTTCCAAATAAAAAGCCCTTCTTCTTGAACAGGTCTGTAAAGCCTACTGACAACTCTATCTGAATATACAATAGTACTAAAGTACTGAGTGCTACCAGAAGCAGAAAGGAATATTTAGCACATTGAAATGTTAATGGTGTGTTAATGGGAAATTATATTTAAATTATACACAAATAGCTCTTATGGCCAAGTAAAGTTGTGCCTGAAGGGCAGAAAATATATTTCTGAATTAATATCATATTCTTGGTCAGAGTCCAGTTAGGTTATTGAAGCTGAATAAGTTGCATGAATAGTGTGTTGATAGAGAATATAAATTTCATAGCACACTACAAATACATTTTGCATTACAGGCAAATCAGTGATGATCTCAAGAGAATTTATTGTCCTTTGAGGATTTTGTTAACTTCATAGCTGCTTCCCCCACAGCTTCCATTTTAGTAAATGCATCAGCAACTGAGCCACGTAAGCCCAGGAGGTCAATGCGAAATTATATCGTCCCATGCGCCCATCTCCTGACTCCCCATGTTCGCTGACCTAGATTGGCTAAACAATGTCTCGGTTTTAAAATTTATATCCCTGCTTTTAAATCTCCCTGTGGACTCATGCCCTGAATCTCTGTGCCCTCGTTCAACCCTTCCAAGATACTGGCACTTCTTCAGTTATCGTTTTGGCCTCTTGAGAAACCTTGATCTTAATTGCCCCAAGTGTGGGGTCAGGAGTCTGCCCAGACCTTCTTCTGCTGTGGTTCTGTCCTAACGTTCTCTTACTAAATTTCCCTGCCTCTATAAAACTCAGCCTATAATCAATCTAGATTAGAGCGGGGGAATATATGCTGGTTGGGTCCTGGCTACTGTCTGATAACCCATGTGAACTGACATGGCTTGCAGTTGAGGAAGAGGGTGGACAAGTGAAGTTTGCTCCAGCAAGAATTAAACATCCTGAGTTTGCAGCCCCTTTGTACCTTGTCCAGACTATTAATGTTTTCAACACTCAGACACTGTGACATCAAACAGGGGGCCAATGTCTTGTTGCACAAGGACTCAGTGTGCTTTTGACTCTCCCATATGCTTCTTCCATATTAATCCCACGTATTTAGTTCAAAAAGTGACAAGGGGGATAAAGTACCAATGGAAATGGTTCCGCAATTCCAGCACACACTTGAAAAATTAACCACTGGATTATATCCACAGCAGGGCTAGAAAATAATGGGCAGCCCTGGCAGTTTGTTCCCAATATGGTGCTTCCAAGGGTGAAGATTAAGAGAAGTTCAGACTTCTCCCTCCATCAGCTATCAAATGGGAGTTGGTGTGGAATACAGAGTTCAAAGGTCAGTTTGAGTAGGTAGAAACAAATGTGAGCTGCTTTCAGTGTCACTGGGCATTTTAGTTGAGTGAACCACCCTCACTCTGAGGCGGGTGTACATTGATGACCAGTCCTGCAGCTCCTCAAGAAATGTATCCTCCACTTCACTCAGACTGAATTGCACAGATCGCCGATCCAATTGACCACATCAGCGGTTTCTGGATTCTTGAATATGTTAAGAACTTTGTTGGAGGGTGAGCAGACAGAAATTGGATCCACCTGTTTCTGTTGCACTAAGTAGGTACTATGTTTTGCTCTAACACCAAATGTCAGGTCCTGGGAAAAAAAAATCTGACAAATTTACCATCAAGATATCATTAATAGTTTGCAGATAGGATCATGCTTTAAAATGGGATCTCCTGTTTCTGTTGCAACTTGAAACTGCAACAATGATTGTCTGTGTCAGAGACCACCCATTTTCTGCCACCACTAGGGAGAGGGAGATGGAGCAGAAGGATCTGCAGGGGATTCTGCAGGGATGGGAGCTGCAAGCTGGAGAGGCAAGTGATGTTATCAGAGCGTGAGACAGTGCCAACTTCCCAGAGCTACCTCCAGAGACTGGTACTGTGAGGGATGAGGAAATCAGGTTACAGGGATGGACATGCATCAACAGGCCACAATTTTGGCAAGAAGATTGGACAATTTAGTTTGGTGGTGGTTAGGGTATTGCTATTGGTATTTGTTTATTATTGTCACTTGTACCGAGATACAGTGAAAAACTTGTCTTGCATACCGATCATACTGGTCAATTCATTACAGGTGCAGTTACATTGAGTTAGTACAGAGTGCATTGCTATAGTACAGGTAAGAACAATAACAGTACAGAGTAAAGTGTCACAGTTACCAAGAAAGTGCAGTGCAATAAGGTGCAAGGTCACAACAAGGTAGATTGTGAGGTCATAGTCCATCTTATCGTATAAGGGAACTGTTCAATAGTCTTATCACAGTGGGGTAGAAACTGTCCTTAAGTCTGGTGGTACGTGCCTTCAGGCTCCTATATCTTCTACCCGATGGAAAAGGAGAGATGAGAGGATGTCCCGGGTGGGTGGGGTCTTTGATTTTTCTGGCTGCTTCACCAAGACAACGAGAGGTAAAGACAGAGTCCAAGGAGGGGAGGCTGGTGTCCATAGTGCGCTGGGCTGTGTCCACAACTCTCTGTAGCTCCTTACGGTCTTGGGCAGAGCAGTTGCCATACCAAGCCGTGGTGCATCCAGATAGGATGCTTTCTATGGTGCATCTGTAAAAGTTGGTGAGAGTCAAAGGGGACAAACCAAATTTCTTTAGCCTCCTGAAGAAGTAGAGGCGCTGGTGAGCTTTCTTGGCCGTGGCTTCTACGTGATTTGACCAGGACAGGCTGTTGGTGATGTTCAATCCCAGGAATTTGAAGCTCTCCCCAGAGTGTATCTATGATGGGAGATCACGGCTGGGACATGTCCTTGATTGGTCTTACATGGACGAGCACTCTGATGGTGAACATGTTGTGCAGCCTGCAGGAGAGGACAAGCAGCATGGGGGACTCCATCTCCACGCTCTCCTAGGAGGTTGTGCAGACTGAGGTCGCCATGACCTCCTCTGAAGAGTCTCCGACCACTTCTTTGCTATTTCTCAGCATTGGTCCAGTCATACAGCACCTACTAGAGTAAATCACAGCTCCTATGGAGGCACAGAGGAGCCGTTCAAAATCTTTTCCCTTTTTGTACAGTTTTACCCGCAAGAACAAATACCTTTTGGTATTGGTATTAGTTTATTATTGTCACTTGTACCGAGGTGCAGTGAAAAGCTTGTCTGGCATACCAATCGTACAGGTCAATTCATTACACAGTGCAGTTACATTTACATTGAGTTAGTACATTCTTACTCCACTAGCCTTTTCTTTGTCAGGTGAAGAGTGAGTTATGGGCAGGCACGGTAGTGTAGCGGTTAGCGTAACGCTTTACAGCACCAGCGACCCGGGTTCAATTCCGGCTGCTGTATGTGAGGAGTTTGTATGTTCTCCCTGTGTCTGCGTGGGTTTCCTCCGGGTGCTACGGTTTCCTCCCACATTCCAAAGACGTAGGGGTTAGGAAATTGTGGGCATGCTACTGTATGCTGGCGCCAGAAGCGTGGTGACACTTGCGGGCTGCCCGCAGAACACTCTACGCAAAAGGTGCATTTCACTGTGTGTTTTGATGTACATGTGACTAATAACGATACCTTATCTTAGCTTATCTTATCTGTTACCTAGTTCACCTCTGACTCTTAAAGTTGAAATGCTGGTGGAGTGCCTGAGCGTTGTTGTACTGTTGTACCGTTGTCTACCCAACCCCCTGAGAGGTCATATGCAGTACTGACCCCATTATTGCCACCCATTCAGCTCATTCAGTCAGCGATCCCAGTCTGTAGGCAACCCATCCAGGGTAAGAGTTTCTCCTGACACAACAAAGACATGAACACAAGGGAGAGTAACCAGACTGCAGACATACACGGCACACTGCATCTAAACTCACTTATAAGCTGGCAAAGTGCACAGGGTACAAAGGTTTTTACATTTCAAAGCAATGTAACCTGCTATTTCTATTGGCAGTGATTTTATAATGTGTTGTGATACAGTGCCACTGTTGAAAGGAGTTGTTTCTCTGTCCCAAAACTATACTTCTCCCCGCATGAGTACATTATGCTGGTATGGTACCCAAGCAGATACTGCATCCTGGAAGGTTGTTTATTTAATGTATCTCAAGTGGATGTTCCTGAGCACATCTTCACTTGAGCAATGCTGATGCCCCGAGGATAAGAACCTCATTGTCAAATGCTTAGCATCATTTTGATGGAGCCATGATTGCTTCTGACTAGTGAACCCTTCCTTGTGATTCTTCTCCTACCACCCACTGCTTGTTTTGCTCTTCCACTGGTTATCGTGACAGAGCGACCCTGGAGAGGCAGCAATAAATGAGGGAAGTGGCACAGTGGTGCAGCGAGTAGTGTTGTTACCTCACAGCTTCAGCGACCCAGGTTCAATCCCGACCTCTGGTGCTGTCTGTGTGGAGTTTGCACGTTCTGCTTGTGGCCACATGGGTTTCCTTCAGGTGATCCAGTTTCCTCCCATATCCCAAAAATGTGAGGGTTGGTAGGGCAATTGGCTACTGTAATTAATGTGTAGGTGAGTGTTAGAACCTGGGTGGCTGTTGATGGGAATATGAGGAGAATAAAATGGGTTAGGTTAGAATTAGACTAAAAAATAAGAACTTGGTGGTTAGTCTGGACTCTGTGGGCCGAAGGGCTGTTTCCATGTTGTATCACTCTATGACTATGACTAAAATTGGCTCCACTGTTCTTCATTGTAGGGACCCTTCCCTTTTTTATTTGGGGGATTGGAAAGGGACAGGACTGGGTGAGACTGCATAAGTGTAAGGAGATGCATTTTGCAAGGAAGTGCGATACTATTTGATCAGGTCGTGTTGAGAGCTGAGTGAGATCTGGAGCCTCTCTGGGAACGATGGAACAGGTAGCCCACAACGTCACTTGAAATGGTCAATTGTTGCAATGTCTCCGACGGAGCCTTGATTGGAGTCTCGTGAGGGATTTCTTATTGTTGCTTGATTGTGCAAATTACTGGCTGGAAATGGAGTCCCCATGGTGCCTCTTCCCTTCCTGCAGAATATCAATCTGATCATCGTTGTCCTGTATATCACACTCAGCTGCTGGGTTGGAATGATGATTGAGGCAACAATGATGATTAGCGGCCAATGAAAGAGATGAGGAGATGGAAAAAGAGATGACCCACAGAGCGTGCATTTTGTGTAAAAGTTAATGTTTTCAGTGGGTGATACTCTTAAGGATTCTGCAGCAAGGCATTTCGAGAAAAGGGATTTGTACATTGAAGGTTAATGATCAGTTGAGTTGGAGCTGTGAAGGGAGTTGGATCATGGGATGTGTGGGCTCCCTTGGCAACTTTGTGGTCAAATATACTGGTGGTTGTCATTTCTCCTGTCTCGAGGGGCACTTAAAGTGCATGGTTGTCTCTGCAGTGTTTAGGGGAAGGTCCTCTCTGAGAGAGTTCTTTCAATTGCGGCCTCCTTGCATTGTGCTGACAGGCAGTGGCTCTTCTGCAGAGACTCTGCCCACCACTCCCTCCCAACCCACTGGGTATCTTCCTTGTCATCCTTCTCCCTCTCTCTGGCTCGTAGACTCCTCCTGTTTAACCTTTCTCTGACACCTCTGGATGACAGAAGTGAACTCTGCATATCCAGTTGGCAAACACTGCGGAGCTCCCCAGGCAGATTCCCCTTCAAGTATCCCAAGTATTTTCTCCACACCATGAAGGTGCTTCCATAGTTATCACACCAACGTTCTGCAGTTGCAGTGAGAATCTAGATTGTATGAGGAAGGGGCAATCTTTGCCCCTTCTCCCCTCCCCACCCCACCCCCCAAACCATTCTTTGAGCACTGCAGATTATTGAGAATTACCAGCGACACACAAGATGCTGGAAGGAACTCAGCAGGTCAGGCAGCATCTATGGAGGGAAATGGACAGTCGACATTTCGGGTTGAGACCCTCCATCTGGACTGTCCACCCAAAATGCCAGCTGTCCGTTTCCCTCCACAGATGCTGCCTGACCCGTTGAGTTCCTCCGGGTTCCAGCATCTGCAGTCTCTTATGTCTCCATTGAGAATTACTGAGAGTTCCCTCTCCCAGTGGTGAATCCATCATAGGTGCCACTGGGGAACATCAGTATTCATGTCAGGAACAGCTTCTGGCGATCCATGACCAGTTACACGTTGAGACAGTGGGAACTCCTGCTGTTGACGTGAGACACTGGAGTGGATGATTGGTTGCCACCTGACCTCAGTTACTGGTTGCCTGAACTGTTGGGAAGTCAAGTCAGGTCAAGTCAAATTTATTGTCATATACACAACTAAGGTGAGGTACAGGTACAATGAAAAACTTGCTTGCAGCAGCATCACAGGCACATAGGTACAGACAACACACAGAATATAAATTATACACAAATTATAGATAAATGACATGACAATGAAGAGAACGAGAAGAATGAGAAGACTGCAAAAATAAGACAGTGCAAAAAAACAAAGACATAATCAGGGACAAGTCCATGGTAGTGCAAGAGGGGGTCCGTAGTGTTTCATTGCTGAGGTAGGGTTAGGGTTGTGCAGGTCAGTTCAAGAACCTGATAGTTGTAGGAAAGTAGCTGTTCCTGAACCTGGTGATGTGGACTTCAGGTTTCTGTACTTCTACCCGATGGTAGCAGCGAGAAGAGGGCATGAGAAGAGGGAAGTCAGTGCTGCTATAAATCCTATAACCAAGAAACCAATGAGTTGAGCCCTCCTTCAGTAGAGGGCCATGTGACCTCCCGGACTTTCGGAGTGGACAGCTGATTGTGAAACGTGGCAGACATCAGCTGTAGCCACTTGAAAAAAATCCCATGATGAGGAATTGAAGAGGGAAAGGTGTTCCTTCTCTTCAATGGAGAGAGCAGTCTAAGATCATGTGCTGAAGTCCTCCCTCTGTGTGTTACTATAATCCTTGGGGAAAAACTGAGCCATTGTTCTTTCCAAGTAGAGGACCTCATAGAAATGTGTTTTTCTTTAGTAGCACCAACAATCAGGAACCGCTATGAGATTCAGATCAATATGCATTACTTCTTGTATCTCAGGAGCCAACTCTCAGCAAGGGCAGACATTAAAGTCCACCATCACCTCAGTGTGCCAATGCTGCCTTTGCCTGTCAAAGGAGGAGGGTTTCAAGGAAGAACTCAAACCCAGCACTGAGCTTCTGTTCTGCTGGGCAGAAGACCGGATGAAAGGCCATCGTCTCATGACCAGATCGATTGCCCATGGTACCATTATCTGTAGATAGTTGTTGGTGCTGTGAGCAGCAGGGCTTCCCTGACTTTGGAAAGGTTTCCCAAGCTTAAGGCACATTTGATGGTGCTCCTAACACTGCATGTTGATGGATGGAATCTGTAAACTGACTGTAAATATGTGGACTAAAGGCAGAACATGATAGTCGGTTAATGTCCCAGCATGGCCACACATCATGTATTAACTGCTGCACATGCACCAGGCTGTGGTACTTTTCCAGATCTCCCCTTGAAGCTCAACCACTGGAAGAATATCACCAAACTGTCACCCTAAATAAATCCCAACCCCTTTCAGTTAAGATGAACAGAATGTAGATTGCTGCAATCAATTTGCCAAATTAAACTGCCAGAGTGTGTAGCAATTGCTTATAAGTTTAATTTCCAAACAAAGCGACATGTGCAGTATTAATGAACCCAGCAGAGCATGTTAACACTGACGTCTCCTTTCCTCTGCGCATCTTGAGATCATCATCACTCAAAAAGAACATTTTAATTATGATCATTGATTTCTTATCAACATTCTCTTACTCGAGCACTTAAAGCTTCAGGCTAATGCATTTCACTAGGTGCTGGAACTAACTTATCAATTAATCCATAGTCATTTCAACTTACAAACAAAGAGGGAGGTACAGAGGACAGGATTCGGTATTTATCAAAATTCATGCAGTTTAGATCCCTGTTACTAGAGGGCGCTGTTTTAATGCATTCTCACAATGCTCTGTTTTCTAAATAAAGAACATCATTTAATATTTTGTTTTGATTTACTTCTGGCTTTAGGCCTTATTGATTGTTGGAATAGTTCTGTCTTTAGTCATCACATTTCTGTGGAAGGGAAAGTGAGATCTTTGCAATGCATTGGTCAGTAATTTCCCTTCTGAGGTCAATTAGAGTTGCAGGTGCCAATTGGATTTGTTTTCTGGACAGGTCTACTTTGTACAAATTCATTTGCATATCAAAGAATATATAATCAGCCAGCATTTTAGATCAGAAAAAGGATTTAGTATAACTTTAAAATGAGAATGGGCAAGTTTAAAGGGGATTCGCTGCCAGGGGTGATGATAGAAGCAGATACAATGGTGACGTTCAAGAGGCTTTTAGGTAGGCACGTGAATATGGAGGGGTATGGATCATATGCAGGCAGGAGGGATTAGTTTAATTTGGCATCATGCTCAGCACAGGCATCATGGGCCAAAGGGCCTGTTCCTATGCTGTACTGTTCTATGTTCTATTATGAGATATTCCTTGATTTATTTTAAAACTTCCCTATCAGTAATTTTATTAATGCAGATAAACATTTGTAGCAGAACATTTAACCTGCTACTAGTTTTTAAGTATTAAAATAAACTAAATTATACAGAAAAAATTCCATTTGCAGTGCTGTGGTCAGTTTCTCAGTGAATTAAGAATGACAACATTTTTCTAAATGATGCAGAAGTGGCCTTGTGAATTTTTCCTTTTTTAACAAAAAGCTTAGTTATAAGAACTTCTCTGGTGGATAATATCTGAGCTCAATTACTGAGAACTTCCAGTGATGATTAGCACACGTTTACAAGCTGCTTTTTAACCTGGGATAGAAGGTGGGCAGCAGATTCCTTTCCCACTGTACAAAATTTATCTCTACAATTTTTTGATCTTTTGTACTCATTTGACTGACTTAAGCCTAATTGTGGCAGACTCTAAATGAAACCTCATGCCTTTTTTAAGCTCCTTCCAATGTATTTGTTTTCAGTACATTCTTCTGGTTTGGAATTTATTGATCTTAAAAGAAGTTGTTTTACAGAAATTATTGTATAATATTCATTATTTCACCATTGTATATGCATTGTAACTGTTATATTCAGGATTGTGTCGACTGGGACTTTCCTGATGTTCTCTCCATTGTATATCTGGAAAATACCTTCATTAAGGCAATTCTAGGAGAGCACTATTTTATTTATCTGGGAGACTTCTCTCTGACCAATCCACCTCATCCTCTCTTAAAAGGGGCAGTTTTGTTGCAAATCAGATTTGAAATCAGATTTGCTTTGAATTTGAACAAAGCAGTGAGGAAGAAGCACTTGGACTGATTAGAAGAAGATGATTTCAATGAACTCAAGAACAACAAGTTTGAAGACATCACCCAAGACCAAAAGACTGAATGAATACTATCTGTGTTTTATATTTATTACTCAATGTAATGCATTTCCCATGCTTGTATCTAATATTTGATGTAATGCATTCATGTATTCAATTTCTTATCTTTAATATTAGCACAGTCAACAGTTGGGAGAGAATACAAGGAACCAACTACCATCAGGTGCTATTGGTAGTTCATCATTTCCTTTCCCACATTTTGAGATGTTTCTCAGTTGTATCCTTCTCCTTGCCATCAAGTAGGCATAAAAGGTATCTCAGCTTCCCAGCTAAAACTGATCCCCCAAAAGTGCCATCAAAGAAATGCTTATTAGCTCATTATTCACTCCCTTTTTTGATTGGTTCTTTGGAAAAATTGGTCAGTGTGTTTACATTTGTAACAACCAAAACACAGGAATAATGCATGCATGTCCTGCAATATTAATGCATCATAAGTCTGAGAAGTAGAGCAGATGCAAAAGTAAACTTTATTCAACTGCGGGCCCCTGAATCAGTGAAAGGCAAAGAGGCTCAAACCTTCTGACCACTACAACAGCTGTCACTGAACAACAGGGTACATGTTGTGGGCAATGGTAGAAACTGGATCAGAAGTTGGTATTGGTATTGGTTTATTATTGTCGCTTGTACAGAGGGACAGAGAACAACTTGTCTTGCATATCGTTCATACAGATCAATTCATTGCACAGTGCATTGAGGTAGTACAGGGGTAAAAACAATAACAGAATACAGAGTAAAGTGTCACAGCTACAGGGAAGTGCATTGCAGGTAGACAATAAGGTGCAAGGTCAAACAAGGTAGATTGTGAGGTCAAGAGTCCATCTCATCGTATAAAGGAACCATTCAATCGTCTTATTACTGTGGGATGGAAGCTGTCCTTGAGGCTGGTGGTATGTGCCCTGTATCTTCCACCTGATGGGAGAGGAGAGAAGAGAGAATGACCCGGGTGGGTGGGGTCTTTGATTATGCTGGCTGCTTCACCAAGGCAGCTAGAGGTATAGACAGAGTCCATGGAGGGGAGGCTGGTTTCTGTGATGTGCTGGGCTGTGTTCACAACTCTCCGCAGTTTCTTGTGGTCCTGGGCAGAGCAGTTGCCATATCAAGCCGTGATGTATCCAGATAGGATGCTTGCAATGGATACTTGAGAATAAAGCAATGGTGAGACTGTGACTAAAGTGCTAGATAAAAACTTAGACATCCTAGTCTGCAAAAGTAGATTTCACTTGAATGAATTTCCAATCACATGAATCAAGTGCAGATCTTATATGATTTCTCCAGGTTTTCCTTAAATCACCATGGAATGTGCAAAACCCCTAATTCATCTGCACAATTCCTGACAGCAGTTGCCTGCAAAGATTGCAATCGCCATGCCATTGTCGCTACAAAGCATAGAAAGGCAGGCAGAGCCTTAGAGCCTCTGTCCATGGCTGCCCTGGAGCATCTGCAGAAAAGACTGACATGCAGATGAAGGAAGCATAGTCATTGAGAGATGCAGCACAGAAACAGGCCCTTTGGCCCACATAATACATACTAACCATCAACCATACATTTTCACCAATCCTGAATTGATCCTATTCTTTTATTCTCCCCACATTCCCATCAACTCCCCCCTCCCCCACCAGAATCTATCACTTATCTACACACTAGGGGTAATTTACAATGGCCAATTAACCTACTGACCTGCACATCTTTGGGATGTGGGAGGAAACTTGAGCACCCGGAGGAAACCCATGTGGTCACAGGAAGTTACAAACTCCACACTACAGCACTGAAGATCAGGATTGAACCCCGGTCTCTGGCATTCTGAGGCAATGGCTCTACCTGCTGTGCCACTGTGCTGCCCACTCTTGTACTGAGCAGAATTGCAACAGTACATCATCAGACGGGTGAAATAAACCTGTTTAATGATGGGAGAACATGGGGAGGGGTATCACATGTCTGGCCACCTCCCTGTAACCTGCAATTGTCCGCATGGATTGAGTCATAGAGATCATAGAACATAGAACAGTACAGCACAATACAGGCCCTTCGACCCACAATGTTGTGCTGACCTTTAAACCTCACCTAAGACTATCTAACCCCTTCCTCCCACATATCCCTCTATTTTAAATTCCTCCATATGCTTATCTGTAAAGCAAGAGGGCCTACACCACCCCGGCACAGGATCATCATGCTGGCAGAGATTGCAGCTTGCATCTCTGCTGTGAATTATACAGAAGAGCAGCTATAAGTTATGGGGACCGCCCCAACAAGGTTGTTGGAGATCTGTTAATGAATAAAAACTGAGATTCACAGATCTAGAGAACAATGCACTGAGGGAACAGGGAAACCTTTCAGTCCCATTTGTTTCCAATCTGCTGTGTGCTTAGCTCCTCGTTTCCTTTTGTGTGAGTTATGAACACAGGTTGATGGTTGCACCTTTGACATTAAGTTTCTGACTGTAAACGTGGAAATGGTTGATGGGTGCCAGACGACATCACTAGCTGCCCATCTGATGCTGGTTAAGCATCAGACATGCTGACGTAAATGGTGCACAAGCTGATATCTCTGTGGCTGCATATCAACCTGTCCTGATGCAGGATTTTGAACCGAAACATCGACAATTCCTTTCCCTCCCACAGATGCTGCTCGACCCACTGAGTTCCTCCAGCAGATTGTTGCTCCAGATTCCAGTATCTGCAGTCTCCTGTGTCTCCAAACTGGGAACAATGCTTGTGTGATTTACTAGCATGTGCAAAATAGCTCTATTTCTTTATGCAAAAACTTGCACAAGTGGGTCCAATTTCTAGGTATTTGAATCATAAATGGGGAAGAGCTTCTGGCACGTTGTCTTTTGTGGCTCCTATTACTTTCAAGAAGAATCTGAGTGTGAGTCACTTGTTTTGAACTGTAGTACCATATGTTTTTTTCTTGTGAAACCAGATATACTCCCTGCATAAAAGGTGTGAGAAAGGTAGAAAACCCTTCTCCTGTAGTGCAACTGACTGTCAATGTCATCGCCTAATCCCAATTTGCTCAGCAACAACATGATTCCAAGCAGTGTCCCAAGAGTAAGGTTGGGAATGGGGACTTTGGGAAGCATCAACCGCAGTTAGGGAGGAGGTTGTTGGGACTGTGGGTGCACCAAGTGTGCTTGATGTTTATAACTTACTCTGAGCTTGCTCTTTTACTGTTAGAACTCTATGTTGACTGGGCCAATACATCTCTAAGCACTTGGTATTTTTATCTCGTCTAATACAGAATTACACTTTCAACAGGAAACATAAGCAAAGAAATTTGCAGACATGCCAGAGACAATTTTCTAAGTTCCTTTTCCACAGCACCTTAGTGTATTTATGGTTGTTGGCTGTTGGCTCTCCACTTCCCATGTAAATCCACAGACCCCAGCAACTGCCTGATGTCTGTCCCATCTCTCCAACAACATCCATAATCTTGGTCATCCAATCATCTCAATATCCATCTCTGTGGAAGCCTTTTCATTTTCTGGAACTTATCCTCTGGGTCTCCATTTATCACTGAATTTAACTACCAAAGGGAGGAGTAACTCCCATAAGCAAATCTAAAATAATTAATAGAAGAATCTTCACACTTGAGAAAATACTTCATCATATTTAGGTACTTAGACGTGTAGAGCTGTGCCCTTCAGGAAAGTGGACCTTATGCTGGAAGGTGGGATTAGGCTGGGCAGCTTTTTGCTCACCAGTGGGAAACTGTCGGCTGATTGGCCTTATTCTATGTCATAATTTTACTAGGAATTGTTTTATCAAAGCACTGGGGCAAGCAAGATTGTGAGTAGGAGAGTGAAAGGCACATACCTTCGACCCCCCCCCCCCCAATTATTTTTTTCCCTTCTAGTATTTAACCTCTTCTACTTCTGAAAAGTATTGTCGAATCTACTTCCACTGCCACATTAAAGGCACGTGTAAAATATGGATCTATTTAAAGTCCTCATCAAAAAAAGAGGTCAAGTTTAAATTCCTGCCCGTGCCCTGAGGGTGTTTTTTCTTATTGATGCCCGAAACATTGGTTCTGGTGCACGTCATCTCTGGAAGACTGGCTGCTCACAAGAATCTAGAATGAGGTGGGGCAAAGAAGGAATTTGTACTTTAAGTTTGTACGTCTGGGCTTTTGCTAATGGTCCATTTTGTTTTAATTCTGTTGTTCATGAAAATCGGAGTCACAGAATCTTACAATGCAGAAGAAGGCCATGTGGCCCACAGTGTCTGTGCTCCCTCTTTGAAAGACCTCATTAGTAAGTCCTGTTCCCATTCACCTGTTAATTCTTCCCTTGAGTATTTATTCCTTTCCTAGAACATAGAACACTACAGCACAGTACAGGCCCTTTGGCCCACAATGTTGTGCCGACATTTTATCCTGCCCCAAGGTCTACCCAACCCTTCCCTCCCACATAGCCCCCTATTTTTCTATCATTCATGTGTCTATCTAAGAGTCTCTTCAATGTCCCTAATGTATCTGCCATTGTATCTGCAGATACATCTGCAATGTATCTTTCTGAAGATATTGAATCTGCTTCCACTTTTTAGGCAGCACATTCAAAACTGTAATGACTTGTTTAAAATAAAAATTCTCTTTCTGTCAGATACGGCTTGTATATTACTTATATTAAGCCTGTGTCGTTTGGTTCCCAACCCTTGTACTACAGGAAACAGTTTCTCTTTGTTTATTCTTAACATACTTTAAGTACCACGGTCTACTCTCCCCTTAATCTTTTCTGTATAAAGGAGAGTTCCCTGGTGTCTCTGGTCTCTCCCTGTAACTGATGCTCCCCAACCCTGGTACGATTCTAGTAAATCTCATTTGGCATCCAATCTGGACTTAATACTGCACCTGGAACCTCAGTTGGATATTATAAAAGTTTAGTATAATTTCTTTACTTGTGCACACTGATTCTATATACATAGTTATATAGAGGTAATATACAAGCCATATCTGACAGAAAGGGATTTTTTATTCTGTATGCCCTCTTAACCATTCTGTGTGTACACTCCCTGTTGCTGCACGTATGTTGGAATTATATCATTTATTTCATTAAATGGGTTTCAGTTTTTAAAGGGCTTTAGTGGCATTGTGATTGGTACCCAGTGACACAAGCATGGTTAGAGATGACAATACAACCAGCTGTCTAGTATAGAAGTTTAATACTATTGGGGATTGAATCCAAGCTATATTTTTTGATTATGATTATGCTAGTAGGACAGCATATGGTAACACTGAGTGTAATTCTTCCTCTGCTGGTTGAAAGCCCTTTTCATCAAAGCTCAAGAGCTCCCCTGGTATGCTGACTGCTTTACAGCACTATTGCTGAAGTCAGGGCAGGTGGCTTCTCCATTTTGGCTCAGGACTATATGTGCAAGAGAGCAGGAATCAGGGATGGTTGTGTGATCTTTGTGGCTTGATGGCTTTCATTCACTGGAATCTTTATAAGGGCAGTTCTTGTTTCTGGCTCCCGAGAATTCCGGTGACTGAAAGTTAAGTTAGAGAAGGGTCAACTATTCTTTGCACCATGCTTGCTGAAGTACACTATCAAAGCTTGGACAATAATACAGGCCATTTCATTCCTGTAGAACCCTACTCAACCAAAACCTTAGAATCACATTTGTACAGCAAAGAAATTTCCTCTTTTGCCCAAACTCTGAACGAAACATCAAGCATCCATTTTTACATCATCCTATCCTAACCCATGTTATCCTCCCCATGTTCCCATCAGGTCCCCCCAGATACTACCACCGATCTACACAATTCGTGCAATCTACACATTAGTGTAATTTAGAGTGGCCAGTTCACCTAGAAACCCCCATGTGGACTGTGGGGAGGAAGCTGGAGCACCCAGAGGTGACACATGTGGTCACAGGGAGAACATTGCAAACACCACACAGATAGCACCGGAGGTCGGGATTGAGTCTGGGTCACTGAAGCTGTGAGGAAGTAGCTCTACCAGTTGCATCACCGTGCTACCCTGTCAGTGATTTCCCTGAACTCCATACCTCATGCAAGTCAGTTCTTTCTTGTACGCTCTACCAGGGTGCTGACAGAGGACTGAGTGTCTTCACGGAATTCCCTGCTAAGGATGACCCTCCCTTGGCAGTATTTGTTGACCCATTGTTACATATCAAGGCAGTGCAGCTGGGAGCTTGGCAAATCGCCTCGCAAAGCAATTTTAAATGATAGCAACTATGAGATGCTTGGTCACTTCAAATCATTAACCTCATTGCTTTGCATCCAAGCCATCAGTGTACTGTAATGAAACCAAACTGTATGCCCCGCTGTTAATTACATTCTTGCTTATTAATATTTAAATAAGAATGTGCAACAGAATAATATTGCTTGGAACCTTTATGCTGCTGTGTGACAATTATTAGGTTAGTGCAGAACAACAGAAGTAGTAGTGGGCACTCTGATTAACTCTTTGTGACAGGATGAACATGGGAATCCCAGGAGCATCTCCTGAAAGTAGTTCATGGAATCAGAAAATGCCAACAGATTAATTGGATGTGGCGCATCAGTTAAATTTCCCTACATTTGTTGCAGTAATCATTAATTGAGGATGTTAGGTTCTTGAATTTCCTCTATCCTCTGAACTTTTAACAAGATGTTGCATTAGTAGGGCTGATACCTAAAAGCATTTAGAATCAAAGACTCATACAGCACAGAAACAGGTCCTTCGGCCCAAATGGCCCAAGCCGACCAAGATGCCCATCCAAGGCTAGTCCCATTTGCTTGCAATTGCTCCATAACCCTCCAAACCTTTCCTATCAATGTACCTGTCAAAGCATCTTTTAAATGTTGTTGATGTACCTGCTTCAACCATTACCTCTGGCAGCTCATTCCATATACTGACCACCTTCTGGGTGAAAATATTGTCGGTCAGGTTCCTATTAAATCTCTCCCCTCTCACCTTAAACCTATGCTCCTTAGTTCTTGATTTCCCAACCCTAGGAAAAAGACTCTGTGTGTTCACCCTATCTATGCACCTCATAATTTTAAAACCTCTATAAGATCACCCCTCACTCTTCTACACTCCAATGAATAAAGTCCTAGCCTGCTCAACCTCTCTCCATAACTCAGTCCCCTAAGTCCTGGCAACATCCTTGTAAATCTCCTCTGCACTCTTTCCAGTTTAATGACATCCTTCCTATAGCAGGGTGACCAAAACTGAACACAATAGTCCAAATGTGGCCTCACCAACGTCTTGTACAACTTCTGTGCTCCGTGCCCTGACTGATGAAGGTTAGCCAAAAGCCTTCTTCGCCACCCTAGCTACCTGTTGCACCACTTTCAGGGAACCATATACTTGTACTCCTTGATCCCTCTGTTCTACAACACTCCCCAGGACCCTATCGTTCACTGTGAAAATCCTAGGGTCATAGTCATAGCCCTATCCTGACATGTCTTCCCAAAGTGCAACACCTTGCACTTATCTGAATTAAATTTCATTTGCCACTCCTCTGCCCACTTACCCAACTGATCAAGATCCCTCTGTAATTCTTGAGAACCAACCAAGGTGGGAGCAATTTCCCGCTGAGTCAGGGGAATGAGTTCAATTGAAAATTTCAAAAATGAGGATGGGTAGATTTTTTTTGCTGAGTATTGCAAGCTACAAAGTTCAATTCAGTGTTCTGTATTGCCATCTCATGAAGCGACTTTCTGTACATTACAGAAAACAAGTGCAGAATAGGTGCCTAATTTTCAAAGGATCCCTGATCAATCCACAGGTTGTCATCTTGGGCCACCCTTGGGAACAGGGTTTGATTACAGTGCAGTTCTGTGAGTTACAAGAATCCTGTGTGAGACCGCAGTCTCTGCCTCAGGGGAGGCAGGTAGAGAGTGAAGGAGGGGAGGTGGATGGGTGGGGTGACTCTTTCAACTGTTTATGCCTGGTGTGTGTATGCCCTGATGCACTTGGTGCTCAGAGACTTCCCGGATGCTTCTCGAATTCAGATTCAGATTCAGATTAGTTTGTTGTCATATGCACCAGGGTGCAATGAAGTTCCCTGTTTGCATGAAGCTCACAGAATAAACAGTATTTATGGTATTAATAAATACAACAATAAATACAGTGACGAGCACAAAATGGTGCAAAGACTGTAGTGCCAATTGAAGTAGTGCAAAAAGAAATGCTCAGGTGACAATAACAGAATAACTGAGAGAGTTCAATAATGTGGCAGCACCACTGGGAAGGGGGTGTGAAAGAGGTGATTGGTTCAGAAGTCTGACAGCAGTGGGGAAGAAGCTGTTCTTAAGTTTGGTCGTCTGGACTTTCAAGCACCTGTATCTTCTACCAGAAGGTAGAAGAGTGAAAAGGGAATGGTCAGGGGGTTTGCCAGCTTTAGTAATATGGGGCCAGGGATTTTCATAAAGTGAGAATGTTACATTTTTCCAAGGAGGTTTTGAGGATTTCCTTGAAGGTCTTTCTCCATCCTCCTGGAAAATGTTTGCCTTAATGAAGCTTGGAGGGGAGAGTTTGTTTCTGGAGTCTGGTGTCAGTCAGGTAGAAGATATGACCCTCTCATTGGAGTAGGAGTGTGATCAGAGCCTCCATGTTGGTTGCTGTGGATCTTGATTGTCACAGATGGGGAGCTGTGTTGTTCTGCAGAGAGGGCAGGTTGGCAGAAAGATGTTTGTTGTCAGGATGTTCAGTGTAAATCCCATCCACTTGTGTACTTCAGAGAAGGAATCAGCAGTGGCTTCGAGTTTGGTCTCACTGAAAATGTCATCTGTCCAGCGTAACTCAATGACTGACCTTCGTGTGATTTTTAGTTCCAGAGTGAAGATGACAAATATTAAAAAGTATTGCAGTAAGGAAGATTGAGTTGTAAAACTAACTTCTTCTTATACAGACCTCTGATGTCAAGGATGACTTGCTTGAGCTGAGTTCCTTCACAGATGTTAGTTATAGTGATATCTGGGGCAGAGCAAACACTGTGGACACTCTGAGGTTCCTTTTATTTGAGAGCCATCAGGTTACTTGTGAGTCAATGGACGGATAGAGTTTTCTTCATGAGATTTTTGAGTCCTTTGATATTGACTTGTTATGGCAGCCGTCCTGTTGCCATTGCTGTTCTGCGGTCAGGATGATGGGGGTGACAGGGAGGACTAGGCAGTGGCCAGTCCAGTCAAGATGTGGATGATTTGGACATCCTTATCAACTTCGGTGAGAATGATATCATCAAACAGTTGTCAGTGCCAAGATTGAAGGGTGTTATTATGAGGCCTTGTAACAACAAGGCTTTTGGTCACTTTCTGCTTTAATTTGTGACCAACCTT
Organism: Pristis pectinata; assembly: GCF_009764475.1. Classification (NCBI taxonomy): domain Eukaryota; kingdom Metazoa; phylum Chordata; class Chondrichthyes; order Rhinopristiformes; family Pristidae; genus Pristis; species Pristis pectinata. Next base: position 21,749,171 of record NC_067431.1, on the reverse strand, counting down.
TCCATCCGAGTGTTCCAATGAAATTCAGTGTAAACTGCCATGATACCACCTTGTTCTCTGACCAGATGCATTGAAGTCTTCCAGACCCAACACAGCACTACTTTCAGATCAGGATTCTATTGTTTTCTGTTTACACTTTCCCTCAAACCATGTTTTGCTTCTTTACTTGCCCAAGTACCATCACCACATGCCCGTACCATTATTTATTTTATTGTTTAATCTCTCACTCGTCTCATCCTATTACATTCTTTCCTCCCCTTCTTTCCACCAAACCATTCTCCCCGTCCACAAGCATCTGTACACCCCTTGCCTGCCTTTTCCCTGTCCTTGCATGTGCTTCAAACCCACATCTCTAACTTTTTCCATTTCAGATTAAAAGTCATTGCCTTGAGTCGGTTTCTCTCTCTACAGATGCTACCTGACCTGCTGTGTATTTTCTGTTCACATTTCAAAGTTCCAGCATTGGTTTGGTGTTTGCAGACATTGGGTGGGGTTAGGATACAGATCAGCTGTGATCTAACTGAACAGCAAAGCCAGATCCAAGGACTGAGTGGTCTATTCCTGTTCTTGTGTGCTAGTAAGTCTTGAGAGGCTCAACCATGGCCAAACAAAATAGCCCCCTAATTTTTGCTATGGGAACTATAATAAATGAAGAATCTTGCAAGGGTAAGATGTTTTTATTTACTCATTTTTTGGGAATCTGGGCATCACTGGTAAAACCAGCATTTATGGCCCATCCATAATTGCCCCTTGAGAAGGCAGTGGTATGACGCCTGCAACTGGGTGGTTTGTGAGGCCACTTAAGAGTCAACCACAAGGGATGGGTCTGGAGTTATATAAATATTGGGCAAGGATGGTAGATTTCCTCCCTTGAAGGGCATTAATGACAATCTGCTATCTTGTGATCATCGTCACTGTGAATAGACAGTGTTGCTTTTCCAAATTACAGATTCTTAACTTTAAATTGTACAGCTGTTGTGGTGGGATTTAAACTCAAGTTTCTGGATTGTTGACCAGGCTTCTGCAGTACCAGTCAGTAATTTAACCAGTGGTAATATTACATTGTGGGTTTGAGTGTGTCAGTCATCTTCCTGTTTGCATCAGTAAACAAGAAGCCAAAAACTGAAGGGAGAGCTGTGATAATGGGTGGCAGCAAATTGGCAGCCTGCTTTAAACCTTGAAATGAAGACGTTATGTAAATGGGGAGGGGTGAGATCATGGAAAGATTTGATCACAAGAGTTTTCTGATGAATTCAACTGTGACCAAAGTCTAGGCATGTTGGAAAAACAAACCAACATCTGCTTTTCTCTGTCATTCATTCAATTCCACATAATGGTGCCTTGCTCTGAACAAACAGAATTCTGCCTCGAGAGCCAACGTTACAACAGTTTGTTGGTAATAAACTGCTTCAATTAACTTATGTAAATGAGTGTCCAGCTGCGCATCAGGAATTAGCTGCTTGGTTCTTTGTTGGATCTTCCTCCTACCACATATGCAAAGCAGAAATCTGCCTTACTGCCAATAAGTGCAAAATTAATGCAGATGAAGTGTTTATTTACAGTGGAAATTACATCTTATTATGGAAATGATTAGATGTTCTAAAATTAAAATAGGGAAAAAGAAAGGTTTGGGACTCTGGGCTATCTTATTGTCACTAAAGCTGTTATCTCACCCCCAAATTCTCTCCCCTCTTCTGATCTTGGACCCGCCTGGGTGTCAGAGGTTGTAGATTTCAATTCTGCTCCTGGATTTCAGCACAAAGGATACATTTAAATATTAATGAAAGGGCTGAAGATATAATGCCTTTCATGGCTTCGGAGTTTATGAAGTACTATTGAAATCCAGTCACTGCTGTGATGTAGGAAATATTGTTTAGTAAGACATTAAGACTTAAAAAATTTGTCCATATCTTTTTTTGGACAATGAAAATGTTGTTACATGCCATCTATCGCTGTTGCAGAAGACTCTTAAATAATTGCAACTGGTGCTGATTGATAAACAGCATTGTCAGTTCCCTACTATAATGCCACTCTGTTTTAGAAACAGTGGGCATTACTGGGATCCTTTAATTGGATTTCTCATGGATGCTGGCACAGCCCCAGCCTTTAAAGGCACACTAACACACCATCACCTGTATCTATCTGGATACTGCAGCATGCACTGTTTTGTACTATAGCTGCTGTTGTGAATCCATACACTTAGAGATGTTCTGCCAGGTTCACAGACAGGTAACCTGGACAGGCTTAACCTCAAAAATAAACTGCAGATGCTGGAAATCTGAAACTAAACCAAAAACTAAGCTAACAGAACATGCAACAAGTCAGGCAGCTTCTCTGGAAAGAGAAACAGTCAATGTTTTAGGTCAAAGACCTATCATCAGAACTGAGAAAGAAAGAACAAAACACGAGACAGAAGATGCTAGAATCTGGAGCAACACATAAGTGCTGGAGGAACTCAGCGGGTCAGGCAGCATCTGTGGAAGGAAATAGACAGTCGACGTTTTGGATGGAGACCTTCATCTGGACTAGCCAGTCCAGATGAAGGGTCTCGATCCAAAATGTCGACTGTCCATTTCCCTCCATAGTTGCTGCCTGACCCACTGAGTTCCTCCACAGGAGAAAAAAACAAGTTAGTTTAAAGTTGCAGAAAGTGTGGGGAAAGATACATAAGGCAAAGGGAGAATCTGTGATAGGGTGAGACCAGGGTTGCTGTGGAGATAAGTTACAGATGTCCTCTAGTCAATAGGGTAATAGGGACTGGTAGAGGGTGATAAGACAGACAAAGAAATGGAAAATGCAGTGAAATGTGAGGCTGTAGGACATACCGAGCAGGTCAGGCTACCTAACAGAGGGAAATAAAACTGAGTCCACATCACAGGTAGATGAATTACAGCAGAAAAGGCCAATTCTGATACAGATAGGGAAAGCAAGTTATCTGAAGTTCAGAAGGCTGCAATGTGCCCATTAAAAAGGAGAGATGTTGTTCGTTAACCTTGAGTTGGGCCTCATTACAAAGTACAAGAGGCCACATACAGATAGGTCTGTGTGGGACTAAGATAGAGAATTAAAGTGGCAGGAAAACAGAAAGATTGGGGTTGCCTTCGCGGACTGAATGTACCAAGTCTGCAAAGTGGTCATCTGATCTGCATTTGATTTCTCCAACATATAGGAAACCACATTGTGCATCGAATGCACTAAAGTAGATTAGAAGAAGTGCAAGTGAATTACTGCTTTACCTAGAAGGACTACTTGGGTCCCTGGATGATGGGAAGGGAACAGGTGAAAGGGGATGTATACCGCCACCTTCAGTTGATAAGATAAGGTATCTTTATTACTCACACGTACATCGACACACACAGTGAAATGCATCTTTTGCGTAGAGTGTTCTGGGGGCAGCCCGCAGGTGTCGCTACGCTTCTGGTTCCAACATAGCATGCCCACAACTTCCTAACCCATATGTCTTTGGAATGTGGGAGGAAACCGGAACACCCAGAGGAAACCCACGCAGACACAGGGAGAACGTACAAACTCCTTACAGACAGCAGCTGGAATTGAACCTGGGTTGCTGGCGCTGTAATGGTGTTACACTAACCGCTACACTACCGTGCCAGACTGTTGCCTTGTGCTGCAAGAAATATCCATATAGAACTGGCCAAGCTGAAACATCATTCTGATTCTTTTCTTAATCTCCATTCACACTTTGCTAACACCTTTCATTACACAAACGTCTGTGTCCTTCCTTCCTTCCCTCTCTGTCTTTTTACCTTCAACTCTCTCCCTTGCTATTCCCTGCTCCTCTGCCTCTTTGTCCTTCTTTCCCTCATTCCCAACTGTTCCCTCTGTGCCTCTCTTCCTCCTCTATTCTGTGCTCTTCCTCTGCCTCTCTCTCCGTCTTTTGTATTCCCATTTACTTGAGTGTTCTTTAGACGAGTTTGCTTTACACATTAAAGTTACATTGCGTTAAAGTCGTTGTCATTGCCCTGATGTGGCTCATGCTGACTGAAGCCATTTAAATTACCTGTCAGGTTCTGTTCATGTTTTAATCCTTTGGTTCCTTACCCTGACTTTACAAGTCAGCTAAAGGGTCTGTGGATCTGCCACCTCCCAGCACAAGATGAATGCACTTGTACATGGTTGCAAATTTCTCCATGTTACCATGTCCTGAAAGTGTGTGTATTCGAGGCATGAGACCAAAGACTCTATAGAGGTAGGTTGAGACAGATCAGGTGATAAAGCAAGGCATTTTAAAGGAATAGGGTGAGAAAGAGACAAAGGCATGATAATGGAAAACAATGAGAAAATGATATCACTGTAACTGATATAAAGACATGCAAAATATAATCTTGTAAACACTATAAACTGTGTTACTCTATTATAATGCAGAATATGGGGGTGAGGTACACTAAGTGCTCATAAATCAAATATCTGTTATGTTAAAGGAGAATTCAAATTCATATTTTGTTTAGACATAACATACCAACTGTTCTGTGATTGTAAAATGCTAGATTTATCTTTAAGTAGGAGCTAAGCTATTCATAGTGCACCATGGTTAATTCCTAAAATATGTTCTTTTTGGACAAATTGCAAGTGTCACAAAACTTAAATATATATTTGGACAAGGTAAAGAACCTTGACTCAAGTACAGAAATGACAAACAAAATCTCTTCACATCCATTTATCTGTTGAGGAACAGCTGATCATATTATGGTGAAATGCAAATTTCTAACTTTGACTAGAGTTAACTTTCCAGGACGTGGCATCATTGCCGGTGCCAGCTTTTATTATCTGTCTCTATCTGCTCACTTAAGGGAGGTGATCCACATTTTCGAACCTCTGCCATCTTTCTAGAGAAGGTACTTGCTCAATGTTGTTGGGCAGGGAGTATTAGAACACAGAAATAGAAGTAGGCCATTTGGCCTCTTTCTTCTGCTCTACTATTAAACAGGATTATGGATAATCTTTTACGTCATTGCCACTTGGTTCCCTCAACATCCAAAGATCTATTGATCCCTGTCTTGAATATATTCAACAATTGAGTCTCCATAGCTCTCTTGGATAGAAAATTCCAAAGATTTACTACCCCTTGGGTGAAGAAATGTCTTCTTATCACAATCCCAAATGACTGACCCCTTATTTTGGGACTATAACCCCTGGTTCTGGACACCAGGGGCACATCATCCTGATTTCTAATCTGTCAAATAGGCATAAGTACTGGAGTAAACCCCAACTGGATTGAATGGTTTATTTCTATCCTGTTAATTCTGTGTAATCTGATGTTACCTAACTGCAAATGTCTGAACCTTAAAGAGTCAGCAGAAGAAAACTGGGTTAATAAAAACAGATAGACATCATCATACCTGTTATGTCAAATATACCTGGCATTATCCTAGTATGTTCAATTAAATGATTTGGGCTGTATTAGCACAGATAGACAAGACAAAAATAAGTACAAAAAGATGATCACCCTGGAATAAGTAAGTAAAATAAATGGATTCAGACTGCCTTCAATTGATGCAAATTCATAATGAGGAGCTTAAAAGCTCTCATCTGTAATATCTTTATTTAAAAGTAAAATTATCCTTTGTCTCCTGAAACCCAGTCTTAACTACATCTCGGCTTGGCTTTGATCGTGCTCTTCATAAGTGGTGCACCTGGTTATGATGCTGTACTTTGGAATACAAAATGAGCACATATAAATGAATTATGTCCGTTTTGAAGGTTTCTCTTTCTCTCTGTCAGGGCCTTAATGGACAGGAAGACATAAACAGACAGTCTAAAGTATAATTAATGTCTTTGTGCCATCATCTCACGCACTCTGTACCGATTTGCCGAATGTTGTTGTCATGTTTACTGACTTGTTGTTCTATGTCTCATTGTCTAGTTAAAGAAAAAATATCAGACAGTTGTAAAGACTTATAAGTGACAATATTTTCATTTGTTTTGCTTACTTCAGGCATGAGGGAATATTGTCTCATGGATAGAATATAGAAATGGGGTTTAGAACAAAACAGTGGTATTTAAAATAACAAAGGGTTTAGATAGAGTAAATAAACAATAATTTTAGTGCTGAGAATCAGAGAACACAGGTTTAAAGTGATTGACAAAAAGCATAATGACAAGCTATTTAACTTGTGAGGTTAGCATTAGGATTTGGAATGCACTGGGTAGTGAAAATACTTTGAATTAAGACCAAAAGGGATTTAGATAAATAACTTGTAGAAAAATTCACAGGGAGGGAGTGGTGGAATGCTCTTCAAGTGTGATGGCTTCTTTTGTGTTGTACTACTACGTAGCTCTATTTTTTTCTGTAGCTGCAGGAAGATTGTGATTTAGCTACTGGACTACTAGCTCGAGTTCTGGATGATCAATCCAGAAAAATGTGTTTGAATCTCTCTGCAGCAGTTGGGGAATTTAATTTTAAGAAATTAAATACATCTGGAATTTAAAAAATAGGTATCCTTAACAATCATAACCATGAAATTACTGCAGGCATGGTAGTGTAGGAGCAGGCACAGTAGTGTAGCGGTTAGCATAACGCTATTACAGCGCCAGTGACCCAGGTTCAATTCCGGCCGCTGTCTGTAAGGAGTTTGTACGTTCTCCCTGTGTCTGCGTGGGTTTCCACTGGGTGATCAGGTTTCCTCCCATATTCCAAAGACGTACGGGTTAGGAAGTTGTGGGCAAGCTACGTTGGTGCCGGAAGCGTGGCGACACTTGTGGGCTGCCCGCAGAGCACTCTACGCAAAAGATGTATTTCACTGTGTGTTTCGATGTACGTGACTAATCAAGATATCTTATCTTAACTGTTGCAAAGATCTATCAGCCATGGAAGGAAAATCTGCCATTTTTACTTGGTCTGGCCTAGATCCACTAATCTAGTTGACTCTTAACTGCCCAGTTCAGGGGCAAATAGAGATGGACAATAAATGCTGGAGTTTCCAGTAAGTTCCACAATCTGTGAACAAATAAATTCCATAATGTTTTATCTAAACACTAGGGACAGAACAGAAAGTTAAGCCTTCATCTGATACACCTTTTCCCATTGTGAAATCACCAGGTTAATGAGTGAGACCAGGCAGGTTTGGTTGGAGGAGTTTCAACCATCCAGAATTGTCCCGAAACCTCGAGCAGCTGAAGATTAATTCCAAGGACACTATTACAAGCTAATGACAGAAGTAGTAACACTGCATTTTTTAAAATCACTATCTTTCTGCTTAATAGTTTAAAGATATATTCTGCAAATGGGTGTGGGAAAAACTGTATGAAAGTCAAGGGTCGTTAAATTTGGAAATTCAGTTGAAGTGGAGCGTGGAAGTCAGAAAATGCCTGAGTTTTGGATCATTGTAACAAGTAACCGAGTAACATTGCCGAGTAACAATGAGGCAGAATGAGGGGCTCCCATTGCCACAGGATGAACCCATTTCCATCAACCAGGAAGGATTGCACTGGGCCCACCTCCCTCATGTACAAAATCATGAGCAGCTTAGATAAGGTGAATGCACACATTACTCCCAGGGAAAGGGAATCAAAAACTAGAGAGTATAGGCTTAAGGTGAGAGGGGAAAGATTTAGAAGACACCTGAGGAACAACTTCTTCATGCAGAGGGTGGTGCGTATATGGAACGAGCTGCCAGAGGAAGTGGTTGAGGCAGGTATGATATCAACATTTAAAAGACACTTGGGCATGTACACGGATAGGAAGGGTTTAGAGGGATATGGGCCAAACGTGGACAAATGGGACTAGCTTAGTTCAGCATGGGTCGGCATGGACAAGTTGGGATGAAAGGCCTGTTTGCTGTATAACTCTATGACTCTCTGAACCAAACCCACTCGTAGAGTACTGAGAGACCGTGATCTACCAACATTGGGCAGGCAGCTAAAGATTGTCCCAGTAAGGCTGCTGGGGTTGCAGGGTGTGTGGTGGGTGGGTGATGGTGGAGCCGCCCTAAAGAGGGTGAGTGACCATGGATGTTGAGTGGACCCAACTCTTGGAGAGAGCAAGCAGCAAGCAACTGGGGAATAAGGTTCGGAGCTCAGGAGAGGCTAGGATTTGGTGATGGAGGTAAGGAGAGCAGGGGAATTGAGAGGAAAAAGAAGAGACCAAGTGGGAAGGAGATGAGTGGGGAATGGAGCTGAGAGGGATGGAGGAAGGGAAACAAGAGGAGGGGAGACAAAGAGGGGGACTGAAGGAGGCAGGGGATCAAGGTGAGAAGGGTTGAGGGAGGAGAACCAAGGAAAGGGATATGGGCAAGATCGTGTGTATACGTGTGTGCTGTGCTTAAGTCTGTGCAGTGGAGCCTGATCTCCGGTCATTCTGAGTCTCTTTACTAATAGACCACATCCATGTGGTAGTTGCTGTGTTACAGTCACGCCATGTTCAAAGAACTCATGGACAGACGTCTTCCACTCCTCAGACCTGGAGTGAAAGCAGTCATCCAACCATCACACCGTCAAGGGGCTGCAACTACAAGAAGAAGAATTTGGAAATGGGGAGCACTTTTGTTGTCTGATTGGCTTTGGAAATTCAGCTGTTATGAAGATGGACATATTGGTGGGAGTGTGTGTGTGTGTGGCCATGTGTCTATCATCTATGTTCAGGAATACACTCAAACAGTTGGTAAACGAGAGGCCTTTAGGCAAAAAAAGAGACTACATTTCATAATCATGGGAGATTCTAATGTTGAAGTGTGGTCACTGTTGTAATGTTGGAGGCACAAAGGTGATGCTTGCACAAGCTGCCATACACAGCAGAATAGAATGGTCACCAGAAGTTGTCCTGCTTCTTTATCATGCCGAAGGATCTTGGATGCCCTCCTGGGAAGACGGATGGGGTTTAGATTAACACTGAAAAACAGCAACTACAACAGTGTAGAACTGTCTCAGCATTGCACTGGAACAACAGCCCAGAATGTTGCGTTCAAAATTTCTGGAGCAGAGCTTGAACCCACAGTCAGCATTTCAGAGATGGTGTTTTACTAATTGAACTGCAGATGACAATGCAGACAGGTTGTCCATGTTGAGCAGACCTTGAAAAACTTACTTTCATCCATTCAGACAACAGCTGGAAATAATATCTTTTTAAATTATAAACTATCTGGACCATTGGCTCCTTATTAAATACCTTAATGGTCACTGGCACATGTCCTTTTGTAAAAGAACAACAGTTCATCTACATGCATACTGCATGATGGTATAAACTGGCCATTCATTCATGTCTGGCATTGCACAGGTTGTGCACATCATTAATTAACTCTGCAAATGTTAGCTGTGTAAATATAGAGCTGAGGCAGACAGAGTTCATTCACTGCTGGTATTGCAAGGATAGCATATCTTCCAATAATAAAGCACCAACTTGATTGCCATTAGTTAGTTTAATTGTATATTTAATTGAATAACAGGACAGAAGAAGCATTTGTTTCTCTACTAACATCAACAGCTGCAACTGGTCACTCATATTAAATGCAAACAATGTCATAATTTAACGTCAGCTACAAAAGTGTCCTGAAGAAAAAGAAGAAAATGCTGGAGATACATAACAGGTCAGAGAGCACCTCTGTTCATGATGCTGCCTGACTCATTGAGTACCTCCAGCATTTTAAGATATAAGGTATTTATTTATTAGTCACATGTACATCGAAGCACACAGTGAAATGCATCTTTTTGCATTACTGAGAATGTGCTGGGGGCAGCCCGCAAGTGTTGCCATGCTTCCAGCACCAACATAGCATGCCCACAGCTCCTAACCCATCTTTAGAATGTGGGAGGAAACTGGAGCTCTTGGAGGAAACCCACACAGACTCGGGGAGAACGTACAAACTCTTTACAGACAGCGGCAGGAATTGAACCCGGGTCGCTGATGCTGTAATAGCATTACGCTAACTGCTACACTACCGTGCCACCTTGAATTTTCCAATTTCATTTTGAATTCCCAGCATATTCACTTTCTTTTGATGTTCAAAAACCCTTTAGAACTCTACCCTAGAATTTTGGAGTGTTTCTCAGATTTAATGCAAGGCTTTCCTTGAATTAGAATTGTTGTCTAGGAAAGTTTCATTACTTTTCATAGGGAATTATTGGTCCTGGGGCAGATTAATTTTAATACTTTCCCCTTCAGTTGAAATGATGCTACAGAACTTCGCTGATTAATTCCAACCCTAACCCTGATGTTGTCCATGGAGGACATGAAACCCTCCACAAGAAATCCCAGTTTCCTCCCAGTAGCACAGCACTGGAGGGGAAATGGCATTAGGTTGTTTGTTTCAGAACCAAGCTCAAAGGCTTACTGCAATGATGAACAGAAAGACTAAACATAAAATTCTTCACACCTACTGTTCTGAATTGAGCAAGAATGGTGGTTGTGAAGGTTCCTCAGTTGAAGAGCTTGCTGACACTCATTGACAAGGTTGATGCAGTTGTGGTAGAGAGAATATAAGTGAGAAAGAAGGAATGAAAGATTAGAATATAATAATCATATCCCTGGTATGAGTCAGTACCTTGAGGTAAAGCACAGGAGTGTTTCGAGGTGAAAGAAATATAACAATATGTTATGCTCTGCTGCACTTCCTGTAGCTTCCTGTCTTATTGATACACAGGTAAATTCAATTTACTGAACTGCTGATTCATTCTGACCCCAAACCTCTGTGTTCCTTCCTCCCCAGTAATAGAACCTTCCACTTTTGCTGTATCAGGTGCAACATTTTAAGAGGAAGACAATAGGATTCGATCTGAAAATATTATTTCACTATGCGTTCACAGTGCACCTGTAAAATTAATCCTGGCCGGTGTGTCTGATGCAGTCACATGTGGAGGCTGCTTGGTGTGCACTGTGACCTCAGTCAGTGTGCAAGATATGTTCATATCACACACAATTTTGTTTTTATCGCAAGTGCACAATGTATGAATGTGGCCAGCCTTGAATGATGGGCTCTTGAAACTGAAGAGCTAGGTTTCCTGTGTTAGCATATCCCTTCCTGAGCTATTACTGGGAAGTCAGCTAGTGCTTGCCATGAAGAATATTTGAGGATGTACATAAGTTCCTGTTTTGCCTTCTAAGTGATTGCTCCCCATTCTTCATTCCGCCCTCTCCAACCCCCCAGACAATTACCCTTCACTTCCTGTTGATATCCTCCTTCTATCTCTCTCTGTCCTCACCAACCTATTGATTATTTTCCCTGGATCCCTGATCTCTAGGTTATTCCCTCATCCTCTCCTCAACACCCTCCTCATTGACTCTTGCCCACCAGACACCCCACCTGCCAAATCCTACCAGTCTCCTCTCTGCTTCTCAATCATCACTGCAGAACTAACTTTGTCTCCAATCATCTCACTGGCCAGGTCACCCGCCACCACCCCAACACCAGTCTTCTCCACGTGCTCATCTCCGCCCTCTAAAATTCTCTTGCTGACCTGCTTCACCCCACTCCACAATAGGTTCCTCTGTCCAATCACCTCTCCTTCTGATTTCCCCACCACTCCGTTGCTGCAATGTTTCCCTCACCACACTTTCTCTACAATCTGCTGCCTATCTCTCTGCTGTGAAGTGAGTTCACAGAGGTAGGGCTGTTTTGCACGATTAATCGTGCAAGACCAGTTCACATGGACATGGTGTTTTGTGTCCTGTGTGCGGACGATATAGTACATTAGACACCTTGAATCATTTGGCATGAACCCTTCCTTGAAGCATATCTTCAACACCCAAAAACCTAAAAAAAAATCCAAGACCAATGCTCCTTTTTACACTGATGTCTAAAGATTCAACTCCTCAAAGACACATCAACCAACAGGAAATTACTGCTTTCTTGCTCTCCTTTCAATGTCTTTCTTATTGAGATCATTTTTGTATCTGCAACAAAAATGTGATACTTTAAAGTGTCAAGTGTGACGAACATGCACCATGGATACACACGATATAAATAGATGGAAATTGATGAGAACAGGCGATCGTCATTAACCTGCAAGGTTTCAGCAACTGCAAATATCCTAACGATTTCAAACTTGTGCTTCTATACAACAGCAAGGTTTATAAACTAGAGAAGGTAAGGGAATAAGCAGAATTCTTGCCAGACTAAATGGATTTATTTTGAATGGATAGGTTTGTTTCTCTGATATATCTGAGAATGCATACTGGGAAAGAGAGAAAAGTTAAGAAGTGTCGTGTGCAATAAATAGTGTGTCTGTCAAAAACGATCGAGAAAGAAAGACGAATAATGCGGTAATTAAGCGAGCTTACCCCAGGATTCGAAAATAAGGGAATGTTTAGTGAAGCAGTACTTAATAGCCCAAGGGGAATTTAATCAACAGCAAGGATAATGACAGATAACTGCAGCATTTACTGTTTGTTTTAATCAGCAGTGCCAAGCCTATATCCTTTTCACTTAATCTGTTCCAACACTTTCACATTCAGGACATTATACTTCCAGAGTGTAAGAGAGATGGTAGGGGGAGTAAAGAGGGAGTAAAGCAAATGAGGGAAGATGGAGGAAGATAGGGAATGGGTGCCATTGTATGACTCTGTGATGTGGAGGATAAAGGGTGAAACTGGTCAAGGAGAGGGTGCTATGAGGAGATAAGAAGCCTGAACCAATTGTGTGTGCGTGCTGACAAATGTTTGTGCATGCACGTGTGAGTTGCTTTCCATGCAGTGGGGCCTGGTCTTCAGTTCTATGGCACTCCCTTGCCATTGGATCAAGAGCTCACTCTGTCATGCCTATGTAGTAGCAGCAAGCAACAAACAAGATGCTGGAGGAACTCAGCAGGTCAGGTAGTCTCTGTGGAGGGAAATGGACAGTCAATGTTTTACATTGAAACCCTTCACCTGGACTGAAAGAGTAGAGGCGAAGTAGTCAGTACAAAGAGGTGAAGAGAAGGATGGAGCAAGACCTAGCAAGCAATAGGTGGATCCAGGTGAGGAAGGGTGATAGACAGATGGAGGAAGGAAGAGTGGAAATAGCATGGATCTTCACCGTGAATCAACTCTAAGAAAGATACAGAGTACAGCACCAGCCACTATACATGGCCTCCTTACAATAGCCTCTGACTCAATCAGTCAAATGGGATTGAGGAAAATCTTTCTCAAATGCTTGTGTGGATCCTGCATTGGCTTCATCAGTCACTTCGGATCTTACAGATCGTGTGGAACCAAGTCACCCTCAACCCCAAGGGACCGCCTAAAAAGAAAAGAATGTTTCTGAGTTCATCTTTGCCTCATGAGGGTGTTCAAAGTTCAGAGTTCACTCTTCCAGTGTTCTTTGGAACAGCTAAGCATCTGACCTATAATACCCCAAACAATGCCCCCACCCCTATCTCCCAATCCTCCATTCCTGTGACATTATCTCTTTGAATATGTTCTTAAGTAGAGTTGTAGAGTTGTCCAGCACAGAAAAAGGCCCTTCAGCCCACCAAATCCATGCTGTTCTTTTACCCATCTACACTAATCCTATTTGCCTGCATTAGATGTGTAGTCTTCTGTGCCTTGCCTATCGAAGTGTCTGTCTAAGTATCTCTTAATCGTTATGATTGTAGCTGATTCCACCACATCCTCTGGCAGCGAGTTCCAGTTATCAACAACTCCGCAGAGAAAAACTTTCCCCTGAGATCCCCTTTAAAACTCCTTCCACTGACCTTAAACCTATACCTCTTGTTTCTGATGCCCTTCAACAGTTTCCTTGCATTTCATTTCACAGAGAAGATTTACTCACAGGGATAATTCACCACAGAACTATTTTAAAATATCTCAAAGTGCTTTATATATATTTTCTGACTCTAAATAATGGGGAGTGTGAGCAATTACAGCACTTCATAGTCACACAACTGGTTCCATGTTAGTCTCACCTTTTAAGGTGTTGATTGAAGTTGGAAACACAGAGGACAAAAGAAGCATGTCTCCTTTTGGATGTGATGCTAAATTGAAGTCCTGTATGATTTTCAGGACGATTTTAGATCATGGCACTATTAGTGAAAAAACATGGGTGTTGTGTTAATAAACCAAATTGGACAGAGTCACTCAGCAAAGAAATAAGCCCATTGGCTCATGGGATCCATGCCAACCACCAGACACCCATTCACACCAATCGGACACCAGTCCCATTTTCCCTACATTCCCATCAACGTCCCTCAGATTTTACCACTCACTGACACGTTAGGGACAACTTACAGTGGCCAATTAACCTACCAACCCACACGTCTTCGGAATGTGGGAGGAAACTGCAACACCCTGAGGAAATCCACATGGTTACAGGGAGAACGTGTAAGCTCCCCGTTGATGGCACTGGAGGTGTTGTCTATTGAAGGTGGTGGAGGTGGAGGTGCTCCCCATTCAACCTGTATCACTGAGGCTGTGAAGCAATATCTGTACTAGCTGCACCATTGTGTCACCCCCACCCCCCAATTAAATATACACATTTCATTTTATCTCAAAGGAGAGCACCTTTTGATTGATTTTATGCAGTCCCTTAGGTTTGAGGGTGACTTGCTTCCACTCCAGTCTGGTGGGAGATCTGCTATACAGAGGCAGGTGGTGCTTGATGGAGCAGCTTGGTGACTGGAAGATGTGCCCTTGTTCTTCTGTTTGAAAATGACCCCCATGGACTTCCATCGTGGAGACTCCAGGTGCTCAGTCCTTTCCCAGATGCTCTTTCTGCACTTTGATTGCCACGGGCTAGAGATTCGTTGGAATCAATGAGAATGTTTTCGTTTTAAGGAGGCTTTTTAAAATATCCTTGAAATATCCTCCTGGAAATTACTTCCTGTGACAGAGCAGTGCGCTTGTGTTGGAAGTCTGGAGGTTAGCATGTGAAATGTGCTGAATAAGGTGAATTGAACAATGGGAGAACCACTCGAAACCCAGGTCCCTTCCAATCATCAAAGGTTTATTGTTTTATACCACTGGGGAGGAAGCTGCTGAATGTTTTGAGCAACTTCTCTGCTGAACAAAGCAAATCATGCACTATTATGCATTTTTCTCCAGGCCATCCTATTATAGTATTAATTGATTACATGTTACATATATATCCAACCAAGTTAACTATTAGGCACAATGTGGCTACTTGATCAGTTGATGGACAGCTCTGAGCCATCACATAATGTTTCCCAGACAACTTATTAACCATCCTTGGGCCTGTGCAATGAATCCTGGTGTTCAGTGTTGCTGTGAGCTGATAAGAAGGTGCCCCTCTAGCACCCTGTATCTACAGTAACCACAGGAATGCGGACAAGTCCCACACTGCCTTGCATTCAGCCCACAGTTCTCCATCTTGTAACATAATATGTAGCTAGTTTCTATTCTGTAACATAATATGCGGCTATAATGATATATACTTATGTGTAACTGTCTCTGTCCATGGCCTCCTCGAACAATGTGGTCTACGCACCAAAGTCAATTGAATTTGATCAAAGTCTTGATGCTGGCGACATTGTTTTGCCTACCACTTTGAAAGATTTAGTGCAGGCATCCTTAGTGATATTTATCTAGTGCTTTGAGGTGCCTGCTGTAATTGTCCATGACTCCGAAATTTACAGGGGGGTTGGGATCACTTCTACTCAGTAGCTTGGTGTTTGGTTTAAGGTTAGTTGTCTTGGACAACTTTTTCTTCAGTTGGTCAAAGGCTGTGTAGATGCACTGGAGATGGTGATGAATTTCATCACTGATGATGAAGTTCACTGAGAGGTGGTTCTCAGGCTATGGAAAGCCATCCACATTTTCCAGGGACTGAGTTATTGTTTGACTGCTCAGACTATAATAACCCTGATAGGAATGCGAACCAAACCTGCAGCAGACTAGCAGTCCTCTGGTCAATGAAGATACTTTTCTGTCAGAAGTATTTTGACATTGAGCTGATTTGAACACACATATAAAAGATGGAAGGTTGTAGGGGATAAAGGAGAATATCACTTTAAATTTCCATTCACCATTTTCATTTCTATACTAATCTGCAATAGTCCGCAATAATCTGGAATTCCCCATTTTAATTTCTACAACAATGCAGAATTTTATATCAATGTAGATTTCTACAATTAGAAATTTCCACAGTAATGCAGAAATGTACAAATTCAGCATATGCAGTATAAATATATAATAGAAATGTAAAATAATAATTTCTATAGCAACATATACATTTCTACGGAAATGTAGAACTGTATAAATTCTACAAAGATAAGTATATCATAGAAATATAAAATAATAATTTCTACAGCAATGTATAAGTTTCTACAGCAATCTGCAATAGTCCACAGTAATCTGCAATTTCTACAGCATCTGCAATGCAAATTTGGGCTTTTGGAAGAGAAAAAAACATGGAGTTGCCTCCTCCCTTCGAAAATTTAAATTCATAAGTGATCTGCTTTTTCACATCACGGGTTAACCTTATCTCCAAAGCGCTAAGACAACGAAATATAGTGCTGGGATTTACAAGCAGCAATTATTGAAACTGGTTGAGGCATTAAACGATCTTGTAACTTGTTTATGACTCTTGTAATTTAATGTTTAAGAAAGGTTCATTTTATTGAACTCCTGCTTGACTCAGTTGCACGGGGAAAATATCAGAATTCTGAACAAGCACGAATGTTGTTCTCTGTGGAGCAGTAAATGCTATGAGATGTAATGGGATTTCTTACTATTTATTCAGGGGGCTCAGATAGGGCTGTTACATTTTCAAGGTTCACTCAAGGATCAGTGTTAATTCAAATTTTACACTTTATTTGCTGAGCAACACAAATTTTAACCAAACAGTGGACTCCAGAGATGGGAAATGTCATTCATTCCCATAGAGGATTTAGGGGAAAACACTGACAGTGCAGTGAGCTACTAGGATGCATCAATGTCAGAGCAGTGAGATGGGGGAGCACTGGGAGTGCAGTGAGATGGAGGGGGTGCACTGGGAGTGCAGTGAGATGGAGGGGGTGCACTGGGAGTGCAGTGAGATGGGAAAGCACTGGGAATGCAGTGAGATGGGGTGCACTGGGAGTGCTGTGAGATGGGGAGCACTGGGAATGCAGTGAGATGGAGGGAGCACTGGGAGTGCAGTGAGATGGGGAGCACTGGGAGTGCAGTGAAATGGAGGGGGTGCACTGGGAGTGCAGTGAGATGGAGGGGGTGCACTGGGACTGCAGTGAGATGGAGGGGGTGCACTGGGAGTGCAGTGAGATGGGGAGCACTGGGAATGCAGTGAGATGGGGGTGCACTGGGAGTGCAGTGAGATGGGGAGCACTGGGAATGCAGTGAGATGGGGGTGCACTGGGAGTGCAGTGAGATGGG
Organism: Pristis pectinata; assembly: GCF_009764475.1. Lineage (NCBI taxonomy): Eukaryota > Metazoa > Chordata > Chondrichthyes > Rhinopristiformes > Pristidae > Pristis > Pristis pectinata. The sequence continues at coordinate 21,731,920 of NC_067431.1, read as the reverse complement.
GAGCACTGGGAATGCAGTGAGATGGAGGGAGCACTGGGAGTGCAGTGAGATGGGGAGCACTGGGAGTGCAGTGAGATGGAGGGGTGCACTGGGAGTGCAGTGAAATGGAACACTGGGAGTTTAGTGACATGGTAAATAAATTGGTAAATTGGTTTATTATTGTCACATGTACTGAGGTACAGTGAAAAACTTGTCTTTTTTACTGTTCATACAGATCAATTCATTACTACAGTGCATTGAGGTAGAACAAGGTAAAACAACAACACAATGTAGAATAACATGTTACAGTTACAGAGAAAGTGCAGTGCAGGTGGACAATAATTCAGTCAGTGTGTTTGTTACATTATTGTTTAACTTCTCTGGGTGTTACTAGCTGCTCCAGTTCTCTACATTTACAATAGTGATCAAGTGTCAAAAGAATTTTATTCCCTTTTCTGAATTTTTGGACTTCCTGAGGTTGTGACAGTCACAATGTAAAGTCTAGTTCTTCCCTAGTGGTAATACTGTGGATTCAGTCAACAATTCAACCCTGTCATTTTCTATGGTAGGGATAGTACGGAACAGGTCTCTACTTGGGTGAATTTGGTGTAAAAGAAAGATGAGCCAAAAATCTGCACAGCTCTTGTAAAATGACTTTCAACAGTTCATCCAAGGAACAGATGGTACATCTTACTTTCATTCAACACGTCATCTTACTCCTCAAAAACAATTATGTATTCCTGTCAGGGAACTGTTTTGGCTGCTTGTTAAGTAATGGAGGACATTTAAGGCAAAAACAAGTGCTGCAATTTGTCATGAATTAAATGAAATAAAAGTGGAAATGAATTGTTCCTTCAGACAGTGGATCAGAATGTGCTGCCAGTGGCAACCAGCCACGCCTACACAGTAAGTTTGAACTTCCTTTTTGTGGATCTGTCAGTGTCAATTTGCTGTTCAAAACCATCCCCGTTCCAAGCGGGTGAGACTCTAAGTGGAGGCAGAGCCTTGCATGACATAATGCTGACACATTGAGGACCAGATTAAGCTGAGCCTGGCTATAAAACACCTGAGAAAACTTTGACAGCCAGCTAAGCCATTCAGAAACTCTCAAGCAGTTCAATAAACTATTCAAATTAAGGCAATTTAAAAAATAAGATTTTTCCTCAATAATCATTTAAACATTTTTAAATAATGAAATAGTTAGCTAGAGAAATTTAATTTTAAAAAATTGTAAATTGCTCTGGTGTTTACTTTTGCAACCAGTCCTCCCTGTTAATATTACTGTTCTCACTCTAGATTTGACCTAGTGCAGGTTCAGTTGTTCATTGTCCTCCATAACTCTTGGAGGGCAGGAAGTTTGTGCCACACCAGGAGTCCAGCATTGGATCTTAGAATATAGAACATAGAACATTACAGCACAGTACAGGCCCTACGGCCCACGATGTTGTGCCGACATTTTATCCTGCTCTAATATCTCCCACATAGCTCTCCATGTCTCTATCATTTATGTGGCTATCTAAGAGTCACTTAAATATCCCTAATGTATCTGCTCCCCGCAACCTCTGCTGGCAGTGCATTCCACGCTCCCACTACTCTCTATGTATACAACTTACCTCTGACATCCCCCTTATACCTTCCTCCCATCACCTTAAAATTATGCCCCCATAGTTGATCTCAATTTATCTTAGTTGATAAAACCCAACAAAGTGTTGCCAATAACTTCTGCCTTCATGTGGGAAGCCTGAACATGTTGGCACGTACATGGAGAAATGCCAGTAATTGGTAGAAAGTGGCCCACGTTTCTGAGCTTTAACCAAGGTCCAGTCTACCTATTCTGGTAGCTCAGTTTGATTCAAAGATCCCATGAAATTATTTAAAGAAGAGCAAGCAATTTGTCCTCTGAGTCAAGGTTCTGGGTTCAAGTCCCACTCGAGCAGAAAGGTCCAGGTTGACACTCTGGTGTCATGTGGGGGAGTGCTAGACTGCAGGAGGTGACATCCTTCAAATGAAATGTTAAACCAATATCCCATCTGGTGTCAAAGGCAGATATAAATGATCCTTTGGCAGGAAGAAGAACTGCAGAGTTATTCTCCCATGTTCTGGACAATATTTCTGCCTCACTCAGTATCAACAAAAATAGATTATCTGTCTTTCTCACATTGCTGATTGTGGGATTTTGTTGCTCACCAATTGACTGCTGTGACTCCTGCATGATGATTACATTTCAAGAATATTTATTGGCTGGAAATTGCTTTGGTAATCCACAAAGGAATGTGAAAGGCACTCTTTTAATGGAAGCTTGTTTTCTCATTGAGATTAATTGAACATTTCAAAACAAATTGATTCATGTTACATTTCAAGGGTATAGGAACAAATCTTGGTGTACAGATGCATATTGTTCATGGTCTAATTGAATGATGAAAGAGTTGAAGCACTGAATGGTCAGTCCTGTCCCTAGGTACCTGGAGTGTGCCTTGTGCTTCAGGGAACCACCATTGTCCTTGTAACAAGGGAAACAGAACAGCCTCTAACTAATTCATAATTTCTCAAATTTCAGATCCGAGGACAGCCTTCAATGCATTCTGTTTACTTTCCAATGTTCAAAATTCAATAGCTTGCTTGGCTCTTTAAAAAAAAGTCTGTATTGTACAGGATGCTGTTATATTCCAGCTGGCACTGGTGTCAAGAGGATAACCCTTCAATTTACTGAAATTTGACATTAGTGTAATGCACCACCTCAAACCAAACCAAGGCAAAACATTTCAGTATAACTGCAGCATTACTATTACACAGAATGGAACAAAATCAATCTCTTTGTTCTATTAGCAAAGTTCAGATGATCGCAAAGCAGCTTTTAATAATGTTATTCCCTACAGGTTTATCATGTGATTGTGATAAATGCTGTCAGAGAAACTCAGTTCACCACAGCTGAAGTAATGGAGAGTTGGTGGAAGCATTGACTCAGAAAATTGGAATTAGAGGAAAATCTGAAGAAGAAATGGGAATTTTTCTTTATTTTTTCACAGGATATGAACATGGGTGGCAAAATCAGTATTCATATCCTATCCTAAATTGCTCTTGATCTGATGGTTTGCTTGAATAGGTAATGTAAACATTAATCCCTTAGAGGATGAGGCTGAGGAATTAATGAGGAAATAAAGAAACAGCAGTAATTTAAATAATTATTTTGGCTTGGTGTTCACAGCAGAAGACTCAAAAATCATCCTACTAATAATAGGTAATAAGAAGCTATAAACAGGAAGGAACTTAGAACAACCTAGGCCAACTGGTGGGGATAGAAGTTAACAAATCTCCTGGATTTGATGGACTACATCCTAAGGAAGTTGATGCATTGGTTGTAATCTCCTAAAATTCCCTGGATTCTGGGGAGTTTCCAGAGGAGTGGAATATTGCAAATGTACACCACTATTCAAGACAGGAGGTGCTAAATAAAAGGTAGCAAAACAAGAGTGCATGGAATTATAGGTAGTATATACTGTAGGTATGGATAGGGGATTGGCTGGTGAATAGAAGTAAGGAGTCAGGATACATAGATCATTTTTGGATTGGCAATCAATTATCAATGGGATGCCACAGAGATTAGCACTGGGTCCTCAACTATTTACAATCTATAATAATTATTTGGATGAAGAGATCAAGTGTACTTTAGCCAAAATAGGTAGGTTACCACAAAGAGCCTGTAATGAGATATAGATAGATTGTGAGTTGACAAGAAGTTAGCAGATGGAATATAATGCAGGAAAATGTGAGGTTACCTACTTTGGAATGAAGGGGAGCCTACAAACTGTGGGGTACAAATGGAGTCCTAGTGCATGAAATGCAAAGGATTAACATGCAGGTACAACAGGTAATTAGGAAAGACTAATTGAATGTTGGCCATTACAAGTATTATGAATACATAAAAACATTGCAGTTTTGATAAAACTTTACTGGGTGCTGCTGAGACTACACCTGAACTACTGCTTACAGTTTTGGATATGCTTGTATTAGAAGGTGCAATTGATTGATTCCTGGATTGAGGAAGTTGATGTATGAAGACAGTGTGAACCTTTACTCATCGGACTTCAGTAAAATGAGTGGTGACCTTATTGAAATTTATAGGATCCTGAGGGGGATTAACTGAGTAAATGCTGAGTTGTTTTTTACTAAGTGTGAATATTTAGAACTAGGGGGCATAGTTTCAGAATAAGTGGTTGTCCATTTAATGTGGATATGAGGATGAATCTCTCTCTGAGAGTCATGACTCTTTGGAATTCTTGATCCAAGAGAGCTGTGGAAATGGAGTCATGGAATTTATTCAAGTGAACATTGACAGACACTTAAAGTACAAGGGAGTCATGTGGCATGGGGAGAGAGTAGGTAAATTGTGTTGAGGCCAAGATTGGATAAGTCATGATCTCATTGGGTAGCAGATCAAGCTGAAAGGGCTGAATGGCCTAGTCCTGGTCCTGCTCCTGTTTCTTATATTCTTATCATTAACTTCAGATGGCAATTAACAAGCAAACAAACTTTTGTGTGCTGCATTCTGCCCCAGACCAGGTAAGAAAGATAGACTAGAGACGCAAGGAACCGCAGATGCTGGAATCTGGAGCAAGACAGAAACTACTGGAGGAACTCAGCAGGTCAGGCAGCGTCTGTGGAGATGGAGGGTCTCAAACCCAAACGTCAACTGTCCATTCCCCTCTGCAGATGCTGCCTGACCAGCTGACTTCCTCCAGTCATTTGTTCATTGCTCGAGGGATAGATTCCATTCATTAAAGAGCATGAGAGAGCCATGTAATTTCATGGACACTGTTACTAGTACTAGTTTGGTGTTCCAATTCATTTAATTAAACACAGTTAGCATTCCCAGCTGCTGCCTGGGATTTTAATTGTTATATCTGGATTACTTAGATGGGTAGATTTTATCCTGATAGAAAGATAAAATGACAATACAAGTATATTTGCTGAAGTAAATAGGTTAGTTTGCATAACATTAAAACTAAGGAAAAATGATTATGAGCATGACAGAATGTAAAATTGATGAACACAAGAGGACCAGCTGGTCCCTTGACCTTTTGGATTCAGGAGGTGTTGAAGTCCAGGACACGTGGGATGATGGATCTGTGAATGTTTTTATATGTCAACAACGTGTGTAATGAGATCATTGTGTTAAACTCGGACATTTCAATGACTTGCCACTGACTGTAATGATAGCAGCAGAGTAGATAAAAGTTAGGGATGATTGTGTTGAATAATGGGTTATAGAGGCTGCTGTAGGGAAAAAAAGTGATGGAGACAGGGCTTTTGTTATCTCATGATCAATGTTAAGCAGTTGTTAGTGATCTTGTCAGCATAATCAATGGAGCCAATGACTATGGGTTAAAAACTGAGGCCCAAGTGTAAACAGGAGAGTATGTAGAAATAGTAAAAGATAGATGCAGTAAAGTTAGATGAAGGCTGTTGAAGCAGAATTGGTAGATAGTATAATGAGAGGTCAGCTGTAATGTAGTGAATGGCATAATACTTGGGAAAAAATGGCCTCCTCATTTCCCTTTGTAGTTCTGAAGTAAGAGCAGATAGCTTGATATGATAGAGGTGGGTTTAGAGCAACCAATAAGACAATAGCTTGTTGGGAAAACTCCTTATTCCTAATATTCCCTGGATTTGAACTTTTTCTTAACATCTTCAACCAATGGACAACTAGTAGTTGTCTGAACATTTGTAATGTCCTGGAAATTTAAAATTGGTAAATAGGTTTATTATTGTCACTTGTACCGAGGTACAGTGAAAAACTTTGTTTTGCATATCATTCATGCAGATTAATTCATTACAATTGTGCATTGAGGTAGTACAAGGTAAAACAATAACAGAATGCAGAATAAAGTGTAACAGCTACAGAGAAAGTGCAGTGTAAGTAGACAATAAGGTGCAAGGTCATAATGAGGTAGACTGTGTGGTCAAGAGTCCATCTAATCATACAATAGTCTTACAACAGTGGGATCGAAGCTGTCTTTGAGCCTGGTGGTACGTGCTTTTAGTCTTTTGTATCTTCTGCCCAATAGGAGGGGGGAGAAGAGAGAATGTCTGGGCTGGGTGGGGTCTTTGATTATGCTGGCTGCTTTATCAAGGCAGTGGAAGTGTAGACAGAATCCATGGAGGGGAGGCTGGTTTCCGTGATGTGCTGAGCTGTGTCCACAACTCTCTGCAGTTTCTTGTGGTCCTGGGCAGAGCAGTTGCCATACTAAGCCATGATGCATCTGGATAGGATGTTTTCTATGGTGCAGGGATAAAAATTGGTGAGGGTCAATGGGACATGCCAAATTTCTTTAGCCTTCTGAGGAAGTAGAGGTGCTGGTGAGCTTTCTTGGCTGTGGCCTCTACGTGGTGATTGGTGATGTTCACTCCTGGGAACTTGAAGCTCTCAACCCTCTCGACCTCAGCCCCGTTGATGTAGACAGGAGCATGTGCACCGTCCCCTTCCTGAAATCAATAACCAGCTCTTTTCTTTTGCTGACATTGTGGGAAAGGTTGTTGTCATGACACCATGTCACTATGGTCTCATTGTCCTTCCTGTACTCCGACTCATGGTTACTTAAGACATGGCCCACTATGGTGATATCATCTGCAAACTTGTAGTTAGAATTAGAGCGGGATCTGGCCATGCAGTCATGAGTGTGTAGTGAGTAGAGTAGGGGGCTGAGGACGCAGCCTTGTGGGGCACCAATGTTGAGAACTTTGGTGGAGGTATTGCTTCCTATCCTTACTGATTGCGGTCTGTTGGTCAGGAAGTCAAGGATCCAGTTGCAGAGGGAGGTGTTGAGTCCCACATCTAGGAGTTTGGAGATGAGTTTGCTTGGAATTATCATATTGAAGGTGGAGCTGTGGTCAATAAACAATTGTGTAACATCGGTTTCTTTACTGTCCAGATGCTCCAGAGATGAGTGTAAGGCCAGGGAGATGGGGTCTGTCGTAGACCTGTTTTGGTGGTAGGCGAATTGCAGTGGGTCGAGGTTATCTGGGAGGCTGGAGTTAATGCATGCCACGACCAGCCTCTCGAAGCAACCAGCCTCTTTTCCTCATATTAACCTTTTACATCTGTTTGCATAATAATCTCTCCTCATAAATTCACCCCCGAATTGCAGAAATGTCCTGGTAAGTGAAAGTCACTCTTCCTCCAAGACCAATAAGATGTAGTGCCCAGAACTGCTCGCAATGCTCCAGTGAACAAACCAGGGTGTCGAATCGCTCTGACATCACTTCTTGCACCACCCCCTCTCCTCTGTACTCCAGTCTTCCAGATCAAAGGTGAGCATTTCTTTAGTTTCGTCATCTGGCTGTTGAGTTTTAATAATTTAATGCGTGTCCCCTCCCACCAAACAGTCTCTGAAGATATTCACTGCTTCCAGCTTTCAGCATTTAAAATTTTCTGTGTTGTATTCTTTTAGATCCAAAGGGGATGACTTTGCATTTGTCTGAACTGATATTTGCCACAGCTTGATTCATTCTATACTTACTGCTATGTCTTTGTAATTTAATGCTTTGGTCTAAGCTCTTATAGTACTTCCAATTATGTGTCCTGTGCATATTCAGATTTGTGGCTTTCCAATTCATTATCTCAGCTATTAAAAAACACAACACAATCCAACACAGATTATGGTGGGACACTATTCCGCATATCCTGTAAATTTAAGTACCCGTCAATTAGCCAGAGCAGTAATTTGTCTTTAATTCTGTGAACTTCAAGTTAGTGGTCTCCTAACACAGCGAATACTTTTTGGAAATCTGTATGGAAGACATCCATTGAGATTTCACTTTCTACTTTAGTCACCACTTCAACAGTTCAGTCAAGTTTGTCAGGCATGACCTGCCCTACAAAAATCCATGGCTCTCTCTTTTCCACTGAAAATTTTCAAGATGATCGGTTCTTCTCTCCTTAGACTCCACTAAGCAATCGATCTTTAACCCACAGTTTCACATCTGAAAGAAGATATAATGTTATGATCTAAAGGAAAGGTTCCCACATGAAGAAAACAATTCAGTTTTGTTTGATAGCAATCCTTAAAGCATTTTGGATCATCCAAAGTCTACCACAAATAAAAGTTGTGGTAATGGCACCTTTTCCTATAACACCAGGGGGTCCTAGAATATGTTACAGCTATTGAAGCTCAAGGACGACTATGGAAACTGAGCACAGAGCCTGTAACCTTCTGGATATCTGATCTAGCATTAGAATTATTTAACCTGTCAATGGTCATAATTGAGGCTTAATGATGAAAGATGGGTACTTGAATGGGGTAACAAAGGCCACAGAATATTTTATAATTGCATCCCAAACTGGTACACTCAGAAGCCCCTGTGCCATATGTATCTTAATTATTTATCGTTGTTTATTATTTGTACAATTTGCCACTGTAAACTTTCTGTTTTGTATTTTTCTGTACAATTTCTTAGATCAACCCTGTTATATAAAGTAGCATATTTTGTAAACATTCATAGAATTTTAAGCTCTGTACAATTGCAAAAAAAGGATCGAGCCCATCTTTTAAAAACAGTATTCTCCATTCCTGCATGGTTGCCAGTGTTGGAAACTCAAACTGGGGAATGAAAGTTGTGCATGACATTGACGCGTTAGGATCTGAGGCAATCTAATATTTGCAGTCTTTTTTTAAATAAATCATCTGCCTACCAAATTTGTGCAAAGCAACATTTAATTACGGTGGGGGGGGGGGGCTTCCTTAGTCTCCTTGTCAACATGATTTTAGTCTGAGCTGTTATTTCTCACTCTGCTACACAGTTCCTATTTTACTACAATGGTAGTGTAGTGGTTAAATTAATGAATTGGCAGCCAGAGTTTGGATCTATTGATACTGGGACATGAGTTTGAATCCCATCATAATCACCTGGTCTATTTAAATTCAAGTAAGTAACAAAATCAGGAATTAAAAAAAATGCTAGACTCAGTAATGGTAATAATGGAATTACTAGATTGACTTAAAAACCTATTTGGTTCACTAATAACCTTCGGGAAATGAAATCGGGCATCTTTACCCAGTCTAGGTACCCCCCTGAAATTTATTTGTCTCTTCAATTCAGGAGTAAATAGGGAGCAATAAGTCCCAGCATCACCAATGACATTGCATCCCATGAATGAATGAAGTAAATCTCTAGAGCTGACGAGAAGTATGGAGCTCATGACCTGTTGTTTAGTTGAACATTGCACTTGATGTTCCCCCACAACACTAGATAGTAGCAAAAGTTCGCAGCTTTAGGTGAAGGTTGTTGTTGAGTGAATAATTCCTCCTGTATTAATGGATCAGAGGATTGCTAGCTGACACAAATCTAATCCACAAGAAGAAATTGGAGAAAATAAAGGGCAATGATTTTAGTCTGCAAAGTCCAAATTGAGGGCACTGCAGAATTGTTGTAATTGACACGGGCACAAACAGACCAGATTAAATGGAAGAGGAAGCAGCTGCAGAAGCAACAGACTGATTGCAAATTTCTGGAAGACCATTTTACCGCTCAGTGTTATTGCCCTGACATTTAATAGGCCAAATTGGCCCAGAAGAGACAGATAGATGATTGACAACTGAAATATACAGAGTCTTTCTCTTCATTTTCGAGTGACTTCATGGCCAGTTAATGTGCTGGCAGCTGTTAACGTCCAGGACTTTCTCTGGAGTAGAAGCCTGCAGTGATCCGGTCATCTGGAATTTTTTTGCCTTCCTTGCTCTTCCCATGCCCAGAGATTCGGGGATCACAACTGATCAGTTAGGTTCAGTTCACAAAGCATGGCCCTGAGCTTTTGGGTGTCATTTTAATTCCCTGCCATACTCCCATTCTGACTCCTACAATGTTCCAAAGAAGCTGGAGAACCATAATTTTTGCCTCAAAATCCATCCTGTGAAAATGCATTGTTTTCATTCTCTGAGATTCAGATCTATTGAAGCTAACAGAACTGAATTTCAAAGGCAGAGTACAGGTTTTGCTACTATTTAGTAAATTGAACACTGCCAACTGGGCATGAATTTCTGGGCACTCATTTAGACATTGTTACACAGACTCAACACACATAAACATTTCAAACTGTAACCACTGCTCCCATTTTAGAGGCAGCCATGGATCTTATTTGATCTTCCCAACTTTATAACACTGACCTTCCTCAGATCCCTTTTAAATCTTTCCCCTCTCACCTTAAATCTATGTCCTATAGTTTTAGGTTCCCCTATCATGGGAAAAAGACTGTGGCTATTCACCTTATCTATGCCCCTTATGATTTTACATACCTCTATAAGGTCACCCCTCAGACTCCTGTGCTCAAGGGAAAATAGTCCCACCCTATCCAGCCTCTCTTTATAACTCAAGCCCTCCAGTATTGGTAACATCCTCATGAATTTTTTCTGTACTCTTTCCAGCTGAATGACATCCTTCCTATAGCTAGGTAAACTGAACTGCATACAGTACTCCAAGTGAAGTCTCACCAATGATTTGTACAGTTGCACCATTGACATCCCAACTCCAGTACTCAATGTCTTGACTGATGAAGGCAAGCATGCCAAATGCCTTCTGCACCACCCTGTCTACCTATGTCGCTGCCTTCAGAGAACTATGTACCTGTACTCCTAGGTCTCTCTGTTCTACAACACTCTCCAGGGCCCTGCCATTTACTGTGTAAGTCCTGCCCTGGTTTAACTTACCAAAATGCAACACCTCACACTTGTTTGAGTAGTGTAGATCTTTCTCTTGAATATACAAAGTGACTGAACATCTCACAGTCCTCTTTAAGAGTGAATTCCAAAGATTCATGTCCATCTAAGTGAAGAAATTCTCATGTAAGGCTAAATGGGAGGATGTAATTAAGCTACAGACAGTGCAGAAAAGATTTACAAGGATGTTGCCTGGACTGGAGGGCTTGAGTTATAAGAAGTTGGAGAGGCTGGGTCTGTTTTTCCTCAAGAAAAGGAGGTTGAAAGATGACAATTTAGAGATATATAAAATGATGAGTAGCGTAGATAGGATAGATGGGCCAGTGCCTGTTTCCCATGGTGGTAGTGTCTAAAACTAGAGGGCATAGTTTTAAGATGAGAGGGAGGAAATTTAAAGTAGATCTGAGGGGAATATTTTTCATGCAAAGGGTAGTTGGTACGTGGAATGAGCTGTCAGAGGAGGTAGTGGAGGCAGGAACAGTAACAATGTTTAAGAGGCATTGGGAAGTTACTTGCATGAGTAGAGCATAGAGGGATATGGAATTAATGCGGACAAGTGGGATTGGTATAGATAGGAATGACGGTCAGCATAAACGTGATGGGCTGAAGGACCTGCTTCAATACTGTGTAATTCTACGACTCTATGAATGGCTGTCCCCATATTTGGAGACAGTGACTTCCTGGTTCCAGTCGCTCTAGTCAATGGAAACTTCATGCCATCATCCTGTGAAGCCATGTAGGACTTGTATAGGCTTAGTCTTCGAACAATACCTGCCATCCCAAGAATCAATCTGGTGAACCTTTGTTTTGCTTCTTCTATCACAAGTATATCCTTCCTTGGGTTGGGGAACCAGACCTGTCCACAATATTCAAGCTGTATTCCACCTAGAGTCCAATATCCCAATTCGAACCAAGAGTCACCAATTCATATGGATAACCTTGAGCTTCCAATTACCACTCATTAATCCCATTCTCACTCTGGCTTCTCTGTCTTTACTCTCCTACTCTGCTCCAATGATGCCCAATGTAAGCATGAGGACCAGCACCACTTCTTCGATCTGGACAATTGCTGCCTTCCGTTTCAGGTAGCCATCTTGTTTTTCTCTCCACAGATGTTACTGTACATTCCTGTTTCATTTCCCTTTTCTCTCTTCGCTGTCTAACTGCTGTCTGTTAAAGTGATTATTATCTTGACAACTTTGCTCTGCTCCCTGTCACAATTGTTCCCTCTGTTAAATATAGAACATAGAAGAGTACAGCACAAGAACAGGCCCTTCGGCCCACAATGTCTGCACCGAACACAATGTCAAATTAAGCTATTTCTCTTCTACCTGCACATGATCCATATCCCTCCAGTCCCTGCATGTTCATGAATCTATCTAATAGCCTCTTAAATGCCACTATCGTATCTGCTTCACCCCTGGCAGCCCATTCCAGGCACCTACCACTCTGTCAAAAAATTTGCCCCACATATTTTCTTTAAATTTTCCTCCTTTCACCTTAAATGCATGTCCTCTAGTACTGGACATTTCTACCCTGGGAAAAAAGATTCTGACTGTCTACCCTATTTATGCCTCTTATAATCTTATAAACTTGTATCAGGTCTTCCCTCAGTCTCTGTGGCTCCAGAGAAAACAACCCAAGTTTGTCCAACCTCACCTTATATCTCATGCCCTCTGATCCAGGCAGCATCCTGGTAAACCTCTTCTGTACCCTCCCCAAAGCCTCCACATCCTTCCTGTAATGGGGCGACCAGAATTGCACACAATTGTTCTCTCCACCCTCCCCCTCCCTGCAACTTGTTTGCTCACTTTTCCGGTTCTGATGAATGATCCTTGACCTGAAATGTCAACACTGCTTCTATCCCCATGGATGGTATTTGACCCACTGAGCACTTCCAACATTTTCTATGTTTTTGTGTGGGCATGTGTGAGAGAGAATAAATTGCAGGGATGCACGGAAATAAAGAGATGGAGAATGGAGAGAATGGGATTACTCCCCTGGGAGTCTGTACAGACCTGTCAGGCTGAACGATCTCCTTTTGGTCATTATGTTAAAAAATAGTGTCAAATGTTAGCTTCTAAGGTTCTCTCCTCAGAGACACACGTGACCTGCTGAGCATTTTTTGTTTCTGTTCCCATTTATATTGCATGTCCCTTTACCATCTACCTAACCCACCCCACTGACCTTGTTTGATAAGTCTACTGCTTGGTATTATGCAGTGTTTTCAACTCATTGGTAACCTCAACGTTCTCCCATTCTGCAATGTGACTTGAATTGCATCTATAATGTTTTTGTCAGCTCCCCTGCCATGCTCACTCTGTTGTGTTGGCCTCAAGTAACAAACCTTAAGCTTATTGGGAAAACAAAGGGAAATTTAATCATTGGATATTATCTGTTGCTGAAGCAAAATAATACAAAAAGATCAATACAATGCATCTTTTGCATAGAGTGTTCTGGGGGCAGCCTGCAAGTGTCGCCATGCTTCCAGTGCCAACGTAGCTTGCCCACAACTTCCTAAACCATACGTCTTTGGAATGTGGAAGGAAACCGGAGCACTTGGAGGAAACCCATGCAGTCACAGGGAGAACGTACAAACTCCTTACAGATAGCGGCTGGAATTGAACCCGGGTCGCTTGCACTGTAGTAGCGTTACGCTAACCGTTACACTACCGTGCAGATTAATAAAGACAATGATAATTTAGAGGTAAATGGAGAACATTCATTGAGCTTGAGGTAACGGGTGCAGTTGTATGTCATTTTATCCCAGAGAATTTCTACAAACGGTAATGAAGACCAATCCTTTACATGACTTCACTGAATGAGATTCAGGGTTTAGGGGAAGAAAAGAAGGACCATTTTTGGATATTAGCTGATTTGGCATTTCTGCCTAATTACCCCAGAGAGGCTGGATGGGAATTGTTACTGGAGGATGGGAATTGTTACCGGAGGATGGAGAATTGGCCTTTTGAGTTTCATTCACTCACTGAACCTGGAGCAAAGAGATGGGTGGGTCCATAGGAGTTAGTTAAATAATTGGAGTACATGTTCAATGAATATCCTGGATATGTAAATCAATATTCCATCTGTCTGCTCTTGGTCTTCATAACTCTAATGACCCAACATCAATATCCAGGGAAGATCTGCATCTGACCAATATTCCTCCTCCAATGTATGTACCAAAGAAGCTGGGTTAATTCATACTTCCTCTCCATCTTTTTCTGCAATACATTATCTTTCTTGGGGAAGTAAGTTGACATAATGAGCTAAAGCCTGATGTCTGGAATTGTGCCCAACTTTGCCCAAAAGGCAGTAATCTTTTGTGACCTCACTGGTGCAGTCGAACTGCGGCCATTCCGAGAGAAGAACAGTCTGCAAGTAGGGACTAGGCCTCAGAGAGTGGATCCTGAGGACCTCGCCAAACCACCCTGATAGCCTTCTGACAGCTTGTAGTAGGCTGACCCTGAGCCATCTGATGCTAGAAGTATGTGCGCATCCATATCTCAGCTATGCAAATGTAGGTCTGGAGGGGCAGTCCTTCAGCCTCCAGTTATCCAATTCTGATGAAGTTACTCAGACGAAGGTACTCAGACTTGAAGTGTTGACTGATACTCCTTCCACAGATAGTGTCTGATCTGCTGAATGTTTTCAGCTTTTCCTGTTTTTTATTCCATGTATCCAGACAGCTCCCATTCATATTGTCTTGATGTTCAGTGAAATTTTTCTTGCAAAGTTTGTTCAATACAATTGGCAGAAGTAATAATATTTTATTGGTATTGGTATTGGTTTATTTTTGTCACTTGTACCGAGGTACAGTGAAAAACTTGTCTTCCGTACCGTTTGTACAGATCAATTCATTACATAGGGCATTGAGGTAGTACAGGGTAAAAACAATAACAGAATACAGAGTAAAGTGTCACAGCTACGGGAAGTGCATTGCAGGTAGACAATAAGGTGCAAGGTCAAACAAGGTAGATTGTGAGGTCAAGAGTCCATCTCTATTCTCATCCAGGTAGTTAGTCTCCTCTTTATGACTGGGGCACATTCTTTCTTTGCATTGCGCATATAGTCCAAGATCCTGCCACAGTCATTCCCACCTGCACTTCTGTCACCATGTGAAGCTCAGTTGTTACATCCATCTCTTCTTCAGCTCTCTTCTCTCATCTCTTCCAATTAGCACCAAATTTAGCAAATTTGGTCTCATTAAGACACTGCAACCATCATAGAATGTTACAGGACAAGAGAAGGCCATTTGACCCCTCAAGCCATACTGGCTCTATGTAAGAGAAATCCAGCTGGTCCCATTACTCCCCTGGCAGTGCATTCCAGACCCGAGCCACTGATTGTGTAAGGAGATTTTTCCTTTTTATGCAAAGGATTCAGGAATAATCAATATATAATTACCACCAGGAATGCTGAATTGTGGTCAACCACGCAAGGAAACATGTTCCTATTTCTCGAATCCACTTTTGCTCCCTTCTTTTAAATTGTTGTTGATTAATTAATCTTAAACAGCTTCTGGTTTGAATATTATGCTTTTTATTACTTTGATGCAGGCAGTTTTATCTCTTGGCTGACTGAATAATATTGATTCTTATGACATTTTTTTTGCCAACCAACAGAAGGATAAAACAATCAATCATACTTCACTTGGAACTGCAAGTCAATGACATTTTCTCAGATAGAAGCAGATCTTAACATTTGAGTTCTATAATGTGTAACAGCATGCTTAAGTAGAAAAAGAGGCTGGAAGAGGAGGTCAGGAAGTACCGAAAATGTAGGCAGATCAGTATTTTTAAGCTAATAGCAATTTGATATGTTCAGTGTGATCGTTCATCGAAGTAAGTTCTCAAGTTCCCCACCTCACACAATGTTCTACCCCCACAATAATTCTTCTCCCTCCTCCCACCCCCACACACAAATACACACAACCACGCACACAACCACGCACACAACCACACACACATCCACACACATATCTACATACACAACCATACACACACCCATACACACACCCACATACAGACCCACGGACACAACCACACACATACCTACATACACAACCACACACACACACACACACCCATTTTCACACTCACACATACACCCACAGACACAACCACATACACCCATACACAGACCCACACACACACACCCATTCACACACATGCACACACACACACACACACACACACACACACACGATTTTTAGTCTCACAAATGTACACACTAGTACGCTTGGTCACCTTGTTTAAAGAGTAACCAATTACTTCATGTCCCCATCTGCTTCAGAATTGCCTGATGTTATTTTTCTTCTCTTGAAGTTCTCCATTTCCTTCTTGAAAACTGTTATTGAACCTGTTTCACCATTCTTTCATTCAGAGGATATCATATTATAACAATTCACGGCATGAAAAAAACTCCCTTAACCTCCACTTCTTTTGCCAATTCCAGTATTGGCCTCGATGGGTCAAGTGGCTTTGTCCTGTGCTCTAACCACTCTGTGAACTCTGGTAACCAATCCCCCGTCAGTGCCAAAAGTTTCTCTTTATTTAATCTCTGAAAACCAATCATGATTTTGACACTGCTGAAGTTCCACCTTCCTGGTTCCATTCGAGGGAATCTCTCTTCCTGAGAGGAATGGTGCATAGTGGTTAAGCTACTTACTGGATTAATGAATCTGGAGACATGAGTTCAAACTCAGTTAATTAAATAATCTGAAACTAGGAGTTAGTCTGAATTAAATTGACTGGAAACTATGGGATTGTTCTAAAATCTCATTCAGCTCACTAATATTCTCTCTAATATTCTCTAAAAAGGAAATTTTCCTCTCTTAGTCATCCGTGAACTTTAACAGCCTTCTGAATTGGACAAACTGGCAGATCATAGCAATACTCTAAGACAAAAGTTCTCCTTATTTCCCCTTTAGCTAATCTACCAATCACCCTCAGTCTCTTCCCTTACTATGCAAGTAAAGGGAGTGAATTTCCCAAAGCTTTTCACTCAGGTGGAACTGCAGACCATTGTTTCTCCCATCTGCACCAATGTTACAATGAGCTGTTCTAGCAAGTGGACTGAGAGTATGCAATAAGACCTTGTTGCCTTCTAATAGCTTGGAATTAAATAATGAACAACTGCAAATGTTGTAACACTGAAATAAAAGCATTAAATGGTCAAAATGAAAAACTAAAACGCAGATTAGTAGAATTGGAGATCCCCGTTCAGTCTTTCTTTTGTAATCGAATCCTCAGATCCCCAGAATGCTGTAAAAACAAAAAAGTGCTGGAAACACTCTTCAAAAGGGAATAGGATAACTTCAGGAGAAAAAAACTGTACTGTTATTTGGATTCAGACAAGGGTCCTGTCTGACTGTCTCCAGCATTTTCTTCTCTATTTCGAATCTCCAGCATCTACAGTATTTTTGATTTTTGTTATCCCAGAATTTTTTATTCCAATCATGATAACACAGTGGGGATTCCCAGCCCAACTCATCCACCTGAAAAAATAGATATTTCTCTTCCTTGCTGCTGCAAAGCACTTGTCTTGCTGCAGAGTCATGCCCCGAAATGTTAACCATCCTTCTGCCTCCACAGTCGCTCCCTGAGTGCAGTTTTCTTTTGCACTTCCAGCATTTCCTAAACTTTTTTAACTAAAGGATATTTAGCGACTTCATCACTTTCTAGTCACATTTCGAGCAGAGTTTTATGCATCATTGGTAAGAAACAGAGTAATTTGTTGGATTCTCACTCATCCATTTGGGTATTATGACGTTCCATTTGATAGAACAAATAATGTCAGGCAAGGAGTTTCTCAATGCAGTCTGAAAGTAATATGTTGAAACATATTTGGAATTAACTGATACCTGAGGAATACTTGTGCTGCTTAACATTTTAATGCAAGCCTTACCCAGGTATCGAAAGTATTCTGTTTTTACAGATGTCCATGTCAATTTTGTCCATCAGTTGGAGAATACACAAAAATAGCTTAATATGGTAACCATACCTCCAAAGTGTTGTAATGAATTGCATCAAAAGCACATAAGACTGATAAGTAAAAACAATTACTGTAAGTGAAAATAGAGAGGAAACTAGTTCTGCCGTTCATAGGAATGAATGTATGTACGTGTGTCGGACTTCTGAATTTCATAATATTATGGGAGTTTGTTTGTCGGTAGGGGTGTCGGGTGTTTGTAACCTGGGGCAGTCTATATTCCCTTCTGACTCTTGTTAATTAGGTGTGGAAATATTAATGACACAATTGAGTGATGGCTATGGTACCTTTACACGGATCTGGAGAAATGCATGGGAATGGAGTATTCTTTTGCTGGCGATTTAGAGAAGAACTGATAAACTTTACTTTATTATTTAAAGTTCATTTTATTTCAACTATTTTTTTATACATTTCTGATTATTAGAAGTATTTAGTAACAGTTAAAAAGAACGTTTATACCAGATATGATAAGGCACTAAACCCACCTCTGTGTAGACTTCCTGTAGGTTTACCCTGTAAATGCACTAATGCCTGATATTTATATGTTTCCTTACTGAGCTAAATCAGCATTCTTGGATTTGTGATAATTCTTTAAAGGCTATTTTTATGGATTTTCCAGCATATGAATCTTTTGCTTTCTTTCTGTTTATCTGAGTGGTTGTGTAGCTGCCCTTAATGCTCAATATAATGACAGATATCACAATTCCCATGAGTGTCAGTTCATATCATGAATTGCTTGCTTTTCTCACCTCTAATTTATGTTGAAAGTTCAGAAGTATCCTGAAGAGATTAAGGGGAGCAGGGTGAATTCTTTGTTTTTGATATAAATGATCTAGGCTATAAGAATTTGCATTGAGGCCGTGAGTAATTTTCAGTCAAAATCGGAATTGACCGTATAGCAAGGTGTCACTGTAGTTACAGGTATTTCGATTAGGTGAGTTTCTGATTGGTGGTGTGTAACTGCAAGCAGTTAAACCAATCCATGCCCAAGGCCAACCGGGGAAATGCAATGTCTGAATGGAATGGTCAGAAAGGAGGTCAATATTGCCATCATCTGCTCCAAATAACCTTATCATGGAACCTGAGGCTAAACAAAACATCTTGTAAGATTATTGTTGATATGAAACGGATCTGGCTGAATATGCAGTGAGCTACTGCACAGGTTAGAAATGCAAAGCATCTTTCCTGTTATTGGAGCAAAACAGCCATCTAATCCTCCAATATGGCAGATAGGGAGATCACACTCATCATAAATCAACAATACACACATGGTAAAATCAATGTTCTCTTGTTTATCATCTCAATCCCCTTCTTGATCAACCCTCTCTTCCCACTGATCAATGTCCCAAGACTCTCCCTCAATGTTCTTGCTTAATCATTGTCATCCCCCCTTTGCTGATGGGCTTCTCCCAGTCACGACCTTCTGCTTGCTCCCATCTCATATTTCCCTGATATCCAAGTTACCTAAAGACCTGTACATCTTCTATTCTCACCCAGAAATTCCAAGCTTGTGGCCCAAATCTCAGTGCATTCTGGAGAAGAAGCTTAAATCTCATTGTGTTGCTGATGTTACACTTTGAATCTCAGCATGCCGGCCATTTCTTAGTTCAGTCTGATCTGACATGTGGATTCCATTGAGTTGTTTGCTGAATGAAAGCAACAAGCCTTGACCTCTGTTTGAAATGCGGGCCAGTCTTGAACTGAGGCCCATTTTATCATGGGGACACAAGAGACGGCAGATACTGGAATCTGGATGAAGACACAAAATGCTGGACGAACTCAACAGGGAAATGGATGGGAAAAGGAAACGTCAATGTGAGTTCCTTCAGAATCTTGTGTGTTGCCCATTTTATCAAGTCTGGCTGTCAAAAATATGCTGAAATAAAATTGTGCTTGGTACAATAAATGTAATTAACATTACAAGTTTTGTTTGAAGTTGAAGCTTAAAGGTAGATCGAAAAGCATTAGGTAACTTGTCTGTCTGTGTTCTGTCAACAAACTGGAAGGTAAAAATGGAACACAATATACTCTTGTAAGCAGCATTTTGAAAATGTCAGCGGGATATTCCATAATACCCTGTTTATATGAAATTTCCTTCCTGGAATTAGGGTGATTCTGACTCAAGTACCGTAATATTAAAAAGAATGAAGGTCTCAATTCAATGCCTGGTTTGGAATTTACTGCTTTGCCAAGAGACCGGATGTCTGATATTCAAACTCCTAGATTAAGGAGGAGGATGCTGTTGAGAAGTGCAGAGGTGTTTCTGAAAGTTTGACCCATCCGATGGCAGATTTGATTCCTCTCCTCCCCATAGTTAAACCATTTACTGACACTTGGGTAAGTTGACAGGGGAAGAACAGTGGAGATATCCTGGAGAATGTTGGAGTGGGAGAATTGAGACATGACTTTGCAATGTTACTCCCTGACCTTCCTTGTAGGATGGGACTCTAATGATCTTGTACTTATGGATCTTCTTGGAAAGAGTGATCATAGTATGATTGAATATCTCATTAGAAATGGAGGATGCATTAGTTCGATCTAAAACCAGTGTATTATGCCTAAACAAGGGAGGCTAGCATAGACTGGAAACACAGGCTATATGGTGGGACAGTGGAGGAACAATGGAAGACTTTCAAAGAGATTTTTCACGGTACTGAACAAAAGTATATTCCAATCAAAAGCAAGGACAGTAAGGATAGGGAGAACCAGCTTTGGATAGCTAAGGAAATAAAAGAAGGCATCAAGCTAAAAGCTCATGAATACAAAGTCACCAAGAATTGTGGGAAATTGGAAGACTGGGAAAACTTTAAAAAGCAACAAAGAACCACAAAGCAAGCAATAAGGAAAGGGAAGATAGATTATGAAATTAAATTAGCACAAAATATAAAAAGAGATAGTAAAAGTATTTATAATTTTCTAAAGTAGAAAAGGGTGTCTAAAGTGAAGGTAGGTTCCTTGGAAGCTGAAAAAGAGGAATTAATATTGGGTAATGTGGAAATAGCCAAGGCCTTGAACAACTATTTTGCGTCTAACATGCCAAAGAGAGATGTTATGGATGCAATGGGAGGTGAGGACCTTGATACAATTGCTGTCACTAAAGAGGTAGTGATGAGCAATCTAGTAGGCCTAAAGGTAGCCAAAGTCACGTGGTCCTCATGGGATGCATCCCTGGGTACTGAAAGAAATGGTGGAAGTTATAGAAGAGGAGTTTGCGATAATTTAACAAAATTTTCTGGACTCTGGGCAGGTCCCGGCAGATTGGAAGGCAGTAAATGTTACCCTGCTGTTTAACAAAGGATGTAGGCAAAAGGCAGGTAACTATAGGCCAGTTAGCTTAATGTCTATAGTCAGGAAAATGCTTGAAGCTATCATTAAGGAAGAACTAGCGAGACATCTGGATAGAAGTCAGACATAGCATAGATTCAAGAAGGGCAGGTCCTGTTTGACAAAGTTACTGGAATTCTTTGAGGATATAATGAGCGCAGTGGATAGAGGGGAACAGGTGGATGTTGTATACTTGGATTTCCAGAAGGCGTTCGATAAGGAGCCACATAAAAATCTTATCCATAAGATAAGGATGCACGGAGTTGGGGGTAAGGTATTAGCATGGATAGACGATTGCTTAACCAATAGAAGACAGAGAGTTGGGATAAATGGGTGTTTCTCTGGTTGGCAACTAGTGGTAAGCGGGGGTGCCGCAGGGGTCGGTGCTGGGCCCACAACTGTTCATGATATACATTAACAATTTGGAAGAGGGGACTGAGCGTAGCGTGTCTAAGTTTGCTGATGACACTAAATTGAGTGGAAAAGCAAACTGTGTTGAGGATGCAGAGAGTCTGTAGAGAGATATAGATAGGTTAAGTGAGAGGGCAAGGGTCTGGCAGATGGAGTACAATGTTGGTAAATGTGAGGTCATCCACTTTGGAAGGAAGATCAGATTATTATTTAAATGGTGAAAGACTGCAGCATGCTGTTGTGCAGAGGGACTCGGAAATGCTTGTGCATGAATCGCAAAAAGTTGGTTTGTAGGTGCAACAGGTTATCAGGAAGGCAAATAGAATGTTGGCCTTCATTGCTAGAGGGATTGAATTTAAGAGCAGGGAGGTTATGCTGCAACTGTATAGGGTACTGGTGAGGCCACACCTGGAGTACTGCGTGCAGTTCTGGTCTCCTTACTTGAGAAGAGATATACTGGCGTTGAAGGCAGTGCAGAGGAGGTTCACTGGGTTGATTCTGGAAATGAGGTGGTTAGCCTATAAGGAGAGAGAGAGCCTCTAACTGTTGCCTGTGACTTTACTTGCTGGAATTCAGAAGAATGAGAGGGGATCTCATAAAAACATATAAAATTATGAAAGGGATTGATAAGATAGAGGCAGGAAAGTTGTTTCCACTCGTAAATGAGACTAAAACTAGGGGACAAAGCCTCAAGATTTGGGGGAATAGCTTTAGGACAGAGGTGAGGAGAAACTGCTTTTCCCAGAGAGTAGTGAATCTGTGAAATTCTCTGCCCAAGGAAGCAGTAGAGGCTACCTCATTAAATATATTTAAGACACAGTTAGATAGATTTTTGCATAGTAAAGGAATTAAGGGTTATGGGGAAAGGGAAGGTAGATGGATCTGAATTCACGGCCAGATCAGCCATGATCATATTGAGTGGCGGAGCCGACTCGATGGCCAGACGGCCGAATCCTGCTCCTATTATGTTCTTATGTTCTAAAACCACGCCTTGGCATCTACTGGTTTATGAGAATTCTTCTGTGGGTAAAGAATACTACAGTGCAAATTTTAAAATTAAGGGACATATTAGCTGGCTGTGTAGGTTGAACACTTAAAGACCTTTAATAGTGATCATTTTATCTCCCTCTCTCATTGATGTGTGAGAGTGCCATCCCAGTATCTTGAGCACCGACGGTTAATACCAGCTGGTATTTTGTAACATCGGCCTGATTACCTGTAACAAACCTGATTTCTCCCCATGGAGAGCTTCCCTTACCATCTCTTTCAGGTGATGTTTCTCTGCTGAAGTAAAGATTGAATTTACCTCCCTTCTCATTCATCTTGCATATTCCTAAAATTAAAATTTATATCACAACGTACTGTACACCAAGAACAATCCTATCACCATTTTCCAACTCACACATAGGAAGTCTTTACCTCCAACATCTTTTAGAATTTTATTAAGGGAATAAATTCCCAATGCTGATTACTGTTTATTCCTTTTGTGAATAAGCACTCTGATAATGTAAAATGGATTAACTTATAAAACGAACGTGATATCAGCTATTTCCTTCTTTTGTAACAGACCATGGAAACGTAACCTGGCAACAGGTGAGCTGATGGAAAAACATGCGCAGAAAATGGGAAACATTCACCTTTGAAATGCCGTCTCTTAATCCCACAGGAATAAATTATGAAAAAAAAGAATTGAACTCAGAACATTTTTTATTTGTTCACAGGATATGGTGTCACTAGTAATGCTGGCATTTATTGTCCATCCATAATTGCCCCTCTAACAAAGTAGGCAGAGTCGACCATAAAGAGATGTATGAAACCATGAGGGGCATAGATAAGGTGAATACACACAGTCTTTTGCCCAGGGAAAGGGAATCAAAAACTAGGGGGCATATGTTTAAGGTGAGAGGGGAAAACTTTAAAAGGGCCTTGAGGGGCAACTCCTTCACACAGAGGATGGTGCGCATATGGAACAAGCTGCCAGAGGAAGTGGTTGAGGGAGGTACAATAACAACATTTAAAAGACAGTTGGACAGGTTCATGGATAGGAAAGGTTTAGAGGGATATGGGCCAAATGCAGGCAAATGGGACTAGCTCAAGAAGACATCTTGGTCAGCATGGACCAGTTGGACCAAAGGGTCTGTTTCCATGCTGTGTAGATCTATGACTCTATAACTACATTGGTGGGTCACACATTACTCATACAGGGTAAGGTCTGCAGATTTCCTCTTCTGAAGGAAAACAGTGAACCTGATGGGTTTTCAATAATAATCCTATAGTTTTGAGGTCAGCATTCCAGATTTATTTAATTGCTTAAATTTAAATTCCAATTATGAAACAGTGGGATTTTAAATGTTTCTCCAAATTGGTGGTCCAGACCTCCAGACTGTGATCTGATAAGTTAACCACAACACCACTATGCTACCATAGCAAGCCATAATAAGCAGAATGTTGGAATGTACTGTTTAAAAGAAAGCAAATATACTTAACAACTAGTAACAAACAATTTGCTGAGGGATCTCAGCAGGTGCTGCACGACATGTTGGGTTCCTCCAGCAGATTGTTGCTCCAGATTCCAGCATCAGCAGTCTCTTGTGTCTCTATACTTAATAACTAGTATACTCTTGAAGCATTTGATCATGGCAGTTCAAAGGGAAAGGTTTGAAAGAGATTGAATCCATTATCCACAATGTGTTCTGCTGTGATGCTAGGAGTGTGTACTGTCTGGTCACAGGGGTTAATGGGTTCATTAACCACCTTTTGGAAAATATGAGAGAACCGGAAAAGGGAGGGTGGTGAGCTCTCTGCTTGAACCTTTGATCTATGCTGTCAGTATTGCACTGTCTGCGCATCTGGTCTATCCTGCTGTTTGTGCTCTACATAAGATTCCCTCCATCAGTGTCTGCCCTAATATGGTGGTTGAAAAGGTCCCAAGTCACTCTTTTGAGGAACAGGAGAGTTCTGCTTTGTGTCTTGGCCAATATTTATTCCTCAATCAATACCATTAAATATAGCTGGTCATTATCACAATGCTACTTGTGGGAGCTTGCTGTGTGCAAATCGACTGCCACATTTCACACATTACAACAGTGATTGTACTTCAAGAAAATAGACTTTATTGGCAAAGCCCTGCTTTAGGAAGTCCCAAATTGTGAACTTCATAACGGCAAATTATTTTTTATTAATTGAAGCTCTTTATACCTGCTGAGTATCTTTCATACTTAAGGTTATGAGCCCCTAGGGATGTTTTATTACTTGAGGAACCTTTGTAACTCGATTTTATTGTTTGATTTACATTTAATCATTGTGAAATTTGAACTGTCGGGTATACAAATTAAACCAAAAGTAGTTCATTTTTTAGGCCTGTGTCCACTGTGATGTCTTATAGTTCAGTTAAGTTTCATCATGGCATCTGTCAGCATTGTGTACTGTGCAGAGAAGAGTTTGCATGAATACATATGTTATTATGTATTCATAAAATGACCTTAAACCCAGACCCAGTCATGTCTCTCCTGTAGGAATCAGAATCGGTATCAGAATCAGGTTTATTATCACTGACATATGTGTCATGAAATTT
Source organism: Pristis pectinata (assembly GCF_009764475.1). NCBI lineage: Eukaryota > Metazoa > Chordata > Chondrichthyes > Rhinopristiformes > Pristidae > Pristis > Pristis pectinata. The sequence goes on along the minus strand of NC_067431.1, from coordinate 21,706,933 downwards.
GTTGTTTTGTGGCAGCAGTACAGTGCAAAGACATAAAATTACTGTAAATTACAAAAAAATAAATAGTGCAAAGAAAAGGAATAATGAGGTGGCATTCATGAATTCATGGACCATTCAGAAATCTGATGGCGGAGGGGAAGAAGCTGTTCCTAAATCATTGAGTATGCGTCTTCAGGCTCCTCTACCTCCTCCCCGATTGGGCCCATGATGGAACTGGCTAAATCTACAACCCTCTGCAGCCTCTTGCGATCCTGCACATTAGAGCCTCCATACCAGGCGGTGATGCAACCAGTCAGAATGTTCTCCACCATACATCTGTAGAAATTTGCAAGAGTTTTTTGTGACATACCAAATCTCCTCAAACTCCTAATGAAGTACAGCCGCTGGAGTGCCTTCTTCGTGATTGCATCAATGTGTTGGGCCCAGGATAGATCCTCCTAGATGTTGACGCTCAGGAACTTGAAGCTGCTCACCCTTTCTACCGCCGACCCTTCAATGAGGACTGGGATGAGTGACAAATGATCAATGAGGAGTAAATGATCCTAAAACATTGTTTTAAAAATCAGATGAATTATTCCTTTATATCCCAGGACACTATTTATTCTTCACTTAACATCACTGAAACATATAATGTGATCATCTTCACTTTGCTGTAGTTGGGAACCGGCTGTGTGCAAAGTGGCTGGAAGTTGCCTACAAGACTATAAACACAGTGAACAGTACTTCAGTGATTGTAAAATCCTGGGGGAAGATATTAAAAGTGTTTTGTAAATACTAACCTCTCATTTTTCCTTCAATAATAATTACCCATTGGAGGCTTATCAACCAGCGTAGGCTACTTTCCTCTCAAAACCTAGCACCATTTTGAAAGTCTCTTATTCAGACTGTGACCTGAACTGTGTTATAGAGTCATACAGCAGGGAAACAGGCCCTTCGGCCCAACTCTTCCATGCCGACCAAGGTGCCCATCTAAATTAGTCCCATTTGCACGCGTTTGGCCCATATGCCGCTAGACATTTCCTATTCATGTGTATGCAAATATCTTTTAAATGTTGTTATTGTACCTGCCTCATCTACTTTTCCTGGCATCTCTTTCCCTATACCCATATCTTCTGCATGAAGAAGTTGTCCCTCAGGTCCCTTCTAAATCTCTCCCCTCTCACCTTAAACCTATGCCCGTAGCGGTTAGCGTAATGCTATTACAGTGCCAGTGACCTGGGTTCAATTCCGGCCGCTGTCTGTAAGGAGTTTGTACGTTCTCCCCGTGTCTGCGTGGGTTTCCACTGGGTGCTCCGGTTTCCTCCCATATTCCAAAGACGTATGGGTTAGTAAGTTGTGGGCACACTACATTGGCGCCAGAAGCGTGGCGACACTTGCGGGCTGCCCCCAGAACACTCTACGCAAAAGATGCATTTCACTGTGTGTTTCGATGTACATGTGACTAATAAAGAAATCTTAATTTTCCATGCATTACTCTCCGTAACAGGTGGTGTGTTTGCCAATATTAATTATCAATAGGTGACAGAATCTTTATTTCAACATAGTAGGAATGCTAAGTTCAGAGAGATCAGTATAATAATGTAACAGTGTCTTGAGTGGGGTATTAATTAAATTATTGATAGACAAGACAGTTGCCAGAGAAAGAGAGGCAGAAGTAGAGATGTGAGAACGATTGCCAATCAGATGGACATCTGGTATTCTGGCCCAGAGTCCTTTGTGTATAGAGAGTTGCCCCAGTGACACTGTACAGAACAACATGCTAAAAATGGGGCATGATTAGACTTTGCATGTGTGTTGTAGATAATTGATTGAAAATAGAAAATATTCATGTTGTGAAGCTGAAATCACCCATCATTTCAAGCTCAAAGAATAATCTCGGTCATGAGCTCTCTTTAATCCAAAAATATATTTTTTCATAGGATAATGTGTCAAACCTATCAAACTTAGGTTTATACTGATATGATATGTTAAAATAATGATGATTATTTATTAAGTTTTAATAGTTATAAAATAAGCGGGAGTTTTAGAGAGGGTAGCTTTACCTGAATGGGGTGCTTTGGTCCAGAAAATACTGAGATATTTTTGAGTTATTGCCTTTGTTCCCAATCAAAATGAAGGTGTGAGAGAGAAAAAACAATCAGAAAGAATAGGAAGAGTGAGTGAAATTCAAATCTGTTAAGATTGTATTGCAGACAGAGAAGGAGTTATGGTGAGAGGTTGGGTGTCCTTAATTTGTCCTGACTGGTGTGATAGGGTAATGAAAATTAACTTTGTTCATTTCTCTTTCAGTCCAGATGAAGCATTAACTGTTTATTTCCTTCCACAGATGCTGCCTGACCTGCTGAGTTTGTTTCTTTGCTTCAGATTCCAGCATCTGTAGTCTTTGGTGTCACCATTTTTGGTGTCTGTGTTGCAACAACCGCTGTCAATGTTAATGGAGCCCAGTGGGAAATAGATCCTAGCTTCCAGTAAACAGAGGAAAGTTTACCCATCCAAAAATCATACTTTCAGCAAAGTTTCAGCTGACCCAGCTGGAACGGCAATTGAAAAGAAGAGATGTTTGTAGAGCCTCTTTCAATTGTAAGATTGGAATGGTTCTTGGATAAGACATAATGAGTGGTAACCAATAATGTTTATGTTATAGAATGAAAGTTTATTAAATAACAAAGCTCTATACCTTACAACAGGCGATAGTGATGAGTAGCTCATTGGAGCCCCTTGGCCACAGGTGATGTTGGACTTCTGTCTGTTTTCCACATTCCTGTCTTCCCATGTGGACCTTAAGCCTGCATGAATCTTTCTTCCATGTACTTAGCTATACCTCTCAACACTACAGCTTCTCCAACGGTGGTTATAAACCAGAAGGTTCATATCACAGCTAATAAATAATGACCTGTACAAACTCACGTTTTGGTTATAAACTTATTTAACCCTTGACATTTTACTCAGCCAACCTTCCAATCATACCTTCTGATTACAATTGTACAGTCATTCACAAATGAAAAATGAAGCTAAACTTTCTCGACACTGCACCCTTTCAGAATGCCCTGAAGTGCTTTGCAACCAATAAAGTAGATATAAAGCATATTCATTCTTGTATTATAGGAAACATGACAGTCAGTTTGTGCGCAATAAGCTCCCATGCACAGTGCCATAATAACCAGATAATCAGTTTCATTTATTCTGGCTGGAAATAAACATTAGCCAGGACACTGCGAATGAACATAGCTGCACAGACACAAATAATGAGCTGAATAAATATAGAATGGCGCAGCACAACAGTCCAATTGGTCCATCATGCCTGTGCCAACTCTTTGAAAAAGCTTTGAACCAATTCATCTGTTGGCAGTGTCGTCGACAACTAGATGCCTCATCCCAATACACCAGCTCCAAAAACACCATACTCCCTCGGTAACATACTAGAGCAGGAATATGCACAGGAGTTTAAGTTTGCGAATTTTTGCAGGGGCACAAGTTCAAATCAGATTTGAAGGATGAACAAGTGCACACACATTCATAACATCTTGTTATACATTCTGCTATTCGGGATGCCTATGTCCCTGCCCTATCAAGGAGTGTCCTCTGAGATAATGGACTGAAGTAGGACCTGGACTAGTGTGACTCTGGGGAAAGCATGCCAATAAATAAAGAAATCACCTCAAGATGGTTCAAGATATTCTGACATGAGAGATGCAACAAATTGCTATCCTATTAAACGCAAATTATTCGGCAAGTAATTGTGTTAAACCTGGATGGGTGTGCTTATGTTGAAAGATGTTCTATTCCAGTCAAATGGAAATAGAACACATCCCTTCATAAAAATGGTATTTATATCTCTTTTCAATTTTTAGCCACCATAGTAAGTAGTGTTAGGTAGAGCTGTGTGGAAAGAATTAGCACACAGTGATGCCATGATACTCGGACAATGAACACCAGGAACTGTAAGATATAGTCTGTGATTGATTAGTTCAGAGTTGGTATGAAGGATTTGGACAAATTCAATCTATTTTTATTGTGTAATAGAGCACATGAGGTCATATTCAAAAATTAAGGACAACCTGAACTAAAATGTACGCAACATTTTTCCTAGTAGTGCAGAGTATTAAAGAGACTTCTGACCGAGGGAGGGGAGCAAATAACCTCCACAGGTTTCAAAGAACAATAGTGTCATTGGAGCAGGCATAGGCCACGTGACCTTTGGAGCCTGGTCCACTAATCAAGAAGACCTTAGTTGATCCTTGACCTTGACTCCAACTTCCTATCCTTATGCCATAATTCAAAGAAATGCTTTATGAAAGAAAGTTTAAGTTGTGAAAAATGCTGAATAGATAAATTTTTTATAACGTATTCACTTGACATGGTGTTCAAAGATTTATTGCCTCTCTCCAGTTGAGCTATGAACCATTGGAGGCTGTGTAGTATAAGCACTCTAACAGTATTGTTTCGGAATTTATACCCAGTACTAGTCCAAGAATGAAAATGCATTTCCAAATCAGGGTGGTTTATGGATTAGCAGGAAACCTCAGAGTGTGGAACTCATATGCACATTCTAGGTGCTAAAGGCCAGGGGCTCGGAGATGTCTTAGCGAATTGCTGCAGTACAACTTGTAGATGATACACTTCGTAACTCTCCAATGTGGCTGGTCCCCATGGCAACTGCAGAAGAAACATGTCCAAACGTTTTGGTTACTGAGATTGAGCTCCAGCATTTGATTCCAGTATGAAAGACAATGTCAGATAAATTACTGGCACTCTTCTGATCTTTTGGTCATTATTTATTTGGGATTGGTCTTGATATGAAATAAAGTTAATTCTACTTCTTCTCTGCTGAGTTCAGTTCGTACATCATAGACACCAGTAGGCACAAAGCAAGTGACTTCAAAGTGCTATCTGTTTCTTTAAATAGTTGCACTTTATTCAATCCTTATAAGGCTTCTTCCAGTATGAAGCATTATCATTATCTCTACCTCTAAGGCTGGTATCTCCCATATTTTATCTTCATGATCCAAATGACTCTGTATGATGGAGCCCAAAAGTTACAAGGTTGATCAGCTAACAGATCGGATACTCAGCAGGGATCCCTGAATTAAGATAAGAAAAGATAACTTTTATTGGTCACATGTACATCGAAACACACAGTGAAATGTATCTTTTGCTTAGAATGCTCTGGGGGTAGCCCGCAAGTGTCGCCATGCTTCCGGCGGCAACATAGCAAGCCCACGACTTCCTAACCCGTACGTCTTTGGAACGTGGAAGAAAACTGGAGCACCCGGAGGAAACCCACACAGACAAGGAGAGAGTGTACAAACTCCTTACAGACAGCAGCCGGAATTGAACCCAGGTCGCTTGCTCTGTAATAGCATTACACTAACTGTTACACTACCGTACCATGGCAATTGGGGTGGGGCAAGCAGGAATTCTTGTTAGCAGAAAATTTGGTGTGAGTAAGGTGGATAAAGAGATGGGAGGGTGAATGAATCCTGGGGCAGAGCAGCAGCAGGAGAAGATATTTAGAAACCATGTCACCCTGTGTGACTGGTTTGAACTAAATACAGGACAATCAAACAGCCTTCACGTAGTCTGCTTAATATTTAGCTTGCTGGTATTTAATGCACCAACTGTCAACACCTAAATTGGAATTAGTCATCCTTCACCTCAGTAGAACAGAATCATCTAGTTTATTGCTTTTTCCTATTTTGTCCCATTCATTTGGAAACCAGAGAGAGGGAGTGGAAGACACATTTATAAAGTATAGAATATATGAAAACTGATCTAGGGTGTGATTACTTTATATCCTCGTATGTGCAGAATCTGATTTCCCCAAAACAGAAACTCTTTCTCTACAAAATGTGAATTTTTTTTAAAGAATCAGAATCAGAGTCAGAGTCAGAGTCAGAATCAGAACCAGGTTTATTATCACTGACATGTATGTCGTGAAATTTGTTGTTTTGCGGCAGCAGTACAGTGCAAGACATAAAAATTATAACTTACAAGAATAAATAAATAGTGCAGGAGAGGCATAATGAGGTAGTGTTCATGGGTTCATGGACTGTTCAGAAATCTGAAGAAGCTGTTCCTGAATCGTTGAGTGTGGGTCTTCAGCTCCTGCACCTCCTCCCCGATGGTAGTAATGTGAAGAGGACATGTCCCAGGTGGTGAGGGTCCTTAATGATGGATGCCGTCGTTTTGAGGCACCACCTCTTTGAAGATGTTCTCAATGGCGGGGAGGGTAGTGCCCTTGATGGATCTGGCTGAGTCTATAATCCTTTGCAGCCTCTTGCAATCCTGCACATTGGAGCCTCCACACCAGGCGGTAATGCAACCAGTCAGAATGCTCTCCACCGTACATCTGTAGAAATTTGCAAGAGTGTTTGGTGGCATACCAAATCTCCTCAAACTCCTAATGAAGTAGAGCCGCTGGCATGCCTTCTTTGAGATTGCATCAATGTATTGGGCCCAAGATAAGTCCTCTGAAATGTTGATGCCCAGGAAGTTGAAGCTGCTCACCATTTCCACCCCTGACCCCTCAATGGAGACTGGTGTGTGTTCTCCTGACTTCCCCTTCCTGAAGTCCAAGATCAATTCCTTGGTCTTACTGACATTGAGTGCGAGTTTGTTGTTGCAACACCACTCAACCAGCCAATCTATCTCACTCCTGTACGCCTCCTCATCGCCATCTGAGATTCTGCCAACAACAGTGGTGTTTCAGGTGAATTTATAGATGGCGTTTGAGCTATGCCTAGCCACACAGTCATGAGTGTAGAGAGAGCAGAAGGATAAACATGAATCCTTGAGGTGAGCCTGTGTTGATTGTCAGTGAGGAAGAGATGTTACTACTTATCCGTACTGACTGTGGTCTCCCAATAAGGAAATCGAGGATCCAGTTGCAGAGGGAGGTACAGAGGCCCAGGTTTTGAAGCTTTTTGATTAGTACTGAGGGGATGATAGTGTTGAATGCCGAGCTGTAATCGATAAACAGTAGCCTGACGTATGTTTTGCTGTTGTCTGGGTGCTCCAAATCCGAGTGGAAAGCCAGTGAGATTGTGTCCGCTGTAGACCTGTAGTGGAGATAGGCAAAATGCAGCGGGTCCAGGTCTCTGCTCAAGCAGGAGTTAATTCTAGTATTGATCAACTTCTCAAAGCACTTCATCACAGTAGATGTGAGCGCTACTGGGTGACAGTCATTGAGGCAGCTCACCCTGCTCTTCTTGGGCAACGGTACGATTGAAGCTCTTTTGAAACAGGTGGGAACCTCCGACTGCAGCACTGTGCTGGGAATAAATGGTTAACACATTGGAACCAGCATTAGTCACAATCAAAGTAGATGATTATGGAGTTGTTATGGTGAATCAGTACATGTCAGCTTCCTGGAGAGCAATCTATTTAGTTCTATTCCCCTACTCTTTCCCTGTGGCCCTGTAAATTAATTTCTTCCAGAGCTTATCCAGTTCCCTGTTCAAAGTCTTTAGTGACATTGTTTCCACCCTTGCGGGCTGTAGGTTACAAATCATCTGAATGAAAAGAGATCCTCTGCATCATTTCCCTGACACTTTGAAACTGTAACCCCTGGTCCTTGAACCTTCTGCTGATCAGAACAGCTTCCGTCTGTTCATCCTATTTAAACCAGTCTTGATCCTGTCCACCTTTATCAACTGTCCTCTCAATCTTCTTAGCTCAAGGTGACCAAACCCAGCTTCTGCAAATAAAAAGCAATCCAGTTTCCCTCTGTTATTCAGGTAGCTGAAGTCTCTGAAGTCATTGAACTCAATATTGAGTGTGGAAGTTATAAACTACCTCGATGAAAGATGAGTTGCCATACCTCAGGCTTGGATTGCTTTTGCTTTGTTAGATGCTTTATGTCTTCTGGGATAATTTGATAATAGCACTGTCTCCACTGTGTGAACCATTCTATTCCTAGCAACATAGGTGGGCATCACAATCAGTAGATAGGCATTATAGTTGGTAAATAACCATCGCGGTCAGCTTGGACAAGATTGGCCATCAGGGCATGTTTCTGCGCTATATGTTTCTGTGATCATTAAAAAAAATCTATCCTTATCTTTTGTTTAGACAGGGAGTTTCTGGTTTAGAATGCGTCCATATCTGTGTCAAGAAGTGCTCCATGATTAACAAACCCAGGAGCCTGTACACTCTGAAGATATGAACCTAAATGTAATATCCTAGCATGCAGTCAGAGAACCAGTGAGATCTGTAAAGCTGTGAGAAGAGACAGAGAGAAGGGTATGTGCATTTACTATGATGTTTTTTCCTTCTCTGAGCCTTTGTGGTTTTTTTTAACTCTCCACAGAACTGCAAAATTTACAAGACAGTAAGAACAAGAACTCTGAGTATTTGGTTCCGAACCCAAGCCACATGGAAATGCTAAACACACAAAGGCTGTTGAGCTAAAAGCTGTTAGAGGAACAGTTCAACAATCCAAACAGCAAAGAGCTTCTAGATTCAAAACCCTGCCATGTCTAAGAACCAGTTTGTTTATATGTGGCATTTCATGTTCAGAATGTGGCTAGCTCATTTCAACAAAGGAACACAGATGGTAGAAAGTCTTTGATTTTGAATTTCCACACCTGAAAAATAACCCCACTGTAAATTTGTTTTCCATTGTGTGTCTGTCTTCCCACTTGATGTGAAATCTCATTGTAACTATGTCACCCCATTGTAAGAGAAAAATTCAGTGTTGATTTACTGCAAATTTGGAACCTGGAATATCATTCAGAATTGTGACCCTTGATGCAATTTTAATTTGTTATAAAGAATAGACACAGAAACTAGAAAAGAGGAGGAGCAGTTTGAGCTGAAGTCCTGATGCAGGGTTTCAACCTGAAACGTCAACAATTCCTTTCCTCCCACAGATGCTGCTCGACCCGCTGAGTTCTTCCAGCAGATTGTTTGTTGAGCTGAAGTCCTGCTTACTTCAGTTCAACATGAAAAGCTCACATTCTACACATACTGGAGATATAAGCAAGTCCAGATCAGTTTTAATTTTTCCCATATTTTATAAACGTGTCTCTTTCTGTGCAGGAGGAAGGAACTAAAAGTCAAAAAAAAATTATTGCAATTGTTCAAAGTACCTTAACTTTCCTGAAAGTTTCAATCCACCTTGCATTACAAAGATAAGTACTGTACCCAAGATCCCATATGTATTAACTAACAGTCTAACTCAAGGCAACTGAGCTGTTCAAAGCAGAATGTCCAGCCAGCCTTTATGCCCAGGGCTGAAAGTACTTGAGCTATCTTGTTTTGGAGTAGCTCTTCTTGTCCTTTCATGGTATTACAGAGAACTTCCATGTCACGGGATATGGTTCAGCTGGCGAAACCCTCACCAGTGAGTCAGGATCACCTTGGTTCATACCCCAGTGCACAGACTTGACTGCAAAGTCTTGGCTCATTATCTAGTGTGAGAATGGAAATAGAATACTATTGGGGGAAGGTTTCTTTCAACATCCATAAAGCAAGTGCAAGTGATCTATATGGAAACTGCAGTTGTGCTAATCGTGTTGTTTACTTCCCCTCCTCAGTTCTGTGGGTAAATGTCTGGCTTCTGCCCCTGTGGCTTATTCGCATCAGACACTTACTTTGTGCCAATCCCAGCCACAGAGCCATGTAGTTCAGCATGTTTAAGAAGTTCTCTGTAGTGATTTGCTCAAGGCCCATCTGCCACCAATTACAAAACTAACAAGGACTGGGATCATGTACCAGAGCTCCACAAGCAGAATGTATTAAGTTTCCCTTAGTTTCACACCTGAAAAATCCATTTGGAAACACCTGTCAATGTGAATTCAGTATTACACTTGTTGACTCTCATTTAACACTGTGCTGGTATTAAGTTTCAGTAAAATGTTGGTATCACAAAATATAACATACTGTTTTCTGCTGTCAGTGACAGACCTAGCTATCCTTCAAGATAATGTTGATCTGTCACTTCAGCCTGCTGTTGATGCCATTCCATGGAAGTTTCAGGAACTTGAGGCAGTGTCAATCAAGGAATGGTCAATATCCTTCCAAACTGGGATGGTGTGGGCCTTGGAGGGATTGACCTCCCATTCGCCTGTCCTTGAGGTGTTGGAGGCTGCTGATGTGGGGACAGCTGTCAAACAAGTGCAGTTGCTATTAGCTGGAGAAATGTGGCAAGGCAGTAAAATTTTCTCTCACTGTCCCAAGAGATAAATGAACAGCTTCTATGGTTCTGGTTGAGTTGACTGTCGGAATGGGGGGGGGGGGGTGGGGTTTAAATAAAAACAGGAAAGATCTTGTTCTCTTCGCAGAAGTGAGTAGGAAGGGGACATTTGCTTAGGTTAATTGATAGAAAGAAAGAAATATCTCACTTAAGTGTGGTGGGGTCTAGAATTCACTGACTGAAAGGGAGGTGGAGGCAGAAAAACTCATTTCAGGTGCTCTTTAAACAGCATTTGAGTAAGAAACCATAAGATGCGGGGCTATGAACATAGGCTGAGAAGTAGATCAACCTAAAATCCAGTCTGGGCCAGTGTGGATTGTAGGATGTACTGTTGTGCTGTAAATTTCTTAGATTTTTACTTAAACTAGTGGGGATGAAGAGTGAGTGAATGGGGAGGGGTCAGATTAATTTCTCGATTGGATTTCACTGTAACATCTTGCGGATTGGAGCACAGTAGGTCAGAACAGCAGGTATGGGAAATAACAACCCAAGTAAGGAAGCAGACTAAAGACAATGTAGCAGTAGAAGTATCGACTCAATTGTATTGCTAATCCATACAAATTGCATGTCTCACTTCAGATTCCTGATATTTTACTGTACCTGTTCTCAACATTCACCCAATCAATGGTTTTACATAATACAGCTCTTATATCAGTTCAAGCACCATTCAAAGTTAAGGAGAAGTGATCTAATATCTGAGACTCACAAAAACCTTTTACAAGTCTGTTAAGAGGCATAATTGTGTTTGATGCATTACTAACAGGTATTCATCCATGCTCATGAGTGCTGATCCTAACCTGAACCAATGAACAATGAACCTCATAATTTGGTTGTTCTTTAATTAAGTAAAATGCATTTACAAGCATGACATGGACAAGTTGTTTCAAGCATTTCATACTTCAGTCGCCAACTATTTAGTTCAGTGATTTGACAAGAGGTCATTAACTTCTTGGTAGCATATCATCAGAATCACAACCAAATATATGACCCATACACAGGTTATGCATTGAGTAAGTAATGGGTGAAGAAAGGGAAGCAGATAGAGCATGATCAAAGAATGACAATTAAGTTGTTACTAAGCAATTTTCTTCACATTACCTCTCGACTTATATTGCTCACTGAATAATGGTGAGTTATCAGAGGACTGGTGACACCCTGTGGGTCCCTAATAGACATGAGCTATTACTAACAGCACGAAAGAGGCAAGTTTGAAGTTGGAAGACAGTAATCTTTTCATTTAAAAAATAATATTTCAGAATCACAGGAAGAAGAAAGCAGAGTGGCGGGCACGAATGAAAGGCACTCAGCTGGAGACGTTACAGTTAGCTTCCCATGCTGTTGAAGTCCCTGTCGCAGTGCTGCAGTGATGAGAGCCAGGAAGCTATGAGCTTTATCAGAGACAGAATGATACCCAGAGCTAAAGGAATAAAATTATGAGGACAGGTTGCATGAGCTCGTCTTTCAGTGCTTTGAGTGTCGAAGATTACAGAGTGATCTAATTGAGGTGCTTGAAAATGATGAAAGGGTTCAAAATGGCTGGGTGCAAAGCACGGCAGAGAATTCCTGAAAAACATTGTGCTGAAAAGATGCCCTTTCACATTCTGATTCACATATGCCAAATGGGTGTATGGCACATGGAACCACAGAGGGAAAATCTACTCAGTTGATGCTGCTGGAGTACTGACAGACCTTGCACCAGCTTTACGGCTGTTTCCTCCCCCCAGATACAAACACAGATGTTTGATAGGGCAGCAAAGAGAAAACATTGTCTTGGGTAAGGGAGTCCAGTTCAAGAGGAGGTGGGATTCATGATCTTAAGCTTAAAGCTGAGACATTCAGGGGTGATATGTGGAAGGACTTCTTCATACAGAGTAGTGACTTCTTTTTCCCTCCAAGGAAGTTGCTGAGGCAATTGGATGCAGGAGTTCACTTAAAATTCTTAAAACTGTTTTTCTGTATAGATTTTTTAACAGACAATACTGTGGACCCAGACAAGCTGATGAGTTAAGCTACAGGTCAGTCATGCTCTAATTAAATGGCAAAATAAACTCTAGGAGCTCTGGGCAAATCCTTGCAAGAGGAAAGAAAAATAATGTGGAAAACATAAGGAAAATTAGAATAAAGAAACAAGCTAAAGAGATTTAGAGACTGAGGTTTAAGAAAACCAATTATATATTTTATTGAACTATGGATAAACAATTAAATTAAAATTCATCATTTTTGGTGTGCTAGTCATGCTGCCCATAGAGCTGAAACCCAATCAGACTTCCTGAAAAAACATAATGGCTGGCTAAAAATATATTAAAAACAGCTCTGTGGTGCTTACACCCAAAATGAGGCAGAAACCAAATTGCTGGAAGAACTCAGCGTGTTGAGCAGTATCGGTGGAGGGGAAGGAATTGTTGACGTTTTGGGTTGAGACCCTGCATCAGCACTGATAGTGGAGAGGGAAGATAGCCAGTATAAAGAGGAGAGAGGGAACGGTGAGACAGAGGCCAGTATGTGATAGGTGCGTTGAGGAGGGGTGAAGGATGGAGGGTTAAAATGAGACCTGTGCAGTTCCAGACAGGAGCTGAAGTCTCCACATAAAAAAAACAAGACAGAAAGTTTAGAAAGGGATAAGAATTTAACTTCAGGCAACATGGGGACAAATTTGAGAAGGAGGTGGTGAATTCAGGACTGAAGGTGTTATGTTTGAATGGATGTAGTATACGAAATAAGGTAGATGAACTTGTAGCACAGTTAGAAATCGGCAGGTACGACATTGTGGGCATCACAGAGTCGTGGCTGAAAGAAGATCATAGCTGGGAGCTGAACATCCAAGGATACACATCCTATCGAAAAGGCAGGCAGGTGGGCAGAGTGGTTCTGTTGGTAAAAAATGAAATAAAATCCTTAGCAAGAAGTGACATAGGATCAGAAGATGGAGAATCCTTGTGGGTAGAGTTAAGAAACTGCAAGGATAAAAAGACACTGATGGGAGTTATATACAGGCCTCCGAATAGTAGCCAGAATGTGGGGTACAAATTACAACAGGAGATAGAAAAGGCATTTAAGGGAGGCAATGTTACGGTGGTCGTGGGGGACTTCAATATGCAGGCAGACTGGGAAAATTAGGTTTTCACTGGATCCCAAGAGAAGGAATTTGTAGAATGCCTACGAGATGGTTTTTTATAGCAGCTTGTGGTCAAGCCCAGTAGGAAAAAGGCGATTCTGGATTTGGTGCTGTGCAAAGAACCAGATTTGATTAGGGAGCTTCAGGTAAAGGAACCCTTAGGAGGCAGTGATCATAATATGATAGAATTCACCCTGCAGTTAGAGAGGGAGAAGCTAAAATCGGATGTATTGGCACTACAATTGAGTAAAGGTAACTACAAAAGCATGAGAGAGGAGCTGGCCAAAGTTGGATTGGAAGGGTCCTTCACAGGGATGACAGTAGAGCAGCAACGGCAGGAGTTTCTGGGAGTAATTTGGAAGATGGAGGATGATTTTATCCCAAAGAAGAAGAAGCATTTTAAAGGGAGGATGAGGCAACCATGGCTGACAAGGGAAGTCAAAGACAGCAGAAAAGCAAAAGAGAGGGCATACAATATTGCAAAAATTAGTGGGAAACTAGAGGATTGGGAAACTTTTAAAAACTAACAGAAGGCAATTAAAAAAGCAATAAGGGATGAAATATGAATATAAGCTAGTCAATAATATAAAAGAGGATACCAAACATTTTTTCAGATATATAGAGTAAAATAGGGGCAAGAGTGGACATTGGACTGGAAAATGACACTGGAGAGGTAGTAATGGGGAACAAAGAAATGGTAGATGAACTGAATAAGTATTTTGCGTCAGTCTTCACTGTGGAAGGCACCAGCAACATGCCAGAAATTCAAGAGAGTCGGGGGCAGAAGTGAGTGTAGTCAGTATTACTAAGGAGAAGGTGCTTGGGAAGCTAAAAGGCCTTAAGGTGGATAAGTCACCTGGACCAGATAGACTACACCCCACAGTTGTGAAAAAGGTAGCTGAAGAGATTGTGGAGGCATTAGCAGTGATCTTTCAAGAATCACTAGATTTAGGAATAGTTCCAGAGGACTGGAAAATCACAAACGCCACTCCACTCTTTAAGAAGGGAGGGATGCAAAAGACAGGAAATTATAGGCCTATTGGTAAGATGTTAGAGTCCATTATTAAGGATGAGGTTTCTGCGTACTTAGAAGCACATGATAAAATAGGCCAAAGTCAGCATGGTTTCCTTAAGGGAAGATCTTGCCTGACAAATCTGTTGGAATTCTTTGAGGAAGTAACAGGCAGGATAGACAAAGGAGAGTCAGTGGATGTTGCTTACTTGGATTCTCAGGAGGCCTTTGACAAGATGCCGCACATGAGGCTGCTAAACAAGATAGGAGCCCATGGTATTACAGGAAAGGTACTAACGTAGATAGAAGATTGGCTGGCTGGCAGAAGGCAAGGAGTTGGAATAAAGGATGCCTTTTCTGGTTGGCTGCTGGTAACTAGTGATTTTCCGCAGGGGTCGGTGTTGGGTCTGCTACTTTTCACATTATATGTTAATGATCTGGATGATGGAATTGATGGCTTTGTGGCCAAGTTTGCAGATGATACAAAGATAGGTGGAGGGGTAGGTTGTGTTGAGGAAGCAGGGAGTCTGCAGAAGGACTTGGACAGGTTGGGAGAATGGGCAAAGAAGTGGCAGATGGAATACAGGGTAGGGAAGTGTGGGGTCATGCACTTTGGTAGAAGGAATAAAGGCATAGACTATCTTCTAAACAGGGAGCAAATTCAGAAATCAGAGGTGCAAAGGGACTTGGGAGTCCTAGTGCAAGATTCCCTAAAGGTTAACTTGCAGGTTGAGTCAGTAGTAAGGAAGGCAAATGCAATGCTAGCATTCATTTCGAGAGGACTAGAATATAAAAGCGAAGATGTAATGCTGAGGCTTTATAAGGAATTGGTCAGACCATATCTGGCGTATTGTGAGCAGTTTTGGGCGCCATATCTAAGGAAGGATGTGCTGGCGTTGGAGAAGGTCCAGACGAGGTTTACGAGAATGATCCCGGGGAGGAAAGGATTAATGTATGAGGACTGTTTGATGGCTCTTGGCCTGTACTCACTGGAGTTCAGAAGAATGAGAGTGGATCTCATTGAAACCTACTGAATATTGAAAGGCCTGGATAGAGTGGACGTGGAGAGGATGTTTCCATCCGTGGGAGAGTCTTGGACCAGAGGGCACAGCCTCAGAATAAAAAGATGTCCCTTTAGAACTGAGATGAGGAGGAATTTCTTTAGCCAGATGGTGGTGAATCTGTGGAATTCATTGCCACAGACTGCTGTGGAGGCCAAGTCATTGGGTATATCTAAAGCAGATGTTGATAGGTTCTTGATTAGTAAGGGCATCAAAGGTTATGGGGAGAAGGCAGGAGAATGGGGTTGAGAGGGAAAAATAAATCAACCATGATCCAATGGTGGATCAGACTCGATGGGCAGAATGACCTGATTCTGCTCCTATGACTTATGGTCTTATGGAGCTGCACAGAGAGTTCTATTTGCTGTGTTGATGACTGGAAAAAGTATCAGGCTTAAAAGGAACTTCCCATGGGAGCCACAAAATAACTGTGTTAAAGGTTGGCTTGGGATTGAGGAAAAATGTTGGGAAAGGGGACACAGTGATCCCCTGTACGTGTAGGTACCAGAACCACCTCCACCCAGAAATGATTGTCTGTTCTGATTGGGTCCTATGTTGTGAGTTGCCCCATACTCCTGTGAGTGTGGGATGGATCTATGAGGCAGAGATGGTTGCATATGGGTTTCAGGTGGCCATAATAGAAAAGCTGCAAACTTTGATGGAACAACCAGTGATGAAGTTTGAAGTATATCAGCAATGAGAACTGAGACTGGCAGATGTAGCATGCAAGACATCAGAATGGAGATCCACTAACTGATAGTTTATTGGCAATCTGAGCCAGATGTGTTCTTATTCTTTTGTGAGTGTCCAATGAGGGTCATAGGTTGCACCCAAGAGCTTCAATTTTCATAGAGGAAGGAGGAAATATGTGTTACAGGCCTCGTGATGTCATTATGTGCGCAACTGATGCCAAGAAAGTGTCAGATATGCTGAGGTGAATTGTTCATGGAAGTGTCTGTGTCAATTTTGTAATGGACATGACTTCACCTAGAAATGATCAATAACCTGAGTTAAATTTCTTTCATATATGGTTTGCACATGAAGAATTGTTGCTAATGGATCCAATTTCTAGTCTATTTGTTCTTTGTACTTACATTCATGGCTGTTCTCCTTTAGAGACGAAAGACAGTAGTCATTTGTAAAAGTCAACAGTGATTCTGGCCATTTATCAGTTCATCAGTACTCAATGTATTATTCATTGCTTTACTGCTTGAGAATGTAAAGTTTTTATTTATGCATTAGCAGCCATTGGTTTTAGCTATAAGCGATAGCAAAGGCATTTAAAAACGTAACCAGGTCACATAAATGAATAATGCATTTCTCAGTGGTTAGCTTATCTGTAGTGATTTGACAAAACACACTTTAATGTGAATCTATCTCCAGAATCTGCACTCCCATCCCAAATATATTTATTTCAAGCAGAATAAACAGATGCTGGAAATTTGAAATAAAAAGCAGAAAATGTTGGAAGTACTCAACAGGTCAGCAAATGATACCGTGTTTTTTCAGAACTGGAAGTTTGGGTTTAAACGAGATGTAAGCAAGGGGAAAACCAGGGAAGTTAGGGTGAAGGGTGGGTGAGAAAGAAGAGCCTGTGATAAGGTAAAAGACAGGACCAATAACATGATGGTGCAAAACATGATGTTAATAAACAAGAATAAGATGTGAATGGCAAAAGCTAATGCCACAATCCAAAAATCTGGGACTAGTGATTAAGACATGAAATTGTTGAATTAAGTATCGGAAAGTTCCAACAAAGAATCAGAAGGAGGCTGATTGGGTCCATGCTAGCTCCAAGCAGAGCAATCCCATCAACACCATTCCCCATTTCTTTTCCCATTTTGCTCTCTCACACATGCCCATCAACTTCTCTTTGGTTCTTTTCTCACTTCTTGCTGCCAATTAACCTATCGGTATGTCTTTGGGCTGGTGAAAGGAAACTGGTGCATCTGGTGGAAACCCAATCAAAGCATGAGGTGTTGTTTCTTTTGGTTTTGTTGAGCTGCATTGAAACTGTATGAGGCTGGGGATTAAAAGGTCATAGTGAGTAGGTTAGAGAGTTAAAGTGACAAGCAATTGGGTGCTCAAGGTTCAAGCTTGCTGATGGCCCTGAGCTATTCAGAAGAGCAATGAACCAATCTGTGTTTGGATGCATTACCATTGAGGAGACTAGATTGAACAAAAGCACCCTCTAAGGCTGATATATAAACAGCTTTTAAAAAAGAATTGTCTCCATCGATAAATTAATATAAACTTTTAAATATTTTAAACTTGTGTTCTTAACAGTGTGTTCAAAGTTCAACAGTTTGTAGACAATAAGTGAAAACTGATCTGCTTTGATGAGCTAACTGTTTTAACACTATTCTGATACATTGAATAATAAAAATAATACATGAAGGACATGGCAAAAAAAAAGTTATTCTATCCATTAACCAGTATTCTTCATCACAACTAGTCTGATCCACACCATGTAGAATTCAACGTATGGTTTAATTTTTTGTCAGTTGGGTATCAGACATGCTTAGGGAAAATAAACATTCCAAAGAATTTCTGTATCAGACTACTGAGACAGTGAAGTTGAGACTCTGATTCACACTCTAAATGAGGGCAAGGCATTTTGGTCTCAGATGAGGAGAAATTTCTTCCCTCAGAGGATGGTGAATCTTTGCGATGCTGGATCCCAATAGGCTTTGGAGCCTCAGTCATTTTGCTTGTTCAAAACATAGAAGGACAGATTTCTGGACATCTAAAGGAATCAAGAGGTATGGGGATAGTGCAGGCAAAAAGCACTGAGATAGAAGATCAGTCATTATCTCAATGGATGGTGGAGCAGACTTGAAGGGCCAGGTAGTCTAATTTTTATGTCTGTATGTTCCATATCAAATCCACATAAATGTAACTTCCATTTGCCTGATATGGGGAATGAACTCTCTTCCTAAGAACTGACAGTTACAATCTCCCATTGCCAAGCACACCTTGCTGGAGACAGGATAATGATGAGTTGGTCACCTATCCTGTCATAGACTCTAAGAAGAAACAATGGCTATATCTTTTGAAAAATGCTTATGTTCTCCTATTGTCAGCCTGGAATGCAAGACTAATGAGTTCAATTAACTCATTTCAATGCAACTATCTTCAGTGGGTTTAAAAATGTTCTCAGAACCAAAAAAAATATTCTGAATGAAAACCAAGAGGGAAAATCAAACTACATTTTATAGTCAAACTCAGCGTTCTGGAGCCAGGTAATTGGCCTCTCTGATGGTTATAGGCCATGTTGTTTTATTATCTTTTTAAAAGGTTATTTATTACTTTTTTTGTCTTTTTTATTGGAGACACAAGAGACTGCAGATGCTGGAATTGACTGTCCATTGCCCTCCACAGTTGCTGCCTGACCCATTGAGTTCCTCCAGCATTTTGTTTTCTTTTGTCTTTTTTATTGTCCTACTATCTTGCTTTTATTGTTAACTTATTGTCTTTTTTGAAAAGCCTCTTTAAATTAATACAAGCAAGAGCCAAAGCCCTGAATACAGGTAACGTAGTTTGTGGAATATCCTTGACTATGGCAAGGGCTGATATTTATGATGCATGAAAGAGTAATTATAATCACACAACAGAAAATCCAATCACAGAAACACACAGAGACCATTGTAATTATTCCCTCCATCAATAAGTACTGCTTCAGAGTTAAGTTGAATGATGCTGAGTGGGATGAAAATTGATTGATTTGGGCAAGGGAGAATCACAACATGTACAAATTGATTCAACAAATTGCAGTGATTTCCGACTAGATAATGAGATAACATCATGGTGAAAACAAAATGCTTAATACCAAAGGGGATATTGTTAATCAGGAACATCTGGGAATCTGCAACATGAGAAATCCAATCAACAAGGTGGAAAATGTCAATATTAAGGAATCACAAAAAGGTACAGCTTGGAAAACCAGTCACTCCGAGGAGCTGTGCTGACTCTTTGAAATAACAAGGGTGTTTTAATTAGCCTTCCTCAAATTTTCTCTGAAATTAAATAGTGACTTTCATTTAAAGGATCACTGCCTTTGTGAAATAATATTGGGGCTTCTTTATAATTAGGAACAGCTTCATTATCATAGTAATATTTTACTGGCCTAGAACATGTCGTAGTACTTGCTATAAAGTCATAGAGTAAAACAGCATGGAAACAGGCCCTTCGTCCCAACTGGTCCATGCTGACCACAGCATGCTCCCTGCTGGTCCCAGTTGCCCGCGTTTGGCCCATAACCCTCCAAGCACCTCCCCTCTGTGTACCTATCCAAATGCCTCTTAAATGTTGCAATTGTACCCACCTCAACCACTTCCTCTTGCAGCTCATTCCAGGTACTCACCACCCTCTGTGTAAAGAAGTCACCTCTCAGGTCTCTTTTAAATCTCTCCCCTCTTAACTTGTATCTGTGCCCTCTAGTTATGGACTCCCCAACCCTGGGGAAAAGACTATGACAGTCCACCTTATCCACACCCCTTATGATTTTATAAACTTTGATGAGATCACCCCTCATTCTCCTATGCTCCAAAATTTGTTCTTCCTGTGTGAGCATGCTTTAAGGTCTCTTTCACTCCAGATGTTGAGTTGCCTTGAAAAGTTAGTGGTTTCAACCCATTTTTGACCTAGCACTGAACTAGATAGGAGATTCCAGGATTGACCACACTCATGTTGAAGTGTCCCAAACTGTTCCAATGAATTACTTTCGAAGTGCAATCATTTTTATCATTTACTTATTATGACACAGAAAGGGGCCATTTCTCCTCTTGGATCTATGCCAGCTGCCAGCAGAACACTCCCATCAGTCCCATTTCTCCTCTCCATATTTCCCTGTAGCTTTGCAACTTATTCTCCCTCACATACCCATCAACTCCCTTTGATTCCTTTTTGCTACCTACCTACATTAAAGGGTAATCTACAGTGACCACATGCAGTCTGCAAGTAACAAACAGCTTCCATTTTTATAGATGTCCATGTCGATTTTATCCATGTTGGAAAATACACAAAAATCACTCGGTATGGTAACCATACTTCCACAATATTGTAACGAATGGCATCAAAAGCACATTAGAAAGAACGATTACTAAAAGTGGAGAGAGAGAGAAAGAGAGAGAGAGAGGAAACTAGTTTTGCTGTTCATAGGAACGAACATAGGACTTTTGAATTTAATAATACTACGGGAGCTCGTTCATATGTCAGGGGTGTCCATTGGCCTTTCCTAATCTGGGGATAGCCCAGGGATGTTGGTCTTTCCTAACCCAGGGATGGCCTGTAATTAATTTGCCAGCATGTCTTTACAACATGGGTGGAAACTGGAGCACCTGGCCAAAACCTTGTGGTCACAAACTCCACAACAGGCAGCACCAGAAGTTCACATCCTCCAGTTTCTCTGCAGTCTCCGATACTTCCAGTTTTGGCAAAAGATCATGAACTGAAAATATTAGCAATGTTTAGCAATAAGCCCTTCCCCAGTATTACCTTTTTTTTCAGATTTGCCATCTGCAATACATTTCCAGTGACAGAGCAATCCCCTCTCACGTTATACTGATGTATCAGTCGTGAGTTCTGTGCTCAAGTCCATGAAGTGGAACTTGAACCCACAACCTGATGACTCAGAAGCAAGAGTGTTACAAACCAAGCCACAGCTGACATTTTTGATTTATGGTTATTTAACCTCGGGGAAAAAAAGATCTCCAAACAGAACTTGTATGGCTTTGTATTTTAGTGAGTGAGTATTGTCAATGAGATGAATATAAAATGATAGTCAGTGGCTCTGAAGAGCCCTTTGCAAAGGTTTATATTGCAGCCCCTGCATTTCACCAGACAATGATACCCACTTCATGTAAAGGGCTGTTTGTGTTGTGCAATATATAAAAAAAATATCAAAATAATAACTAACAACACAAATAAATTATGAAACAGTTATAATGGTCTTGCAATACCATTGTTATTGCTCTTATATGAGCTATTGGACAAGCTAGAAACTACCTTTTGTGCTTTAATCAGGTTGGATCAGTTGAGTGAACTTAAAGCTGAAGATTAGAAGATCAGGTGTGCAAAATGATTAATGGTTTTGATAGTGTAAAGAATTATTTTCAGTGTTTGGAGGAAAAGCAACCAAGGGACACAATTTGACTGGGAAAAGACATAATGGGGACATGAGAAATCATTTCTTTCTGCTACAAACTAAAAGGGCAATGAAGGCAGATTCAATAGTAATTCCCAAAAGGGACCAGGGAACCAGATGAACTGAAAAAATCTACAGATCTATTAGTCAAAAAGGGGATAGAATTCAACTTTACCACAAAGTTGGCACAGGCACAACAAGCCAAATGGTCTCATTATGTAGTGTATTGTTGCAGTACAATAATGAGAACCGAATTTCACTGTATTATCCTCCCTCCTCACTGGGGCTGCATGAGCCATGTGGTTGGAGGCCAAGAGAACAGAGGGTTGCACAAGACCAGTGGTTTTTGTGGCTTCCTGAATTGTTACAATGAGGCTCAATTCAAGCTTAAGGATCTAATCCTCTGTTGTGGGTTCACTGAAGTGGATAATTGGGTTATTCTCATTTTAAACCAATCTCTCCGTGTACTAACTTAACCAGCTATCCATAAGTCACCCACTACTCACTGCCTGACAATGTCTTAAAAATTTTCATCCTGGATTTCAAACTCTTCCATCTCCTCATACATCTCTATTTCTGTAACAGCCAGCTCGAGAAATCTCTGCACTTCAGCAGTTCTGGCCGGTCTCCCATCCTCTATTGCGATTGCTGTTATCTCTCACCTTACCTTCAGCTACCCATGACTGAAGGGTGTTAATCTCTCACATTCCGCTCGCAGTCTCCCCACCAGTGCAACCTTCTATGTTGCACCTATTAAAATTTGCCTGTTTGACCTAAACTTTTGATCACCATCTTAATCTTATCTTGCCTAGCTAAGCATTATACTGTATTCTGTTTATTAACTCTACTGTGAAGCATCCTAAGATATTTAGCTATAAATGCAGGCTATTTTGTAATGCAAGATTATCTTCAGTTGACATTGCATTTGAAAACGGGCATGCATTATTAAAGCAGTGAGGAAAAAGATGGCACAAAATATTAAAAAGAAAGAAGACCTGATTTACTCATTGGTAAAAATAATGATAGATAATTATATGTGATGACAATTTATCTTCACTAATAAGTGACCAATAATAGATGTCAATCTCCATTGTGTTTGCAAGTAGGGAATTGTTTGCTGAATGTGTGTACATTGCTTTTTATTATGCAGTGTATTGAGCATTAATTACCCTATCAGAGACAGAATGAGAGAGAAAGAGACTGGACTCAGGGGAAATGCATAAAATCACTGCTCTGGTAATGGAGCTGAAGTCCAGTACATGCGAGGAATCTCTATTTAAGGACAAGGAACAAGAGAAGAAGAGGTTGTGATGGTGAGAGTTTTCAGATGTAACTGGCAAGAGTTGTCACTGATCTGCAACAGGCGGGAAGGGCCTTTAGATAGACAGTTGATTAACACTGTGATTGTATGACCGTAATAAAAACAGAAAATGCTGAAAACACTCAGCAGGTCAGGCAGCATCTGTGGAAAGAGAAACGGAGTTTATATTCTAGGTCAAAGATCTTTAAGCAGAGCTGGAGAAGTGAGAAAACAAGTTAGTTTTAAGTTGCAGTGAGATTGAGGGATGGAGAGGACAAAGGGAATATCTCTGATTGGGTGAGACTAGGATGGTGGTGTTGATACGCTGGTTATGAAGCTGTCTGGTTGATAGATTAATGAAGGAAGTTATAGAGAGAGCAAGCAAAAAAAGACATATAAAAACTGTGAAACACAGATCTGAGCTGTTGCAGGAACTGTAATCAAGAGGAGAATGTTGGAGACGAGCTCTTTGTCCCTTTGCCCCATGGTAAGAAATTCAAGACCAGGAGACCACACACACACACACACACACACACACACACACACACACACACACACACACACACACACACACACACACACACACACATATGCTTGGATATAGACACACAATCCTGCATTTACATCCCTCATTCAGATCCCCTCCCACTTCCAGGACAACCTCACTTAGTTTCCCTACCTCCATCCCACTTCTCCTAAATGTCTTCCTTGATTTCCCTTTCTCATAGTTCCTTCCACCTTTACTCTCCTCCTTCCCTATCAGACTCTACTTTTCCCTCTCAGTTCCCCCATTTCCCCTTGCCACCCACCCCCCCCCCACTGTCTCATCCCAGCCCCTTCCCCCATTCTGCTGCCATCAGCTGCTTGTGTCCTGCAAGAGAGAGACCTCCCACCGACTGCTGCCACTCGCTCTCTGCACAGCAGTTCCCTGGTTGCTGACTCTTCACCTCTCTATGCAGCCGTGCTTCCCAAAGCCGACAACCTAGCCCAGAACCCCCAAAACTTTCCTAGAAAACCTGAGGAGAATCTACCAGTGCTGCCTTATGTCAGATCCTCTCCATCTCCCAATTACCAGCAAGCAGGTTAGAGGGTCCCAGTACACAATTGTCCAGCCATTTGGAGGTAGGTTCATCCTGCTGGAATGGGAGCCTCTCACTCAGCCTCATTATCACCCAGCATATATAATGACCTGAAATGGAGACGCAGGAGACTGCAGTTGCTGAAATCTGGAGCAACAAACAATCTGCATCAGTCCTGATGCAGGGATTCGAACTGAAACGTCCACAATTACCTTCCCCCCACAGATTGGAATTAGGATTGGAACTGGTTAATTATTGTCACATACTGAGGTACGGTGAAAAACTTCTCTTGCATACCATTCATACAGATCAATTCATTACACAGTGCATTGAGGTAGTACAAGGTAAAACAGTACAGAATGCAGAGTAAAGTGTCACAGCTACAGAGAAAGTGCAGTGCAGGTAGACAATAAGGTGCAAGGTCATAACAAGGTAGATTGTGAGGTCAAGGGTCCATCTTATCGTACCAGGGAACTGTTCAGCAGGATAGAAGCTGTTCTTGAGCCTGGTAAGTGCGTGCTTTCAGGCTTTTGTATCTTCTGCTGATGGGAGAGGGGAGATGAGGGAATGTCTGGGGTGGGTGGGGTCGTTGATTATGCTAGCTGCTTTACCGAGGCAACAAGGTGTACAGCCAGGGTCCATGGAGGGGAAGCTGGTTTCTGTGATGTGCTGAGCTGTGTCCACAACTCTCTGTAGTTTCTTGTGGTCCTGGGCAGAGCAGTTGTCATGCCAACCCGTGATGCATCCAGATAGAATGCTTTCTATGGTGCATTGATAAAAGTTGGTGAGTGTCAAAGGGAACATGCCAAATTTCTTTAGCCTCCTGAGGAAGCAGAGGTGCTGGTAAGCTTTCTTGGCCGTGGCATCTACATTGTTGGACCAGGATAGGCTATTGTTGATGTTCACTCCTAGGAACTTGAAGTTCTCAACCCTCTCGACCTCAGCACCGTTGACGTAGACAGGAGCATGTACACTGCACCCCTTCCTAAAGTCAGTGACCAGCTCTTCTGTTTTGCTGAAATTGAGGGAAAGGTTGTTGTCATGACACCATGTCACAAGCTCTCTATCTCCTTCCTGTATTCCGACTCATCAGTATTTGAGATCTGGCCCACTATAGTGGTATCATCTACAAACTTGTAGATGGAGTTAGAGCAAAATCTGGCCACGAAGTCATGAGTATATAGGGAGTAGAAAAGGGGGCTGAGGATGCAGCCTTGTGGGGCACCAGTGTTGAGAATAATTGTGCTGGAGGTATTGCTGCCTATCCTCGCTGATTGTGGTCTGTTGGTCAGGAAGATAGATCTTGGTCCAGTGTTCATTGGCGGCGAGGCTGTGGAGAGACTCTCCAGTTTTAAATTCCTGGGGGCATACATCACCGAGGACTTTTCCTGGGCAATACACACCTCAGCTGTCATTAGGAAGGCACAGCAATGCCTCTATTTTTTGAGGAAATTAAGGAGAGCCAGACTGTCTCAGAACATTCTGGTGAACTTCTATCGGTGTGCGGTGGAGAGCATCCTGACATACAGCATTACAGCTTGGTATGCCAGCTGCACTAGGAAGGAGCAGAAGGCTCTGCAGAGGGTCATCAAGGCGGCACAAAGCATCATTGGGACTCAGTTACCAGTGATGGAGGACATCTATCAGGCTCGATGTCAGAGCAGGGCTTTAAACATCATTCGAGAACCAGCTCACCCTACTCACTACCTTTTTAAACTACTCCCCTCTGGTAGGCGATACAGGACAATACATGCACACACTACAAGACTGAAACACAGCTTTTTTCCCAAAGCTGTTAAACTGTTGAACATGGACTGACACTTCCTATACATACATACCCACACATACTATGTCTTCCCCCCTTTACCGGCTGGACTCATCATGGTGTTATTTAATATATTGATATTGATCTGCTGCTGATTATCATTATTATTATTATCACGATTCATTTGCACACTGCTTTTTTATTTTTTATACTTTATATTTGTGTAAGTATGTTTGTTTTATTTTATGGTTATAATTGCTCTTATCAATTTACTGTTTTGGTTTTTATTAGGCAAAGGAGTGCCATCGTAATCTCGTTGTGTTGTTGTTGCAACAGTACAATGACAAATAAAGAAATAAAAGAAATAAAGAATAAAGAAAGTCAAGGATCCAGTTGCAGAGGGAGGTGTTGAGTCCCAGGTCTCGGAGTTTGGTGATGAGTTTTCTTGGAATTATAATATTGAAGATGGAGCTGTAGTCAATAAACAATAGTCTAAAGCAGGTGTCTTTACTGTCCAGATGCTCCAGAGATGAGTGTAGGGCCAGGGAGATGGCATCCGCCATAGACCTGTTTCGGTGGTAGGCGAATTGCAGTGGGTCAAGATTTTCTGGGAGGCTGGAGTTAATGTGTGCTATGACCAGCCTCTTGAAGCACTTCATGATGGTGGATGTCAGAACCACCGGGCAGTGGTCATTAAGGCACGTTACTTTGTTTTCCTTAGGTACCAGGATGATAGTCGTCTTCTTAAAGCAGGTGGGAACCTCAGATTAAAGCAGGGATAGTTAAAAATGTCTGCAAGTAGCCCCACCAGCTGATTGGCACAGGATCTAAGGACACAGCCAGGAACACTATCCGGGCCAGGTGCTTTCCGTGGGTTCACTCTCTGGAAGAGTGGTGACACTTGTGGGCTGCTCCCAGCACATTCTCAGTAATGCAAAAAGATGCATTTCACTGTGTGTTTCGATGTACATGTGACTAATGTATAGATATTTAGATATAGATATTTATTTATCTATAATATGGGGAGGACAAAAAATGGGATAATTGTAGAGCAAAAAATAAACAGCTGGAGGAACAGTGGGTCAAGCAGCATCTGTGAAGGCAAAGGGATGGCTGGCGTTTCGGGCTGAGACCCTGCAACAGAACAGAGTGAGGAGGGAAGATAGCCAGTGTATGGAAGTGAAGGGAGGAGGGAGAGGTGGTGAGACAGAGGCTGATAGGTGATGGGTGGAACCAGGTGAGCGAGGAATGATGGACAGATTGAGCCAGGTGGGAGAGAGGGAGGCAGGAGAGTGGAAACAGAGGCTGGACGGTGATAGATGGAATTGTGTTTATATAATTATATTTTCATAGATGCTAGATAGTCAGCATGGACTCGGTGGGGTAAAGGGCTTGTTTCCACGCTACATGTCTCTATGACACCGACTCCAATCACAGTCTCATGGAGAGATTATCCAGGCTGAGACCACCCTCTCTGGGACACAGGAGACTGAGGAGAGATTCTATCATGGCATTCAAAACAATGACAGTGCCAGACAGGGTAAACAGAAAGGATCCAACTCCCCATCACCAAGAAGAGATTAACTGGTTGTTCAGACATTGCCACCTTTGTAGTCCATGTGATCATGCTGCGTGCAGAACTAATGCTGCATGTGTCCATATAACAATGCCTGCTGTTAATTCACAGGTTATTTGAGGTTTAGCATAATTGGCACTGAACTGTTTGTCTTTGAAGGAGGTGTAAGAAGAGATGGTGAATTATATTATGCTGATGCAGCTCCTGGGATTAAAAACACCTGAAACAAAACTCTTCATTGTAATTCTTTCCCTAGAGAAGCAGATGTGGGAAAATGAGCCATTTCCAAGGAGCTGCACTCAGAGGAAAAATCATTCATCAAATCAAATTTTTGAAAGTGATAAATGGTTTCCATTTCTCTATCAGTGCATAGAACATTGCTTGATACTTTACAACATGATCATCTGGGCAAAAGACTTTCTAAATAAATTTCACAGTAAGAAATATCCAACATAATTAAATGTTTACTTTTCTTTCATCAGAATTTTATAATGAGAGTATGCACTTCTGCATAAAACATCCCAAGGACTTTCATTTGCAAACATAATTAGATCATGTAGTGAAGAACAACACACACTCATTCACACATACATATCCACAAACACACGCAGGCAAACATACACAGACACACACGCACACACACGTGCGCGCACACACACACACACACACACACACACACACACACACACACACACACACACACACCACACACAGAGGCTAACGTACACACACACAAACACACATATGCATGTGTAGGTTCAATTTTCAATTATTGAGCAAAATTTCTAAAAAAGCAGTTTTTTCACTTCCACCCTTTTGACTTACTTTGTCAAAAGTTAGTGAATCTCATTTATTAATGCACTGTCATGTGAGAGCCTGGACATTAGATCTGTGCATGTTAAAGGAATCAAGAGACATAGGATTAGTGCAGGAAAGTGATGCTGAGATAATAGATCAGCCATGGCCTCCTTCTGCTTCTATTTCTTAAGTATAGGCAAGTTAAAATATCAGAAAGTGTGAAAGATGTGCTAGCTGATAAAAATCACAGAATGTCTACAGTATAGAAAGAAGCCATTCAGCCCATCAAGACCATATCAGCTTTTGCAAGAGCAACCGAGTAATTCCCACTTCCCTGCCTCTCCTCATAGCCTTGCAAATTCGTTCCTTTTGGGTGTTTATCCAACTCCCTTTTGAATGCTATAATTGAATCTGCTTCCAGTGCCACCCCAGCAGATCACTCCAGATACAGACCACTTGCAGTGTAAAAAATAATCCTCATGTCATTTTTGGTTCTTTTGCCGATCACCTTCATTTTTCATTTCCTAGTTTTAGACCCCTCTGTCATGGAAACAGTTCCTCTCAAACTGCTCTGTCTATATTGTGCATGACTTTAACTATCCCCGTTGTGGTGGATTTTTAAGAGAGAGTGCAACATGAGAAATGACAAGATTGCCATAAAAGTCAAAGCCAACCCCATTAACTCATGGACAATTTGGTTGATAAATATTAGAGTGAATATCAGGTGCCTCAAAACAGGTGTAAGAAATGTAAAGGAGGTGAAATAAAGTTTTTATAAGAACCTTTATTGTGAACACAGAAAGGAAAATCTTTACTTTATCTTGGACTGATTTAAGATATTTATTTAAGATATTTATTTATTAGTCACATGTACATCGAAACACACAGTGAAATACGTCTTTTTGCGTTACTGAGAATGTGCTGGGAACAGCCCGCAAGTGTCGCCATGCTTCCGGCGCCAACATAACATGCCCACAGCTCCTAACCCGTACGTCTTTGGAATGTGAGAGGAAACCATAGCACCCGGAGGAAACCCATGCAAACACAGGGAAAATGTACAAACTCCTTACAGGCAGCAGTGGGAATTGAACCCAGGTCCTGGATCTTAGAACTGAACTATACTCTACTGCAACACTTTGCAGTGGAATATATTTACACTTCAGTCAGAAACAAAATTCCTGTGTGTAACATCTAATAGAACCCTTAGCACTGCTCGCTTGCTTGGTTACCAGTTCTGGCTGGCTGTGGTCTTGGAGGTTTTGTTGTGTGACTGTATCCCACCACCAATCTCTGATGAGTGATTCCCCCCCCCCCCCCCCCCCCCCCCCCCTCAGAGTGTCTCAGCAAACCCAATTGTTGCTCATTCACACATTGTTATTCTACTAGCTCATTTCCCATTCAGGTTGCTTGTATGGGAAACCCATCCATGGTATACATTCTTGAGGTAAGCATCAAATAGAAATTCAAAATGAAGGTTGCCCTCTTCAATTTCCCCTTCACTTCACCCTCCACTTTTACCAACTACCTGCTGCCCAGTTCATCAGTGGAAGATATTGGGAATCATTATTCTCATGAAGATGCATTGTTCCATTTTCTGCTCGTTTCCATGTAGATTAACTTGTTAACTAAATGTTCAAATGTGCAAATTACCTCTGTGGTGTCTTGACAAACCCTCATCTTATACCTGCTGTTTCTTAGAAAACCATTACTATGCTTATTAATATGCAGATGTACATGTATTTATTTTGTGGTGGTTAAATTTGAAAATAAGAGTCTATGCAATTTAATCCTTGCAGGATAATAATATTTTGGTTGATTTTTTAAATGCATTCTAATTGAATATTCATTGTACCACCAGCTTCACAGTAAATCTCACATGAACAAGAGTTAAAAATTCACTTTCTCCAGCTATGTAGTCCAGTACAGTTTTACGGATTACTGTTTGAATGACATTAAATGTCAAGATGGAGTGAATCATACCCACCCCTGAGAAATGTAATATAGAGTTTGAAACCCACTGGGCAGACATAGTCCTTCTACATCTTCAGACAGTCCCTCACAATCGAGGATGGCATACTCTCTGGTTTTCAGGTTGGGTTCTGAGGCCAATATGGGAACTGCAGACTCCTCCACAGATGGGTAGGTAGGTAGCTGACAGGTTGTGGCTGGATAATGTGTTTCACCGCTTCCACCACATAAACTGGGCCTCAGTGTCCCACCAGTGCAAGGCTCAAGGTTCTCAATACCACCCCAAATACTCCTTCTCCACTTTAAGTGGTCATGGGCTGGGGACCACTGGGAGTCAGTTGCCTTTTCCCAGAAAGGCTTTGAGCACATCCATGGTGTTTTTTTTCACTGTGTACCTGTTAATCCCTTCGGATGATGGAACTTGGAATAGAACATCTCTTTCAGGAGCGTAGTGTTGGGCATATGACCGACTTAGCCGGCTGCATGTAAGCAGGAGCTCAGTTCTAGGGATATTGGCCTGGGAGAGAGCACTGACATTGGTTCATTTGTTCTTCCAGTGAATTTGGAGAATCTTGCAGAGATAGTATTGATGGTACTTTTCCTGTGTCTTCAGGTGACTGCTGTAGGTAGTACAGGTCTCAGAAGCATATGGAAAGCAGGGATCACTGCTGCCCAGTATAGCGTAAGTTTTGAGCCAGTCTGAGTGTTGATCTTCAATCACCCTTTTCCTCAATTGACCAAGGTAAGTGTGAGTTTCATCATTATGTCTCCCTTTGCTGAAATATGTGAAGTGGTTTGCATTTTCCAAAGTCTTGCATGAACCTTTATTGTCAGTGGGAAGGAGATTGGGGGGGAGGAAGCATAATACTGCTGTAATGGTGAGAGAAGACAGGAGCTCTATAGTCTGTGTTAATGTACAACAGGACTCCTCAGGTGTTTGTAATAAATGGGCAGCACCACAGTGCAGCTGACATAACTGCTGCCTCAAAGCACCAGTGACCTGAATTCAATGCTAATCTCCGGTGCTGTCTGTGTGGAGTTTACACGTTGCATGTCCTCCCTGTGACTGCATGGATTTCCTCTGAGTCCAAAGGTTTCCTCCCATATCCCAAAAATATGTGGGTGGGAGATTAAATTGTCCCAACTGTGTAGGTGATTTGTAGAATCTAGGAGGGGTAGATGGGAATGTGGAGAGAATAAAATGGGATCAGTAAAGCATTGGTGCGAGTGAGTGCTTAGCATGGACTCGGTAGGTGGAAGGACCTGTTTACATGGTGTCCAACTCTAAGAATATATATTTTGTGCTATATATATGTTTCTTATATTGATTCTTAAAATACAAAGGGGACTTGACAGAGTAGTTGCTGTCAGGATTTTCCTTAGTCCCTAAGTGGTAGTGTCCAGAGTTTGGGGAGATAGTCTCAAATCACGATGAAAAACACAATGATGCTGGAGGAACTCAGTCCGCCAGGCAGCATCCGTGGAGAAAAGCAGACGGTCAACGTCTCAGATCAGGACCCTTCTTTAGGACTGAAGATAGGAAAAGGGGAAGCCCAATGTATAGGAGGGAAAAGCAGAGCAGTGATAGGTGGGTAAAAAGAGGGGAGGTGGGGTGGGCACAAGGTGGTGATAGGTAGATGCAGGTAAGAGATGGTGATAGGCAGGTGCGGGGGAGGAGGGGAGAGCAGATCCACCGGGGGATGGGTCAAAGGTAAGGAGAGAAAGGAAAAAAAGATAGAAAAAAAGAGGCTAGGAAAATGAAGCAGTATGGTGGGGGGGGGGGGTTGGGGGGGGTGAGGATTACAAAGTGGGGGAAGTCTCAAATCACGAATTGGCCACTTCAGACTGTGATGAAGCAGATTATTTTCTCTCAGAACCTTTGGAATTCTTTACATGAATATAAGGACATAGAAGTTGGAATAGGCCACTTGGGCCCTCACACCTGCTCTGCCATTCAGTAAGGTCATGGGTTATCATTTACTTCACTGCTACTTTCCTGTAATAAGCCCATATCATCTGATTCCCTTCATATCCAAAAATCTCTCAATTTCTGTCTTGAACATATTTGACAACTACTTCCACAGCTCTCCTGGGCTGAGTATTCAAAAGATTCACTCCCAAATGGGTGAAGGAATTTCTTCCCCTCATTCCTGAGTGGCTGACTCTTTAGGTTTATGACCCAGACAGGGGAAATATCAGAATAGAGGCATTCTATTTCTTATGTTGTTATGTCCTTATCTCTTATGCCCTTTCAATGCCTGCAAGAATTCTGCATGCTCCCCAAGAGATGTGGTTGCTTAGTCATCAGTATATTCAAGCTTGAGATGGGTAGATTTCTGGATCACTGGGGATTCAAGGGTATTGGGGACTGGGCAAAAAAGTGGAGCTGAGCCCAAAAGTCTGATAGGTTAGACAGCAGAGCAAGCTTGAAGAGTCATATACCTCACTCTTACTCTCACTTCTTATACTTATGTTCTTATTATAAGATATAAGATAAGATATCTTTATTAGTCACATGTACATTGAAACACACAGTGAAATGCATCTTTTTGTGTAGTGTTCTGGGGCAGCCTGCAAGTGTTGCCATGCTTCAGGCGCCAACATAGCATGCCCACAACTTCCTAACCCGTATGTCTTTACAATGTGGGAGGAAACCGGAGCACCCGGAGGAAACCCACGCAGACACGGGGAGAACGTACAAACTCCTTACAGACAGTGGCCGGATTTGAACCCGGGTAAAACGTTACGCTAACCGCTACACTACCGTGCCTGCCCTCACTACCGTGCCTGCCCTATTACCGTGATTACTAGAGGCCAGCCCCTCTTTCCCCGCATCTTATGGGTTCTTGAATCTCATAGAACTCTCCCACAGTATTGGATGAACTATTCCATTAGCTTACAGAAAGATAATTATGACCATGAGTTTTGCAATGGCCTATTGGAAATCCATGCCGTTCTGTGAAGGAAGGACAAAAGGATCAACATCAATACATTTTTCCTGACCTTTTATAGTGATATCAATCAGACTGTACATGTTACAAAGTGGCTTATAATGAATGGTTCTGACAGCTGCTGTGTTAGGCCACTGTCCTGACATTTCTTTATTCAAGTAATTTCATATTGCAGCCAATCAAGTGTTTGACTTGCATTTCAAGCTTCTGAATCACAGCACTGGGTGACTTTTAACACAAAATCTGCTGGGAGTACTCAGTGGGTTGAGCAGCATCTGGGAGGAAAGGAATCGTCAACAGATGCAGGGTTTCGACCCGAAACATCACCAATTCTTTTCCTCCCACAGATGCTGCTCGACCCGCTGAGTTCATCCAGCCGATTGTTTGTTGTTCCAGATTCCAGTATCTGTGGTCTCTTGTGTCTCCTGAGTGACTTTTAAATCCACTGGAACAGCTGTACTTGTCAAATGCAAGTCTGTGAGAAACATTCGACAGAAAGCACTTCAGATAGATAACTTCTAGAACTTATCACATCAGTTTAGACATGGACTGTGCTTTAAATTCTAATTTATAGTTGAAGCATTAGGACAATTTAATGCTGCTTACGTATGGCTGGTACTTACTGGCTTGAACAAAGCAGATAATGACAATAGCAACCTTAAAGTTGTAAAAACTGATAGCAGACCAACATTATGTTGTAATTATAATATAGATTTGAATTTCCATCAAACTTTTCAGAATGTCTTAAAGTACTTTAAGCACTTTAAGTGCTTCAATGAAATACCTTTGAGCTGTGGTCAGTATTGTAATGTAGCCAAAGCCATTATTTGGGCATGGAAACCTTCAACAATCACCAATATGATAATGGCAAGATAACCTGTGTTAGCAACTGAGAGATAAATATCATCCATGCTCATCAACAAAATTCTAATATGATCCCAGATAATAGACAGAATCTTTGTTTAACATCCAATCTGAAATTTTCATTGATATCATTGATAATCTCACCCAAACATAAAAAAATTCTTGTGGAGTTGACAGGATAGGTGTGAGGATGATGGAAGCAGGGTCCACACTCTCAAAAGAAGGAATCGGACATTCAGGGCAAGGATGAGAAGGAAGTTCATCATCTAGAAGGTAGTGACTCCTTAGAATTCATATTCACAACAGAGATTGATAGATTGTTGAATTTTAAGGGAATCAAGGAATATGAGGGATGGTGTCCCTGAGAGAAAAGATCAACCATGACCTTATTGAATGGTAGAGCATGCCCAAGGCTTGCTAGGTCATTTCAGATAGTGGTTAAGAGTTATGTATAGTAGTGGCCCTGAATTCACAAACAGGGCCACACCAGGCAAGGGCAATAGGTTTCCTTATTGAAGGGATGTCAGAGAAGGAAATCTGCCCTCCCTGCTGGGACTGGTCTTTCACTCAGCCGGTTCTTGCTATTTTTCATTAACAATACTGTCAAATTCAGAAATTATCCCTGGAGAGAGACTCACTGGAGCACAGCCAAAAGCCAACTAATACTCAGTTCCTTGTTGACCCACAAATGTCATCCATGACAGCTGAGCCTTCAGATACTGCTGTGGATGGACAACGTTAAGGCTGCTTGCAATCAATTCTTAGGATGATATACAGAGGATTCCTTCTGTCACCTCTGGTTATTTTGTACCATGTTAAATTAAAATGATTAATAACAGAGTGCAAAGTATTGAAGTTTACATAACCCAGATTACCACACTCTTTTAATTTTGACCTCTTGCCTGATTTTAATCACTGCTTCAAGTGAAGACATGCTAAGCTTCAGAAATCCCTTCTCTTAGTCTCCCTGCTTCCCTACCTCCTTCACCCAAATGCCTTTAAAATCTAACTCATTGACTCAGCTTTTGTTCCACTCTCCTTATTTTCATTTGAGAATCAGAGTCAACTTTAGATTTATAATTCTCCTGTCGAGCTCCCTGAAACTAAGTTAAGAAACCAAAAAAATGTACAAGTATTATATGAAAATCAAAAATCTACAGATGCTGGAAATCTGAAATTGAAACAAGGTGTGCTGATAAGGGATTACTTATTTGAAATTTTAATTCTATTTCTCTTTCCACAAATATTCCTGACCTGTTGAGTATTTAAACAGTAATATTTGTTGAACATAGCATTCACTACACTGCAACAAACTTCATTTGTATGCAATACAGACAGGTGTTCTGAAGGACCGAAAAGCCAATTTTGATTTAACCCATTTGTCAGGAAACTGATGGAATCTGGTGTAATGATAGTTTTACACATTGCTTCATATATTACCAACATATCATTCATCTCAAATGCTGTGTGCAACAAAACATTAACTTTAAGCACTCCAACTTAGAGGATGTTAATCATTTCAGCCAAGTGTATGCAAAAGGATATCTTAGCTTGGCATCCAAAGCTTATTGTGCATAGATTTAAATCCAGAACCATGCTGACACCTCAGGAGATTTCCTTCTTTAGAAGTAAAATGTGGCTTCTGCCAAAAACCCATTTGGTCTATATTTATACAGTAAAGAACATATAAGAACACTTTGAAAAAAACAATTAAAATATTTAACTAAAATCAATTATTTCATAAAGAAATTAAGTACTGGAATATTGCCTCAATACACTGCTGAATATAGTGTGATTGTTGACATCAAAGTACAGTTAGGAAAATGATAATGAACAGTAACTAGCAGGTTCAGGTCTTCCACATTCCTGTGCACATATTCAGATGTCTCCAGCAGTGCCATTTGTTTGAGAAAGTGCCAGCAGTTTCCTGTTTTCATCTTCATTTACTGCTTTGTAAGATGTTTACAACATTAGCTAAAAACTATCCCTTTTCACTTCTTGGTTTGCTATCTGTGTAAATTCTCTGTGTATGTGGTGCTCAACCAACTAGGTGACTTCCCTGTTGCTGGATGCCGCTTGAACTTTCATCTGACAGCAAACAGCTGTGTGGAAAAAGGAAGCTGATTCCACAGAAATTCTGCTGATGGTAAAATTTAAGGTGAATTTTGCAACTTTGGCCCATTTCAATGGAAAATATTACAATATCATCTTCTTGTCAGGCAGTTCTGTGGGATTAAGGACTCAGTGCTGAGGATGTTGGACTGGGAGAGGAAGCTAGCATTGCTTTGCGTATCCTTCTGGTGGTTTTGGAGGATTTTATGAAGATGGCATTGGTGCTGTCTCTCCAGTGGCTTGAGGTGCCTGCGGTGGTCCATGTGTCAGAAGCATACAGCAGGGCAAAGACTGCTCGTGTCTGGAATACCATGAATGTTCTCTCAGTTGACCAAAAGCTGTGTTGGATCACTGAAGCCATTGGTAACTTTCATCACTGATGTCTGCCTTTGCTAAGAGGTGATTTCTGTGATGTGGGAGACACAAGAGACTACAAATGCTGGAACCTGGAGGAACAATCTGCTTGAGGAACTCTGTGGGTCGAGCAGCACCTGTGTAAGGAAAGGAATTGTCGACGTTTTGAGTTGAAACACTGCATCGGGGTTTC
The DNA here is from genome assembly GCF_009764475.1 of Pristis pectinata. NCBI lineage: Eukaryota > Metazoa > Chordata > Chondrichthyes > Rhinopristiformes > Pristidae > Pristis > Pristis pectinata. The sequence continues at coordinate 21,670,445 of NC_067431.1, read as the reverse complement.
GATTCAAACGTCGACAATTCCTTTCCTCCCATAGATGCTGCTCGAGCCATTGAGTTCCTCCAGCAGATTGTTTGTTGTTCTGAGATAGGGAAATGGATTGTCTTTTCCAGGACATCACTGTCAACCTGTATGGCCAGTGTAGCTTTGAACAGTGAGGTGGAAGGCAGGTAGATGACCTCAATTGTGTGGATATTGGTGCAAGGCCCATCCTTTCATATGCTTCAGTATATCAGCTGAAGACAATTTGGATTTCCACCATTAAAAGTGCCCATACACAAGTATTATCTGTCCACTGCAATTTGACTACTGAAGTTGGAATGAAACTGGTTCTGGAGTGGAGTGAAGTGGTACCACAATATACACACCCATGGCCAGTATATCTATACTAATGAACTATTTCTAACACATACAGAAAAGGGAATAGGAACCTAACTGTGAGCCCTTGGGATTATTCTACAGCACATAGGATAAGAAAAAATGGATTAGTGATGATTAGTGATAGATATGAGTACACGATATTGAGGCAGTCAGCACTAGCCTAGATATTGCTTCACTAGGGGCCATTTTCTAAGTCTATAAAATCAATCAGGAATTACATCCAAAAAAAAGATCATGGAATTTCACAGTATGGAGAAGACAATTCTTCCCTTCAAACATTTCGACATTTAGTCATGTTGGAATGACTATTGTTCAAATATTTATCAATTTTCTTTATAATAATCTCCCTTGAAATCTATTTTTAGTGCATTCAATATTTCAATAATGTGTACAAAATATACTTGCAAGCTCTCCATTTTATTGATGATAGTATATTGATGACCTTTATCTACTGACTGTCTAGCAAGGAAATGCACTTTTATTTCATGAAAATCGCTCATAATTTTGACATTTGCTACCAAGCTCCTCTAAAGATTATTCTAAAGATAAAAGATTCTTTAGAATCACTTCATGACTAAAGCAACCCAAACATTTATATGCTTGTGTTTAGCAGAAGTAAAGTCCATTCAAGATTTGTCACAGTAGCACTTCAAATACCGCTGCCATTATCCAATATTTGAATAGTTCGACAATGCATCTTCCTTAACCAATGCAGAAAATAAATTATGAGACACATTGATAGGTTTTTCCTGGGAAAATAAAACCTTGTTAATGTTGCACCACTGTAATTAATGTAGAACTTGACTAACAACTGGATACTCCATGAGCTACAAACCTCAGGAGCATGTGGATCAATTTACATCAATTTATATTAGTTTGCCATTGCTTTGCACAAGCACAACCTCTTCTCCAATGACGTTTTAGTGTCTTGCTGGATTTGCATATTAATTGGCCTAAAATCTCATTGTAGTATTAAATATGACAATTAAGATTAACATTATCCTGTCACTGATGCAGAAAAAGATCTGTGCAACAAAAAATATTCTGGGGACACAAGAGACTGCAGATGCGGGAATCTGGAGCAACAAACAATCTGCTGGAAGAACTTAGCGGGTCGTGCAGCATCTGTGGGAGGAAAGGAATCGTTAACGTTTTGGGTTGAAACTCTGAATCAGGACAGAAAGATGTTCTGTTTGGCTCAGAGAAGGAACCACTTAAAGTTTTCAGTCTCATTGTCCCATGTGGTAAACTGAGACAAAAAGTTCTTGTTTTTCCTCTGTTTCTGTCTTTTGTCTTACAATCTAATATTTATTTTGCTTAATTTCTCTTTTTTGGATCTGACTGAGTCAAAGAATCATTCAGCAAAGAAACAGATGCTTCAACCCACTCTCTCCACGCTGGTCATCAATCACCCGTCGATACTCATCTCATTTGCCACCACATGGTCTACAATCTTTTATGTCTTGGTGATACAAGTACTTCTCTAGATATTTCTTAAATGTTGTGAGCTTTTGCCTCTACCACTCTCTCAGACAATGCATTCACAACTCCAACCAGCCTCTGTAGAAATAAAATCTTCCTTACATCCCCACTAAACCTCTTGCTCCTTACCTTAATAAGATAAGATATCTTTATTAGTCACATGTACATTGAAACATACAGTGAAATTCGTCTCTTGCATAGAGTGTTCTGGAGGCAACCTGCAAGTGTCGCCATGCTTCCGGCATCAACATAGCATGCCCACAACTTCCTAACCCGTACGTCTTTGGAATGTGGGAGGAAACCGGAGCACCCGGAGGAAACCCAAGCAGACACAGGGAGAACGTACAAACTCCTTACAGACAGCGGCCGGAATTGACCCCAGGTCGCTGGTGCTGTAATAGCGTTGTGCTAACCGCTACACTACCGTGCCTACATCTTCTGGTTATAGACACCCCTACTGTGGGGAGATGTTCACTACTGTATACCCTATCTATGCCCCTCATAATTTTGTGCAACTCTACCAATCCCACCACCGCCCCCCCCCCCCAGCCCTCTCTGCTCCATGGTAAACAAACCCAGCCTATCCAGTCTTTCCTCATAACTGAGATACTCCACAACAGGCAACGTTCTGGTGAACCTCCTCTGCAGAGCAATCTCATTCTTTCTACACTGTGGTGACCAAAACTGCATACAATATTCCAGATGTGGCCTTACTAATGTATTATATTCTATGCCCTGGCTAATGAAGTCTAGCATGCTGTCTGCCTTCTTTACCACCCAATCCACCTAAGGTGCCACCTACAGAGATCTTGGGACTTGTATACTTGACACTAGTTGTTTACTTTCTGGTTTCTCCTTGCACTTCTCAAGCCTTAAGTCATATCGGTAAAGTATTCACTATTCACCAAGATCCCAAGTGGCTGTGTTGTCATTAGCTTGTGCTCTCAGCATTAGAACAAGGTCTATTCAATTTGCAGTCAACTAAGGGATACACTATACCATGCTCAACACCACAGTGCTCAAACCCTACACAATATAACTCTGTCAATCAAACACACTTGGGACTTTGGTGGTGCCAGAGTGGCAGACTGTCTGAATATTATTAAAATTAAAACTCCAACACATTCTTGATTCACTTATTTTTAGATGTTGTTCAGTTCTATAAAGAATTTTCCAGTGAACCAGGTGTGTAAAGGTCACATGGAAAACAAAAGCTGGTGAGTTTCAAGGGAATGTAGAAACAGGACTCTGGTGAATTTTAAGAGAAGGCAGGAAACAGAACCAGCTGAGTTTCAAGGAACCACATGAAATGGGGCTCCAGGGAGTTTAAAGTGTGTATGGAAACCGGGGCCCCAGTGAATTTAAGCAGAGCACAGGAATCCGCACCCAATGAGCAGGTGCAAAACAATCAGATTATCAGATTTTACTGTAGCCACAGTTATCTGACAAATATGTATGCTACATGTTGATTCTATTCACTTGGGTGGCGCATTCATGTGGTGCAGCTAATAGAGCTGCTGCTTCCCAGCTCCAGCGACCTGGGTTCAACCCTGACCTCCAGTGTGTAGACCTGCCAGTGGAAGCACGAGTTTCCCGGGCTGCTCTGGATTCCTCCTACATCCCCAAAATTTGTGGGTTAATTGGCCATTGTAAATTAGTTCTAGTGTATAGGTGAGCAGTCGAACCTGGGGTCAGCTGCTACGATTGTGGGGGGAGTAGGTTGCAGTGAAAATCAGTGGGGGATGAGATTGTTCTGTGAGCTGGCATCGATTCAATGGTCCAGTCTGGCTTCCTGTGGTAAAGGGAAAGATGAATTATTTATTGCCCCAGATTATGCACTGCAATTTTTTTATATTTAAAGTTCAAAAAACCTGAGTACCTCTGAGATTCAAAGTCCATAATATTTTAAAAGGACCAAAAAAAAGTGGTTTACTGCAGTGGGGGTCAAAACCAGTTTTAATTAATACACCAGGGCAGTGTGCTAATTTATAGTTGATAACTTTGCCGTGAAGAATTGGGTACTGATCCAACCAATGTTATTGAGATGATCTAGCAGAATCATTCACGACAACTGTGGAAGCATCTGTACATCTGCTCATTAAAGAGAAACAATTTACTTTGCAGAGTAATACAAATTAAATTTCATTAAAGTGGGTCATAGACCCCAGAGATATCAAGCTGCAAGATTTTATCAGAGAATAGCTTCAGTGTTACCCTTCACACAACCTGGTAACACAATCAGCATACATGGAATGAGAAAAAACTCACAAAACAGAATCAGACCCACTGGTCTACAACACTGTTCTGTTTCCCAGGTTTCTCCCCCCTTTCTTTATAAATCATATCAACATATTCTGTTTCCTTCTAAGTCCATCAGTGCTGTTTATCTAGACTGCTCCACATTCTAACTGCTTCCTGGCTACGGAAGCATTTCCTGAATTCCCACTGAGTTTATTTGTAACCATCCTTTGTGAGTTCCTAGCTAAACAAAACATTCACCTGGAACTTCAATTGTGTTGCATTGGCTTTCTCAGCGCTATTCTGGAATGGAGTGTAATTGCCTGATCTTACAGTCTGAGTCACACCAAAAATTGGAGCCAGTGCTTCTTGTCATATTTCTTACAACATGGAATGAGACCATTCAGCCCACTGAGTTAATGTTGTCTCTGAGAGCTTTTCTATCAGTCCCATTGTCCACTTACTTCCCTGTCTCATAAACCCATCAATCCACACACACCACACATCCTTCCCCACCTTCTATCCTGCTGTCATAAGACTTTTGAATGGACCTCTTGTACAATAAGGGTGAACTCCTGATCACTCGGTCTACCTCGTCATGGCCCTGGAACCTTATTGTCTGCCTGCACTGCACTTTCTCTGTAACTGTAACACCATATTCTGCCTTCTGTTATTACATTTCCTTTTGTACTACCTTGATGTACTTATGTTTGGAACGGATGGCATGCAAAACAAAGTTTTTCATTGTGCCTCAGTACATGTGAAAATAATAAACCAATTACCAATTACCATGTCTACTTCGGGCAATTTATGGTAACTAATTAAGCTAACCCCAAGTTGTTGGGATGTGGGAGGAACTGGATCTCTCTGAGAAGCTCACGCGTTCACAGGGAGAACATGCATACTCCACACAGACAACAACCGAGGTCGGGATTGAACCCATGTTACCGGAACTGTGCAGCAGCAGCACCAACTGCTGTGACACTATGCTGCCCCCATGCTTGGTAGTGGCTCAAAATGAAGCATTTCCCCTGTAGGGCATGGATATCAATCTTTTGAAACACTAGGTGAAAGTGTTGGCAGGAGAAATTATTTCATGATTTTCCTAGTCGCACCATTTGTGTTCGTCTCAGATAACCAGGATTCCATGGTGCAGATTAATGTGCATCAGCACTGTTTAATGGTCTACTTACACATTTTAGTCAAACTTCTGATGCCTGCGGAACTTCTGAAGCATGCTGTAGACTGGCTGCTGACTCTGAAATCTCCTCTCGTTGACCACTGAGTCTCTGAATGACGGCACGGTAGCATAGTGGTTAGCACAATGCTTTACAGCGCCAGCGACCCGAGTTCAAATCTGGCCACTGTCCGTAAGGAGTTTGTATGTTCTCCCTGTGTCTGTGTGGGTTTCCTCAGGGTGCTCTGGTTTCCTCCCACATTCCAAAGACGTACGGGCTAGGAAGTTATGGGCATGCTATGTTGGCGCCGGAAGCGAGGTGACACTTGCGGGCTACCCCCCAAAATCACTACACAAAAGATGTATTTCACTGTGTGTTTTGATGTACATGTGACTAATAAAGATCTTATCTTATCTTATTCGAGTCATCACAATGCTTGAAAGCTGATTACAGTCTGTGGGCAGCCCACTGGGTGTGCTGCATGAATTGAAGCCACAGGGCAAGCCGCTGAGGAAATTTAAACCTGCACAGGGAACTGTGGGAGGAAGAGGTCATGTCCACCAACCCTATTTCCTCCTTTTCCTCTGTCCCCACCTCTGTCATGTACAGGGACATGCTCCAAATCTCAGCCTCACCACTGTTACCCTTAAAGGAATTAAAATCTGCAAAACAGCTAGCTGGAATGAGTCAAGGTCAGTGGAAGACAGCGGAATGTCTTTGTTCTTGCCATGTGGTGGAAGGAAGGAAGGCTGTCACTTTGTGAGACTCTTTTTGCGACCACCATTTTGTGAACAATGAGGTCCCTACCAATAATCTTCTAAACCAGAGATCATTTCCAAATAAGAAGCTGTTTATGAACTGTTTTTTGAGAAGGTAGAAATAGCAGGCTTATGAAAAGTCTGTGACCTGAAGTTGCCTGAGCCCAGTGTTTGGCTGACCTGGCTGAACTGGTTTGAACTGGCCTGACTGACAGAGAACAAAGAAAGTGACATGAGGCACAATTCCTCATCTGGGGGAAGAGCAATAAAGTAATGGTGCCTGTAGTCCTTAGGCTAGATCCAATGAGAAGCTGACACACGTTAGCCAGAGCTAACGAAGTCAAAACAAAATAGTTTGATCTGATAAGAAAGAGGATGAGAATGGAGGATTTTGGAAGCAGAAGCAGTGAAAACTCCGGAGACCAACGTTAGTGGAAGTGGATAACTTCACGTCAGAAATGTAGAGATTACGTCAGGATCAAGAGGAATGCTAGGCTAACGTAAATTCCTTTTCCCTGGTATTACCTTTTCTATTCTTTGACTGTTCAGGGATTTTCAGAGAAATCTAGTGGGTGAGCACACAGATAATTAGTCCTGCATGAATTCCATGCTTGCTTTTAACCAAACTGTATGAATAGCATGTTCATTGTAAACTGAACCAATAAAGGTAATGGTTAGTTAATACAGATTCTCTTTGTGCCTAACCAATCACTGTTGGAGAGAGTGGAAACAGCAACACCACTGAGCATGGGACCAAGACTTTGCAAGTCAGTGGTGACCAGGATCTACAACATTCTGGCTCAAAAAGGCAAGGCCCCCCTCAACTTCTCGACCCCTGGATTATTCCAGGCAGATCTCTGGTGTTCCTCACAGTTTGCTGTTTACCCCAGCATTAGGGAAGCCACCGAAGCTCTCTTCTGAAGGAAAGGGGACTTCTGCCACTTCTCCTGCAGTAGGGGACAGGAGGCTGAGTGGATGTGTGGATTTGCCAGCACTGCAGGCTTCCCCGAAGCTCAGGAGTGGCAAACTGCACTCATGTTGCACTTTAGGTTCCCCTACAGAGACCAAAGCTTTTCATGAGTTACATGGAGTGACACAGTCGGAGTTTTCTCATGGTCAGATCCTGGTGTCCAGGGAATTCACACATCTCATTCTCTCTCAGGCAGTCTATCTTGCCGACCAGATTTCAGGAATGGCACTGCCTCACATGCTGGATTTTGTACATAAGGGTTGTCCCCTCCTGAGTATTTCCAGTAGTTTCTATTTCAGATCTTAATTTTGCCCTTCAAAATTGGTTCAGCCCCCATTACAGCTGGGAAACTTGTCTGTTCACTGGAAGGAGAGCAGTGGCTTGAGATTTATGATTGATAAGACAGTGAAGGTTATGAATTCTCCTTAAAGGTTATTGCTGCTAGTTTAAAGGCAGCTATCAACACCAATTCACACAAAGTGCTGGAGGAACTCAGCAGGTCAGGCAGCATCTGTGGAGGGAAATAACAGTCAATGTTTCTGGTCGAGACCCTTCCTGACCCGAAACATCAACTGTTTATTTCCCTCCATAGATGTTGCCTGACCTGCTGAGTTCCGCCAACACTCTGTGTGTATGGCTCCAGATTTCAGCATCTGCAGAATCTCTTGTGTCAATACCAATTGACAGACCTGGGATGTGAAATATGTCATGCTACAGAACTGACAATAATAATAATTTAATGTCCTCCAAAGGCAGTTTTCTTTTTCAACCCTTTTACTTCATATAGTACAAGCTGAGAGTTACACTGAATTTATGAGCTCCATATGCTTTTGTATTTTGCTTCTTTAAGTCAAAGGGTGTGAGTATTCTCATTCTTAAAGCAATACACGGTGCTGTGAGGAACTCTGCACAGCAGCCAAATTGCTACCAACGATTCAGATACGTGGGCATTTAAGGGGAAGTGAAGGAATGAAGGAGCAAGAGAGCAGGAGGATAGAGAAGGCGAAGGAAGAACAAAGAACGGAATGGGAGGCACAGAGAAAGTGGGACAGACAAAGAGAAAAGGAATCGAGAGAGAAAGAAAAAAGGAGAGAAAGATGAGAGGCATAGAAAAAGGAGCCACAGAGAAAGAGAAAGATAGAGAGGAAATGGAGAAAAATAGGAATGGTAATAGAGCAGACAATATATATGCAGTGAGATTTCAGAGGTGCAGGCAGTATCACTCGTCTCATATTAAATTGAATCTGGAGAGAGAGAGCTGGTGGTACTCAAATACTTGCAGTTCAGTTCACCAGCCTTGTGATATCAGTGTGATCATCAAACATTGAAGACAACATGATCTTAATAGCTTTTTATAGTAATCACAAAGTAAATATTGTACAGTTAATCCTTGAGTCAGGTTTAACTTTAAAGCTGCATTTGCTGACAGGGTTTCTAATTACATACGACAAAAAAAGTGACCATCTTTCTGCTAATAAGAATATGTTAAATACATAATTTCCTGTATGTAATTAATTGAAAGTACTTCCCCTGTTATCACAAGCAATTCCACTGATAGTAGAATTATGTGAAAACTTGGAACTTTCATAGAATTATGCTAATAGAATTTGGTGTTGGTATTAAAACAAGGATGAACCTTGTTCTGTGACCTATCATCTTACCCATTTTAACTATATTGATGTTTTTAGGTATGAGAGGGTATTGGTAGTGGCTACAAGTCTCTCATGGGGGAATTAGCTGATGTCAAATCTTCTGTTGGTGTCCACTTAATACATAACACTGCAAGCCATACCTCTGTGAGGTAAATCTTAATTTTGAATAAAATCTTCAACTATGACCTACCATCTCGAACTCTTTTATCTCCCCACCTTCAATGGTTTGGTTGCGGTGCAGTGGGAAAGTTACCAGACTAGTAATCTAGAGATCTGAGATCAAATCCCGCCATGGCAGATGTGGAATTTAAATTCAGTTAATAATCTAGAATTTGGAACAACAACAATTTTAATAATGATGACCACAAAAACTATTAAGTTGTCAAATTAAACTGATTTGGTTCATTAATGGCCTTTGACTATTGAATGGTTCCCTTATACAATGAGATGGACTATGACCTCACAATCTACCTTATTGTGACCTTGCACCTTACTGCACTGCACTTTCTCTGTAGCTGTGACACTTTACTCTGTACTGTTATTGTTTTTACCTGTACTACATCAATGCGCCCTGTACTAACCCAATGTAACTGCACTGTGTAATGAATTGACCTGTACGATCGGTATGCAAGACAAGTTTTTCACTGTACCTCGGTACAAGCGACAATAATAAACCAACACCAATACCAATACTATTTTAGGGGGACAATTTGCTTTCCTTGTCCGATTTGGCCTGCATGTGACTCCAGAGCCAACCCATGTGATTAACATTTGACTATTCCAGTGTAGGCACTTTCCAGCACCTTCATAAGGGTAATTAAATGTGGGCAATAAATGTTGACCTGGTCAGTGATGCCAGATCCTGGAAGATAAATAATTTTTGTTAACTAATGCATTATCTTTAATTGCATCCTTAATCATTGTCCCTCCCCCCTCCTCCCCCCCTCCACCGCCATCACCCACCCTTCTTCCAACTATTTTCTTTTCCTTGTAAATGGTCTTGGATTATTTTTACCTGCTGAAGTTGCAAACTTTTCTTGCCTAACTTCTGATATTTGCACTCCTTGGCAAGAATGGTAGTCATGGACAACAGAAAATTCCCTATAACGAAACAATTCCAACTCAAACTGTTCCTTGTAATTCACTTCCTGATTCTCTTGTTGTTCATTTCTCACCTCTCTATGACTCATCTTGCATCATGAGAATGGCAGTAGAATGACAGAGACAGGTACATCTAGCCCATCGAGCCACCTGTGGATGGACAAGCGTTCCTTTAACTGAAGGGCCAGAAGGGCTATGATAGCATCTGTCTTGTTTTACAGAGTTCATTATATGCTCCAATGCACAGGCTGCAGAGGGTTATAGACTCAGCCAGCTCCATCATAGGCACAACCCTCCCCACCATTGAGGACATCTTCAAGAGACGATGCCTCAAGAAGACTGTATCCATCACCATCTGGGACACGTCCTCTTCTCATTACTACCATTGGGGAGGAGGTACAGGAGCCTGAAGACCCACACTCAATGATTCATGAACAGCTTCTTCCCCTCTGCCATCAGATTTCTGAACGGTCCATGAACCCATGAACACTACCTCGTTAATCCTTTTTTTTGCGCTATTAATTATTTTAGTAATTTTATGTCTTTGCACTGTACTGCGGCCACAAAACAACGAACTTCACATCATCTTAGGTGATGATAAATCCAGTTCTGATCCTAATTCTGCTACCAAACAGCACAATGTGCACAAGTTCAACAAATAATGAGGCTCTTATTCATTTCAATCCCAATTCTTTATTGAATTTTACCAGCTTGCTGATGAACTTGGTGCCATTGTTTTCCGTGTTATAAATAATGTAAATCAAGAGGTTACAAAGGGGAAACTAGGTAAGACAGACTATCCAGCAATTATTTGTAACAGCAAAATTTATTTACTGCACACAGAGCACAATTTGAAAACTTGAGGAGAGATCAAATTGTATTTTCAGCTTTGATTGCTATTTACCTGGTTGACAGACATTGAAAGAATCAAAAATGACACCCAGCTCAAACCAAAAGACTTCAGTATCACAGATTTCTGTCTTTAAGCTCAGTTTGGATAGCAATCAACCAAATTGCCACAATTTAATTAAGTTAAAAGAAATTGAAAATACTGTCACCCTTCATTGTCTGGGCACTGATACTAACATATTTGATCGATGTTATTAAAGGCAGTAAATAAAGAAGAGTGAAATTTAACAATCCAGTGGCGGCTCTTCTTCTGAGGTTGAAGTTTTTGGGCTGAGATGATAGCCATGCTGTCTTGCGAAAGGCACGTGGAACAAGTATCGGAGACCCAGGCTGGGGCTGAACTGGGAGGCTGTCTTGTGATTCAGGTCGGTATTCCCAGTTCAGCACTGAAGAAGTGCTGCACTGTCAAAAGTGCCAGCTTTTTTGAAGGGTAGAAGAAACTCCTTCGCACAAAGTGAGAGTGGAGCTCCCCCCAGCATCCTGACCAACATCACTGGATGGCAGATTACCTGGTGTCGCCTACTCCTGTCTGTGTGAGCTCACTGTGCACAAACTCGCTCCTGCATGTCCTATTTCCTCAAAAGTATGTCATTGGCTGTGAAGTTCTTGAAGATAGCTTGAAGTCGTGAACAACAAGTTACTCTTCCAGTTGTATGGTTAGCGATTAAGGGACAGTACTCCCTGTACTACCTCTTCTTTCTAAACAGCTACATAATGATGAATCACTGATAACTCTCACTCAGCCTTTCCATTGGCAAAGGTAGGACTGGTTTCTTGCCAAATGAAATTGTGGAGCCTCAGTCTATTATTTCCCATTAATGACTATGTTTACACGCATTTATCAATTTCCAATTACTCCCTCAGCTAGTAGGTGAGGGAAGGTTCACAGTGTGTGTTGAAATGAATCTATCACGGTTTGTGTCTGGCCAGCAGAAATCTCCTTTATGATTGAACTTCTATTTGTACCAATTGTCACTGGACCTCTGGTGTCTATTTGCATAGATTTGAGCTGGTGGTGAAAAATGTTCTTAACATTGAATGAAGGTCAGGTCCAATTGAAGACGTGTTAGAGATTTGGGGAATAATTTTGCATAACGGAGAGAATTTTGGTTCTTTTTCTCCCTACTCTTTCATCTTTAACGGGTAGAAATTTATGGGTATGTACCATGAGTGTAATCTACCATCATAAAACCAATCTTATAAAAATCACACCATGTGCTTTATTTAAGGCTTCTTCGTTGTAGGATTGGCTCTCCACTGGGAAATGGGCAGTGGCTTTGCTAGGCTAGGCATACAGGTCCTCCCCAGGTTACGAGCATCTGACTTACATAACACCCATACACACAAACGAACATTTGGGAGGCCAGTGGGCTGGAGTTGTCGGCTGCTGCAGGACTGCAGGCATCTTCTGCCATGTGGGGACCTGGTTTGCGGTAATATCTGAATGGATGAGTTAAGTTGGTTTAACCACAGACTGCCCTTGGTTGGCCGATGTTTTTATTTAGATATATTGCTGGGCAGCTGCATTTCTGACTTGCGAACTGTTCGGGTTACAAACAGTTCTCAGGAGCAAAACCCTGCCGTCACCTCCGGAGAATGGGTAGTGTGAATGCTAATGAGTGCCTGATAACGGGTGGGAACATGAGGAAGCCATTCAGCCCCTCCAGGCTATTCTGCTGTTAAAGGACCAGCTAATCTGCACTTGTTTGAAGTGTTGTCCTTGTGTTCAAACATCTTCCACTTTATTTTCTCCAATCTCAAATGGAGTCCAGCAGTGGAGTATGATGCTGAGGCATTCCCCAGAACATCTGCTGGAGATTCTGTTCAAACAGTCTGATTTAAACAGCCAAGCCAAGGAGCCAAGCTTTCTTGCCACAGCCAAGAAAGCTCACCAGCGCCTCTACTTCCTCAGGAGGCTAAAGAAATTTGGCATGTCCCCTTTGACACTCACCAACTTTTATCGATGCACCACAGAAAGCATCCGATCTGGATGCATCACGGCTTGGTATGGCAACTGGTCTGCCCAGGACTACAAGAAACTGCAGAGAGTTGTGGACACAGCCCAGTGCATCACGGAAATGGCCAGTGCCTCCCCTCCATGGACTCTGTCTATACTTCTCGCTGCCTTGGTGAAGCAGCCAGCAGAATCAAAGACCCCACCCAGGCGGGACATTCTCTCTTCTCTCCTCTCTCATCAGGCAGAAGATACAGGAGCCTGAGGGCACATACCACCAGGCTCAAGGACAGCTTCTATCCCACTGTGATAAGACTATTGAACGGTTCCCTTATATGTTAAGATGGACTCTTGACCTCACAATCTACCTTGTTGTGACCTTGCACCTTATTGTCTACCTGCAATGCACTTCCCTGTAGCTGCGACACTTTACCCTGTACTCTGTTATTGTTTTTTTTTAACCTGTACTACCGTAATGCACTCTGTACTAACTCAATGTAACTGCACTGTGTAATGAATTGACCTGTATAAACGGTATGCAAGACAAGTTTTTCACTGTAGCTCGGTACAAGTGACAATAATAAATCAATACCAATTTAAATGGCATTGGATTCTTTTCTCAGATTTTTAAAAATATTTTATTATTCTTTATGATTATTTATGCCATGATTGTTCTCCTGATCTCTTTGTATTACATGTACAAACATCAATATATATTAATCTGTATTAATTTGGAAACTAATAAAAAGATTGAAAAGGATTCTTATCTCAGATATTTGAATAACTATTTCACTTTTAAATAGTTCATCTAATTTTTAATAGTTTTGGAATGTTATTGAATATTACTGAGTCACAGAAATATTCGGACTCATTAATAGTTTTGATGTTTAACCCTGGGGTGTGTTTCAGCCTTCTGTCAAAGTTCTCTTCACTGTTTGAGGAGGAGGACGTATTCTGCACCACTCCACACCCAAGACCTGACAGGATTTGTGTGTAAGAGAGTCTGCATGAGGATCTGGCTGGTAGCAAGTTTGTGGCCTGATATGACTAAGGTAAGTTCAATCCGAGTGCAGTGATCAGCAGCAAGGGCGATAGAAAAATCTGGGCCACAATAAACAGGCAACTAGTCATCAGTTCATTACTGCTACTTGTGGGAACTTGCTGAGCATATTTCTTGTGATTTCAAAATTACTTTATCAGTTTTAAAATGGCTGAGATGTCCTGAGCTCTGAACAGCAGCATGTTTATACACATTATTCTTCTGTTTTGTTTTCTGAAATATTTAATCACATTTTAGTTGGAGTTGATTTCGAATGGAGAAAAGGGAGTTCGTACTGATGAAGGAACTGCAGTTCTGCATTTCCCTCTTAATTCCACAACATCAGTTGGAGCTTTTCATGTAAATTTAGTCATCTCCATTGAAATTAATAAGGAGAGATCAACACCACAGCACATCCCTTTGGCACCAGTACATCTTCAGCATTTGATCAGCAAGTTTATTAAAAATTTGGAGAGAAAAAGAGTGAAATAATGAGCTGATTTAACTCTCCAGAGGCTTTCTGGGTGTATTTCCGTTCTACAGAGGTCTTGAGAAGAGGTGAACAATTTCATGCAATTTGATGGTATCGCAAGATTGAAGTGTCAAAACTTATCTGTGAGAATCACAATATGTTTGCGTTTAGGAAATAAATTCATCACATAAATGGGTTAGATTCACATCAAGGCTGATTTAAATGCCTGCCAGGCAGTCCTGTGCAAGAGACTCTCTGAGTCAGACCCTAACTTCCAGCTCGAGGTGGAAGCTACCAGTAAAATCATGGAATCATAAAGAAATACAACACAGAAATAGGATCGGCTGAGGCATTATATACTATTCCTACCCTAACCCATTTTATTATCCCCACATTCCCAACACCCTCCCACATTCTACCACTCACCTACACAAGGGGCAATTTGCAATGGCAAATTAACCTACCAACCCACACATCATTGGGATATGGGAGGAAACTGGAGCACTCGGAGGAAACTCATGTAATCACAGAGAGAATATGCAAACATCTCCAGAGGTCAACATTGAATGCAGGTGCCTGGAGCAATGAGGAGGCGACTCTACTAGCTGTACCACTGCACTGTCCAAGGTGACTTCTGATTCTCCCAGTCCCATGAAGGAAAGTTATGTAACTTGCATTATCTCTCTTCAGCAAATCCTTATGGTCAAAAGTGACTTGGTTCCACTACAGTTCTCTAAGTTCTGATATGATTAAAGCAAGGTCTGCAGACTCAGGTGGAGGGATGCACCAGTGAATGGGGGCCAGAACTGAAGACCTGGCAGATCGATCCCTGGTGCTTGATGCAGATGTGAGTTCCACGCTTTTGATCAAGATATTGGAGGGAGAGTTTGACAGGCATGGAGTCATGCACTCACTCAGTGCAGAAACCTGGGCCCACTGACTCTATCAAGCACCCTTTCACACAAATGCACTCTGTACTAACTTCAATGCACTCTGTACTAACTCAATGTAACTGCACGTTGTAGTGAATTGACCTGTATGATCGGTGTGTAAGACAAGTTTTTGACTGTACCTTGGTACAAGTGAGAATAATAAACCAATACCAATACCAAATCCCATTTAATAGTCCACCTGTTCCCATCAGATCACAGCCTCCCCTTCAGACTGTACCAGTCACCCACAAACTAAGGGCAAGTTAGAGGGGCCAAATAACCTAGCAACCGCATGTCTTTCGGATGTGGGAGGAAACTGAAGCACGCAGAGCAAACCCACGAGGTCACAAGGAAAACGTGCAAACTCCGCACAAACATGCCAGAGGTCAGGATTGAACCCTGGTCACTGGAGCTGTGAGGCAGCAGCTCCACCAGCTGCACCACTCTGCCATACCTGGTTGGAGCTTCTCAGATGGATGGGAAGGATGAGGGTTCCAGACAATGATTGCCAGGAGAAGGACAAAGACTTCCTTATGACACCAAGAAGAAATGCTCTGGACAACAAGAAATGGTATTATCTTTGAAGGTGTCTCTCACCTTGGACCAGCTACAATGTAGCCAAAAACTGAGGCCTTCCCCTCACTCCTAGTTAGATTTAAGACATAGTGCAAATGCTGTTATCAGTGACTTTGAAATTTTAAGTAGACTACCGTCGTCTTGTGAAATCTCAAAACTAGCTTAAGCCCTCTGTGAGGGAGGAGTGGAATTGGGTTACTTAATCCTGATATTTTAATACCTTCCTCCCACCCTCGATTCTCTCAAGTTTTAAAACCTAAGCATAAACACACACGTTGGAAAATACAAAGCAATGTTATTGCAAAGTGTACAGATTATTGGCCTTTCATCGACATTACCAGCTTGTGATTCAGCTTCGACAATGGATATTAAAATATCTGCTGTATAAAGATGCAAAATGTTGTAAAAACTCAGGAGATCAGGCAGCATCTGTGTTGATGGTAAAAAAAAGGTCATTGATCTGCAGAGTAATATCAGTATTTTCTATTTGTTCTTCATATTTCACACACCTGCAGAATTATGTTCTGTTTATCGAACCAGCTCTCGGACAGTGTTAGGTGGTCAGAAAACAGCTCCAAAGAGGTATGTCCCCACACCAATAAACCTTCCTAAATTGGCACTATTGATAATTGTATTCAGGCAAACAGAGAAAGTCGATGCAAGAAATGGAACAAAAACCAGACTTGTGTGATGTGAAGTATTATTTGAAGGTTGGAGCTTGGAGCTGAGATGTTATTGGGGCAGAATAGGACCTTTAGAACAATTGAGGATTACCCAAATTGGAGTGTCTGAAGTGGAAAGAGTTTCATTTTGAAAACAAACTTCACTGACAAAGAGCACAAAGTTTCTGAAAATGTCAAACTGAACTTTGCATACTTTTCAGTATAGAGAAACAAAGGACTACAGATGCTGGAATCTAGATGAAAAACACTATGATGGTTGAGGAACTCAGCAGGCCAGGCAGCATCCGTGGAGAAAAGCAGACTAGAAGAAGGGTCCTGATCCAAAACATTGACCACCTGCTTTTCTCCACGGATGCTTCCTGGCCTGCTGAGTTCCTCCAGCATCATAGTGTTTTTCACACTTTTCAGTGTGTTCTATTAAGTACTTTGTATTGTATCCATTTTAGGAATTTAAAAATTGAATTAAAAGTTAATTTAACATTACAGTGTTTCATTGATGATGCTATTTGCCTTTTTAATTGGTATTAATCACATGACTGTACAGAATTTCTTTGCATTATAAACTGGCTACTGTCTCTGCTAAAACAAAGCAGATCAATTTAGTACTAGTGTATTAAGTATTTATATGCATTGAGAAAAGGTTAATTAATAATTTGGTAGTTAAGGGGTCTTTAGGTAAAATGTTATGCAGAGAATGGAAGGGATTTAGTTCAATCTGAAACCTGAGTCTTAAATCTAAACCAAGTAAAAGAGGTATGAGGCATGATTTGGTCATGGGAGATTGGGAAACTGTTAAAAGGTATAATAGTTATGAACAATTACTAGCAATTAAAGAATACACAGCTTTCAATGAAGATATATCAATTAAGGTTTTAAAAACCAATAGGGAAAGTGATCCATCTGTGGTTAACAAATGAAATTAAAGTTAAATTAGATCAAAGACAAAGGCTAGTTATATTGTCAAGGAGAATACTATGCCTGTGGATTGGGAACATTTCAGTATTCAACAAAGGAAGACCAAGGAATTGGCAAGGAGCAGGAAAGTAGAATATGAGAGTAACTTAACAAGAAGCATAGAAACAGGTTGTAAAAGCTTCTAGAGAAATATAAAGAGAAAAAACTCAATGTCATTCTCCTATAGACTGAGCCAGGGGAAATTATGCTGAAGAATAAAGAAATGGCATAGAAATTAAATTTTTTGTGTCCATATTCACAGGAGAAAACACAGAAAATATTCTGGAAATAGAGGAGAATAATAGGCATAAACTGAATGAAGAGATCAAAGCACTGAGTTTTCCAATTTTAGGTAACCATTCCCTCCAGTGGGTTCTTTTCCCCACTCCCCCCCCTCCCTCCCTCCTTCTGATCCTTCTTCAGTCCTCCCATTTTCATCTCCTTTCCCTCAAACCCTGCCCCCCTAACAGACCCCCCCCCCCCCCCATCACCTACCTTTGTCCTTGTCCCCCTCCTGGTTCCATCCACCCACCACACACACAGTTCATCCACAGGTTCCCTTCCCACCCCAACTGGTTCTGGATCCATCTGCCCTTCACCTCTCCCCTAATGGTTCATTCTCACCTCCTTTATCTTTCAACTCCTGCTTATCTCCCTCCAGCACCTCTTCTCCACACTCCCCTTCCCCCACATTGCTCCATTTGCCTCTCAATATATATATATTTTCCTCTCTGTCTCTGCCTGCCTCCATCTATCATTCACCTACCACTGTCTCCCAACTCCTCCTCTGCTCCCCTCCCCTACCTGGCACAACCTGCCCGTCATCTTACACCCTCCTTAGTCCACTGAATCACCTTGGACTCCTGTCTCACTACTCCCCTTCTCCTCTTTATACTGGCCATCTCGTCTCCCCACTCTCAGTCCTGATGCAGGGTTTCGAACCCAAACATCAACAATTCCTTTCCTCCCACAGAAGCTGTTCGACTTCCTGTTGAGTTCCTGCAACAGATTGTTTGTTGCTCCAGATTCCAGCATCTGCAATCTCTTGTGCCTCCTGATCAAGATATTATCATTGGTGAAAATCAATGAGACTGAAAGACAATAAATCACCAACCCCCTGATGGTTTGTAACACGTTTAGAAAAAGATGGCTTATGGAGATAATCGATGCAATGGTTGTCATCTTCCAACATTCCAAAAATTCTGCAATGGTTTCCACACATTGGAATGCAGCAAATGTAACCCCACCATCTAAGAAAGGAGGGAGGAACAAAACAGGGAGCTACTGATGAGTTAACCTGACATAAATAATAGGTAAAGTGCTAGGGAGTGGTAACAGGACACAGAGAAAATAATAATAGAATTGGGCAGAGTCACTATGGACTTATGAAAAAGAAACCGTGTTGAGGCTGTAACTAGAGAAAAAGTGGATGTGATATATTTGGGTTAACAGAAGACCTTTGATAAACTGCCACATGAGGTTATTAGACAAAGATAAAGCACATGGGATTGATGGTTACATATTAGTGCCGACTGAGAATTGGTTAATGGGCGGAAAAGAAACAGCCAAAACAAATGAGTTATTATTAAGTTGGGAGACAGTGACTAGTGGATGCTCAGTGGAGAGCGGTGCCCCAGATGCCCACTGTATATATCAAGATTTGAACGAGGGGACCGAATGTAATGTATTCAGGTTTGCTGATGATGCAACGTTGGGTGGCAATGTGGGTTGTGAGAAGGATGTAGGAGGCTTTAGAACAGGCTGGTTTAATGGGAAAAGGCATAGCAGGTGGAATTTAACATGTAAATATGGAAGATCATCCATTTTGGGAGAAACATGCAGTAAAACTGAGTATTTATTTTACATGGCGAGAGATTGAACAGCATTGGTGTCTTTGCACATGAATCACTAAAAGTTAGTATGCAGATACAGCAAGCAACTGGGAAGGTAAATGATATGTTGGCCTTTAGTACAAAAGGATTTGAGTACAAGTGTAAAGGTGTCTTATTGCAATTATATAGGGTGCTAGTGAAGCTAAACCTGAAGTACTCTGTGCAAATTCCCTACCTAAGGAAGATGTTTTACAATAGAGGGAAAATAAAAAAGGTTCACCAGATTAATTGCTGGCTTAGGGAATAGTCCTGTCAGGGAAAATTAATCATATTGGGCTGAGGTTCTCTGGAGTTTCAGAAAATGAAAGGTGATCTCAACATAAAATTCTTTCAGGGCTTGTCACAGTTGATACAGTGATGGCATTTCCCTCACTAGAGTGTCTAGATCCAGGGGTCACAATCTCAAAATTAGGGATCAGCCATGCTGGATTGCGATGATAGAGATTCATTCACCTGGAAGCCTTTGGATTCTTAGCCCGAGAGGTCTGTGGAGGCTCAATCATTGAACATATTCAAAACACAAATCAATGGATTTTTGGATATTAAGTGAATCAAACGATATGGGATTGGTGCAGAAAAATGGCACCGAGATAAGAGATCAGGCATGTTCTCATTGAACGTTGGAGCTGATATAAAGGGCCAAATGGTCTAAATCTGCTTCTCTTTCTTATGCTAAAACTTCACAGAAACCAATTGCAAAGACTAAAGGATTTTTTTCTATTTGCTATAGTTTATGGAGTGTTAGATATTAAAAGGCTTCCTTGCATTTTCATATTTAGAAGACGTAGGCATTGTTTACTGCCAATTGTTCTGGAAGGTAGTAGTGGGTTGTTTTCTTAATTCACTGCAATCAGTGTGTTCTTACGGTATTTGTTAGGTGGAATGGAATTTCAGGATTCTGATTGTGACAATGCAGCAATATATCTACAGGCATGATTGGTGACTGCAACTTGGATGAGAACACGGATGTGATGATATATTTTTTTAAATATACATCAGAATTTTGAGCAATGGCACTATTCTACCCCAATGCCGCCTCAGTCTGCTGCAGTTTGGAGATGTAGTGGGGATAAATTACAGTTGCACATCCTGACAATGTGGTTTGCCCCATCTTTCATAGTAATTATAGGATCATAACAATGCAGAAAGAGCTAAGCTCCCTGGCTCTGCCCTACCACCTCTGCAACTCTTTGTCTTTTCAAATATTCCCCCCCCCCGTTCTCTTTCAAAGTTACTATTAAATCTATATTGCCACCCTTTCAGACAGTGCATTCCAGATTAAAATAATTCACTGCATGAAATAAAATGTCCTTTTGTCAAAAGTCTTACAGTTCTATAATTGACATTTGATTCCTGGAGGCTCTTCATTGAGATGTGCCCCTTTAAACAAAGGGACTGCCAGTTGAATGAGTCTCATTTAGACTCCACAGCCAGCTATAAATTCATGTCTACATAGAGAAGATAAACCAAAAAGATTAGTATTTATTGATTGTATAAAAATGCAAATCACAATCTTTTCAATGTTATCAAAACCTATTTAACGTAGAGAGATCTGTGCCTTATAGATAGCTTTGAGATCTTCATGAATAGGTATGAACATTAATCACACATGAAATATGATAATAGTTAATAGTGTTCAGCAGAATTTTGCATGAGTTTTCAGGTGATTTGAATTGTATTAGACACCAGATAAATTGTCAAATAAAATCTGTTTTATTGGTGTGTTGAATGTCAGGGAATTCTTTCAGATACAAAACCAGTATTGCACAGACCAGTTCTTAACTCCTTTCTGTATGTTTTTGTGAATGAAATATGTAACTTGGAAAGAAAGGAAGGGCATCTCTCCTGTGGTAAATGTACCACCCTTTCAGGAGAGATACAAAGCCGATTTCTGAACCTAGGACTGAGTAATGAGGAAATACTGTCATTTCTGCAACTTCATTGAAAAGAAAAGAATGAAGGGAGGTTTGTTGTGTTGGATTTAAAGTTTAAAACCTGGGTTGCAGTGAATTCTCAAGAAAAATCCTTGGACATCTTATTTCAAATCCCATCATGGCAGCTGTGAAATTTAAATTCAAATAATAATCTTGAATTTATCATGGGAATGATAACCACAGAATTACTGGATAGTTATTTCTATCTGGCCTGCTCTTCCAAATCTGCCATCAGTTTCCTGAGTTTGATTTTCACATAGCTATGTATGTACGTATCTATCTATCTATCTATCTATCTATCTATCTATCTATCTATCTATCTATCTATCTATCTATCTATCTATCTATCTATCTATCTATCTATCTGTCTGTCTATCTATCTAGTTACTTATTTATTCATTCATTCATTCATCTATGGGTCACCTTTATGGCATATCCCTAATTGCTCTTGAAATGAGTGGCTTGTTCATCCCTTTAAGAGTTAGCCACATTGGTAAGGTTGTCATCACACATAAGCTCGACCAGGTAAAGATGGCAACCTTCCTTTTCTGAAGAACATTAGTGGACCTGACGCGTTTGTATGATGATTGAGTAGTTTTTCAGTAGTCATCATTACCAAACCAAAATTCCAAGTTATTCAAGGCCGCCTTCTTTGTCATAAGAAGTATGCCAGTGGCTGTTTCAAAGACATTGTAAGTGTATGTTTAGAATGCATGTGATCTAGAACAGTGTGTTGAACTGACAGTCATAAATTCAGGGTTATAATTCAGTAGTTATGCAAGACGATCGGCATTCTTCTATCAGTACAGGAAGGTCAATTATCCTTCAGCTGCAGCTTTGCACAAAGTTTGCTTCCTCTCTTATCTTAACGGTTCAAAAACCCACCCATGAACCACTCACATTAACCCTCTGTCTCTCAAAGCAGGATGCTGTGGCAAAAGTGGTCAACAACAGTTAGTCAAAGTGCACAGATACTCTCTTATACCTGGACCTTACAGCTTTCCACTAATGGGGCCTGTAGGCACTTCGGGGGGGTTAGTACACTATCTGTCTTGGTGAACCAGCCTGCCATCTTAAACCAAAGCTTTGATTGACAGGGTAAACGGGTTCTTTTCTTCCACTTCCAACTGCACTTCATAAATAAAGACCAAACTGTATTGTCTGTAGGCTCTTTGGTGTTGCTGCTTGCATAGAGAAATAGAAATAAAGCTATCAGTAAAACCCTCTACTGAAGGCAAAAACACTCAAACACCAATGCCTGTAAAACAACATACAAAAACCGCACCACACAGTATACTCAGTTCTTATATCTAAATTACCCAGATCCAAAATGATTTACTGGAGTGAACTAGAGAAAGAGCTAAAAGAAATCAGAATTATTGTCAACACTTTTGCCTCAGAGACAAAAGGTTTAGGGTTTAGATCCTACTCTAGGCATGTGAGCACAAATAGCAGGGCTTTTACTTCTTTGTAGTGCAGAGGGAGTGCTGTACTGTTGGAATCAATCAAATAAGATGTTAATGCAGATGGATGTAGAGGAACTTATAGTGCTTGTTTGAAGCCAATGAGTTTCCCCAGAGCTTTGATGAATATTTGTCATTCAGTCAACATTCCAAAAACACATTCATCCAAGATTAGCAGGGCTAAATGTGCTACATGGTAGAGCCTGCACATCTACTTTGCTTCTGAAATTCAGTTCCACCAGCAATGGAAATGGCTAGGGAAGTGGAACGACATGCCTAGATGCTGCGAGGCAGCCTGACTAGTACTATAACTAGACATTTCCCTGGTCATTTTGGCTTTGCTGTTTCTGGGAGCTATTTGTACTCAAATCACTCTCCGTATTCTTTGCAATACTGCAGTGACCATAATCCAAAAGTATACCATTGTTAGCAAAACACTTTGGGACATCCTGAAAGGGATGTGTTTGTACAAATGGAAGTCTTTTATTTTTGATTGTTGAATAGCAGTGTCCTCTCATTTCTGCTATAAGGCTCATTGAACACAGTTTCCTATGGTTTACACAATGAGTTAAAGCAAGTCATGGGACTGAACCATAAGCATCAGTTTCTCATATCAACCCCCATCCCCCCACCACCCCACCATTTCTCCCAGTCACCTGCACTTGGGGCAACTTACAGTAGCAAATTAACCTACCAGCAAGGACATCTTGGGATGCAGGAAGAGACCAGAACTGCTGAGTTAAACCCATACAGACACTGGGAGAACATGAAAATTCAGGATTGAACCTCGGTCACAGAAGCTGTGAGGCCAACAGCACTACCTGCAGTGTGCTACCACTATGCTTCCTTCCCCCACCTTGATGATCTGCCCATCTCCTCTCCTCCCCTCCTCCATCCTATATTCCATGGTCCACTGCCCTCTCCTACCGGATTCTTCAGCCCTTTGCTTCTTCTACCTATCACCTCACAGCTTATTACATCATCCCCCCCCCCCCACCTTCCCCACCTACCTACCTCCGCCCTCTCACCTGGACTCGCCTATCACCTGCCTGCATGTTCTCCTCCCCCTCCCCCTCCCACCACCACCTTATTCTAGCTTCTGCCCTCTTCCTTTCCAGTCCTGATGAAAGGTCTTGGCCTGAAATGTCGACTGTTTATTTCCCTCCGTGGATGCTGCCTGACCTGTTGAGTTCCTCCAGCACTTATTGTGTATTGCTTTCTAAAAGGCTTGTTATCTGTGTTACCCAGCACTGACTTTTTTCTAATACTGGAAATTTAAAGACAATCCATTAAGACATGGGCTCTTTTTACATTCCACGATCCAGCTGAGGTGACACAACGGAGTACAGAAGGAGATGAATTTTATGGCTAGATCTAATTTTGGAGCAATCTGTTCCTTTGTCAACAATACAGCCTCGAGTCATGCACAGGAGGAGAAATTAAAGGTCTCGGCTACTCTTGTAAGTAAGTTTTGACGCAAAGCTGTTTGACTGTGATTGTTCTTGTCCACAGGGATTATTGTCTGCGAGAAGCACCAAAGTGAGTTATGGAACTAATAAAAAGCTGGATTTTTTGAAAGGAAGAAAAAGCAACATGTAGTTTCTCAATTTTTACAGACTGTGATTTCAGAGTAACAGCCAACATCAGAATTGAGCTGTTAAATACCACAGATACCAAGTTATTTATCATTCAAGTATTATGGAGTCATACAGCATGGAAATAGGCCCTTTGGTCTAACCGGGCCATGCTGACCAAGATACTCATCCAAGCTACTTCTGCATTTGGCCCAAAACCTTATAAATCTGTCCTATGCATGTACTTGTCCAATTGTCTTTTAAAAGTTATTATTGTACCTGTCTCACTTCCTTTCTAAGGTTGTTGTCTGGATAACTTCCATTGACATGAAATATATGTTAAAGGACAATGATGAAGCAGAAACAAAAATGGAACTAAGCAGCTCCAGAGTATTTTGCAATGATTATCCCAAGCAGGATAAAGGACATTGTTGTTTAGGCAGGAAGGCAGGATCAATAAAATGAAATTAATGACTAATGGTGAAGGATAGCCAAAACAAGATTAAATTAGTGATTGCTAACTATAACAAATGTGGCCTTGATCATAGTTCAGTCAAGGTTAGTGCCTAGTTGAGATTACAATCACATCAGTTATGATCTTATTAAATGGCAGAACAGGCTTGGGAGTTGGAGCAAAGTCCTACTGCTCTGAAGTCATACGTTCGTGTGTTTGTATATAGGTATGCAGAAATGTGGGAGCAGGATGGGGAAGGTGGTTGATAGGAATTAAATTTAAATTGGTAAATTGATTTATTATTGTCACAGGCACCAAGGCACAGTGAAAAACGTTGCTTTGCATGTTAACCATACAGATCATTTCATTGCAACAGTGCATTGAGATAGTACAATGGAAAACAATAAGAGAAAGAAGAATAAAGTGTTACAGTTACAGAGAAACTGCAGTGCACGTAGACAATAAGGTGCAAGGTCACAACGAGGTAGATTGTGAGGTCAAGAGCCCATCTTATTGTACTAGCGGACTGTTCAATAAACTTATAACAGCAGAATAGAAGCTGTCCTTGAGCCTGGTGGTGCGTGCTTTCAGGCTTTTGTATCTTCTGCCCAATGGAACGATAATCCAGATGTTCACAGACTGGATTTTTAACCCAGTTAGATTTTAAATGTCATATTTTGTTTCAATTGAAAGACTTCAATACTTCAGGAATCACTTCCTAACCAGCAGGAAAAGTTGGAATTTGAACGTCACGGAGCTGCTGCTGATGATTTAAGGAAACGGTCCTCATAAGCAGGAAAAACAGTGAAGGTGGTAGTGGTGGTGGTGAGGGGGGAAGGGGAAATGCTTTGGTGGTTTGGATAGACCGTGGGCGGGCAGGCAGGTGCCCATTCCAGAGATGTGTGGAAGTCCTGACCACGCAGAGAACTGTTTCCTTGCTGTGTCCATGAAAATCAATAAAAGCAAGTAAAAACTTTACTGAGCTTCCAAAGGCTGTTAAGGTTTGACCTGGTCAGAAAGTCACTCCTGCTTCCACTGCTCAGGCCCCGAAACACTCCTGTGTTTGCTCCGAGTCACTGATAACTAATGAAGACTCTTGGGTCTCCTGGGATCTCATAGTGAGCTCCAGGTTTTTACCCCTGGCTGTCGGGCTCCTGAATACCCTGGAGGCAGTCTCAGACAAATGCCGCATCAAAAGTCCTGGTTTGCACAACGGCGCATAAGAACTCTGGCTGCTGCTGAACATGTTTAGTCACTTAGTGCAATACTCTGAGTTCTGTATTTTCTTTGTCCAGTTTGGTTTTGCACTAACCTTGCACTAATTTTGTATCCTGTATATACCATTTTTTGCACTATTTGTGCTTGCACAATTCTTCTGTCTGCGTTTATTGTCTGTCCTCTGTTCTATGTATGTCCTCTGTTATGTGAGTCTGGGGCAAACAACATTTCGTTCCTCCATGTGTTTTACAGTATATGGGTGAATAACGATAAAGTATAACTTGAACTTGAACTTGAACTTGGTTACCCAAAATAATGCCCATGTATGCACAGCCAAACCTGGGCCTAGAATAGCCAGTCAACCTGTGACCTGCACAACAAACAATCTGCTGGAGGAACTCAGCACGTCAAGCAGCATCTGTGGAGGAAGGAGTTGTCGGTGTTTTGGGTCGAAACCCTGCATGTGGATTGGGAGTGGAGAGGGGAGATGGCCAGTGTAAAGAGGAGAAGGCGAGTGGTGAGACAGGAGTCCGAGGTGCTTGGTGGACTGAGGAAGGGTGAAAGTTAACAGGTAGATTGTGCCAGGTAGGGGAGGGGAGCAGGGGTGGAGTTGGGAGACAGTGGCAGGTGGATGATAGATGGAGGCAGACAGAGAGAGAAAAAATGAAAGGAAGGCAGCGCGAGGTGGGGGAGAGGAGTGTGAAGGTTGCGAAAGCTATGCTTGTCTTCTTATTGGCTACATGGAACAGTCCCTGTTCCAAACCTTCTCCGGTGCCACGCCCCAATTCTTTCTCTGATACGTTGACAACTGCATTGGTGCTGCTTCCTGCTTCCATGCAGAACTCATCAATCTTATCACCTTCACCACTAACCCCACCCTGAACTCAAGTTCATGTGGACCAATTCTGACACTTCTCTCCCTTTTGGTTCATAGTTTCCTCGTTTCCCCCTTTTTTACATTTACTATTTTCTAATGTCATGGAACCTTCCCCAAATCTGAGGAACTTTGGAAAATTAAAACCAATACATCAACTGTCTCATTAACTACTTCTTTTAAGACCCTAGAATATAGTCCATCAGGACTTGGGGACTTGTCCGCCCACAGCTCCAGTGCCATTTCTTCAGTGATCGTAATTTTCCAGTGTTCCTCCCTCCCTTCCAATTCCCAATTTAGAGCTACAGTATTTCTGGGACATTACTTGTATCCTCCAGAGTGAAGGCCAATGCAAAATATCTGTTCAATTCATCTGCTGTCTCCTGGTTTCCATTATTAATTCTCTAGACTCACTTTCTGTAGGACCAATCCTCACTTTGTAATTTCTGTTCTTTAGGTCTACATTTCTGGATCGAATTATCTTATTAATTTTAATTAATTTTTTAGTCAAACTTTGCAATCATTTTTATTCTATTTATATTCTATCTAATCTTCTGACGTTTCACCCAGCTTAAAGTTGATACTACCTTTAACATTTTTTAGTGAACCACAGGTTGTCCCCTTAGAATTCTCTTTCTCTCTCTCTCTCTCTCTCTCTCACACACACACACACACACACACACACACACACACACACACACACACACACACACACACACTTGCACACACGCACAGTAACACACTTCAGCTACCATGTCTAAAAATGCCGTTGAGATCTAATATCATGTGAATATGTGAAATATTAGCAGGAACGGTTCATGCAGACCCTTGAGGCTGCTCTGCCTTTAGATCATTGAGTCATACAACACAGATATGTTCTTCACTGCTTCTCCTCCATCAAGCACTAATCTTACATAATTCCATTCTTATTTTCGCCACATTCTCATCAACTCCCCCCAGATTCTGCACTCACCTACACACTAGGGGCAATTTACTGTGGCCGATTAACCTACCCACCTGCATGTCTTTGTGATATGCAAGGAAACCAAAGCACCCGGGGGAAACCCATATGGTCACAGGGAGAACATGCAAACCCTACACAGACAACATGCGAGGTCAGGATTGAACCCAGTCTACGAGTTATACCACTGTATTACCCAAGGCACATGTGATTTATCTCACCACTGTGTAATAGGCTGACTCTTCATCCACTAGGGAAACTAAGGAATATTCCTTTCAGTGAATAGTAATTAAAAGGTTACATTACTCGGGAGCTTCCGTGCCTTTTCCCAAAAAGCCACTTAACAACATGCTGGAACTGTGAGATACAGACTGCCGTAGTTGCCGGAAATCAGATAATGCTGGAAATAATCAGCAGATCATGCAGCATCTATAGAGGGAGTGAAACATCGAGTTAATGTTACACGTGGGTGGTGTTGCGTCAGAACTGCCTAGTTATGACACAATCAAAAATGGCTGGTTATCTGAAAAATTTGAATTCAATATTGAGTCTCGAAGGCTACAATATACCCAGAGAGAAGATGAGGTGCTCTTCCTCTACCTTGCAGTGTAGAAGGTCAAAGACACAGAGATCAAGGTGAAAGTGGATGGAGGCTCAAGATTGCCATTGCAGACTGAATGGAAGTGGTCACCCAACCCGTGTTTAGTTTCTCCAGTGTAGGGATCATGTTGTGCACAATGAAAGCGGCACACTACATTGGAAGAAGTGAATCACCAGTGCAAATGGAAGGTCAGATCATCTCCTAAGTGTTTCCAGCAATCTCTTTTATTTCAAATTTCCAGCAACTGCTGTGTTCTACAGCTCACAATTCCAGCGTTATTTCATTCCTCTCTAACGGCCCTCATTCATCTTTCTCTTTTTATACTCCTCCAGATCAGTTACAATCAACAGGCATTCATTCCCCTCTTAATTGGCACCATGCAATCTTATCACCTTGACAACCTTGGTCTGCACCTTATCCCAGACATTGCCTTTATTCTCTCACCCCTTTCCCCTCCCCCTCTTGGCAACTTAAAACATGCTTGCTTAATTATTTTTCTTGGTGAAGGGCCATTGACTTGAGACGTTAGCTCTGTTTCTCTTTCGGCAGATGTTGGATGAACTGCTGAGTATTCCTGTCATCTGAGGTTTTAATGTCAGATTCCAGCATTTTTAATTTTTTGCTTTTGGATTACTTTGAAGGCTATTCAATATTTTAAAATAGAAATCATGGCAGCCTTTCCCAATGAGATAACTAACAGATAATTTATTTACTTTTATATCCACCTGAGATTGAAGCTCATCCAAAGGATGGCACCTTGTTCAGTTCTGCAGGGATGGGAGCTTCACTGAGTCATTACAGCATGGAATCAGACCCTAGAGCTCAATGAGTCTGCAAGTAGAGGTCAGCACCTCCACTTTCTTAGAACCTTAAGGAGGTTTGGCATGTCACCAAATACTCTAACAAATGTCTACAAATGTACTGTTGAAAGTATCCTGACTGGTTGCATCACGACCTGGTATGGCAATTCCAAGGCACAGGAATGCAACAGGCTGCAGAGAGTAGTGGACACTACCCGGTCCATCATGGGCATAGTCCTCCTCACCACTGTCAGCATCTACCGGAGGTGCTACCTCAAGAAGACAACGTCTATCATCAAGGATCCTCACTATCTGGTTCATGCCTCCCTTCGCTGCTAATGTCGGGCAGGAGGTACAGAAGCCTGAAGTCCCACACCACCAGGTTTGGGAACAGCTACTTTCCTACAACCATTATGTTCTTGAACGGACCTGCACAACCCTAACCCTACCTCAGCAATAGAACATTATGAACAATATGGAACAACTGATTGTGTTTTTTTTGCATTAATGTCTTGTTTTGCAGTCTTTTTTTATTGTGTTGGATAATGTATGTATAATTTTTGTATAATTTATATTTTAAGTTTTGTTTGAACCTATGTGCCTGTGATACCACTGCAAGCAAGTTTTTCATTGTACCTGTACCTCATTGCACTTGTGCACATGATAATAAACTTGGTCTTGACTTGAAGCACCCATTTACAATAATCTTATTAAATTCCCCTTACGTTCTACCACTTTGTACATCTACAAACTTTACAGTTACAATTTACAGAGGCCAATTAATCTACCAACCCACACATCTCTGGCAGGTGGGAGGAACTTGAACATCCCCCCCACCCCCTGACGTGGGAATGTACTTGGTCGGGATTGAACCCATATCACCAGAGCTGTGAGGCAACAGCTTTACTAGCAGCACCACTAGCATCACCATTGTGCCACCCTAGCTAAATTTGCAGCCTCAATGGTGACTGTCACCAATGAACCTTTTACACTTGTGGACAAGAAAGCTACTGCCCAGAACAAGGAAAACTTAAAATCAATCAGTGTTTCTCAGCCATGGTTCAGGAACACTCTAAGACAGGTATTAAGTGACATGGGGAGAGGAAAACTTGGGGAAACCTAAGAAATAGTATTTCAGATGGAGCTACAAAAGACAAAAAAAGCTCTGGAAAATTAAGTTTGAGATTGCAGATTTGGAGAGCATCGTATTCAATGGGAAACCTGTAAGTGTTACGTAAGGATTTGAGATCACGGGTTTCAATTGGATCATTGTATTTCCCTGAAATCTGCTATATTCCTGCTTGTAGCCATTTGTTTTCTAGAAGAAGATTTAACTACTTTATTAATCACTATGCTGGTTAATGGGTGACACGGGGATGATTGGTTAGGCCACTGAAGCGGAGTAATATAAAAATTTTGCTAACACTTAAATGCTGCTGTTATGATGCCATCAATCAATGAACTACATCTACCCAGGGATTCCAAGCTCACAAATGATATACTGCATGCATTCATAATTAGTTTCTTACTTATTACAAAACAGGATTGTCTCTGTAAATAAACGTATGTAAAAGGCAACCTACTAAAAGGATAATGCATTTCAAGATGTTTCACTTTAACATGTCAGGCTTTAAAAAGAAATGTAAGAGGCTTACCAAGGATTTTGCAAAATTTCATGTCATTTTATCAAGAACTAAAGTGGAAAAAGAATTGCAGTTGCATCACCTTTCATGTCCCAAGGTTGTCCCAAAGTGTTTTACCGCCAAGGAAGAACAATTGAATTATGTTTCTGTTGCACTGAGGGAAATACAGTCGCCATGAACTAATTGAATTCCAAACTTTCCAAATGATTTCAACAATCAAGTACTGTGGTGTGTGTGCGTGTGTGTGTGTGTGTGTGTGTGTGTGTGCGTGTGCATATGCGCGCGCGTGCACGTGACTGTGTGTGTGCGTGCGCATGTGTGTGTGTGTGAGATAATGCATGTGTATGTGTGTGTGTATTTGTGTGCATGTCTGTGTTTGTGCATGTGTTTGTTTGTGCATGTGTGTGTCTGTATGTACATGTGTGCATGTGTGGGGTCTGATGGTTGGCTGTTCTGTTGTGTTGGCATTACATCTGATCCTGCCCTCACCAACTCAAACACTCACACAGACACACAGACACACACAGACACAGACACAGACACAGACACACACAGACACACACACACACACACACACACACACACACACACACACACACACACACACACACACACACACACACACACACATTTGCATTTACTTTCAGAAGGGTCAATGGACAGCTGAACAAGCAGAATTTGATGTTCTGCTGATCCAGATTACAAACAATGACTATGACTTTACTGCTTTAAAGCCAAGAACCTTGTGAAGGCAGGTTAACATTCAGCCTCCTAATTAGACCAAAACTTGTATCTTGTTCCTGACTGTCCTTAGTCATGTAACATCAAGGACGATTATTATTCACTGGGTGTGCCAAATGAACAAAAATAGCAACATTTGTTTTCTGAGTCAGTGCAGAAATACGTAAAAACATAGCTTAAATTAAATACTTAATTTACATTAATGCAGGAAATAACAACAGCAGATTATGTTGGGGAATTGATAGTGAATTTATTGAAGAAAATTAACTCCAAGTCACTCCATTAGATGCCAGTGTGTAAACACTGGGTCATTTTGTGCTTACAGTTAGCCAGTGGGTCTTTAGGCTCAAGCACGTCTAACTTAGTCCAGGGCAGTTCTGAAAAGTAATAAACTGAGAGGCTGCATGCAATTCATACCTGGTGCACAGAGTCATATCAGCACTTTCATCTGGATGGCTTCACCAACCTTCATTAGAAAGGTAAGTAATGGTAAGGGTTTGTTTTCCCTCACTTTATTTCAATTAACATATATTTATGTTTTAATTAATTTACATTGGATGAATTTGTTTTAAATGGATTAATTATTTAAAATTAATTTTTTTGGGATTGCAGATGTTTTTAACGACTTACAAATATTTGATTATCTGAAGATTATCTGGGCAGCCTGTGGGTGGGCCTTTGTTTCCGCCACTTGCGAACCTAGTTGCAGTTTGCGGGCATCTCCACCTTGCTGGACAGCTGCAGCGGTGAGCACACAGGGTATTGGGAGCTGTGCAGCTGCACAAGGTGAATGCAACCACAGGCATGCCTCGGGAGGTTAAAGCGAGGTATGGGCCTGGCCCATTACATCACAGCAGGTTGAGGTAAAAACAGAAAACGCTGGAAACACTCAGCAGGTCAGCCAGCAGCTGTGAAAAGAGAAGCAGTTAATGTTTCAGGTCCGAGACTCTTTGTCAGACCTGGCTATGTTTAGGTAGCAGATAATGCACAGAACCAAGGGAATGTCCCTGATAGTGTGTTCAAATTAGGTTAAGCTGCTTTGTCTGTGTCGTGCAGGTTTAAAAAGTGGATAAAAGCATAAAATAAACTGCATCTATTTTTCTGAAGCAGACACTTGCATGTGACTACAGCTGATTGGCAAAGATAATGCCAATGATACCAATACGTTAAAGTACGGAAACCTCCAAGATTGTTTCTGTATTTTTTGTGATTTAGGTTGGGTTTTATTGCTGAAAAGGTATCAGAACTTATGACTTGTTTGGCATCAGTTAAAAATACAGCAAACCAGCTAGACAATTATTTTGGACTAAACATATTGCTCGCCCATTGAACATCTGAGGGGAGAAAAGGCAGGTTGACATTTCAACTCAAGGCCTTCAATCAAAAGCACCTCAACCAAATATTTACTCAGCTTTACTTTCTTCAGATACTAACTGGGAGACAACATTTGTTCTGTATTTTCTGCCTTATACATTTCAAATTGTTAACATAGTCATTTTATTTATTTTTCTTTCTACCCAGCATTTCTCTGGGATGACATGCCTTCAAAGGGTTAAATGCTTTCCCTCTTCTGTCATTTTAATGGTCCCCAAGTAGTCTCATATAACGGATGTCCAGTTAGCAGGTTAATATTTTCAGAGCCTTGTTTTCTGACCTCACAGCACCAAATTAGACAATACTGCTGTTCTCCACACCTATTGTGTAACCTTAACCTTTACAGTTAATGAGCTTTGTAAGCCGCAGTGAGAGTGATGTTTAAAAAAATCTATTTTCTCCCTCACTATATTTTTCAAGGGTCTGCTGAGTCATCAGCTATTGGACTTTTTATCCAGAATCACACAGAAAATCTTTTTATTGTCTTATTACCTTCTGTGATTTCAATCCTGATTTGGAATTCTATAATTATATATTTTTTAAAAAATTTAACTCCTATTTGTTTTCCTTTAAACTGCATTTTCATTTACCTTTTAAATTTTTTAAATTTTCTGACTGGTTGCATCTCAGCCTGGTATGAGGGCTCCAATGCACAGGATCACAAGAGGCTGCAAAGGGTTATAGACTCAACCAGCTCCATCATGGTTAAAAACCTCCCCACTATTGAAGATATCTTCAAGAGGTGGTGCCTCAAGAAGGTGGCATCCATCACTGAGGACCCTCACCACCCAGGACATACCCTCTTCTTGTTACTAGCATCAGGGAAGAGTTACAGAAGTCTAAAGACCCAAACTAAATGATTTAGGAACAGCTTCTTCCCCTCTGCCATTGGATTTCTGAATGGTCCATGAAGCCATGAACAATACCTTGTTATTCCTTTTTTATTGCACTATTTATTTATTTTTGTAATTTATAGTAATTTTATGTCTTTGCACTGTACTGCTGCCGCAAAACAACGAATCTTATGTTGTATGTCAGTGATAACAAATCTGATTCTGATTCTGAAATTCTGTTTTTAACTATTTAGATCAAAACTATTTTTTTATCACTCCTTTTGATATTCAGCCAAATGAAAGAATGAATCATTGGTAGTGATTTTTCTTCCTGGCAAACTTTATCCCAATTTATTTTCCTTTCTTCATAAGTTTGGGGAATTTCTCTGGCCCAATACTTTGCTTACAGGTTATTTCCTGGTTAATTTCTGCTTGTTGTTGCTATACTTCTAATTTTTGGTATTTTTCAAAGCTTTTAAATTTTCAAAAGTCCACAAGTAGTGGAGTTTCGGGTGCCAGAACACATTTTGCTAATATCAAGACTTCTGCAATATTCAAACACAGAAGCAGTCCTCTTAGAATCAAGCAAGATTGGGAGGAATGAGCAAAAGGCGCACAGAGCACGACAACTTCCAGGAAGGGAGATATGATTTCAGCACAAGGTCAGAGACACCACATGGTCCAAGGACAATCCTTCCATCTGACCTTCAGCGGGGGCCAACACAGGTCAATACTAGTTATCCACAGCGGAAGATTCTTTAGCAGTCAGATATTGGTATCACACTTTTTGTTTCAATTAATTCTTAATTTTGGAACTGGCCATCGCTGGCAATTTTCCATTGTTTATTGCCTTGAGAAGGCAGTGTTGAGTCACAATCTTACAGAGCTGCATACCTTCTGATGAAGGTGCTTCCATGGTGCTATTGAGCAGGGAGTTCCAGGATTTGGATTTCCCATCCAATCAAAACCAGTGTGATTTAAGATTGACATCTGACTGTACCAATCTACTGACATACAGGATATCCTTAATATTAGACGTCATTGGATGTCAGACTCAATGGGATGAACTTTGGGGAAAGCAACTGAAAGAGCATTAGCAATCTTCCAGCCTTCAGCTCTTAACTTTTACTCATGGGCATGAAGGAGAATGAGAAATAATCTTGTTGAAACTCCTAATATTCTGAGGGGGCTTTACAGGAGAGATGTTTCGTTTTGTGGAGGAATGTCAAAGTCAAAGTCAAGTTTATTGTCATATGCACAAGTCCATGTGTGCGCAGGTGCAATGAAAAACTTACTTGCTGCAGCATCACAGGCACATAGCATCAGATAAGCAGCATTCACAAGAAAAACATAAATTAAACATAAATTATTCTCAATTTTTACAAGAAAAATTGCAAATAGAACAACGAAAAGTCCATTTTAGTGCAAAGTGATCAGGGTGGTCATAGTGTTACTAAACTCTAGTGATTAGGGTTGCGCCAGTTGATTCAAGAACTGATTGGTTGAAGGGAAGTAGCCTTACTTGAACAAGGCACAAGTTCGGTAAAAGGATTTGCCCACTTAAGACCAAGATGAGGAAGAATTTCTTCACCCAGAGCGTCAGGATTTTTTGAAAAACTCTACCACAGAGACAGTGGAGCCTGAGTCACTGAATATATTCAAAGGTGAGATGGACAGACTTTTGGACTAGGGGAGAACAGATAGGAAGGTGGAGCTGTGTCCAAATTCAGATTCAGCAGGCTCATATGAATATATCAATTGGGAGAGAGTCAGTTAGTCAACCAGTCAGGACAACTTAACCACTTCATATGATCATGGCTGATCTGATTATCGCCTCAGCTTTGCATTCCTGTCTACCTGTAGTATCCTTTCATGCCACGCCTAATCCTGCCCCACTCACTTATAAAATATCTATCTACCTCTGACTTAAAGTATTTAAAGTTCTGCTTCCACTACCCTTTGAACTCATGGGCCCATATGGTCTACTCTGCTCTTATTTCTTAAGTTCAATTCCTGATTTCTGAATTCTTTTAAAAATCTACAAAAAAGATGGAAATTGTGCAATGGGTAACTAACATGATGAAGATCTCTTGTTTCCACCGAAGAAATCTCTGTGCCAATGGGAAATGTTGAGTTTTAGGAATGACCAGCAAAGTTTTGGAAGACCTTCTGGCTATTAAGGTCTGCACTGAGATTGGTTGTGCACCCATTGGTTAAGAATATGGCTTGCATGTCATCTTGAAGCAGTCAGAAGATACAAATGCATCCTGCTAATTTGAGAAGGATATTAAGGCCTTTCTTTCCTCTTCACTATCCCAATAGCTATTCCAATACACTCTTTGCCAGCTTTTCTTTTTCTAACCTCCATTGCCCTTTTAAGAAGTCTCTCAGAGTCAAGGATGATTTGCTTCCACTCCAGTTCTGTGGGTTCTGAGATGATTGAAGCCCATGGGGACATAAGAACATAAAAACACAAGAAAATGGGAGGAAGAGTAGTCCACTCGGCCCCTCAAGCCTACCTCACCATTCAATATGATCATGGCTGATCTGCCCCAGGCCTCATGTCCTCTTCTGTGGCAGTTCCCTGTAGCCCTCATTTCCCTGATCTTTCAAAAATTTATTATTTCCTCTTTAAATAGCCCCAGTGATTTGGCATCTACAACCCTACAGGGCAGAGAATTCCAGAGATCCACCATTGTCTGCAAGAAGTTCTCATGCATCTCAGTTTTAAATGACCATCCCTTACTCTTGTAACTATGTCCTCTTGTTCAAGATTCTTCCATTACTGGAAGTATATTGATATCTACTCTGCCATGCCTCCTAAGGATCTTATAGGTTTCAATAAGGTCATCCTTCATTTTTCTAATTCCAAGATCTTATTTCTTTAGCCACTCATGATAGGACAACTCTCATCCCAATAATTAGCCTAGTAAATCTCTTCTGGACTACTTCCAATACCAGCATATCCTTCCTTGAATAAGGGGACCAAAACTGTGCATAGTGCTCCAGCTAGATGATTAAAGTTAGCGTGACCTTGGCTCTGAAGTGGAGAGTGAGGTTGCACAGTTTCCCATTTGTTCTGTAGATTGGAACCCTTCCAACAGGAAGTTTGTTTGAGATGAGATGTTGCATTTTGGTGGCAAAGATCAAGAAAAGATTTGTGGTGGTGACATAGTTCTTGGCACAATGGACATGATCTATTTCCTGCAGGAGAAATGCAGAGAGAAATATCAATCACAAAACTGTCTTTTTTTGACCTCATAAAAGCCTTTGACTTCCATCGTCAAAAGGGTCTATAAAATATCCTTCTCAAGTTGTTAGACTGCAGAATTTCATGTGTACCTTCTGACTGCTTCAGGATGACATCCAAGCCATGTTCTTAACCAGTGGATGCACAACCAATCTCAGTGCAGACCTTGATAACCAGAAGCTCTTCCAAAACTTTGCTGGTCATTCTTAACTCTCACCATTTCCCATTCAACCATCACACTAGCTAATCTACATTAACTCCTAGTTAAGAAACATCTTAACTTTTATTATTCATCCTAGTGGACCCACCATGGCCTCAAATCATTCTGTCTCTATAATCTCTTCCAGCCCTACAACCTTGTGAGATAGCCATGCTCCATCAATTGTGGCCTCCTGCCAATCTTAATTTTAATTGCTCCTTCAACTGCCAAGGTCCTCAGTCGAGAAATTCCTCCTGAAACCTCTGCCCTTCTATCACTTTACTCCTTTAAGATTCTCTTTAAAATTCACCTCTTTGACTAAGCCTTTGGTCACCAGCTTTAATATTGCACTACATGGCTAGGTGATATTATATTTCGGATAATGATATTGTGAAGTAAGTTCACTGTGTTAAAGCTGCGATTTAATTACAAGACAGGACAATATACCAGATACTAAATTAATCCTAGTCTAAATTCTTGAATGGGGAGCCCAAAACTCTACAGAGGATGCCAATGACAAAATGAAAATTAGTTTTAAAAAGACATAATCTGGGGTCAAAGAGCAGAAGGGTCCATTCAACTCCACAGTAGCACATAAGGAATGGGAGCAGGTTTAAGCTGTATGGGCCTTTGTGTCCAGCCCATCATTCAACAAGATCATGGCTGATTAATAAATTCCACCACATCCACAGCCCCTGATTCCCTTAGTGCCCAAAAGTTGTTAAATCCCCACTTTAAGTACACTCAGTGACTGGTAATCCAGGAATTGTGATGATTGCCCATAGTAACGCTTCCTTCAGTAATACCCTCCAATCCTGCTACACAGAACTAAACTGAGTCCCTTGTCTAGGCAGCTGCCCTGACGTTGGCACTTTAGTACATAGAATATAGAACACTACAGCACAGTAAAGGTCCTTCAACCAACAATGTTGTGCTGACATTTTATCCTGCTCTAAGATCTATCTAACCCTTCGCTCCCACATAGCCCCCTATTTTTCTATCATTCATGTGTCTATCTAAGAATCTCTTAAATGTCTCTAATATATCTGCCCCCACAACCTCTGCTGGCAGTGCGTTCCACACACCCACCACTCTCTATGTAAAAAACTTACCCCTGACATCCCCCTTATACCTTCCTCCAATCACCTTAAAATTATGTCCCCTCGTGTTAGCTCCTGTAGCCAAAGCTAATAGCACTGCAGATGATGGGAAGTGAGTGACTGCTTATAGGCAATGTAAAACCTCAAATCTTAACAAAGTTAACTAACCTTAATTGACTCAAACTGCAGAACATTTACCATTTGGACTTAAATACTTATTTGCAAACTGTACAGAAATAATGAAACAGCTGAAGAAAAGCAGATAATCCATATTTCAAGATGAAACATGAAAATTATGCTTCTTGAAATATTTTATTTGAAACCTAAGTTATAACTGAGCCAACTTTTATTGGTTGCAAGGTTTGGGTGTTAAACTAATAAAAGAAACATATGATTTTGAAAGGTTTCATTCTTCATGTTATTATTCTTAGTCCTGAGCAGAATAATAGCATGCAGTTCAAACCAGTAATAAGAACATCAATGAAAAATAAAAAAAATGAGGACAGGACTGACATATTAACCTGATTAATTCTAGCTAATGCACTAGTGGTTGATGGAGGGCATGTTTCCTTGGAGTCAACACTTTCCTCACTTTCAGAAAAATGCATAATACCAGAACAGTGAATAAACTTGCTGAAGCACACTTTATACTGGGGTATAAATTACACTTGAGTTGAACTCTAGTAATGATGCTACAAGGTGAAGGAAAGGAAAGAAAGAGGAAATGAATGAGGGAGGGAAGAAACAAGGGGTAGGAGTGGAATGAATGAAGGAAGGGCAGGGGAGAGAGAAAAGGAGGGAGGGAAGGAGGAATGAGAAAAGGAAGGGCTTAGAGAAAATGAAATAGAATTTAACTGTGGTCACTGTTGTAATGTAGGAAACCAGGGACTCCAATTCATTCACAGCAAGATCGCACAAAAAAAACCTCATAATGATCAGGTGATGACCTTTTGTACTAATATTGATTGAGAGATAAACCCTGGTCAGGATAACGAGTGTCAAGGGAGTTTTTATGCCCGTCAGAAAAGTCCTGGGCTTAGAATCTCCTTTGACTGTACAATGATATCTCAATACTGCACCAAGTGCCAGCCTGGATTTAATGCACAAGCCTGTGAATCAATGATCTGTTGTAAAATATCTAAGCAACATCATCACTGTAAAATAAGGGTTAGTTTAGAGTTAGGATTAACAGGAAAACTGAAGATAAACCTGCACTTTCAGTTCTGTGGATGAAAGCAGCTTGCTCTTGTACGCCAGGTATTAGAAGGAGTAATGAGAAAGATTCTTGTTCGAAATAAAGGGTAAGAGCAAGGTTTGTCAAGGTTGATAATGTAAACTAAAGATCAGCAAATGCATGGAGCAGAGTGCGTCATTAGGGAAGTAATACCTTGTGCAAACTTATGGTCTGATTTAATTACCATATATAATGATGGAAATCAGTACAATTACAGAATATAAGTATAATTCATTGTGCATAAGACAAATATTTCAAATAAGTAAGCAATGAATGACCTTGGATTGACTTAGTACTTCAGATTCTGTGGTGTTCCTCTTGTATGGACGTGGAATTCAGCAAGTGAAAGTGTTCATTTAAAGAAAATCCATTTAATACATTTATTGGTTGAAAGTGTTGGCTCACATTCCCTCTGATGACTGAATATTGATAACAGGCAGATCTGCAGTACTTGAGAAGAATTATACAAGTAACCTAATAAAGACCTTACACGTGGTCATAGAAACTGCAAAAGACCTACTAGAGACTTAGAACTGAGCCAGTGGTGCTCATTGATCATAAACGGTTGAACAGTTTCCCATTTTTTTCTGGAGCTTGGCTTCACTCCTGCTGGAATCTGGTTGGAGATAAGGTGCAGCATTGCAGCAAGAGAAACGGGCACCTATCTGCACTGAGACTGGGTCTGTTGTTGACCCATTGGTTAAAGATCACACCTTTCATGCCTTCCTGAAGCAGATGTAAGATGGAAGCAAAGTTCTGCAGGCAAAGCAGAATGCCTGGACAGAGCACAATAAGAGGTAGTTTGTGAAAATCAAATTCCATCAAGCTATTGAAACCTTAATCGCATGATTGCAAAATGGCACCATATTTTTATTGTCATTATACAAAGCTTAGTAATTCTTGTCACCTTCTCTCAATTGACTTCTAAAGGACAATGCCTGGACTGAGCACAGTAATAACAAGCCTGTGATATGCCCCTAACACTGTGGATAACTTTGAAATGTGGGTCACAGCAGAGGACAAAGTAGTTGACAGCGAAATACCTTCAACAACCATAGCACCAATAACCAACCTTACCAGTGTTGGGAGTAGGTTGGAGAGGAGGGCAGGGTTGTGCACACAGACTTTTGGAAGACCAATGTCTTCATGATTTTCCTTACTCCAATGACAATTAATGACCTTGTTTGCTCTTTTTAAGGACCAAAGTAATGTTAAATACTTAGAAGTACAATTGATTCAAAAGTAATTTCTTCCCTTCCTGTTGGGGGGTATGGTTGGTACAAACAAAGGATATTACTGCTGCCCTCACTATTAGATGTTATTGGTGGCATTTTCAGGAGAACCGCTCTTCACATCAACCCACAGATGAAGGCAGCCTGTGGATGAGTTACGTGAACCCTGTCATTGCTTTGGGCCCTGTTGCCTGGGAATTAAGGTCAAAGTCTGACCTCTTTTCTCTTGCGTTGCTAAAGGAAACAAGGATCTGTCCTTGAATGAACCATCACTCCTGACCTAGAACATTTGTTCAGCCTCGGTTTATAAATCGGTGCCATCTTTTATTTGGTTGACGTGCAACCTATTCATGAGGGTAAACTTATTAGCAATTCGTGTAATTCCATAAACTCTCTGGTTCATTAACCTTATATTGGAATTTGATGAGGTTGATGCTGAGAACCTAATTTCTCTGTTGGGGAATGGAATGTTAATATTAGAACAAGGCAATATAAGAATAATACAATAATAATGATACAGTGGGTGATGCACACCAGGAACTCTCTCCCAAAGGATTGTACATCCTAGGGCAGTTGAAACTTTCAATACTGAAGTTAATAGCCTCACTCAATGAAAATCTGTCAATGGTTAAGGAGAAATAAGCAAGAAAATGAAATTAAAGTGCTTATCTTCCACAACCTAATCAACTAGCAGAACAGCCTAGATGGGCTGAATGGCTTTTTCCTTTTCCTATTTTCCCATGTTATGTCAAAGGTAAGACGAGAATAGGTATGTGGACTTCTCAATCTGTATTTGATATAAAGCTGTTAAAATCTCATATGTTAAAATTGCAGTAACTAATAAATATTCTACTTCAAAAATATTTCCAGATTCTTTAAGAGAGACAGGGGCAGGGAAGACTACCCCCTGCTCTTCCTTCCAAATGGCACATCATTCTGAAAAGGAAACTGATTGTTGTTCCTTCATTATCACTGGGTTTAATTCTGCAGTCTCCTGCTCCACAACACTGTGGGAGTGACCTCACCAGAAGGTCAGCAGCTGTTCAAGAATCCGGCTCTCCACTACCTTCTCACAGGCAATTGGGAATAGGCAATAAATGCCAGCCTTGCCAGGAATGCCCAGATCCCTAAATAAATAAATTTTTGAAAAGGGACACTTTATCAGTCACCATTAACACAATTTTGGAGTCTGCTGTGCCATTCAATGAGAACAATGTTGATCTGAGTGTTGGCCTCAACTGCTGCCTGATCCCCTTAGACTTGATTCCTCTATAGTCAGATGATATTTTCCGGCACAGGTGGGTGTCTGTAATCAGCTACACCTAAGGCTGAAATCTACTTTCAAGTGTCAGGTTGGCTCCACGATTCCACACAAGTCATCATCGTTGAGGGTATTTTGTATGATTGAAGAAGTTGGCTTTCAGATAAGGTGTTGAACCATGGCTGTTTGGCTGGAAGTAATCCTATGGCACTATTTTCTTAAAAATATGGTGTTCTTTCCAGTTTCAGTCCAGCATTTATTCCTCTATCAACCCCCATTTGCTGTTTGAGGTTTGCATTAGCGAAAAGAACTTGCTTTTATGTTTCATCACAAAGCACTTTACATACAAAAATCTACTGTTGAAGTGTTATCACATTCGTAATATGAACATAAAAAATAGAAGTAGAAGTAAGTGGTTCAGTGTTCCTGCTCTGCCATTTAGTAAGATCATGGCTGATTTTTTTACCTCAGCAGTTTCCTGCACAAATCCCATATTCCTTGGTTCCATTAATATCTAAAAATCCATCAATCTCTGTCTTCAATATATTCAGCGACCACGGCTTCTTGACCAAGGCTACTGAATGCCAATAATTCACCACCTGTTGGGTGAGGAAATTTTCTCTCATCTCTGTCCTTAATGACTGACCCCTCATTTGGTGCTGTGACCCCAGTTCTGGATTCCACTATCAGTCTAACCATAAAGTTTGCATCAAGCCCCTTCACTGAGATTATCTCTCATTCTTCCAAACAAAAGAGACCTATAGGTTAAGTTTGCTTAATTCTCCTCATATGACAATGTACTTTATTTGTCTCCCTGCACTGCAATTTCTCTGTGACAATGACACCATATTCTGCATTCTGTTTTTCTTTTTACTACCTCAATGTACTTA
Organism: Pristis pectinata; assembly: GCF_009764475.1. Lineage (NCBI taxonomy): Eukaryota > Metazoa > Chordata > Chondrichthyes > Rhinopristiformes > Pristidae > Pristis > Pristis pectinata. Next base: position 21,627,641 of record NC_067431.1, on the reverse strand, counting down.
TGTATGTAATGATCTGTCTGGATGGCACACAAACAAAAGTGTTTCACTGTATCTCGGTACATGTGACAATAATAAACCAATTGCAATTCCAATCCCAGGAATCAACCTGGTGAACTTTTTCTGCCCTTAGTCACAAGAAATGAAGGAACATTGGCAACGATTTTGTACACAACAAGTTCTCACAGACACCAGTGAAATAAGTAACAAGATCTTCTGTTTTAGTGTTGTTTGTTAAGAATTAGCTGTTGACTGGTAAAATGGGGGAGAATTCTTCGATCCTCAAAGATTGACATGGAATCTGTATCGTCCATCTGAGGGGGCATTTAGTTCATCATATGATCTGAAAGAGGCGCTACTGAAAATTTTAAGTCTGAACAAGGGTGTAGGTTCTTTCCCCCTTTACAAGTTAACCATTACCATAGAAGGCAGCAGGAGCAGAGAAGTTGTGAAAAAATAACTCAAGAATGAGTAATTCTCCAATATTACAATTGTGATAGTCATAACTGGAAAAAAAGAAACGTAAAATAACTCTCGTTCATGAGGAGGCCATGTGAGTCACCCAGTGAAAATGAGACAATGATACAGTCAATGCAGCAAATGTGTATAAACAAAAAATAAAAATAAAAACTGCTGAGATATTCAACATGTAGAGAGAGAAATAGAGTTGGTGTTTTATGTTGATGACCTTTCACTGAAGCTGGAGAAAGTCAGAACTGAAGGAACCTGTCTGTATATCTATTTATTTATTAACTATTTATTAAAGTTTGTGGATCTGGGCATTGCTGTCAAGGTCAGTATTAACTGCAAATCAGCAAACTATAGATACTGGAAATTTGAAAGAAAAACAGATGAAAACACTCAGTAGGTCAGACAGCTTCTGTGGAAAGAGAAGCTAGTTTAACATTTCATTTCGAAGAGCCTCCATCAAAACCGGGAAAGAGAGAAGACAAGGTGGTTTCAAGTTGCATAGATGGTGGAAAAAAAAGATTGGACAAAGAAAATATTTCTGACATGGTAAGGCCAGAATTTCCATGGCAATAAACTGTTGATGAATCCATTTAGTTGATTGGGTAACAAAGGCAGTTGTAGGGAGAGAAAACAAAGGAGGACACGAAAGCTATGAAATGCACGTCAGAACAGAGGAAGTGCCCAGCAGATCAGGTGGTATCAGTGGAGTTAACCTACAGTAGAACTGTTTTCTGTGATCGAATATAATTAGAGAAAGCAGGCCACCTGATACTGTTGAATTTGATATTGGATTCAAAGGACTGCAATGTTCCTAGATGGAAGATGAGATGTTGTTGCTCAAGCTTATATTGGGCTCCATGAGCACAGGGTCACAGATATGTCAGTGGGAGAGTGGGGTGGAGAATTATAATGACAAGCATCCGAAAGCTCAGGGCTGCCCTTCCAGACTGGACATAAGTATTATGCAAAATGGTCATCCAATCTGCATTTAGTTTCTCCAGTACAGAGGAGACCACATAGTGAACACTGAATGCAGTACCCTAGCTTGGAAGAAGTGCAAGTGAATTATTGCTTTACCTGGAATGATTGTTTGGGGCCCTGAATTGTGGAAAGGACAGGTGTTGCATATCATTTTGTTGCTCAGTTTGCATCAGAGCTGGTCGGTTCTGCTACGTCATCCACCTGCAATATTGGCTCAGATTTTCTCTCTTCATTAGCATAGCCTGAGATCTGGGGCATTTTCTACTGCTCTGCATTTCACAGCATTTATGTTCCTTTGTTTGTGTTCCCTCTTCCTAACTGATCTCATTCCATAACTTTATGTTCCTTTCCACATTTTCTCCCTCTCTGACTGCCCTCAATACAGCTTAACCCCATGGCAACCCCACCTCACCCGATCAGAAAGATTTCCTTTGTCTGATCCATCTATTACCAACTTCTCTGCAACGTAAAACTAAGAGTCTTCAACCTGAAATGTTAACTCTGTTTCTCTTTCCACAGATGCTGCCTGACCTGTTGAGTATTCCCTGTATGTTCTGTTTTTGGGTTACAGTTCTGTGGGCATGAACAGCACTCTGAAGTGAAAACTCAGTCTTAAGATTAGTCTTTCCACAGCTCTCTTATCAGAGGTGAATAGAACTAGAGGACATAGGTATAGGGTAAGGGGTAAGAGAGTTAGAGGGGGATCTTTTTCACCCAGAGAGTGGTGAGCACCTGGAATGCACTGCCGGAAGGAGAGTCACTGAAGGTATTTAAGAGGTATCTAGTTGAGCACTTGAATCACTTAGGCATTGAAGACTATGGATCAAGTGCTGAAAGATCAGAATCAGATGTATTATCACTGACATATGTAATGAAATTTGTTGTTTTGTGGCAGCAGTATAGTGCAAGACATAAAAATTACTATAAGTTACCAAACAAATAAGTAATGCAAAAGAGGAATAACAAGGTAGTGTTCGTGGCTTCATGGACTGTTCAGAAGTGTGATGGAGGAGGGGAAGAAGCTGTTCCTAAAACATTGAGTGTGGGTCTTCAGGCTCCTGTACCTCCTCCCTGATGGTATTGATGAGAAGAGGGCATGTCCCGGATGGCGAGGGTCCTTAATGACAAATGCTGCCTTTTGAGGCACCACCTCTTGAAGATGTGCTCGACAGCGGGGAGGGTTGTGCCCGTGATGGAGCTGGCTGAGTCTACAACCCTCTGCAGCCTCTTTCGATCCGCAGTGATGCAACCAGTCAGAATGGTCTCCACTGTACATCCGTAGAAATTAGCAAGAGTCTTTGGTGGCATACCGAATCTCCTCAAACTCCTAATGAAGTAGAGCCTCTGGGCTGCCTTCTTCGTGATTGCATCAACGTGTTGAGCCCAGGATAGATCCTCTGAAATGTTGACGCCCAGGAACTTGAAGCTGCTCACCCTTGTAACCGCTGACCCCTCAATGAGGACTGGTGTGTGTTCTCCCAATTTCCCCTTCCTGAAGTCCACAATCAATTCCTTGGTCTTGCTGATGTTAAATGCGAGGTTGTTGTTGCGACACCACTCAACCAGCTGATCTACCTCTGGTTTAATATTCATCTCCGATTAATATAGATAGATGCCCACTGGTCATTGTGGACGTGGTGTGCTAAATGACCTGTTTCTATGCTGTATGACCCTATGATCCTATGAATCTATGACCCTATTATCCTATGACTCTATGTCCTTATGGCTCTACGACCCTATGACTCTGACTCTATAACCCTGACTCTTTGACTCTATGACTTTATGTCCCTATGACTCTATGACCCGATGATCCTATGACTCTACGATCCTATGACCTTATGTCTCTATAGCCCTATGGCTCTATGACTCTGACTCTATGACCCTATGATCTTATGACTCTATGACACTGAATCTATGACCCCATGACTCTATGACCCTATGACTCTATGACACTGAATCTATGACCCCATGACTCTATGACCCTATGACTCTATGACACTGAATCTATGACCCCATGACTCTATGACCCTATGACTCTATGACAGACAGCCTTTTACAATGGGGATATATCTCCCAAGATGAAGGAAAGTCTAGTTTGCTTAGTATTTCTCATCATCAGCAAACTGCTGTGTTTATCAATTATACTGCGAAGATCTTGCTGCCAAAATTTTCCTCACATGGAGCGTTACACAATAACTTTCAGATGGAAAAAAAAATGTTCAATTTGCATATAAATTGCCAACGCAGCTATTCATAGTGCATTGTATTACAGGGACACGTACAAACATATTCAATCTACTCTTTGTTAATCAATTATTCATCTTATTCCCAAACAGTCTTTTCAGTTCAATGGAAAGTCAGTGAAATGAGAATTTAGTTTGCCTTAAAGGGCCACAGTTAGGTAAGATGTTTCTTTGCAAAGATACTTCTGTATCAAGACAACAACCATCAGATCCCAATACAATAATGTACTGCACTGCAAGAGGTTTAAAACATCAACCTTTTAGTTATTAATTTTTACAACAGAGGAGGCTATTCAACCCATCTGGTCTATGTTGTTTCCCAACAGAACAACCCCATCAGTCACATTTTGCCCTCCTTGTTTCCTGTAGCCCTGCAAATTTAACTCTATATAGTCTTTTTCCTAGGGAAAGGGAATCAAAAACTAGAGGGCATAGGTTTAAGGTGAGAGGGGAAAGATTTAAAAGGCACCTGAGGGGCTACTTCTTCATGGTGAGGATGGTGTGCATATGGAACGAGATACCAGAGGAAGTGGTTGAGGCAGATACAATTATGAAATTTAAAAGACAGGTTCATGGATAGGAAAGGGTTAGAGGGATATGGGCCAAATACAAGCAAATGGGACTATCTTAGATGAGCATCTTGGTTGGCATGGATGTGTTGGGCTAAAGGGCTCGTTTCCATGTGGTATTACTCTATGACACTATAACTTATTTTCTCTCACATCCCCATCAACTCACCTTTGATTCCTTCATCAGTTTCCTATAATGAGGCATGAATAACAATCACCAATCAGACTATCAGTGCATCTTTGACAGTTGGAAGGAAACTAGAAAACCCAACAGTAATGGGGAGAATGTGCAAATTCCACACTGAAATCAATCAAGTTCAAGACTGAACACGGGTCATTGGAGCTATGAGACAGCAGCACTAACTGTTGTACCCTTCTTGTGTAGTTGACTACTCCTTATCTTGCTACAACTTGGGCAGATGACTGGTGGATATTCTGATCAAATGGTCCTCATCTCCAGAACTAAATTTAGCTCAGCAGCATTCAAACTCAATCTTCTATTTTCCATGCATGACTCTTTCAATGGACCCTTTTCTCCTTCATTGAGCCATCTCTTCAATTGCAAGAGGTTGTTAGCCCAGAAAATTCAACTAGGAACAGTAAATTAAAGCATTACTACATGAGGTGCCCACTGAAGAATTTTTATCCCTCTGATACTCATGAAGTATGATGGAGTTTGGTATTTCAATTTATGTTTTTATTCTGTTGATAAATTTGACAGAATCCACCCATCCCATTGGCATATTATGGAGTCATAGAATCATTCAGCATAGAAACGGGCCCTTCAGCCCAATGTGTCCATGCTGACTATCAAGTGCCCATCGAAATTAATCCCCTTTACCAGCGATTGATCTGTAGCCTTCTATGCACAGGCAATTCAAGTGCTTTTCCAGATACTTCTTAACTACCCATTCAGGATGCGCATTTCAGATTCTAACCTTCCCCTGGGTGAAGAAGTTCATCTTCAGATCCCCTCTAAACGTTCCTCTTCTTACTCTAAGCATATGCCCTTTAGTTTTAGACACTTCTACTATCCACCCCATTCATGGTTCTCATTATTTTGCAGACCTCAATCAGTTCCCACCTCAGTCTTCTCTTCTCCAAGAAAAACAAACCCAGCTTATCCAGTCTCTCCTTGTAACTGAAACATTCCATCCCAGACAACATCCCGGTGAATCTCATCTGCACCCTATCCTGTGCAGTCACATTATTCCTATAGTGTATTGATCAGAAATGAACACAGCACTCCAACTGTTGCTTAACCAATGCTTGACCGTGCGTCAGAGATATGTCAGAGCTCATGTGGTTTATGAAGATGTGGAATTGCATAGAAGTCACAAATAATGTAAGAACTGCCTTGTCACAATTAGCAGTGGCTTCTGTATTCAGGAGCTGGATGAAGCATGGCTCGGTTTTGTGCCATACAAAAGCATCCCAGTTGCAACTTTTGGAGTAAAATTAGGCCTAAACCTCAGTAAAGGTCTCCAAAGGAACAACTGGAAACTGCACAGAGAATTGCCAAAGTTTTTGAGTCCATTGTCCTCCTAATCAAACCAAAAGTTTTGACTCAATGCCAACAATTTCTCAGCCTCTGCAGCTAATGCACTGACTCACTGCTCACTAACTATATCACATCTTACAGGGTGTGGTGGTATTGCCAGACACTCACTGATGGAGGTCATTAAAGTCATTTGTTCTGAGTGGTTCTCATTGGTTTGTCTAATGCCTGCAACTCAGAAGGTATCCCAACTGCAGGACATGCTAATCACAAGGTCTGACTGCCTACCATGAACGGCAAACAAAAAGGCTGCAGGTTACATCAGTGGTCTCACTGAATGCTACATCATACAGCACAACTCTGCACTACAGTCTAGATGTTCACTGATTGACATAAAATCAGCCTGAGGAGTGTCAGGTATAACTTGACATATACTGTATGTTGCAGCTATGTAAAACTTTGGTTAGGCAGAGTCTTGTGTGCAATTCTGGTTACCCAATTACAGGAAGGATGTGGAGGCTTTGGAAAGGCTACAGAAGAGATTTACCAGGATGCTAAGGGCATGAGCTACAAGGAGAGGTTGGACAAGCTGGAGTTGTTTGCTCTGGAGTGTCGGAAGCTGAGGGAAGACCCCCTGAGAGAAGTTTATAAAATTATGAGAGGCATGGACAGGGTAGAAAGTCAGAGTCTTTTCCCAGGTATTATATAATATGTCAAATACTAGAGGACAAACAGCTAACATAATCAAAGATTCCACCCACCCCGGACATTCTCTCTTTTCATCCCTCCCATTGAGCAGAAGATACAAAAGCCTGAAAGCACGTACCACCGGGCTCAAGGACAGCTTCTATCCCACTGTTATAAGATTATAGAATGGTCCGCTTGTACGATAAAATGAATTCAACCTCACAATCTACCTCGTCATGGTCATTGCACCTTATTGTCTGCCTGCACTGCATTTTCACTGTAACTGTAACACTATATTCTGCATTCTGTTATTGCTTTTCCCTTGTACTACCTCAATGTACTGATGTGATGAAATGATAATTCTGGATGGCATGCAAAACAAAGTTTTTCACTGTACCTGGGTAGATGTGACAATAATAAACCAAATTATCAATTTTAAGGTGAGAGGGGGAAAGCTTAAAGGAGATGTGCAGGCAAGATTTTTACACAGAGAATGATAGGTGCCTGGAATGAGCTGCCACGGGTAGTGGAGGAAGCAGGTATGATTGTGGCACTTAAGATGCTGTTAGATAGACACATGTGCAGGGAATGGAGGGATATGGATCACGTTCTGGCAGGAGAGATTTAGGTTAATTTGGCATCGTGTTTGGCACAGACAACATGTTCCTGTGTGGCACTGTACTATGTTCTATGTTCCAACCTCTGGAATTATGGTGAATTCAGTCATGCAGTGAAATTGCAAATGTGGTCTTCCTGTTTGATGAGAAGGTGATGTGGAAATTACAAAGAATTTACAGCAATTGATGACCCAACCTTATTGGCCCTAATTGATGTGTACGCTTCAGGTATACCCTTCCTCCTCTGCACCATCTACCTCATCATGATATCCATCCATTCTTTGTTCCTCATAACATTCAACTAGCATCTATGCCAGCAAGGTTGAACAAAGCATTATTTAGTTGGTTAATACACACTCAGGCAACAACATTAGTACAACAGATCATCCCTACTGAAGCTTAAAGCACGCAGAAACAGAAAAGAAGAGAATTGGGTTGAGTTTGATTGTCATTAGCATTGCTGTTTCTGATTGGCTGTTGGAATTTCCTTACAATTAAGACTTGATGTTGGAACAAAACCTGTGCTGTGCTGGTACCTGCAGAAGCAGCTTCCCCTTGGTCATAAGTGTGCCAACCTATAGCTGCAGTGGCAGCATAACAGCGATTGTGCATAAGCTAGCTCACTGCACAAGCACAAAAAGGGCAAACCCCATCTTAACAGGGAAACACCAGTATTTAGAAGCAGGCAGTGCACCTTTAACAGATAGGCAATAAATGCTACTGGCCTTTAATAAATGGATGTAGCATGGTGAGAGAGAGCGGTACTGTTGGAGGAGACATCTTTCGATTGAGTCATTACAGTGAGCTATTTTCTGGTCACAGGTTGGCACCAAATGGGGCAATGAACTGCCCCTCTCCCCAAACGTTATTGAAGCTGGTGTCATTGGGTGGATATGCACTCTGACTCTTTCGCCATTCTTGCAACTCAATCGGGAAGGAAGAAAGGAAAAAGTAATGCTATCCAGTGACATAAGAGAACCTATAAAGCTTGTGGCTGACTCTATGAAGGTAATCAGAAATGGAATAAAAATAGAAAATGCAGGAAACACACAGCAGGTCAGGCAGCATCTGTAGAATCCGACACAGTTAATGTTTCATGTCTGAGACCATTTTTCAGAACTGGGAAAGAGAGAACAACCAGGGAGACCCAGCACCATTTTAAAGGCTCATTGGGCTAGTTCCAGGTCAACTATTTATCCACTGTCAGCTTTATGAAGTGTAATTTGTGTCCTATTAAATTTAACATACAAGATTTTAATTCCTTATTTAATAAACCAGCTATGACTTCTGTCTGTTTTACATTTTAATGACAAAGATTACACAATGAGCTTTGGGAGAACATGGATTGGCTCTCAACTGAGAAGTTTAATGAGAGCAGTAATTAAACATGCAGGAGGAGTTGTAGGACACAATATGATGGAAATCATCATAACTTGGGTGAATTATGAGGAGCTACCCTCTTGTTTCCAATGTGAGATTAGTTCTTCAAAGAAAAACTTGCATTTATATTGCACTTTTAGCATTCCTTTTCAGTCCAGCCAGTGTACTTTTGAGTGTAGTCACTATTGTAATATAGGCAATGTGACAGCCAATCTGTGTAAAGCTAGCTTCTCAAACAATGCGATTAGGACCAAATAGTTTACTTTGACTTTAGTAATGTTGGTTGTGGTTTAAATGTTGACCAGGACACTGGGGATAACTCCGTTGCCCTTCTTCAAATTATTGCCAATGGATCTTTCGTAAGGACAACTAGGGCCTCACTTTAATATCTCTACAGAAAGATGGTTCCTGCAACTGGATTTCTCTCCATTGGTATCACACCAGGTGCGCCAACTTGACTTTCTGTGCTCCAGACTTTGGTTTGGAGTTGATAGACAACCAAACTGAGATGAGACTGTTACCACCCCTGCCACAGCTGACAAGGTACTAAACTGACTCATGAGGTACATGTCACACTTAAATATTGCCAAAAACTATTGGTAATTAATTCACAAACTGAATCTGTTGCCGGGAAGCACGCAACTGAATAAGGAAGGAAGAAAAGAAAAAAAAAATAATGCTATCCAGTGGCATAAGAGAATCTACAAAGCTTGTGGCTGAATCTGTGATGGAAATCATTCACCCCAGAATTGGAATGAAACCAGCAAATGCTGGCAACAGGCAGAATCCGTGGAATCAGAAGCGAAGTTAATATTTCTTGCCTGAGACCCTCTGTCAGAACTGAGGAACAGAGAAAAACAAAAGAGAGAAAAAGAGAGAAAAAATGTTCAGTGATAGAGAAGGTGAGGAAGGGATGAATAGAACAAAGGAAATATCCCTGATGGGGTGAGACCAAATTAGTTAATGAGGCAGTTAAAAACACATTATGCTTCTTTGTTTTTTAAGTGTTCTCTATGCTAATAGAGAGAAGAAGAACTAAGTCATAGATATAAGAAACAGAAAGTCATAATAGTAGGGGATTTTAACTTTCCACATATTGACTGGGACTCCCACACAGTGAAAGGGCTGGATGGCTTGGAGTTTGTTAGATGTGTTCAGGAAAGTTTTCTAAATCAATGCATAGAGGTACCAATGAGAGAGAATGCAATACTTGATCTCCTATTAGGGAACCAGACAGGTCAGGTGACAGAAGTATGTGTAGGTGAACATTTTGGGTCCAGTGACCATAATGTCATTAGTTTCAAGTTAATTATGGATAAGGATAGGTCTGGTCCTCGAGTTGAGGTTCTAAATTGGAGAAAGGTAGGTAAATTATTGGAAGGTGTTCTGAGAGATCAGATATACAAGTATTTGGACAACCAAGGGCTGATTAGGGATAGTCAGCATGGCTCTGTGCATGGTAGATCATGTTTAACGAATCTTGTAGTTTTTTGAAGAGGTTACCAAGAAACAAGATGAAGGAAAGGCTGTGGATGTTGTCTACATGGACTTTAGTAAGGCCTTTGACAAGGTCCCACATGGGAGGTTAATTCAGAAGGTTCAGACACTAGGTATCCATGGAGATATTGTAAACTGGATTCAAAATTGGCTGTGTGGGAGAAGACAGAGAGCTGTAGTGGATGATTGTTTCTCAGGCCGGAGGCCTGTGACTAATGGTGTGCCTCAGGGATCTGTGCTGGGACCATTGTTGTTTGTTGTCTATATCAATGATCTAGATGATAATGTGGTAAATTGGATCAGCAAGTGACACTAAGATTGGAGGTGTTGTGGACAGCGAGGAAGGCTTCCAAAGCTTGCAGAGAGATCTGGGCCAAATGGAAAAATGGACCAGAAAATGGCAGATGGAACTTAATGCAGACAAGTGTGAGGTGTTGCATTTTGGAAGGACAAATCAAGGTAGGACATACACAGTAAATGGTCGGGTACTGAGGAGTGTGGAGGAACAAAGGGATCTGGGAGTTCAGATACATAATTCCCTGAAAGTGGCGTCACAGGTAGGCAGGGTTGTAAAGAAGGCTTTTGGCATCCTGGCATTCATAAATCAAAGTATTAAGCATAGGAGTTGGGATGTTATGGTGAGGTTGTATAAGACATTGGTGAGACCAAATTTGGAGTATTGTGTGCAGTTCTGGTCACCTAACTATAGGAAGGATATCAGTAAGATTGAAAGAGTGCAGAGAAGATTTACTAGAATGTTGCCGGGTCTTCAGGAGTTGACTTACAGGGAAAGACTGAACAGGTTAGGACATTATTCCTTGGAGCATAGTAGAATGAGGGGAGATTTGATAGAGGTTTACAAAATTATGAGGGGTATAGACAGAGTAAATGCGAGTAGGCTCTTTCCACCTAGATTAGGAGAGATAAGTACGAGAGGACAGGGCTTTAGGGTGAAAGGGGAAAGGTTTAGGGGTAACATTAGGGGGAACTTCTTCACTCAGAGAGTGGTGGGAGTGTGGAATGGGCTACCATCTGATGTGGTAAATGCGGGCTCACTCGTAAGTTTTAAGAATAAATTGGATAGATACATGGACAGGAGAGGTCTGGAGGGTTATGGACTGGGTGCAGGTCAAAGGGACTAGTGGAATAAAGTTTCGGCATAGACTAGAATGGCAGAATGGCCTATTTTCTGTGCTGTAGGTTCTATGGTTCTATAAGTTCTAGATAGGTGACTGGCAGAAATGGCTGGTTCTGTGTGATTTTTAACTCCAGAATTGTACTAGACTAGCTTGACTTGTAAGGTATGAAAGTTTTAAGAATGTCAGGCTGACCTGCCTTAAAGTCTGCCACACTGTCCCAGCTTTGGATCACCTGCCCTAACATCTCCTTATGAGATAAAGCGTCACGTTTTTATTGATAATCCTTCTCTGGAGATCCTTGGGATTTTTGTTTTACTGTGTTAAAGAAGGCTGTTTGATGTTATTGATGACTGAAATAACACGGAAACAAAATCAATCATACGCAGTATCCACTGGGCCAAGAATTGTTCGAGAATCCTTTGAGTAGAAAAAGGGAGACAAGAAAGACAATGTATATATTTTGACGTGCAAATCAGCAGATCATGTTGGTTGACATTTAAGCCACAGCTATTACAGAAAAAGCAATATTTTGTAGAGATGTGATCAATAAACCATCTATTTGAAGAGCGCACAGTTGAAAGACTTTCAGCATTATAATAGACAGTGACAGTTTGATTGTCCATCATTGTGTTAGAGAGACCCAAACTAAAAAGGGTTGTTACTCCTCACAGCCAAGGTGATAAACCATTGGTTGAATAGTTTCCTCCAGTCCAGGATGACTCAACATTTTATTTCCGACACTCTCCTGAGAACTTTCTTTTCTGTTAAGGTTTCACATGATGTGCTCATAACTCTTATCATGAATATGCACTGGCAAAGAAATATCTTTAGGTCATAAAACAAATTGTTAGACCAAAATTAGAGCCAAAATGAACATTATGACAGATATTCTATCACTGTTTCCGCAGCGAAGCTTTCCATGTGATACCCTTGGGAAGTCTGATGTTAAGTCCATGCTTTTTGTATCCAAGCCTGTTCTATTTTCAGCATTGACTAACGATTTATGACCAAGCCTTTTTCCTCAAAGCTAGATTTAATAAAAAAAATCAATGTGAGTGAAGAGATTAAGGAGATAAGACTTCTTATTTATTTTGGGATTTCTTTCCATGTTAAAATGTGTGTACAGAATTAATCTGGAGGATAATATGTTTCCAAGACCTTATTAAATGCTGATCATGGAACTACCTGGCACCATTATATAGAGAAGAAGATAGAAACTGTCTTAACTCACATTCAAATTTACATATTAATTAGACAACCAAGAACCCAGTAATGACTGTTAGTGCTCTTAGTAGACAAGTACTTAAGATATTCCTCTGTGAATACTTTAACAAAATAATTAACATAACAACTTCAGCAGTGTGTCTGCAAATGTGTTATAAGTTGACCACAATTTAACCAAAAACATTTCCTAACTACTGAACCAGAACATTATATAATTTGTAAACATTTAAAATAATTAAGAATACTTTAATACACTGTTCCAGCACCAAGCCTAACCCGGCAGTGGTTTCATGAGTAGATTTCCCAGTGTAAATGCTGGGGAATCTTTGTAAACACCCTCCAGTGTGGATTCCATGAGGAGTACAGTTTGTTAAAAAAAAATCTGAAGCTGGGTGCAGCCAGCACAAGGACTCGGTGGGGAAGGACGACAGTTTAGGGTTCTTCTGCCACAGGAGAGGGAGGGGCGGGGTCAGGCGAGGAAGCCCCTCAAATGTTGTAAATATGGGAGTGGGGTATCACCCCAGGGAGCCACACGTGTGGCATCGGTGCTGTGTTTTTTTTATATATAAAAAGGTAACACTAAGAATGGAACTGTACACGAATGTAAAGGTTTGAACTGTTTTATTATTGTATGTAGTTTCTTTTATTATGAATAAAGTTTATTTTGTTAAAAAAAAAGTGGTGAAGTATAGTTGGCAAAAGGCTCAAGAAGAGTGGTCGACAGACTCAGGACTTGTGCCGTCACACATTCTGAACAGTGGCCTTCACATGGGGAAAGGTCGACAGTTTCACATTTTCCCGGCTGCGTCTGGGCTGACGTTAATTGACTGAATGACTTCTCACAGTTGCCTCTTTCTTCCATCTTCCCTTTTGCTTTCCATCTTTTTCCCTTTGAGGCAGCAGAGAGCAGAAGTAAACACCCCTCCCCTCTCGACAGATTCAGCAAGGATCACATACTCGGGACTGTTATGTTTAGATGTAAATTCGGCTGACTATGCCAATTATATGCTGGAGTTTAAAGGCAGCTATCTTCAACAAAAAAAAGCCACAGGCTGCCGTTGACTTGCTGGGGCTTTGCAAGATTGATGGATCTGAGCATCTGTTCGCTGTGAGTTTATAGAACATTACAGAAAGCTTAAGTTTATAACTGTCTTAAAGAAAGGATAAGCTAACATTTAATCTCCTAAAGAGCCAAAATGTTTCAGCCAGAGGCCAGTGTCTATTAGAATGATCCTTTGAAAAACTCAGCGCTTCATTGTAATAATGTTGGGTCTTAGAGACGAACAGATATCTATAAAGTAGCACATCAGATTTTTTTCTTGTGCATTGCATTTTTGTTTTAATCTCCCTCCCCTCCCAACTGACTTTCTTGCACCCACACCCTTGTTCTGAATGTGTAAGGTCAAGCCACAGCAATTCTTCAAAACTACCACCTCTAAGCATTGTATGAGTAGCATAGAGGATATGTTACTGGCCTGAATTGTCAGCCTTACCTGGTCTGGCCCAGAGTTGACTGCTTGTAGATGTAAATAAACATGGTTAATTCACAACCACCCTTTGAAATGAGCTGGAAACCCAGTCCAAGGACAATACTAGATAGGCTGCAGCACCCATATCCCACACACTAAAAGAAAGGTAAGGCTGTTAAGCAGTGAGCCTCAATGTTAGTTGTCAGCGGACTGTTTAACTGCAGAAGGTGGCACAGCAGCAGATTCCATGTTTATCCAACATTCCTAGTTGTTGCATTCCTAATAGGTCGCAGGATAGACGTTAATAGTGAGAGTCCGAACTAGGAGTAGGGCAACTTGGCTATTCCCCACCCACCACAACAATTGCACAGGAAGTCTGTTATGTTAAAAGTTACTTCTAGAATAATTTCATCTTCATTTATTCCATTAGCGAACTGAACAAATATTGAATAAGAGCTAGTGTCTGAAGACAGCAACCTGATTGAATAGAGGCACAAGAGATTGCAGATGCTGGAACCTAGAGGAAATCGAGACAAGGCAGCATCCATGGAGGGAAATAGGCAGTCTGCATTTCCAGTTGAGACCCCTCATATGGATAAACTGTTCCAGCAGTTTGTTTGTTGCAACCTGATTGAATATTCTTGATGCCATCTTGATTGCTATTTCAAATCTGAAATATATCATAATTTATGACCCTGTATGTTAGCTACACAGTAATTAGAATGAGTAGTAGTAAATGGATGTGAAGATTTTATTTCTGCATATCATAGAAAAGCATAAACCAACAATTTAATTGAGAATCATAAAATACTGAAGCGACTAGATTGTGTTCATGCAGTATATTTCACCTGAGTAAGTCAGCAACGACTTGGGGTGAGGTTTACAAGTTGCTTGAGGGATAACCATGCAGCAGGTGGACTTCTTCCTCTTTTCCCAGAAAACAGAGGACATGTGGAATTCCCTAGGGTGAGACTGGACCTGATTCTTATTGGGATGTGTTCCTCATATAAAAGCACAAGGTATCCTTTGACACAAATCAATAGCAGTGTAACCACCTGGATTAGTTGCAATGGCAATTGGGCCAGAGATGCATTTGTTCTCCAGTAGTGATGTACTGAGCATTACAATCACAAGGGACAGACTGAATGGCTCTTTCACTATCGTCATTTCTTAACTTCATATCTCTTTTGATAAGCCAAGGATTATAAACTTACAAGTTTTTTTTGTTTCAGAGAAAACTATTGAAGTATGATCAATATTTCAATGTGTAAAACCTGGCAATCAACATGCACATAGCACGGTTTCGTTTCTTATCTAATACTACCTTTCAACAAGGTTTTTCTCTTTTGCTGTTTGACGTTTATTGAAGAAGGTAATAGACACTGCAGAGACAGTTGTCTTGATCAGAAGGGCCACCTAGCTGAATTAATGCAAGTTAATTCTCTATTCAGTCAGTTAGGTGCAGAACCTTATAATTTAGATCTCAACTGCACTCAGTCTCCTAAATGCATAAAAGCAACAGACATATTTCCAAATCCATTGTCTGACATTAGGATTGCCAGTGCAGCATAGCAGTTAGCGTAACGCTATTACTGCACCAATGACCTGGGTTCAATTCCCGCTGCAGCCTGTAAGGAGTCTGTACGTTCTCCCCGTGTCTGTGTGGGTTTCCTCCAGGTGCTCTGGTTTCCTCCCACATTCCAAATATGTACGGGTTAGAAGATGTGGGCATGCCATGTTGGCGCTGGAAGAGTGGCGACACTTGCGGGCTGCCCCCAGAACATTCTTAGCAACATAAAAAGATGTATTTCACTGTGTGTTTCGATGTACATGTGACTAATAAATAAATATCTTAAAAATATCTAGTTAGGGGTGTTTCTGGAGCTGCTGTCACAGACCTCCTGCCTCCAACCATCTAACTTCAGAAGGAGTAATGCTGGAAATACACCAACTTGGACAGGGGTCCTGCACACTTTCAGTGTTTAAACAGATGTATTTTGTAGCAAGGATGGAGAGACAGTCAAAGGGCAGTGATCAATTGCAGGTACCCAGGATGAATTTTCCAAAATTTGGCCTGAATTTGTTATATTATTCCTGTACTTTCCACTCTCTGGACTGCCTAGCCGAAGGAAAAAGAATAAAACCAGGCAAGATTATCTCATAGGGAGTACAGCCACTACTCCACTGAGTTGGTTTCATTGGACTGAGAACTCACTGTCTTATGTTAAGGGTTTATCTTCGGTCCTAGATATTCATTCTGCCCTAACTTCTGAATTCTGTATCCAGGCAATACAATGTCTCCCAAAAATGTTGACCTTTGCTGTTGTTTACAAAGTCTATGGATTGAAGGTGAATTCTTCTGTACAGATCACTGCCACACTGCCTGATGGAGTTCTTAGAGAAAGAGTAAAATAAATAAATTACATTTAGGGGTAACTTGGGCCTATGATACCCCAAGGTACTTTAATAGAAATGACAGTGTTGAAATGCAGAAAGCATGACAGCCAAGTTGCACACAGCATATAAAATCTGATAACATAGAACATAGTACAGCACAGGAACAGGCCCTTCGGCCCACAAATCTGTGTCGATCATGCTGCCAAATGATACTAATCACACCTGCCCGCACATGATCCACGTTCATCCATTCCCTTAATGTTCATGTGTCTGTCTAAATGCCTCTTAAATGCCACCATTATGTCTGCTTCCACCACCAGCCCTGGCAGCACGATCAGATAATCAGTTTCATTGGTATCAGTGGAGGGATTCAGACTGTGTGATGAGGGCAATTTATCTGGCCTTTTTTTGGAAATAATGGCATAGAATCTTTTAATCCACCTGATACTGTGTTTAACATTTCATGACATGTCAGTGGTACAGTGGTGCAGCTAATAAGTAGAGGTGCTGCCTCACTTTGACCCTGGTTCATTCCTAGCCACCAGTGCTGTATCTGTTGAGTTTGCACATTCTGACTGTGACCCTATAGGTTTCTCCCAGGTACTGTGGTTTCCTCTTGCATTCCAAAGACGTGTGGGTTGGTGGGTTAATTATCCATTGTAAATTGCCCTGAGTGAGTGGTAGAATCTAGGGGAAGTTGATATATTCAATACATATACAATATGAGGAGAATAGGTTACAAGGAACACAAATAGGGGAATGGATTGCTCTGAGACCCAGCATAGATTTGATGGGACAAACTGCCTCCTTATTTGTCATAAAGAACCGTGGAAATATGAAATATATAAATACGAAATGTACAAATATGGGCACTTCTTCACTTCCTGTAATGTACAAGCAATATCTTCCCAGATTTTGAGATCAAGTCTGAAATAAGACTCGAACTCACAGCCTTCTGACTCAGAAATGAATGAATCAATAGGCCAACATCAACAGCTAACACCTACATTAACCATCAATTGTTTATTTTTAAACTGCCAAAGATTTGTGGAGAACAGGTTGTGCTCAAAAATAAGTCAAATACCAAACAAACATTGCAAGAATATTATTTTGCAAATTCCCATGTGTTTGAATATATTTATCTAGTGTTAAATGGTCTATTTTTGATATTTTCAGTTAACTGGAAGTTCCTTCCGGAGTGCATTCATTTTGGAAAGCACACCATCTGTGACATTCCTTGGGTAATTCAGAGAGTCACAAAGTGATACAGCACAGAATGGTCCATGCAGCCCAATGTGTTTGAGCTAACTTTAAAAGAGCAATCCAAGGTCCCAGGTGGACAGTGAATTTCAGATCAAAACAACATACTGTGAGTGACACCCCAGAAAGGTCCTACCCCGTCTCTGCACATGGTGACCCCAGACCAGATCCAAGACTTGTGACTGTGGGTGATGAGCACAGATTTCTGGTCTGTCTACTGCTCCAGAGTAACAGTGAAAAATCCTACAGGTTCAAACTTGCAAATGTACTTGTTATTGGAGCAAAATGTGACTCTGTGGATGAGCAGCAAAGGAGATGACTGAAGGTTTTTTTCCCTCCAGTGACACTGGTGGACTTGCCACTTACCTAGATCTTTACTGATCTTTTTTCTCCCCCCACAGAACAGTTTCAGTGCATTTACTTAGTTCACAGTTTAGCAAACCTCAGTACTGCATATTCTGGGAGTCTACAGAGGATGACTTTCTGGCTTTCTGACTCAGGCCAGAGTGATGATTTGGAAGGAGAAAGGGAATGACTCACCTGTTCTTCCTTGAAACTCTTAATCATTTTGAACACAATCAACTTTCCTCTAAACCTTCCCTCCTCTAATGGATGAACCAATACTTTCTGTCGCAAAAAACAAGCTGCCGGAGGAATTCAGTGGGTCAGACCTCATTTGTGGTGGCAAAGGGAGAGTCGACGTTTCAAGTTGATTACATCCCATTCAATACATGGTATCCATGGTTATTTAATGACCTTTGAAAGAGCATGTTGGGCAAATTCTTTAACTGCCAATGTTTCTTACAATGAATGCAAACACATCGCTGAAACAGCACAAGAGCTATTTATAGAATCTATTGCATAGTGAAACATAACTTTCTAAAATTTCCATCCGTCTCTGAAGAAAGAAGCAGATTTCTGGATTTTAGTGAAGATATTGTATGAAATCCTGACAGGATTTCTACCCACAGCTTTATCAGATGGATCTCTTCACCATAAATGTCACATCTCAGTAAAAAAAAGGCTGCGAAAGAAACTGATCTTTTCAGTATTGAGGGCAACTAGTCTTTCACTACAAGCTTAGCATACTCTCACTACCTGACAACAAGCGGAACATCAGTTTTTGCGTTGTTCAGGAGGGTGACTCAGCTTAGGAAGGTCATCAGAGGCTTTAACAATCAGAGGGCTGCTTTTAAGCCACTTGTCACGGTAATAGAATCTTTTAAGAAAAGCGATGAGATGTTCAGTTTGCTGTTGGATTTTTGTCCTCCTGCTGCTTCACTCTCCTGTAGTAGACTCTTGCTTCTTGGTTGCCTGGTAACCTCTACCAAGAGTTTGAAGTCACACACATTTAAAGACCTGAACCTCTCTTGTGCACTCTCATATTTCACATCTAAATGTTTTGTTGCAATATTTCTTAAGTTTTTGGTCACCCAATACCTCAGCACCTTTCCACATTGCCTCTGTTATCAGACTTCTTGTCTGACCTGCAGCACTGGATGAAAAAAACATTTCCTCCAACTAAATATTGAAAGGACAAGACATTTTCTCCAGTTTGCCAGCTCTTAATTCACCAGTCCCCTTCACCTCTCCATACTGGCTATCTCCTCATTACATTCTCAGTCCTGATGTTAGGTCTTGACCAGGAATGTCGACCATCCTTCTGCCTCCACAGATGTTGCTTGATCCCCTGAGTTCCTCCAGCACTTGTTTTTTTTTGTTCCAGATCCCAGTATCTGCAGTCTCCCATGTCTCCATTTTCTTCAGCGCCTAACACAAACTCTGCTCTATAACATCCAATTCCATCTGTCTTCCTGGCAACTGAAGCTGAACCAGACTGTTCGCAGACCTGGTGTTATATTTGGCCTTGAGATGAGTTTTGTATCGCATATTCTTTACAACGAGTGTTTCCATATCCATATCATTGACTCGTCTGCTCCCGATAAAACAATGCTTCAATGTCAAGAATCCTCACCCTTTTGCTATCTTGTTCCTCCAATGGTCAGCACTCAATTCCTCCCACCACCACCCTAACTCTGTGATCTCCTCCAGCCTATCGAAATATTCACACTTATCCAATGCTGGTCTCCCAATCATTCCTGAATTGAATGAGTCCATTATTAGCTGTTCTGGTTTCAGCTGCTAAGCCCTAAGTTTTGGAATTCCTTGCTCAAGTTTCTCTGCCCCTCCAGCTTGTTTCCACCTTATTATGACATGCCTTAAAATGGATGTCACCAACAAAGTATTTGGTCAACTGCTCCATTATCTTCTTACGTGGTGTGATATTAATTTTTTGTTAAATAACACTACATAAAGCTTTTCCAGTTCTGACAAAGGTTCAATGATAATTATGTTTCTCTTTCCACAGATGCTGCTTGACCATGTTGAATGTTTCCAGCATTTTCTGTTTTTATTTCAACATCTACAGTTCTCTTTTTTTCAGTTTAGAACTCCTGTAAAGCATGGTTTGCTACATTACTTCTAAATAAATGGAAGTGGTTGAATTTTATCAAACAGTAACAAATTCTGAAAGAATTGTCATGAAATTTGCACGGCAGAGTTAAAGGAAACATGTTGAGTTGACCTACTTAAGCTACAGCGGTTAAACAGAACATTCTGTCCCTCATTTTCCACCACAAGATTTGTTTCAAAGTGAGCTGATTAAAAAATACATCCTTTGATATCATGTCTTCTGCTTTTTAGTGAGTAACCTGCAGATTCTTCCTTCATTGAGATTTTGCCAGTAATTAATCAATGGAGTAAATTGAGTGCAGTATGCTTCCAGCAGGAAAGGAGTGAAGTCTGTTGAAATGTCGATAAAACTAAACTGCTAATTCTCCGACTTGTGCTTCTCTTTAGTACATTTTCCCACTCAGGTGAACACAAGGAAGTATGAAAAAGAAGCAGGTAAAGGCCCCTCTAACGTATTCTGCCATTCAACAAGATCATGGCTGATTATTGACCTCCTGCTTTCCCATTCAATATCCACTTCCTTTGATTCTAAAATCCAAGCAATCTTAGTCTTGAATAAAATAAGCATCTGCACTCTCTTGGTAAGAAGTCCAAAGATTATGACCAAAGACATTTCTCATTGTCTCAACTCTAAATGGCTAATCTTTATTCTGAGACCATACCTCTCATTCTAGATTCAGCACATGCTTTGATTGAGTGGAAATGTAAAATCAATCATTAAACATGGTTGGCACTTGCAAGAACACACAATCTGCAATGTTAATTTGAACTGTCTGCTTTTGTGCTTCAGGTTTGCATCAACTAGCATGAACTGAGAGTTTGACATTGTTGTTGCAACAATGAAACCGGCATGTGGGACCAGGAAACCTGTCCCTGAAGAAAGGTCTTGACGATAGGAAGGCCTGTTCAAGTGCTACCAAAGGAGGCAGATTAATTTAAGATTAAATTCAGATTTTAATTGCATTCGGAAAATCATGGGCTTATTAGGGATGGTCAGCATGGCTTTATGCAGGGCAGGTCATGTCTTATGAACTTATTTGAGTTATTTGAGGAGGTAACAAAGATAACTGATGAGGTTAAGGCAGTGCATGTTGTCTACATGAACGTTAGTAAGGCAGTTGACAAGGTCCCTCATGTTAGGCTGATCCTGAAGATTAAGAAACATGGGACCCACGGTGACTTGGTAGACTGGATTCAAAATTGGCTTGGCCTTAAAAGACGGAGGGTAGTGATAGAAGGGTGTATTTCTAACAGGAGGTCTCCCACCAGTGGTGTTCTGCAGGGATCAATATTGGGACCTCTGTTGTTTGTGAAATAAGCGGCTGAAAATGAAGGTAGGCTCATCCGTAAGTTTGTAGATGCTGCAAAAGTTGGTGGAGCTGTGGATAGTGAAGAAGGTTGGCAAAGGATAAAGAAGAATATAAATCAGTTGGAGATATGAGCAGAGTGGAGATGAATCCAGATAAGTGTGACTTGTTATTCAATGGGACGTTAAATGTTAGGGGAAAGTATGGCTGGAAAAAATGGCTGGACCTTTCAGTGCATTGATATGTAGAGCAATCTTGAGATGCAAGTCCATAGCTCACTGGAAGTGGCAACACAAGTAGATAGGATGGTATAGAAGGTAGGTGGCATGCTTGCCTTCAAGTTGGGACGTCAGGAAGTCACGTTGCAGTTGTATAAAGCTTTGGTCAAGCCACATTTGGAGTATTTTGTGCAGTTCTGGTCACCACATTACAGGAAGGATGTGGAGGCTTTGGAGAGAGTGCAGAAGAAGTTCACCAGGATGTTGCTTGGATTATAGACTATTAGCTATAAGGCGAGGCTGGACAAATTTGGATTGTTTTCTCTGGACCGTCAGAGGCTAGGGGTTGACCAGATAGAAGTATATAAAATTATGAGAGGCATAGACAGGGTAGACAGTCAGAGTCCTTTTCCCAGGGTAGAAATGTTAAATACAAGAGGACATAGCTTTAAGGTGAGAGGGGAGAAGTTTTCGGAGATGTGTGATGCAGGTTTTTTACACAGAGAGTGGAGGGTGCCTGGAACGCACTGCCAGGGATGCTGGAAGCAGTCATGATAGTGACCTTTAAGATACATTTAGACAGGGAATGAAGGAATATGGATCATATGCAGGCAGATGGGAGAGGGTCCTAATGCAGACAATGGGGATTAGAGTAGGTGGGCAAAAAGGTTAGCATGGGCCAAAGGGCCAAAGGGCTCATTTCTGTACTGTACTACTCTTATGACCCTATGACCATATGATTGGCAGTTGTTCAAGAGATAGCCATGGAAGACAACCAGAGATGAACCAGATGTAACCACATTTTACAGGCAGTATCTTCCACTTTCTTTGGGGAAGGAGGGTCCTGATTTGTCCATTCCTTGTCAAATGCATCTACAACGCAGAGAAGCAAAGTAATCACATCAGTCTTGGCATGACATCACTGGATTCAGACCTGCAGCTATGATTGACAGAATCCAAGATGTGAAAGCACAGAGACAAGTTGAGTGATGCCTGAAATTACACTCCGTCACTGTACATGGCTGTGCAAAGGACCTGGGAATTTAGTGAATGTGAGCATAACTTCTTGCATGCCTTGCAGATTAGAAGATCCCACACTGCTCCAGAATAAAATTTCTATCAGCGAACATAAAGTTAACATTATAGTTAAGAAAATATCCTGCTTCATAGTGGGATTCTAATAGAGCTTCTAGAGCTGAATATTGTTTGCTTTTCCCTTCGTATTTACACAATCTTTGAGAGGGAGCAAAATACAAATAGCTCAATAATCCATCTGAAATTTGACTGGTGCAGTGCCATTAACCCTCACTGTTATAAACTACTTTATTTGCAATCTATTTTCATTCCCAAATCTTGTAATCCTCATGTTCGTATCTATGTGAACTCTGAAGGATGAATTTTGTCTTTGGCTGTTGATATCTCTTAGACAACA
This sequence comes from Pristis pectinata, assembly GCF_009764475.1. Classification (NCBI taxonomy): domain Eukaryota; kingdom Metazoa; phylum Chordata; class Chondrichthyes; order Rhinopristiformes; family Pristidae; genus Pristis; species Pristis pectinata. The sequence continues at coordinate 21,604,783 of NC_067431.1, read as the reverse complement.
TGTGGTCAGTTTTTTCTTGGACATTTCTTCCTGGAAGTGAAAACCTTGTGAAATGTAGAATCTACAGAACTGGCCAAAACCAAAGTGACTCCATGTTCATTGTTGTAAACCATTATGTTTTACCTACCTTATCAATATTCTGTGTCTTCCCAATGTAAAATAACATTTATTCCAAGAAGTGATACTCTGTTAATTCACCTCTTTAGATCCTGCACTTGCCTTTTGTGTGTCATATCCAGGAGTTATTTAATGAGCAGTTCTTGTTTGAAGTTTTGTATTTTTCGCTGGCTGGATCGTGCCTGATGCTTTGTTACAATTAGTATTACAGAAGCAAAATACTGCAGTTACTGAAATGTAGAAATAAAATCAGACACTTCTCAAGAATAGCACTCTGTCTTTCAGTCGACATACTACTGTCATTGAGGCTCAGCTTTGAGTTTACCAACCACATAGTTATTCTGCTCTCCCATTTTGTCTCTCCCTTTGCCTTGCACCAAATCCCTTTTGTCATTTCATCTCTCCTCCAGTTTCTTTAAGACTTTCTGTTTTGCTCTTTCCTCCCGTCACTTCTTTCTCTTAAATTCTGTTGCAGAGACAGAGAAGTGTGGAATGCAATGATATGAGGTTCTTTCTGAAACAAGGTTATTTAACTGTGTTTCTCTCCTTCTAAATGCTACCAGGTTAGTTGAATATTTCCAGCCTTTTGAGACTTTACTCATTAAAATCAGGTTTAGGCTGTCAGTAATCTTTCTTTCTCACCTGACTGCTTCTGACTCTGATCTCAGTTAAATCACCAACGTATCAAAAGAAAAACCATTGAAGTTCATTAGCCAATAAAATGTGAATAAATTAGCTCCTTGTTTGGATAAAGTTGCAATAATGTTCTGTGTCCTGATGTGCACCATCACTAATACAATTTCTTCTGCTTTAATTTTCCATTACTCCCCCACATCACATTAGACTGTGCCCTTTTCTGTTACTAAGAGTTGGATCTATGACATTCCATTTTAACCCCTGACATCTTCCAGTGCAATGGTTCATTTAAAGTTAGGGAATCCAAAAGTAGTGCAAATCCAATAAGTTATTTTAGAATAATAGCAAGTGTGTCTAGTCACACAAAGGAGTAATGCATATAAATTAGATCATGTAACATAAGCAATAAAATAAATGTCTAGACAATCTACTTTTTTAATGGCAGCTGTCAAGGAAGAACGTTATCCAGTAGGCTGGACAAACTTTTGGTTCTTCTTTGATTTGCGCTAAGGATTGATTATAATACAGGGGCAAAATGCAAACTGCTGGAGCAACTGAATCGGTCAGGCAGCAACGTAGAGGGAAATAGACAGTCAACATTTTGTGTTGAGACCATTCATCTGGATGGGTAACACAAGCTCATTGTATAAATCTCTCTTTCAATGGATAGGAAGGGACTGCACAATGCTCATCACACTGTTCAGCGTCACTGAGTTATATTTCATCGGCAATAGGATCAGTGCTGCACCTGTGGTCTTGGAGCTCTCTGAGTAATCACTGTTTTCTCCCTATAAATATATGTTCACATTAATTGATAGATGTAGAATGAACATTGAAACAAGGGAAAAGGTGAGTTCTAAAATTAAATTGCAATTGCCCAAAGAAAAGTTATAGATCAGAAGTGCATGTATGATTATTTTAAATATATAAACCTTTGTTTTAATGCTATTTACTTTAAAAGATAGAATAATCCTTGTTGACTGGGATTGAAATCACACCACTGAGTTTTACCATGAAGATAGGAACCATTGGAGGGGAAAGTGCAAACGTCTCATGGATATTAACCAGTAATACCTACCTACTTCCTCAGGAGACTAAAGAAATTTGGCATGTCCCCGTTGACCTTCATCAATTTTTATAGATGCACCATAGAAAGCATCCTATCTGGATGCATCACAGTTTGGTATGGCAACTGCTTTGCCCAAGACCACAAGAAACAGCAGAGAGTTTTGGACACACCTCAGCACATCACAGAAACCAGCCTCTCCTCAATGGACTCTGTCTGCACTTCTTGCTGCCTCGGTAAAGCAGCCAACGTAAGCAAAGACCTCACCCATCCTGGACATCCTCTCTTCTTCTCCTTCCCATCAGGCAGAAGGTACAAAAGCCTGAAAGCACGTAACACCAGGCTCAAGGACAGCTTCTATACCACTGTAATAAGACTATGGAACGGTGCCCTAGTACAATAAGATTGACTTTTGACCTCACAATCTACCTCGTCATGGCTGTGCAACTTATTGTCTGTCTGCACTGCACTTTCTCTGTAACTATAACACTCTATCCTGCAATCTATTACTGGCTTCTCTTGTACTTCGCCAATGCACTGCTGTGATGAAATGATCTGTATGGATGGCATGCAAAACAAAGTTTTTCACTGTACCTCGGTACATGTGACAATGATAAACCAATTTACCAATTTACTGACACTCTGTCTGAGTATTCTTGGATGTCCAGCAGACTTACTGTCAATGCAAAGATTGGACGACAAAACTTGGTTGGACAGTGATATTTTTAGTCATCTTTTTTATAAATATAATAAAGTGTTTCTAGTTTTAAATCAGCATTGATTTAATTCATGGAAAGGCTGCAGAGAATAATTCTTGGTTGACACTTTAGGGTGGTGCTGATCTACCTTCCAGTTGCAATATCAAACCAGCAAACTGGTCTGTGGTGGGCTGGTGGACATAGATAGAGTCATAGGGTCAAAGAGTAATACAGCATGGAAACAAGACTTTTGGCCCAACCATGGTGCCAACCAAGCTCCTCCCATTCTCCTGTGTTTGACCCATATCCCTCTAAACCCCTCTTATCAATGTACTTATCTAAATGTCTTTTAAATGTTGTTATTGTACCTGCCTCAACCACTTTCTCTGGCAGAAAGCATCTCGAGACACACTTCTTAAAGATGCAAAATGTACTCCTTGTATCCTCACTCGGACATCAGCTTCAACCGATGCCTTCATCATGAAATTAAGTGGTTGTTCTTCTCCCTTATTCTGTCTAAGATTACTGTATCCAAATTTGCTGTCACAATGATAGTGATTGCACTTCAGAGGTAATTGTTAGCATTTGAACTGCTTTGAGATGTCTAAGCTTGTGATAAGTTACTACATAATTGATATTGTCTTCTATTTCTACTCTGCAAAGGGGAATGCTAAATTATTCACCAGGAGTTTTCAACTAGGTCTAAACCTATTTTTACATTTCTTTTGTCCAAGTTAGGAGATTTGATAAAATTAAGTTTTTCTGTAGCTTTTGATAAGTTTTGGGCTCATAATGGTGTGAATAATGGCATGAATTGGAATATTTGCACAATTTAAACATTAGTATTTAACCAGGTCATCAGGTATAATGTGAAGTTCCCACTACTTGCTCCAAAAACATATGTACAGTGTCTATTAAAAGCAGGATAGAGCAGCACTTAATACTCTGTATCCTAGTTTACAATGTCACTTATGTAATCCCATATTTTTTCAATGCAATTTTCTGTTAATCACCCTCATTTCTCTATGGTCCATATTGCTGCTATTACCAGAGGTCTTATCTATGACATTTTTATTTATCTCATTTTATAAGTAGCACAGTTCACCCAAATGGAGCAAAGAATGAAATTAATATATAAGATGTAACTTCAGAGAATTTTTGGAATCTGAAGGCAGAATTTTAACCCTATGAATGCTGTAGGGGAAGGGGAAGGAGGGGCAGTTATTAGTCCAATCATTGTCAAGCTGTTGGTTCCATCAACAGTATTCCCTTATTCATGAACCAGATATGGGCACCATTGGCAGTCCAAGCCCAAATATTGTCTGCGGCTTGCTACATGCAGGCATGGAACATTTCATTGACTAAAGAGATGTGTTAAATATTGTACTATCATCATGGAAACCCTCATTTCTGAAAGTATGACATGGGGAAAGTTAAGGAGTAAATTAGGTGGTTGGTCCTAGGACATTATCAGGAGGAATTCCTAAAGTCCTGGGGCTGAGAGGATTATTTTCTGGCAATCATGACAATCTTCCTCTTTGATAAGGTACGATTGACAAGAGTTTTCCCCTTGGTTCCCATTAACCTCAGTTTTAGCAAGGATCCTGATACCACATTTTGTCAAGTGTTGTCTTGCTGTCAAGGGCAGCCAACCTCACGCTCTCTCCATGTTTGGACCAAGGCTGTAGTTAGGTCTGTAAGTTGAATGCTTCTGGAGGAGCTCAAATTGAGCATCAGTGAGCAGGCTACTGGTGAGTAATTGTGATCAGAATCGATGGATTTAGTTTCTGATCAGCAACCAATACACACAAATGAATGAACACAGGAAACACAAGTTATAGAGGCCTGGATACACAGCAATTATTAAGATACATGGACCCCAATAGTAAATCAGGAACAGAGAGAAGAGGCCAGGGTTGCAGGTGAAGATGCTAGTATAAAACACATAGCTAGGCTGAGGTCACCAAAAGGCACAAGGGATCACCATCACCTCTAGGTCGTCCATTAAGACCCACACTATCTCAAATGGCACAGCCATTTTAGAACTGAGATGAGGAAGAACTTCTTCAGCCAGAGGGTGGTGAATCAATAGAATTTGTTGCCACAAGCTGTGAAGGCCAAGTCATTGGGTGTATTTAAGGCAGAGATTGATAGGTTCTTGATTGGTAAGGGGGTTAAGCGTTATGGGCAGAAGGTGGGAGAATAAAGTTGGAAAAAAAATCAGCCATGATTGAATGGTGGAGCAGACTCAGTGGGCTGAATGGCCTAATCCTACTTCTATATATTATGATCTTATGGTTTATCTTCCATCATGGCCACTGGCTCAAAATTCCAGCATTCCCTTGCAACATCATGGAAGAAGCTTCACCATATGGACTGCACAAGGTCACAAAGGCAACTCACCACCACAATATCAAGAAAACATGAATTGGTGATAAATATGGGACTTTCTGCTGCCACGGACATCCTAGTAAGAAGTAAATATGTTGTATTATTTGAATATATGGATTTAATTGAGAAAGAGGAAGAGGAATCTATGTCACGATCAGCACGATGGAGAGCGCAATTCAGATTCTAGTTTATCTGAGAGATGGAAATGCAGTCATTGTCTAATTTACAAGCAGTTGAGTTTACATATGACTTAAGAATGACTTCAACTGCATTCAATAAAAAGATTTTATAACAGATCTGTTCCCTGATAGAGTAAATTTTAATGAAGTATATTCTCATCCATAATATATATTTTCTGCTCAGTAGATCCTTGGAGAAAAAGGTTTTGAAACTAAAAGCAAAATTAACTCATAAAATGTCAGCAAGTGTTGATTTGTTCAAACTGCATTGGACAAAATAAATTGCACCAAAGACCGTAAAGTCTGGGAATTATATTCCACAATACCTGTCAGCTTTGTCTCAGTGGTAGCATTCTCATCTGAGTGTGTTCAAACCTCAGTCCAGATACTTGAGCACTAAAATCTAGGCTGACAACCAAGTGGCCTACAGATGAGTTCTGTCATGACAGGATAAGATGAAATGTTCAACCAAGGTTCAGAATACTCCCTCAGGTGGGTGTTAAAATCTCCCTTACACTAGTTCAGAGTAGAGTGGGGGAGCTTTCCCCAGTGTCCTAACCAAATATATCTCTCAACAGACATTACCTAAAACATTAGCCTAGAAATTCTGGTGCTGACAAATGGGTGGTGAAAGTGTCTGCTGAAGACAGTTTAATTGTGGGCCAACTGATGCACATTTCAGTCACGCTCTTTCATCACCGAGTCCATGAGCCCTTGAGCAATACAGCACAGAAACAGAAGCTTTGGCCCAACTCTTCGATGCCAACCAAGATGCCCAGCTAAGCTAGTTCCATTTGTCTGCATTTGGCCCATATCTCTCTAAACCCTTCCAATCAAGAGTGAATCTTGGCTGTGTGATCCTGGTCATATGAGGAAATTCAACCAAAGCATGGTCACAACTGCATTCGTCTCTGGAATAAAATGATGTTTAGATGAGCTGTGTGTTTACTTTGGTTTCCCATACCACAATTTTTAGTTTCTGCTTTGACTCACCTTAATCATATTCCACACAATTGTTTCCACAACCTTTTAACTCCTAATGGATTCATGAGACTTAATACTATTTATAGCATCATAGAGTTATAGAAACATTCACCACAGAATTAGGCCCTTTGGCTCACCATCCACACTGACCACTGACCACCCATTTACACCAATTCCATTTTTATATTCTCCCAAATTCTCATCAACTGCACCCAGATAGTCATATAACCTTCCAACCTGTGCAAGGAAACTGTTGCAGTCATTGGGCAAATGTCCAAACCTCACACAGACAGCAGTCAAGGTCAACATTGAACCTGGTTCTTTGCTGCTGCGAGGTAGCAGCTCTACTAGCTGTGCTATTGTGCTGCCCATATTTTTGAGGAACTGAATGGGCATCTTCCCACACACAATTAAGTAAATTAATTTGCAATTTGATGCTTGAATGCGCAAGGGTAACTGCATAGAAAATAATGTATCTACTCTCATGGGTAAATAATAAATAATTTATTCTATGCAATAGTTAGATGGGGAATACTGAATGTGAGAGTGTTTTGAGAATAATTTGTACCTGTGAATTTATTGCATAAAAGATAGAAACCACACATTGATGAAACAGATAATGATGTTATCAAGGGAGTGTTAGGTTGGAGAACATCGTATCAATACACAGAGGTATGTACACAGGGGAAGTGTAACATTAAATCTCTTTTATATTGCTCAATTTGTAGGAAGTATCAGAACAGGAAAATCAACAGAGTATTCCCTCGGCCTTGTGTTGTGTAGCAGGTAAGGTGGTCAATTTACATACATTATTATGACTTTTAAACATCTCAGATTATCAGAAACATTTGGAGACAGTGGAGAAGGGTCTGACAGCAGAAGTGTTCTACAAGAGGTGAAGGTGAGACATGGACCAGGTCCACTGACGTTCCTCCCATTGAAAATCTGGCCACTCTGTGATTGACCTGTCTGCTCTTCCTGCCATCTTACTCTACATGTAGTGAGAAAATAACAATTAACTAATAATTTCATTAATAGAGTGAAACACCAGGACAACTTTAACAGCCCTTCCAGGTGAGGCAACCTCCTTCAACCTTGCCTACTGTGTTCAGTGCTCCTGATGTGGCCTCCTCTACACTGGCAAGACCAAGTGCAGACTAGGCACCTGTTTTGCAGAGCACCTACGCTTAGTTTGCGGTGGCCATCCTGAGCTCTCAGTTGCATGCCATTTCAGATCACCTTCCCATTTCCTATTCCCACACTGACCTGTCCATCCTCGGCCTTCCCCAATGCTAGGGTGAGGCCCAATGCAAACGAATGGAACAACGCCTCATAGTCTACGATCCAATTTCACGAACACTGAATTTTAGGTGACCGTCCTCTCTGGTGGCTTTTTACCCCCACATGCCCCCCAGTCCCCCATCACGGAAACCAGCCTCCCCTCCTGGTACTCTGTCTATATCTCTTGCTTCCTTGGTGAAGCAGCCAGTATTATCAATGACCCCACCCACCCGGGTCATTCTCTCTTCTCTCCTCTTCCATCAGGTAGAAGATACAGGAGCCTGAGGGCACGTCCCACCGGACTTAAGGACAGCTTCTACCCCACTGTGGTAAGACTATTGAACGGTTCTCTTATACGATGAGATGGACTCTGACCTCACAATCTACCTTGTTGTGACCTTGCACCTTATTGCACTGCACTTTCTCTGTAGCTGTGACACTTTACTCTGTACTGTTATTGTTTTTACCTGTACTACATCAATGCACTCTGTACTAACTCAATGTAACTGCACTGTGTAATGAATTGGCCTGTACGATCGGTATGCAAGACAAGTTTTTCACTGTACCTCGGTACAAGTAACAATAATAAACCAATACCAATGCCATCATCCCCTGCCCCTCCTGGTTCCACCAACCCCTACACACACAGCTCTCCCAGAGAATCCTCTTCCCCCTCCCCTTTGTGGCTCTGATTCCATCTGTCATTCACCCCTCCCCTAATGGTTCCCACGATCACCTCCCGCACTGGGAGCCCTTTGTGTTCCTGCTTATCTCCCTCCAGCAGCCGTCTCCAACCTTCACCCTCCCCTCCTCTGACATCGCTTCATCTGCTTCCCATTTTTTTCTCTATCTATCATCTACCTGCCACTGTCTCCCAACTCCACCACCCACTCCCCTGCCCTACCTGGCACCACCCTAAAACCTTTTATTAAAATATTAAAACTTTATTTACAGCGTGGTAACAGGCCCTTCCGGCTCAACGAGTCCTCGCCGCCCATTTTAAACCCATGTTAACCTACCCGTATGTCTTTGGAATGTGGGAGGAAACCGGAGCACCCGGAGGAAACCTACGCAGACACGGGGAGAACGTACAAACTCCTTACAGACGGTGGTGGGAATTGAACCCGGGTCGCTGGCCCACTGTAATAGCGTCACGCTAACCACTGCGCCACAGTGCCTCACCTGTCTATCATCTTACACACCTCTTCAGTGCACCAATCACCTCTGTCTCACCACTCCCCTCTTTATACTGGCTATCTGCCCTCTCTGCTCTCAGTACTGAAATGTTGACAATTCCTTCCCCCCTACAGATGCTGCTCAACCTGCTGAGATCCTCCAGAAGATTGTTTGTTGTATCAGGACAACCTTATGATCCTGTGATCTTTAATGGGTGATCCAACATGTAAGCACATTCCTGTGAAATTGCATATTCTGTAAATGAATGCAGATTTCCTCCTTCATGCATCCGAGGGGCATGGATTTAAGGTAGGAGGGGAAAGATTTAAAGGGGACCTGAGGGGCAAGTTTTTCACACAGAGAATGGTGGGTATATGGAATGAGCTGCCAGAGGAAATGCCAGAGGCGGGTACAATCATGGCATTGAAAACACATTTGGACAGTACATGGATAGGAAAGGAACAGAAGGAAATGGGCCAAATGCAGAAAAATGGGATTAGCACAGATACCTCGGCCTTCTGGTCGGCATGGACGAGTTGGACCAAAGGGCCTGTTTCCATGCTGTTTAACTCTGAATATATGAATCACTTTTACCCCTGTAAACTATTTCAGCTCAAGAACCAGAAGGCACTGAGGGAAAGCTCCATGAGGAAGTTATTTTGGAGATTGCCCAAAAATAATTAAGTCCATGGAGAGCCGAGGCCAAGATTTATTGATAAAATTGTGGATTATGATTGACTGAACACCTTACAGGAAACTAGAAGATGACTGAGCAGTGGTTTGGAAAGGGATTAATAGGAGTTAGAGACTGAACATTACAGAACTCATTAGCTCAGCAGTCAACTGTGACTTTGAACTGCTACACCTGTCAGTCATTCCCCACACTATCAACAGCTTAATGGCTGCCAGCTTCACTGAACTGTCATCCTGAGATGTGAGTATTGGCAGAAGCTGTTCAAGAATATTGTGACAAACTCCTCTGACCCTGTCAGTGTGAATATCACTAGTTATGCCCCAGCAGATGCTGTGTCATGTTTTCTGAGACACATCAGATAGCTTCTATGGAGCAAAGATGGGTGAGATCAAGGAGACAGTAGATAACATAAAAAATAGGGGCAGGAACAGGAAATTAGTTCTTTAAGCTGGCTCTGCCATTCAATGAGATCAAGGCTGATCTTTTACTGCAGACCTTCCTGCACTAAAACAAAGAACAAACTGCTGGAGAAGCTCTGAGCCCCTCTAGCAGTTTGTTTTTTGCTCCAGATTACAGCGTCTGCAGTCTCTCATGTCTCCACTTTCCTGCACTAACCCTACACCCCTTGATTCCCTTAATATCTAAATATTATCTCAAGCATTCACTCTAATTTTATCTTGTGTTGTATCTGATATGTATCAAGTTGAAAGAAAGCAATAAAAGAAAATACTTGTAATTATACAACACTTTCAGAGAGTCAGAACCATCGATTAATTCATCTTGAAACGTAGTTACTGATATGATATGGTTAATTTTTAAAATTTTTTTAAAGAAATCTTATTTACAGCGTGGTAACAGGCCCTTCCAGCCCAATGAGTCCACGCCGCCCATTTTAAACCCCCAAATTAACCTACCCGTACGTCTTTAGAATGTGGGAGGAAACCAAAGCACCCGACGGAAACCCACGCAGACACGGGAGAACGCACAAACTCCTTACAGACAGCGACGGGAATCGAACCCTGATCGCTGGCACTGTAATAGCGTTGCACTAACCGCTACGCTACCTTGCACACTGCATTGTGGTAATGGCTGGATTGTATTTTTTACTGAAGACCTAAATATTGACAGGGATAGTGAGGTTAACTCTCCAGCTCTGCTTCAGAATAGTGCGAAGGAATCTTTTATACCCAGCTGAGAGCCTGGATGGGGGGGTCAACTTATCTGCTCCTCCAAGGACAGACTTCAGCCAATGCTTCATTCCCTCTGGACTGCACTGGAATTACAGCAGGACTTTGTGCTAATAAAAAGACTTTCAGTAATGAAATAAAGCGACATATTATCAAGTGAAGTGAAATCCCCAAATTTAAAGTCATATCTTAAGTTATGGTACCTGCTGAGAATTCTATATGTTTAGAGAATATATCAGAGAGAAGTTGTATGTTTAACTGGGAAGGAACATCTCAGGTTTGTGTGTGAAACTGATGGAGGCCCCAACAGTTTTGATCACCAGAGCTTATTTGTATGCCTTTGTATCCATTAGTTCCTGGCTATAGGCTCCTTGTTGTGGAGATCCATGGATTGTTATTTAAATGAAGTCCGGCTATTAAGGTCAGCAGGGGCCACATGCCCCTAGCCTTGCCAAGTTTTGCACTACCCACTCCCTATCATATTGGGACCAAAAGACTCCAGCTGGTTAATTTCCCCCAGAATCACTTGACAGTCTCATTTGTGCAGTGTGAGCACCTGCTGAGCATAGATGTCACATTTGGTATTGGATACAAATAACCTATAAAAAGCCTGACATTTCCTGTCTCCAACTGAAACTGATAAACACAATTTAATCTGCACTGTCCCTTGATTAAACACCAATCAAACTCTGGCTTTATAACACAATTAGATATTTTAATCTTTAAATCCGCTTATCAGCAACAACTTTTGGTGTGACAAATTGTCCCAAAATTCTTCTCTGGAGTGATACTGAGTCACATTGAAGGATAACCAGGCATGTTTCTCACTTCTGAATGCAACACTTATTCTGGAACTTACATAAGTTTCTCTGCTTAAGTTCTGGTCACCAGGCAGTGGCATCAGCGGTATCTAGCACAGTAAAAACAGAAAGTGCTGCAAGCCCTCAACAGGTCAGGTAGCATCTGTAGAGAGAGAAACAGAGTCAGTGTTTCAGGCTGATGAGTTTTCACTCTCTTCTGCATCCTCTCCAAATGCTTGCAATCCTTCACAATGTGAACACAGTACTGCTGTGGAGACCAAAACTGTGCTTTACAAAGAATTATTGCTATCTCTTGATGCTGTATTCTAATCCTGCACATACACAGATTGAGAAATGAACGAAAAAGAGGCCTATATACAGAGGGAGGAAGATGCATGCAGAGAGAGAGGGAGAGGGACACTGAGAAGAATGTTAAAGGTCAAGTACATACGGGGGAGTTTTGTGGAGAACTATTTCTATCAAACAGAGTAGGGGAAAGGGAAGTGCACTGGACAACAGGAGAAGGATAAATATAATAGAGGTGTGAAAAGAGATGCACTTGGGTGGACAGAATAAGGAGAGAGAATATAAACTGGATGGTAAGGTTATAAAGGGCATGAAAGAATAAAGGGACTTGGGCGATCGTAGACATAAAGCTGTAAAGGTGAGGTTGGCAAAGCATATGGGGCCCAAAACCTAGTAAATTGAGATTCAAAGCACCAAAACCTTGAACATTACAATGGCTAGGTCACCACTGGAGAATTGCATCCAATTTTGGTCTCCACAGTTTAGAAAACCTGTGAAGGTCCAATAGAGGAAACATATTAGACTTAATGGAATGGTTCCAGGGATGTGGGATTTCAGCTCCAAGGTCAGACACCTGAGTTGTGCTCCTCAGAGCAAAGACAGTTTGAAATGAAACTTGACAGGTATACAGAATGGTGAAGGAATTATGTAAGGTAGAGGGAAGCTGTTCCCATTAATGGATGGATCAAAGACTAGATGACACAGATTTAAAATGATGAGCAAAAGGTGTAGAGGGGGTGCAAGATAAACTTTATTATGTGGAAAGTGGTTATGATCTAGTAGAAACACAGCCAATCACTACTTTCAAAAGAGAATTGGGTCGAGTCCTGAGGGAAAATGATTTGCATGGTAACTGGGAAAGAGTGGGAAAATGGGACTAACAAATTGCTCTACAGAGAGCCAGCATGGACTAGATAGCTGACCTGCCACGGTGATTTTATGATTCGATATCCTCTGTACAACACACTCAACTGCAAGACCCCGAGCATCTTTGAGTGTTCCTTTCAGTCACCCTTTCAATGAGCCTCAGAAATATTGAGAGATATTGTCCCTGACTTTTTCTGTAGACTGGTGAACACCTGTCAGTGGATCAAAGCACTGCCCGGCCATGTGGTCTTGGGAAAGAGCTGGATTTGAAATGTCAAATGCTTCATAATAGGATGAAGGAACTCAATGACGCTTTTCCTTGACTGTGTGAAGAGCTGGTCCAATAAGGAAGAAAAAAAATCTCTTCAAAAACTTTCATTTACTTTTAGAATTTGAAACATAGATTATCCATCAGAAACATTTCTAATTTTACTGCGATAGTCACATTATTTATTCACAGTTTAGTTTAGCCTTCAATCAGTTCTGAAGTTAAAGATAAACAAGGCAAACCCAATGGTATTATATACATTATTAAAATGAACTTCAATAGGTGATGTCTTCCTGATCTATGATTAGTAAAGACTCATTACCTGAAAGTGAAAGATGTATTTATCGTTCAGGTATAATGCCTCAAAAGCAAATTTGCCAACAATCTCTACCAGACATGTTAAACTCCCCTGTGATGAGAAACCAGTCAATGTTTCAGGTCAGTGAACCCTCCTCAGAAATGGCTGAATCTTCCAGTGTTTCTGTTTTTGTTCCAGATTCCAGCATCTGCCATTTTATTTGCTTTCCAAGTTAAACTCTTATCCATGTGCAGAGTGACCCGCTCAGCACATTCAATGTTACCAAAAATAACCTTCACTTTCATACTGGCTCAGGTACAACCCACACTTATACAACAGAAGGGTTTGAATATTCTCTCCACTGAGTATGCCAATGAGTTGGAGATAGGGTGGGATGGAGTTAATGATTTTGATTTATTGGACTCATGGGCTAATTGCAGCAGAGCCTCATGAGTATAGGTGAATTGTTTCTCCAACAACATGAAGTGAATGGAGGATTATTATGTACAAGAGTTATATGCATAAATAGAGCACATCACTGACAGCCTTTTTGACAGAAGGCAAAGCTGGCTGTGGAACCCCAACTCTTTTCAAAGCCGGGACTATAATTCATAAGTGTTTAAACGACTCTGATTTTCAAAGACATTTAAGAGATTGTACAACAAATGTAAATGATTAAAAATATTAAAAGGAAATTAAAAATAATTTAATAAAATTAATTAAACACAAATAAAATAAATAAAAATTAACTAACAAATTACCTTTTGCCTATTAATACACAGGCCAGCAATCCCACTCAGACTTTATTGAGGAGGGGATTCCCCTGTGGAATCTGAAAGCTAGCGACAGAACCTAGTGGGTGAATCACCAGCGTCTATTACTCAGTAAGTCACATTTCTGTATTGATTTGCTCATGAAGGGGACTCTGACCTACGGAGATTTAAATGACTGAAAGCTGGCTGTTCCACCTCACTACCCCAATACTTTCTTAAATGGGAGGGCAAGGGAACAAATTCTGTGCTCTTATTCATCAATCTGTGAGTGTGAGGGCAGCTAGCGGGATAAATCTTCGAAGGTGGAGTTGTATACCATTCACCAAATACTCTCTGATCCACATGTCCATCCATTGTGAGAACCCAGGCAGAGACTGTGGGTAAGATTTCTAAATGTGTCTCATTTCATCCTCAGCGATGTCTGTGGATAATGATCAAGATTTGGAAGAATGCTTAATTGATTTGCTTCTTCCTTGACCAGAGGCATTGAGAGCCATTGTGCCACAGCTACAGCACCTTCAGGACTCTTGGACAGCATGGTGGTGCAGCTGCTGTCTTAGAGTTCCAAGGACCCAGGTTCCATCCTGATCTCAGGCACTGTCTGTATGGAGTTTGTACATTCTTCCTGTGACTGAGTGTGTTTCCTCCAGGTACTCCAGTTTCCTCTCACATCCCAAGGACATGCTGGTGGAGTAATCGGCTACTGTAAATTACCCCTTGGTGGAAGTAATTGGAAAAAAATCTAATGGGAAGTTGGTGGGCATGTGAGGGAGAATATTTTATAGGGCTACAGGGGAATTTGACTGGGGAGCTGGAATAGACACGATAGACTGAATGGTCTCCTTCTATGTCTTAATAATTATGTTGGAGAATGTGAATAGGTATGTTAGTGTTAGTGTCTGAAAGGAGTTACATTATAAGGACATGCTGCATTGTTTAGACTTGTTGGCTGCAGAGATTAAGAGATGATCTGTGTGATGCGTTTAAGATGTGGAGAGGATTTGATGAGGGAGACAGAGTCACTCCTTCATCCAGAGGGTACCAGAAATGTGGAAGTTTCACCCAAAATTCAGCTGAGGCAATGAAAAGCAGGTGGATAAATTTTGTTAGGCAACTTTCCTGAGACTTATAGGGCAGGATAGTTAATTGGAGTTAAATGTTCACTGAGGGACTGAAGAATGTCTTTGTGTTCCCAAAGTGCAATGTTTTCCAATATCCCTCCAACTGATTTTACCCGCGTTGCACAGACCACACGCTGATGGAACCTGGCTTCTGACACTGTATCATTCCCACCAGAAAGGAGTGCAAGGTTCAGGTTGGCCACAGGTTATGGCAGGGTTCCATCCCTGTGAACTGTCTGTAACCTGAGCAGGTCACAAGTCAGAAATGCAGCCTCGAACCAAGTTCCCAAATGTCAGAAGATGCCTGCAGCCCAGCAGCAGCCGGTAAGTCCATCCTGCTGGTCTCCCAAATGGTCATTCGTATGTACAGACTGTGCATAAGTCGGGAATTCATGAGCTGGGGAGGATCTGATTGGTGACACTTGTGGATTACCCCAGAACACTCTCCGCAAAAGAGGCATTTCACTGTGTGTTTCGATGTACAGGTGACTAATAAAGATATCTTTATCTTTAGTTTAGGCAAGTATAAACTCTAACACAGGATGACATGCAAAATGCTAAGAGCACATATTCCTTGGAAATGTCAAAGTGATCCTTCAGTATTGTACATCGGAATTGCCCGGGGGAGGTTTGGAATATAATTGGAATCTTGGGATTTACGGTCAAACTTGCATTCCCTTAGTGCCTAACTACAACAGCGTCTACTGAAACTTGTTAAAAAAACATCTTATCAGTCAGTTTGGACACAATGGACTAAATGGCTTCCTTTTACACCAAAATTCCTCTGATAGTGATTTGACATTGACCCAAAGGTATATACAAAACAACTCAGCTCCATCATACGTGAGTCGGTGTTCAGTATCTTTTGACATTGAAGAAAACAAAGTGTCAATCATGAGCAGTAAAAGACAAGTCCTATCTCATCTCTTGTCAAAAGTTAGAATTTTTTTCACGAATTTACAATATGGATTTTGTTCATTAGAGGAAGCAAAATGACAGTTAAAGTTAGGATTTGACTAATGCATTGAAGATCAAAAATTTAGAGAACATATTTGAGAGAACGGATTGTGCAGGATGCAACATAAGGCAGAATTGATGGACCAGTTGAGTTTCTGCTAGCTATCAGATTGAATGTGACATCACCCAGCTTAGAATGAGAAAGCCAATCACAAAAAATATATTTTTAAGGTTTTTTTTGTTGAAGAAAGAGAATTTTAAGAAAAACAAAGAGCTGAACAGTTATCTTTTTGAAGAAGAAGAGCTGCTGCTGCAAGTTTTGACCCCAAGAAGCAGGACAGAAGAGGAATGTGCGGGATTCATTACTTTGGGTAGAGATGGAGCTACCAGATCATAAAGTATTTTTCCTGTATACCAGAGCATTCCTCACTAGGGACTGAGAAAACTTTTCATGTTTTGGATTGGCTTAAGTTTTAGAGAGAATCTAGTTATTGAAATTCCCTCCTTCACATTATTGAATATTCTGTTTAACCACAAGACCTTGCTCCAAGTAATTGTGCTGAATATTTTCCTTAACAGTTCCATTACATAATATAAAATTAAAATAAAATAAATAGTGAAGTTTTCCTTTCTTTCACAGGATGAAGGCATTCATTCTATGCTTTAAACAAGTGATTTACCAGGCTGCTTCAGGGAACACTTAAGGTTTGTTATTTGACTGATGTCACAAAAATACCACACTGGGAAAAGATGTCACATTTCCTTCCCAAGTGAACATTAGCAACTGGGTGGACTACTACAAAAAACCAGTGGCTTAGTGTTCCCAAATATTAATACTATTTATTTTATTCCAGCATTATTTTAATGAATTTATAACAGCTGGCTGCCTTTGTGCCCCACATCACCAGACATCCAGATTACTAGTCCAGTAAAAATCTGCTAAACTACTGAAATAATGTTACATCAGTTACATGACTGGTGCTGTTACAGTAATAATGTAAACTGGAATATTAACACATAATGCTAAATAAAAAATCAAAAACGTCACATTCCTGCTGCCTCTCCTGGTTTCTATATTATCACTTCCTAACTATAAATTATTGTCATTGCATTTCTATCTCTGAGTATTTATTTCACACATACTTCCTTCTCATTAGCTTTCACAATCTTGTCCCTTCTGTCGAACTTTATCCCCATTTCTGATCCAACAACTGCTAAGGGTCAGAGGCACAGCCAATAGAGCCATGGCTTCACAACTCCAGCAATCCAGGTTCAATGCCGACCTCCAGTGCCATGTGGAGTGTGCATGATCTCCCTGTGAGCATACAGTTTCCCCAGGTGCTCCAGTTTCCTCCCACAGCCCAAAGAAGAGCAGGCTGATGGGTTCACTGACCACTGTAAATTGCCCCTAATGTGTAGAACCTGGGGTAGTTGATGGAAGTGTGGGGAGAATAAAATGGCATGAGTATAGATGAAAGCATTACGGTCAGCACGGACTTGGTGTGTCAAAGGGATTGCATCTGTGTTGTATGACTCTACAACCATGTCATTAGAATATACTCACTGACCAATAAAAAATGGGCCTAAAGCAGCTATAATTTTAGCATATCTCAGGATATTAAAGCCTAACCTTGAGAACAAAATCAATCTTAAAATGAAAGCTGAATAGTGATCTGAAAATGATGAAGGGAGTTGTTAGGTTATATGTACGGAGGATTTTACCTGTGGAGAAGATCAAAAGTGTAGAGCTCTAAATCTACCAGTGGGAAATTCAAGTGAATCCTCCTTTCTCAGTAAATGGTTGGAATGTGGAACTCATTTAAACCTGAAGTAGTTGGGGTGAATAAGCTAAATATCTTTGGGGAGACTGAATGGGAATGTGAGGGAGAAGGGAATAGGTCTGATAAAGTGTGCTTGGTTGAGATGAAAATGGCTGGTATAAATATTTCATGAACCTGCAAAGTGAATGTGCCTGAGCTATAATATGATGCAATTCTTTGATTACTTTGAATATAATGTTATTTATTCCAAGGACCAAGTTAAGAACATGTTAATGCTCAGGGGACATTATACCATTGAAATAGGTTAAGAAATTAACAATATAAGAGAAGTTAAATTGTTTAAGTACTGAAATCCTGTACGTGTTCTGATTTTAATGTTTCGGCAGCGTAGGGTTGGCACATGCACTGTGGTTCCAGTCTGTCAGGTGACGAAGAAACAAGATAAAAGATCACACTCTGGGTCTCCATGTGAATTCAGTCACAGTTGTAATCAGTGTCACCTTGGAAGGCGTGTGTAGCAGATGCTGCCACAGTGGGACATGGTGAAAAATGGAGAGTCATCCCGAGCTGGTTTCATGCTGGACTATTAGTTCTTTGATAACAGCTGTATCATTCACCAACGTTGACTGAAGGTAAACTAAGGGTCAAGTAATACTTGAAGTGATGATGATCAAAGTCTACAGCCTGGTTGCCCTCTATTTCAAATGCTTCTGTTCATTTCTCAACCCCCCTTCATCTAGTTTCAGTTTTTCTGCAGCACTCCAATACTAACTAGTCTCTTTCAGTTGCTACATCTGTTTTGGTAAATTGGTTTATTATTGTCGCATTTACTGAGGTACAGTGAAAAACTTTGCTTTGCATGCCATCCATACAGATCATTTCATCATATCAGTACATCGAGGGAGTTCAAGCGAAAAGCAATAACAAAATCCAGAATAAAGTGTTACAGCTACAGAGAAAGTGCGGTGCAGGCAGACAAGGTGCAAGGCCATGACAAGGTAGATTGTGAGGTCAAGAGTCCACCTTATTGTACAAGAGTTTCATTCAATAGTCTTATAACAGTGGGATAGAAGCTGTCCTTGAGCCAAGTGGTATGTACTTTCAGGCTTTTGTATCTTCTGTCCAATGGGAGGGGGAAGAAGAGAGAATGTCCGGCGTGGGAGGGGTCTTCTAACAGTCTTCATCAATCATAGCATTATGAAATTCTCTTCCTGCACTTATTTGTTTCTACCCTGTCCAAACTTACCTTGCTCATCAATCTTCACTCACCTCCTCTCCTATCTCCTAACTGATTCACCAGCTCTTCCATTATAATCTGTGATGTCATATTTCAGATTATAACTGCTCCTGGCAATTATGATTTATAATTCCACGAAGGTGAGTCAGGACACTGTAGATCAAACAAACACCTCTTCATCCTTGCAGTAAACCTTTTAATTATCAAAATTCAACATTGTAAACTCTAATAGATTTATCAGATTACAGGTAAATGTCTGAGGGCTGCTGCCTCTAGACTTGGATTATAATTTCCGATTATTCATTTCTGTGCTGCATGGTGACATAAATAGACTCACTGAACATCTATCCCTCCGACTTGCTGTGCCTTTGTGGGGTTAGGATGGGTCAGGGATACATGTGCTTTTGGAGGCAAAGTAGAACTAAAACAACTGGGCCTGCAGTTTGTTTCCAGAATTGGCTTCTTGCATGCTTGTACACACAGCTATAAACACACCAGTATGAGCTCTTTTACATTCTCTCTCTGTTCCATTAAGCAGTTTCCAGGTTTCTTGGGAAGTATCCTTGTCTGCACAAGATTCATGGTCACCATTTCTGATATAAGCTTTTTACATTGACATATTAACCAGGCCTGGATAGACTGGATGTGGAGAGGGTGTTTCCATCAGTAGGAGAGTCTAGAATCCGAGGGCACAGCCTCAGAATAAAGGGTCATCCCTTTAAAACTGAGATGCGGAGGAATTTCTTCAGCCAGAGGATGGTGAATCTGTAGAATTCGTTGCCACAGAGGGCTGTGGAGGCCAAGTTATTGGGTGTATTTAAGACAGAGATTAATAGGTTCTTGATTGGTAAGAGGGTTAAAGGTTATGGGGAGAATACAGAAGAATGGGGTTCAAAAGAATCAGCCATGATTGAATGGCGAGCAGACTCGATGGGCTGAATGGCCTAATTCTGCTCATATATCTTATGGTCTTACATCTGAGATTACTTATAATTATTGTATATTAAATTTAAAAACTAAGAATGGACTGACTAAGTGTCCATTCTTAACTTTTTCATTATTTAATTATAATTAAATTACCTTTTTGCCATTGTGGGATTGGAAATATTCTCCAGATCATTGGACCAAGTACCGAATTACTAGCAACATAATCCACATACAACCATTTCCATTGTGCTTTACACATATAGCAAATGAAATTGCTGCTGTCCAATTACTCTTTTGTAATAATTTGCATTAATAAATTACTGTTAACACAGAGAAGCACCTCTATTAGTGATTCAGTATGTGTGCAGAGGAAAATGACCAAAAAGAGTTATCATCATTAACCATGGAGGTGTTATTCATCTCACTCTTTCACAAAAATGTAAAATACATGATGGTTAAGAAGATATTTTCACCAAAGGGTGAAATCAGCCACTATATCAGAATGTAGAAATACAAGTAGGTGTTTCAGTTCCTCGAGCCTGTTTGATCACTTATGGTTGATCTGAATATCAACCCTCTCCCCCTTAAAACCTTCTGGCAATCAAATTCAGTCAGTCTGATCTAAAAATTGCAATCTGGCATCAGTCCCTTCTCAGTTTTTAAATTTAATACACAATAATTATAAGTAATTTCAGATGTAAGACCATAAGATATATGAGCAGAATTAGGCCATTCAGCCCATCAAGTCTGCTCCGCCATTCAATCATGGCTGATTCTTTTGAACCCCATTCTTCAGAAGATCAGAGGGCATGGGATCCAGGGAGGCTTGGCCGTGTGGATTCAGAATTGGCTTGCCTGTAGAAAGCAGAGGGTTGTGGTGGAGGGAGTGCATTCAGATCGGAGGGCTGTGACTAGTGGTGTCTCACAAGGATTGGTTCTGGGACCTCTACTTTTTGTGATATTTATTAATGACTTGGATGAGGAGGTAGAAGGGTGGGTTTGCAAGTTTGCAGGCGACACAAAGGTCAGTGGTGTTGTGGATAGTGTGGAGGACTGTCGAAGCTTGCAGATGGATATTGATAGGATGCAGAGCTGGGCTGAGAAGTGACAGATGGAGTTCAATCCGGAGAAGTGTGCGGTGGTACACTTTGGAAGGACAAACTCCAAGGTGGAGTACAAGGTTAATGGCAGGATTCTGTGTAGTGTGGAGGAGCAGAGGGATCTGGGGTTTCATATCCACAGATCCCTGAAAGTTGCCTCACAGGTGGATAAGGTTGCTAAGAAAGCTTATGGGATGTTAGCTGTGCACTATTGTATTGCAGCTACACTTGTAGCTGTGACACTTTACTCTGTACTGTTATTGTTTTTACCTGTATTACATCAATGCACTCTCTACTAACCCAATGTAACTGCACTGTGCAATGAATTGATCTGTATGATCGGTATGCAAGACAAGTTTTTCAATGTACCTCAGTACAAGTGACAGTAACAAACCAATACCAATACCAATAAACGTAATTGTGTTGGCCTCCACCACCTTCTCTGGCAGCTGCCGGATTGGGCCTAGAGTAGGTGATGATCAAACTCACATGACAGATAAGCTTCCTTATCCTCACCAACCTAAATGATAATGCATTTGTCCATGACAGCATTGGTAAAAGCTATGTGGAGACAAATCCCCTTCTTTACACTGAGGACATCTTCTATTGAGTTGTGTGGCACTACCATTGTGTGGAAGGTGATAGGTTCAAAACATATGGCAACATAGGGAATCTACTAGGTCGTGTGAACCACCTGCAGAAACTCCACTGCAATCTGTAACCTCATGCACTGATGACTGCCAGCAGCATTCCAGTGCCAATATAATGGCTTGCACAAATAAAGATGATGATGTTGCTCAGAGGGCAATCATCCCAGCTTCAGGATCTTGCTGCAGGTGTTGGTATTGGTTTATTATTGTCACTTGTACTGAGGTACAGTGAAAAGCTTGTCTTACAAACTGATTGTACAGGTCAATTCATTACACAGTGCAGTTACATTGAGTCAGTACAGAGTGCATTGATGTAGTACAGGTAAAAACAATAACAGTACAGTTCTCAGGATGCTGTCCTAATTCAACCATTTTCAGCTACTTCATCCATGACTTCCCTTCCATTATAAGGTTAGAAGTGGGGATATTCACTGATAATTGCCCAATATTTAATTCCATTTTTAACTTCATAGCAAATGAAGCAGTCCATACCTGTACAGAGCAAGACCAAGGCAATATTCGGGCATGGACTGATAAATAGCAAGGAAAATTTGTGCCACAGAAGTGCCCGTCCATGACAATTTCCATCAAGAGAGAGTCCTAACACCTATCCATGTTATTCAGTGACATTATCCTTGCCGAGTCCCCCACCATAAACACCATTGACCAGAAACTCAGCTGCAACAGCCACATAGATACCATGGTTACAAGAGCGGGTCAGAGACTAGGAATCCTGAGGCAATCTGTACACTCATGCAATGCTCACCTGCCTGTTACATTCGAGCCAGGGAATTAATTCTGATTCAATTAGGAGAAATGCACATTGGGAGCAGTAACAGTTATACCCAAAAATGAGGATTCAGACTGGTGAAGTTGCTTCACAAGAGTACCTGTGTGATAAACAGCAAGAACAGCAGACAGAGACAGAATTTTGCACTGTCACAACCAACGGATCATCAAAGGTCTGCAGTCCACTCATACTGTCAAACAGTAAATGTCAGGAGGAGGTTCCAAGAACATCCTCATCCTTAACATAGGTGAGGATTTTGAGTGTTGAAACATTTTCATCCATGTTTGGACAGAATTAGTGAGTGGATGATCAGTCTTGGTTATCTCTAAAATCTCTATCATCACGAAAGGCAGCCTTTAGACAATCCAACTCACTCCACTGAGACCACTGGATACAACAAAGGCTATGGGCCCAGACAACATCCTGTCTGTAGTACTGAAAGTTTGTGCTCCAGAACTAGCTGTGCTTCTTTGCCTTGCTGTTTCAGCCCTGTTACAACACTGACATCTACACAGCAATGTGGAAAACTACATAAAATGCAGGGACAATTCAATCAGGTTAATTACTACCAGTCATCAGCAAGGTGATGGACTTTGGCGTCGAGAGTGCTGTCAAGTAATGTTTACTTTCCAATAATCTACACACCAATGCCCAGTTTGTGTTTTGCCAGGACCACGCAGCTTGAGACCCCATGAACCAAAGAGCTGAATTCCAGAAGTCAGGTAAAGAGTTAATGCCCTTGATGACTGAGTGCTGCACAAAGAAGCCCTGATAAAACTGATCAGTGGGCATCAAGGTGAATACAGTCCAGTGGTTGAAGTAATAGCTTGCACAATGGTGGTGCTCAGAGGGCAATCATCCCTTGCTGCAGGTGTTTCTCAGGACAGTATCCTAATTCAACCATTTTCAGCTACTTCCTCCACGACTTCCCTTCCATTATAAGGTTAGAAGTGGGGATATTCTCTGATAATTGAGCAATGTTTAACTCTATTTGCAACTCCACAGCAAATGAAGCAGTCTATGCCTTTACAGAGTAAGACCTAGACCATATTCAGGCATGGAATGATAAATAGCAAGGACAATTTGTGCCATAAAAACGCCTGGCCAAGACCATTTCCAACAAGAGAGCGTCCAAACACCTATCCTTGTTGTTCAGTAGCATCATCCTTGCCGAGTCCCCCACCATCAACACCATTGACCAGAAACTCAGCTGCACCGGCCACATAAGTACTATGGTTACAAGAGCAGGTCAGAGACTGGGAATTCTGAGGCAAGGGACTCACCACGGGACAGTCCACTCTACAAGTCATAAGTCAGCAGTGTTATGAATACTCTCCACTTGCCTGGGTGAATGCAGCTCCAACAACTTTCTACAAACTTGATGCTATTTAGCCCACTGAATTTGTATCCACTATCTTAAATGTTCATTCCTTCAACCACCAGCACACCATGGCTGCAGTGTAGTTACAAAATACTCAGCGGTTTCCTACCTAAGCTAATCCGACTACAATTCCCAAACCCATGGCCTCTGTCTATGGAAAAAATGGCACCTGGTGTTTCAATGTCCCTTCTTCTTCTTCATTTTTTTCACATTCACCTCCCGGTAGTGCTGCCCCATTCTTGGACTCCTAATTCTACCTCTCGTGGTCATCCCATTATTGTCACTTTAGTTTTTTTGCACTACTTCTGATTACGCTACAATCTTTGCACTATTCTATTGTTTTGCACTCGTCGCTATATCTAATGTTGCATTTATTATTACATGTATGCTCTTTCCTCTGTGTGCTTCAAGCAAGCAAGGAATTTCATTGCTCCTTGGTGTATATGAAAATTAACATCTGAATCTGAATCTGGGAAGACCAACACCTGCAGGTTCGCCTCCAAGTCAGTTACTGTCACTTGGTCTAAATCACAGGACTGTCCGCTATAAAACTTTGTGGGAGTATCTCCACCAGAAGCCTGCAGAGATTCAAGAAGGCAGCTCTTAACCTTCGCAACGATGGTTGGGGATGGGAAGTAAATTCTGGCTTTGCCAGTGAGGGCCTCATCCTAAAATGTGAATAAATTTTAAAAATTCAGATCATGGTGGTTACCCCGAATGGAAAAATGTCTTTTCTGAAAAAATAACTTCACTCCCACCCACTAAAGAAATGGTTCTTCAGACACAATAACAATGATTAATTTGTTTGCCTTTTAAGCCTTTTAAGCAACAACTTGACATAATCATAAAGAGTCATACATTCCAGCCAACATCCCAAACACCTCCAACATTACCACCAATTATGTCCAATCCTGCCAGGATTGAATCACCAGCAGCAGGAAAAAGTGGTGTACAGTTAGGAGAGAGTGGCTTTGAGAGTCTTTAATAATGGTGTCAGGTCAAATCTGGGCACCTTGAACAGTGTCTGGGTATTCTGAGCTGCACAGGGCCTCCTTAACATCTTAACAAGAACCAAGCAATACTTGAGCTGGAAAAGCACACTGCACAAAAATATTTCCTTACCCCTTTGCTTTGCAACATTGGGCAACACTGGGTCCACAATAACAGATCTGGTTGACGTACAACTTTTAATTTGGTTCCACCTCAACTGCCTTCCCTACTAGACGGAGTACCCAGTCCCTTCTCCTGCCATGAAGCATGAGTAGAAGACATTGGGAGTTGCCATCGAGGTATTCCTCAGTGCATGCAAGGAAAGTTAGATCAGGCTTCATATTTCATGTTGGACAGACATGGATTTAAAATCTTAAAGCTCCCATTTTTAATCTGCTTGCCACTGTACGGATGCCAGAGCTCAAGACTACTGTCAATTCAAAACTAGCACTTCTTTCCCATCCCAACCCTTTTCTCTAAGTGGCAACATGGCACAGCTTGTAGACCTGCTGCCTCATGGCTCCAGAGACCCCAGTACATTCCTGATCTCAGGTGATGTCTATGTGGAGTTCTCCCCGTGACTGCATAGTTGTCCTCAAGGGTGCTCCAGTTTCCTCTCACATCGCAAAGATGTGATGGCTGGTAGGTTAATCGGCCACCATTGATTATCCCAAGTGTGTAAGTGAATGGTAGAATCTGGGGGAAGTTGATGGGAATGTGGGGAGCATAAAATGAGTTAGGGTAGTTATAGTATAAAAATGGGTTGGCAGAGACTCATTGGGTGAAAGGACCTGTTTCCGGGCTGTATCTCTTTACACTCTGACTTTATATTTCTGCAGGCCCACCAAAATTAATAACTCTGTTGATTTCCTGTTGACAGGTAATTGATGATATCTCACTGAACTCATATAAACAAGACCATTTATAGCCTCTCTGCAAACCTTTTCCAATAGCTTGGACTAATCTAGCCCCTTTTTCTGGTAGATCAGCTTCAGAGGAGTATGGCTTGTCATATGAAGAATTTGATCCTGTACTGTCTACAGGTGAAGAAAATGACAGATACAGAATTCTTGAGCAGCTTGACAGGGCAGATGCAGGGATGAAATTTCCCCTGGGTGGGGTGTTTAGAAGCAGGGGTAACAATTTCAAAATAAGAGGTCAGCCATTCAGGACAAAGATGAGGAGAAATTTCTCCACACAGGTATTGGTGAATCTTTGGGATTCTTTGTGAGAGGAAGAGAGATAGAGAGAAAAGGAGAGAACACAAAGAGGGAGTGTGCATGTATGTTTGTGTAAGTGAGAGAGAGAGAAAATGAGAGAGAGTGAGTGTGTGTGTGTGTGTGTGAGACTGAAAGGGAATGAGAGAATGAGTGTGTGTATGTGTTTGTACATGTGTAAGTGAGAGTAAGAATCTGTGTCTGTGTTTGTGTGTGTGTGTGTGTATGAATGATAGAGAGAATGAAAGACAATTAGGGAGAGCTTAGCGTCTTGGCAGCTAAGGGCACTGGTGGATAGATGATAGGATGATTAAATTCAAGTATGAAAAAAGGCAGAAGAGGATGTGCTTTAAGTTATTCTCGAGTTGTAAGCTCTGAAGACTTCAGAGAGTTATGGATGAACACAGGGATGAGAGTTTTAATATCAGTGTTGCCAGAGCAGGGAGCCAGTGTAGCTCAGCAGGCACAGGGGCTGTTCAATCCTACGGATGGATACAGATGCTCAACCCAATGGAATTCTACTGAAACTAAAAACTGCTTCTCTGCAATCTAAAACAGAACAAGTAATTTGTCCCTAAGATTAATCTGTCCCAGATGTACTTCAGAAACTGAATATTTGCTGCTCATTTTCCCAATTCAATGGAATCAGCAGCAATTTTGATTTTTGTTGGGGGGGCTTGATCAATTATTGCAGTGTTCACCTCAGGCAGAAGTGATATTCCTCCGTGTTCAGAGTTGGCTGACCTCTGGGTGTCTGAATCAAAACCATTGGCACTGCTGAAGGGCCAGTAGCAGCCCATGGAGCAGAAACGTAAGCTGTCCTTCAATATAATAGGGAGACATGTTGCCAAGTGAACAGGGCCATCTGTGTGGCAGATGCTGGAGCTTCTGATGCACGTCACAGTAAAGTGGATATTTTTCCTATCAGTCCTGTCTCTTAAAGCACACCACAGCCCCATCTGGTAGCCTGTGAGTGCATGCATTTTGTGGAGCCCTTACAAATTCTTATTAAATGGGACAGTGCCATAAGGTCAGGGTCTTTCAACACTGATACAGGGTTTTGACTTGAAATGTTGACAATTCCTTTCCCCCCACAGATGCTGCTCGACCCGCTGAGTTCCTCCAGCAGATTGTTGCTCCATACTCCAGCATCTGCAGTCTCTTGTGTCTCTCTTTTAACATTGTCACTCGGACGGTATCGTAGCAGATGATCTACTTACTGTAGGACCCAGAAGCTTTTCAACCCTGGGAAATCAATGGAATAACGATCTGCAGTCTTGGTCTACTCAAAGAGTATCTTTAAATGTATAAAATAGTCCCAAGGTGATTCACAGGAGCATGATTAAACAAAAATTGATACCATGCCACATTGATATTAGAATCAATAAGAAAATATGTGTTTGAAGAGCTATGGTCTAAAGCAATTAGGTCTAGGGAGGGAACCCCAAACCCTTTGGGTCAAGAAAGCTGTGAACACGGCCATGTATGGCAGAGGTAAAAGAACTGGGGACTGGAAAGAGGAAAAAATTGGAGGAATTGATAGCATCTTGGAGAGTTAGCTGTTTGGCTGAAAAAGGTTAAAGACCCAGAGGGGGAGTGGTTGTGGAGGAATTTGAAAACAAGCCCAAGAATTTGTGGATCTGAAGTAGAAAATGTTTTCTGTCATCATTATAATACAATAAGGAGGAAGGGTCGCAGGATTGGTGGGCAAGGGCAGAGATAAAATTCAACTCAGATTTATGCAGGGTTTACTTTCTGAAATGTACTCTTCATCACTGGGACTGAATGTGCCCACACATTAGCAACCAAAATTTGATGCCAGTGAGTCAAGGCAACCACATTTTGTAAGTGAAGTACAATTTTATCTACTTTACATATGTGTTTAGCGCTGAGGACAAATTTCAGTGCTTCAACATGCTTGATAAACACCAGGATAGTTCTACTTAAGTCCTAGTGGGCATAAAGTTCTGGTAAGAAGTTTGCAGTTTGCTGCAAGTACTCATCAGGTGCTGGTTTATCTGATTTATAAAGTAGAAAATGCATCTGGTTGAAACAGTAAGTCCTTTAGACACATATTCCCCACTTCCTTCCCTTTATTCTATTGTCCACGGCCCTCTCCTACCAGATTCCTTCTTCTTCAGCCCTTTGCCTCTTCGACCTATCACCTCTCAGATTCTTACTTCTCCCTCCTCCCCCACCCTCCCACCTTCTCCCTCTCACCTGGACTTGCCTATCCCCTGCCAGCCTGTGCTCCTCCCCCTCCCCGACCTTCTCATTCCGGCTTCTGCTCTCTTCCTTTCCAGTCCTGATGAAGGGTCTTGACCCTAAACATCGACTGTTTATTTCCCTCCATAGATGCTGCCTGACCCGCTGAGTCCCTCCAGCATTTTGTGTGTGTGGCTCTAGATTCCAGCATCTGTAGAATCTCATGTGTCTGTGTCTGACTATTTGGCCAGGGAGTTCCTGATGCTTACAAAAGTTAGAGGAAGTCCCTCTTCTTAACTGAATGACCAAACAAATTCACCCCCAAGACCAACTCGCCTCCTAAAAAAATACGTTGCATTGCATTTCAGTGTAACTCCAACTCACAACGATGCACTTTAAGAGGTACTTGAACCAGCACACGAACAGGCAAGGAATGAAGCGATAGAAACCACATGCAGATAGATACAGTATGTAGTTTAAATTGGCATCATTGTCAGCACAGACATCATGGGCTGGAGGGCGTGTTCCTGTGCTGTACTGTTCTATGTTGCATGCTCTATATTCATGGACCTTTTCAAGGAAACAAGATAAGATCGTTCCTTAAAACTTTGGCTGCATGATGAATGTTGTCCTATTCTGCTGTTTTGAGCACACGGTTGTATTTATTATTGTGTTTATTACCATGTACACTGTGAGCTTCATGCGAGCAAGGAATTCCATTGCACCCTGGTGTTTATGACAATAAACTAATCTGAATCTGAACCTGAATTTGGATCTGCGTGAACAAGTCAAAGCTGCATTGTTCATGAGTTTATATCTGGTGACTTGTAATGGACTTTGCCGTCACAGGAGACAGGTAGAAGATGTTGAGCACTGCTGTCAGAGACCAAACACCATCCCTGTGTTTTCAAAAGGGCTCAGGAAGACACAATCTAAAGCAACCTGAAAAAGGGAAGAAAGGTGAAATCTGGAAGGACAGAAAGAATCCAATCTTTGGACAACACAAGAGACTATTTGAATTTATAGAACATAGAACACTACAGCACAGTACAGTCCCTTCATCTCACAATGTTGTGCCGATATTTTATCCTGCTCTAAGATCTATCCAACCCTTCCCTCCCACATAGCCCCCCGTTTCTCTATCATTCATGTGGCTATCTAAGAGTTTCTTAAATGTCCCTAATGTAGCTGCCCCCTCAACCTCTGCTGTCAGTGCGTTCCACGCACCCACCACTCTCTGTGTAAAAAAACTTACCCCTGACATCCCCCTTATATCTTCCTCCAATCACCTTAAAATTATGTCCTCTCATGTTACCATTGTCACCCTAGGAAAAAGTCTCTGACTGTCCACTCGATCTATGCCTCTTATCATCTTGTACACCTCTATCAAGTCACCTCTCATCCTTCTTCTCCCCAAAGAGAAAAGCCCTAGCTCACTCGACCTATCCTCATAAGACATGGTCTCCAATCCAGGCAGCATCCTGGTAAATCTCCTCTGCACCCTCTCTAAAGCTTCAACATCCTTCCTATAATGAGGCAACCAGAACTGAACACAATACTAAAGTGGAATTTTACCGTGGTTTGCAGCTTACCTCATAACTTATGCTGAGGTAAGTAAAGTCACAGAATGATTTATGACTACCTGCATCAGACAGATTGTTTTCAAATATTCAGTATAAATTACACACTGTGACATGAATTCACGTGCACTTTGTAAGTAAAACCAGAAAACTCCGATTAAAATTGACAAGAAGCTGCTTCTACTCAGATAAAGAACAATGCAAAGGACAAAAATGAATATTTCAAAATTCAGGAAATTCAGGGAGGTCTGTCAACATCTCAGTGGAGAAAAGTCTGTTGTTTCAGGCAATGACCTTGCATTAGAAAAGTGCAGAATGCTACAAAGAATGCTACGAAATTGAAATGTTATTCAAAGTCTCCTCCAAATCCACATATGTAAAAGGAAGTCTTCTTCTTAAGCGGTCCTTCAGTATTGACACTGATGACCGTCCACTGGTTTTGTGGGTCGTTAGGTGGCTAATGAGCCCAATGTGAGAACCACAGATGCGGGGCTGGGCAAGTGGGTAGTTTGTGAGGTGGTACACTTCTTCCGCTGGTTACACAGAGCCTCTGCGTGCTCCAGATGCATGAAGCTGAAGTTCTCAATACCATCCTGAATGCTTCTACTCCACTTCGAGCAGTAACAGCCAGCAGGAGTCAGTGAGGAAGTTGCAAGAAGTGTTTGAGCATATACTTAAATCTTTCCCGTCTGTCCGAGCTTGGTATAGGAAGCCTACTTCAGGAATCTTATGTCAGCCGTGTGAATGACATATCTTGCCCAGCATTGCTGACTGAGTATGAATGGGACCTCAGTTCTTGTGATGTTGGCCTGGGAGAGAACACTAACACTGCTTCACTTATCCTTCCATTGGATGATTTTGTAGAGAGAGCAGTGGTGGTATTTTCCCAGTGCTTTGAGGTGGCTGCCATAGGTAATACAGGGCTCAAAAGCAGGAGGACATGGATCACAACTGCCTGGTAGATCTTGAGTTTAGTGCCAGGTGTCGGTACAAGGTGAGGCCTTGAAGTTGTCTTCAGGAACTGAGGGATGAAAGTGGGCATTGTCACCCTGCTGCTGGTTCATTCTGTTGCTCCGTATGGGTGCATAAAACTTCTAGCCTAAAGTACATTCATAAAGCAACAAGTTTTCTGAACCAAAAGACAAACTGCTGGAGGAACTAGGCAGGTCAAGGAGCATCTGTGGAGGCAGAGGGATAGTCGACATTTTGGGTCAAGACTCTGCATCAGGACTGAGTGTAGAGGGAAGGTAGCTGTATAAAGAGATGCGAGGGAGGGGTTGGACAGGGGCTGGTAGGTGATCGATGGAATCAGGTGAGGTGGAGGATGATGGACACATTGAGCTGGGGAACAGGGGCAGGGGTGGGGTTTTGAGACAGAGGCTGGTGAGTGACAAAGTGGAAACAGGTCAGGGAAAAAAGTTTGGACAGATGAGCCAGGTGGGGGAGGGAGAGGGAAGGTAGAGACGGAGACAGGAAGGTGATAAATGGAACCAGACAAGGAAGGGATGATGGGCAGTTGGAACCAGATGGGTGAAGGGGTAGGGAAGTTAGGCCGAGGGAGAAGAAACCCAGGTGGATAGATGTGCAGGCAGATGGAACCAGGGGATAGTAATTAATCTAAGTAACGGCGGTGGGGTGCAGTGGGGTGGGGGGGGGGTTAATGGAAAAGGTGAACAGACATCCCAGATGGACTGGTAGGAGTGGGAAAGGAACACAGCAGGAAGTTTTCGGAATCATTTTTTCCATAAGATTGTAAACAATGTGCCTGCAACATGCACCAAACCCATCAAGAGAGCAGATTCTGGCTGTGCAATTTTTCTGACAGGGCCATTAGTCACGGCTATCTTCTATCCACAATGCCGTTGTCATTTTCCTTCCTGAAGTAAATGCATTTCAGTCACACAGGCATTGAGAAGGCTGAGACGTTGATGCGAGGGCAGAACATTTAGAGTTCACTTCCGATTATAGTGGTTTAAAATGGAGCCTGCAACAAACAAAAGGATTGTTTGTTGTCATACTGAATGAAGACTTTTCTGCTAATCCACGCAGTCAGGAGAGAGACAGTGCCCTTTGAAAGAAAGAAGGGAGATTTTTTTTTAATGTGGAGAGAATTTAATGATATTTTTTCTGTAAAAAGTGGGAGTAAAATAATTAACTTCAAACTTCTTTCACCATATGTATCATACATATCTTAAGATGTTTATTAAAATAATGAACATTATTCCCTGGATTTGAGGGTGTTATGCTGCGAGTTACATGGAAACACCATTTAGTCAGTGTGTAAAAATTTGGCACAAGCATTCACTGGGCTAATCACTATCTCAGCTTTGATAGCCTGTGTGGTTGGACAGGTGGGGAGTTGGTGGTGAGGTGGTGGTGAAGGTGGAACCGCTGTCAAAGCCATTCTATGAGCCCAGCTGACCACCTGTGCTGAGACATCACCCACTCTGGTCCAGACTAGACCAACAGTGTGGGAGATTGCACTCAGGGGCCAAGCTCAATCAAACCTAATGGTCCAAGGGCAAGCAACCAGCAATTTTAGGTCAATGGATGATCAGCTCCATTGTGCCAGTACTGAATATCCTGCTACTATCTCGTTGTCTGAATGATAAGAGATGGTTAGAATGTCAGAACTAATCGAAATTGAGTTGCTTAAGTCTTAACCTCATGTTGTTACCTCCTGTGGCTGTCCACTCTTGACTGCCAGTGCATTCAGAACTGAGAACAATCATTAAATCTCACATATGAATCTGAAGAACCATCGTTTGACCCAACCATACAGATGATTCCCTTGAATAACTTGCTGCTTCCAGAGATTACAGTGAAGGAGAAGCAGGAAGGTAAAAGAAATTGTGAAATGGATTTTTAAAAATCATTTTGAAGATCTGCCTCATTGTGATTAATAAAATGCCTGGAAATTGTGCCTATTTACACTTCTTTGTGCAAATCACACATTAAAGACATTTTCCACAGATTAGATTGTTCTAATGATCATTTCAAGTCAAACATACAAACAGGTTTCTCAGCCTCTCAAATCTATTCCACTATTCCATAAGATCATGCTGATCTGACTGTAACGTCAACTCTGCATTCATAGAGTCATAGCGATATCCAACACAGAGACGGACCTTTCAGCCTGATTCCTGTATGCTGACCATGATGCTCATCTACGCTAATCCCATTTGCCCACATTAGGCCCATATCTTTCAACTCTTTTCCTATTCATTTCCAAGTAGCCTTTCATTCCCTTGCTTATCAAAAATCTATCTGCCTTTGAAGGAAAGTGTACTACAAATTCACAGTCCTCTGTCTTAAAAGGTCAATCCCTTTAAAGAATGAGGCCTGGTTCTAGATATTCCTTCAAGAGGAAGCATCCTCTCCAGATCCACCTTGCCAAAACCATTCAGGATCTTATTTATTTTAATCAAGTTCCTCTCACCCTTCTGAACTTCACTGGATACTTCCCAAGCCTGCCCAGCCTTTGATCACAACTGGCCCATTCCAGATATCTGTAAACGTTCTTATCTGGAGATTGGCCGGACACTTTGTGCATGATTCACATTAGCTCAAATGACATTGTCTGGCATCAGTTAGGCATTTTCCCCTCTTAATCTTCTCAACTCCAAGTAGAACAGATCAAGCTTCTCTAGCCTCTCCTCATAACTAAACTGGTCTCCTATGTCCAAATCCAAATCATTCAAATATATTCGAAACGGCAAGAGTCCCGGCAATGATCCTTGTGGGACATCACTAATCACAGGCATTCAATCACAAGAACAACCCTCTACCATCATGCTCAGTCTGCTGCTTGCTGTCCTCCAGTCATCTGGTACCTCACTTGTGTCCAGCGAAGTGTTAATGAAATTGGCTTTCCCCAATTTAAGGCCTTTTCTGGTCCATTCCTATCTTTTTCCATAACCACTTTAAAATATATGGTGTTATAGTCACTATCTCCAAAAAGATCCCCCATTTAAAATCCCATAACTTGACCAGCTACATTCCCCAAGATAAGTTCCAGTAATGTGTCTTCGCTCATAGTGGTTAGCGTAACGCTATTACAGCATCAGCGACCCAGGTTCAATTCCGGCCACTGTCTGTAAGGAGTTCATACGTCCTCCCCGTGACTGCGTGGGTTTCCTCTGGGTGCTCCGGTTTCCTCCCACATTCCAAAGGCATACAGGTTAGGAAGTTGTGGGCATGCTACATCGGCGCCGGAAGCGTGGCGACACTTGCGGGCTGCCCCCAGAACACTCTACGCAAAAGATGCATTTCACTGTGTGTTTCTGATGTGCATGTGACTAATAAAGATATCTTATTGTGTCAAAAAGCTCTCCTGGACATTTTGCCCCCTCTGAGCATTTATTGCTGAGACAATCCCAGTTATTATTTGGGGAATTGAAATCCCCCAGTACAATAATCATATTTTTATCGCATCAAGAACTAGCTAGCGATAGATGGATCTACCTGCCACCCCACTTCCCTAACTTGATTCCATGCTCCAGCTTCTTCTCCTATCAGATTCCATCATCTTCCACCCTTTCTTGCCTCCCTATCACCTCCCAGCCTCTGTCGCTATATCCACTCTGCCCTCCTACATCTGCCTATCACCCCTCCTCACTTGGATCCACCTATTGCTTACTAGCTCTTGCTCCACCTCTTCCCTTCACCATTTTATACTGGCTATCTCCCCTCCATCTTTTCATCCAGATGAAGGGTCTCAACCCAAAACATCAACTGTCCATTTCCCTCCACGGATGCTGCCTGAGCTCCTGAGTTCCTCCAGCATCTTGTTCTTTGCCCCAGATTCCAGCATCTGCAGTCTCTTGTGTCTCTAAAATTAAGATATATACCAACAGATGTAACTTAAATAAGATTGCAAGAACTAGCTGAGGTTTATAACACATTGGATGAAATTCCTGTCTAATTATAATGAAGGAAATAGAAAGAAGGATGAATTATGAGATATTTTCACACTTCAGTAACTTTACTTAGGAAGTTACATTTTTACCACAACATGACACCACAAACACAATCCAATCTGGTGCTATTACACTTCAGCTGGTGGCAAATGCCAGCAGGTTGGTGGTTAGATAGATTGCTTCCTTGAATCATTGACCTACTTAAGCTACAAAAGAACAATTATTTAACTTTAACTTCCACAGCTTTCAACTTGAACAGAAAATCACAAGTTACATGAATCTTCCCACAGGAGCAACAAGTCTGTCCTGAAGGAAGATGACGCCACAGTTGTTGGACTAATCGCAGGTGGTGATGAGTCAGCATACAGGAGCAAGATGGGACACCTGGTTGAGTGGTGCCATGACAACGTCAGTAAAAATAAAGAGCTGATTGTTGACTTCAGGAAGGGGAAAGAGGGCGAAAGTGCACCAGTCTACATCGGGGGATCTGCAGTGGTGAGGGTCAGCAGCCTTAAATTCCTGGGCATTAACATATCAGATGACCTGTATTGGGCTGTGTACATAGATGCAATCACAAGGAAAGTGTGCCAGTGTCTTTACTTTCTTCGGAGATTAGAGAGGTTTGGCTTGTTACTGAAAACTCTAGCAAACTTCTACAGATGTACTGTTGAAAGTGTCCTGACTGCATGCATTATGGTCTGGTACAGCAATTCAAATGCACAGGAACATAAGAAACTGCAGAGAGTAGTGGACTCAGCCCAATACATCATGGGCACATCCCTCCCCACCATCAATAGTATCTACAGGAGGTGCTGCCTCAAGAAGGCAACATCCGTTATCAAGGATCCCCATCATCCAGGCCATGCCATCTTCTCTCACTTCTCTCTTTGATCACTTTACACTAAAATGGACTTCGTTTTTTTTTGTTCTAATGTGTTCTCTTGTAAATATTGTGTATAATTTATGTTTAGTTTATGTTTTTCTTGTGAATGCTGCTTATCTGATGCTACGTGCCTGAAATGCTGCTGCAAATAAGTTTTTCACTGCACCTGTGCATACATGTACTTGTGCATGTGACAATAATGCTTCTAATTCCTGCATGGTGATGCATGCAAAAAGACAAGTGCAATTCGCAAGGACAGGATTGGTGTTTACCATAGTGCTCCTGACAGTCATTGCCTTGGCTCATATTGTAAGAATGACCTCTTGAAGTGAATGACAGAGGGTCACTCATAGACCCATCAGGAGAGAAGGGAGAGAAAGAACAAGATTAAGAGCCAACACCACAAATTTATTTGCAGATCTGCACCAAAGGAAATGTATTATACCCAGTCTGATTTTACACACCATCGAGTTGAAGCTCTAGCTAAATTCATCCATCTCTACATCATCTCCCAGGTTAGCAAGACCTTAATTTTATTATTTTCACCCTTATTGAATCCCTTCTGTGCTCTGCCCCACCCCTGTCAACCCACAATACTGAAGCTTTGTCCCTCCCTGTCTCTGTACTCCTGCAATCCTGACCTTTTGACTATCCATGGATTTAGCTGCTCCATCATTGATGTCAAGGATCTAATCTCTGGCACTCCATCTGCAAACATCTCTGCCACACCATCTTTCTTCTCCTCCTGAAAACCTTCCTCTTTGGCCATCTGCCCAAACATCTTCTTATCTGTCTTGACGTCAACTATTTTTCAATATATCTTGAATATATTTACCAAGTTGTTTTCCTGTCATTCACATCTGAATGTTTTGCTGTGTTAAACACTTGATGTTATTTCCATGTTGGAACAAAGGTTACACTTCTAAAAGTACTTCCAAGGATGAAAAACACTTTATGATGTGCTAAGATTGTAAAACTGACTATTAGTACCTTTAAGACATAAATTAAGTAAAACGATTTCAAGCAATATAGACAAGAGGGAGAGTATTGTGCAGCTAAATACATTTAAATTCAAATGAAAATTGGCAATTTTCACCTCACAAGCAACTGTCAATTGCAACCAAATTCACAAATTCTAAATTATTTCTTCTATGATGTATTAGGCAGAAATTTCATCTCTTCGTATCAATACTCTCTTATAATCAGCAAAAAAAAAATTGCATTAGAAGAGCATCAATTTCTAATTTCTGGTAGGACTTTTCTGGCCAATATATAGTCTGAGCCCATCAACACATGTCCATTATCATTAGCTATATCAGATACTATCTGCTATTAAAAAATCAACAGCAAGCTTCTGCAAATTGCCGGAAGGTTATTTTGCTTTCTGCCTTTTTATTGATATTAATTATTCTGTATGCATCCTGCACTCTTTCTGTAAAATTACCAAGTTCACTTATAGGACAAACAATTGTTGAGATGGACAACTTGTCAACTCAATATTCAACAAAATTTGAGATGCCAGAGATTATTTTGTCATGGATTAGTTTTTAAATTAGTCAATGGTTTCTGAACAGAGGAGTGTGTTGATGGCTGGATTCCTGTCAAGAAAATCACTACAGTGTTTTAGGCTCAGATGGAAAAACAGAACCAGGCATTCACTCATTGGAATTTTACCTACTGTGCTAATTATGCTGTCAAGAAAAATGTACGTTTATGTACACAATGATAATAACCATTCACTTTTGTCAGTGTTTCTCTTCTGCTCCACCCTCCCCCAATTTCAAAGTCCTAGCTCACTTTACTGAGATTTTGGACTGATCAATCAAGTTCTCAATTTGATTAACCCCTCCCCATTTGATTTTTAATAAGTACTTGAGAACCAAGTTAGTAAGTGTGTCTGACGTTTACTCTTTGTGTGACATTGACAAAGTTAGAGAGAAAAACGCAAGTGGCAATTAATGTCTTCCGGCTTTCTTAATGGGTTTGAATGATCAGTTCTGAATTAGCATCATATATCTTCATTGAGCATCTTGTTGTAGTATTGCTGATGAAGCAACATATGTTATCATAATATGTACTAAAATATAATAAACAGTGGGTGCCCAGCACATGGGGATGCAATTTCTTCTGACAGATGTTTTCCTCTGTCATGTCATCATGTAATCTTCCCTTACGGGGAAGAATAGTCCATCAGCCTTGCATCCCTGAAGTTTGCTCATACAAAGATGACAAAAATATAATTCCTGTATCGTAAATCTAATGAACTCTACATGTTATGTAGGTTCTCTGTCCTCTCCTTTTCTGAAGGGCCTGTTTTGTGCTGTATGGTTCTATGGTTAACATAGGCAGATGGAATGAAAGAGAAAAATAGGCAAGACTAAAGTGAGACAAGCAGACAGATACCACAACTCTGACTTGCACTTATCTATTATCCCACGGTAAAATGTCCCCAGGTACAAGAGTGAAGTCAAATACAAGTCAAAGATTACAATTCATGTTCAAAAGCTTGATCAAAGACATAAGTTTTAAGACTTATATGGAGTATAAATAACGTCAATCAAATGACCTAATCCTGAGCCATAAATCCTAGATAGCATGTACTATTTGACTCTATTCAGCATTTAAGTAAACATAATATTCCCTGAGAGAAATCCAGCCCAGTCAGCATGAGAAATAAAGAAATTATAAACTTGGGCAAATGCAGATTGCTCGGGAGTATGATGGGATGTTTTCCCATGGGTCTAAACACACTTTTCCTTAACCTGCTACAAGAGGTGCAGGAGGACATAGCTCCAGTGACCAGAACTGACACAGTTTAGCACCAGGAGATGAAAATAACAAAACAGGAAAACACCACAGGGGCAGCTTCCTACTCCCATATATTTTTAATTCCACATGCATCACAATATGGAGATTTCCTAGCCCGTGGGAGACACTGATAGAAATAATAAATCATAGAATCATAGAACAGTACAGCACAATACAGGCCCTTCGGCCCACCATGTTGTGCCGACCTTGAAACCTCGCCTAAGACTATCTAAGCCCTTCCTACCGCATATCCCTCCATTTTAAATTCCTCTATATGCTTATCTAACAATCTCTTGAATTTGACCAATGTACCTGCCTCCACCACCACCCCAGGCAGCGCATTCCATGCCCCAACCACTCTCTGGGTAAAAAACCTCCCTCTGATATCTCCTTTGAACTTCCCACCCATGACTTTAAAGCCATGCCCTCTTGTATTGAGCATTAGTGCCCTGGGAAAGAGGCACTGGCTGTCTACTCTATCTATTCCTCTTAATATTTTGTATACCTCTATCATGTCTCCTCTCATCCTCCTTCTCTCCAAAGAGTAAAGCCCTAGCTCCCTTAGTCTCTCCTCATAATGCATACTCTCTAAACCAGGCAGCATCCTGGTAAATCTCCTCTGCACCCTTTCCAACGCTTCCACATCCTTCCTGTAAACGAAAGAAAGAAATCTGGAACACCCCTCCAGGTGCCTTGAAACAGTTGAATTTGACCCAGAAGATCAAATTTGCTGCTGCTTTACATGGCTGGATGGTTTCCACCTCAGCCAAAATGTATTCCAGCCTTTTGAGTGGACTCATTGAAGTAGTGTTTATCACACCATGCTCCATCCTTCTCCAGAACTGTAAAATTCTCAAAGTAAAGATGAACTTCCCAACAAATTCCGCAGTGGTGCCTTCACATAAATTGTAAACATAACCTCTGGTTTTCCCCAACTTTTAGTTGATAGAAATGATCCACAGAAACACATCCTCATTACTTTATTACTTTATAAACCTCATTGAAATGATAATATCCTTTTTATCATGTCGATAAAGTAAGTTATCAAGCACAGCCTATCAACAATCATGTACTTTTATAGCACCTTTCACACAATGACATGCACTGAAACACTTCACAGAGCATTTGCTAATAAAATCTGCCAAGTTATTATGCATCCCATACAATGAAGAATTACTATAGCAAAGTCAGTCCTGGAGTCACCAATTCCATTCATTTTGGTACAAACTTTAGCCATAAGAACAGGTTGAACAAACTTGAATTGTTTTCTCTGGAGCGTCAGAGGCTGAGGGGGTGACCTGATAGAAGTAAATAAAATTATGAGTGGTAAAGATAAGGTAGATAGTGCGAATCTTTTTCCCAGGATGGAAATGTCAAATACCAGAGGGCATTGGTTTAAGGTGAGAGGGGAAAAGTTTAAAGGAGATTTACAAGGCAATTTTTTTTACACACAGAGGGTGGTGGGTGGCCGGAACACACTGCCAGGGGAAGTGGTGGAAGCAGATAGGATAGTAACGTTTAAGAGGCAATTAGACAGGCACATGAACAGGCAGGAAATGGAAAGATATTGATTATATTCAGGCAGATGGAATTAGTTTCATTTGGCATCATGGACGGCACAGAGACTGTGCGCCGAAGGACCTGTTCCTATGCTATACCGTTCCATGTTTTATATTCCAACAGTTCAGATAAATAAATAAACATTTTTGTGCTTTCATATAATATGCTTCTGTAACAAAAAAAATCACATAATGAGGAGGTTTCATGCCGAATCAAATACTATGAATGATGACTAAAATTTGCTACATTATTACGTATCCCGTGTAATGAAGAACAGATGTTTTCAGAAGCGCAGTAAAAGAATAAAAAGGTTGAGGGATGGTTAGGGAGGAATCCTGGAGTTTAGGG
Organism: Pristis pectinata; assembly: GCF_009764475.1. Classification (NCBI taxonomy): domain Eukaryota; kingdom Metazoa; phylum Chordata; class Chondrichthyes; order Rhinopristiformes; family Pristidae; genus Pristis; species Pristis pectinata. The sequence continues at coordinate 21,564,608 of NC_067431.1, read as the reverse complement.
GCTCAGTGGCTGAAAATATGATTGCCAATAATGGAGTGACTAAAATAAAGAATGTTCAAATGTCCTGCCTTGAGGAGTGTTGTCTCAGAGAGTTGTAAGGATAAAGGAAATACAGGCATAGGAAGAGACAAGGACTGAGAACCTCACCACCTTCAGTTCCTTCCACTGCATTCCAGCCCACTAATAGTGCTGAGTGAGCTATATAGCCAGCACCGTCAATTTGTCTTCACATTTCATTGACTTCACTGACATTTACTGTACAGCATAGTTAGCACCACTGACAGCTGATGAATTTCTATGCAGAGGAATTTGAATGAGAATTATAAAACTAAGGTGATATCGGACTAGGAGCCAATGTAGGTCAGTGATAAGAATGTTGTATAAGTCATATATAATATTGGATGGAGACCAATCTCAGTTACTTTAGGGCTGTAACAATTGAATTGAACCATATGACCAACTGCCCTCTGGGTTGTAGCTTTGTTTAATGTGGAATACCTAAACTTTAGATAACTTATCTGAAGAATGGAGGCAGTGGAAGAAAGAACTTATGCCGTATATTGCGCTGATAATGGCAGATGAAGCAGAACAGATGAAAGTAAAGATGCTATTTTATCTCATTGCCCACAAGGGCAGAGAATTATACTGTATCATAAAGTCCTCAGATGAAACCCTGGAAAATGTATTTGATCCATTACAACCACAACAGCACACCCAGAACAGAAACAGTCAGCTGTTACCAATTCTTTACACGCATCCAGGAGAATCGTCTGTTATGCACTGTTAGCATTTAATTGCAGTTTCATAGATTTGAAGGAGCAGTTAAGCAGAGATTGGAGTATTTGTGAAATCCAGGATCCCAGCCTGAGGAAACAGCTACTAGAGATTAATTCCAGAACAGTGTATGGGTGTGTAAAGCTGGCAAACTTTCTAAGACCAGACAAGAAATGTTGGCTAGTCAACATAGGGAAGAACATGAGGTGAAGCGTGAGACAAAGGGCAGAACAGGAAAAGCACTGAAGTGGTTGCTTAGATGTTGCAGGTATGGTGAATGGTAACATAAGCATCTGAAAAGGTATTAGTCGGTGTATGGGGAAAAGTATGCACAATGTGCATTGGAAACTATTTTCTACAAACAACGTACGATGAAGAAGACATCAGTTGACCATGAAATGGAAGAGATAAGCCATGCAAGGCCAAAGACAGGGTCAGGTTCACACTACCAGTTGACAACAGCATATCTAGTGCCTGACACGGTCACATGTGGAAGAACACTCACTCGATGTATCTGGACCAAGATGCTGGTGCAAAGGCAACCTGTGACATCTCCACTTGATTTGGGAGCATCACGTAATATCGTCTCAAAGAAAGCCAATAAACTTGAGGTGATGAAGTAAAAATCAATGAGTTATGATTTTGATTTACAAGACTACAATGGAACTGGCTGACAGATGCTCTCTGAAGCTGGTGAAAGCAAAGAATAGGAGAGATGTGATGTGGATTTTATTATTGTGGACCTGGAAGTTGTCACACCTATACTTAGAAGTAATCCAGCAGCTGAGACTGACAAAGATCAACCACGACAGGAGGACAACGGGAGGAAACTGAAAGAAGACAGACACACCATTACCACAACGTGCCAAAGATCTGTCACTGCTTACAGCTGAAGACACATTGAGGATAAGGTCCACATCCGCTGACACCGAGTGTGGCAGAAGGCAATGGGAAGTCAACACACCACACCCCAGATCATATGGTTATGATGGAGAAGTGTGTTATATATTGGAGGAACAGGCACAATATCACACTGACTACTGAAACAGATCCAGAGATACTGGAGGATGCACCAGATCAAGAACAACTCACCGACAGGTCCTGGAAGAACTTCGACCAGATAGGATCAGATATGGAAGACAGTTCATCAGCTTAACTATCTGGAAAAATTTGTGCCAAAGTAGATCACACAGAAACTACACGGTTAGCTTCAATGTTTGCAGTTTTCTTTGTGTTGTCGTTGGTAACGAAAGGATGCAGTGGGTGTCGTATGTAATATTGGTTGGTAATAATCAAAGTTCTTTGAAGGAGCAACACTTTAAGGAGTGGATCACATAACCAAACACTCTCTGGATTACCACAATGTTTAGTGTTGAATTCTCCAGTGTCTGCCTGTCTCTATGGAGAAACCCATGGTAAAAATTCAGTACTGACCCTGTAACTTTCATTTAATTTCATCTGCTGTTGTCTGTTTTCCCATACGTTAAAGAGAGAGGAAGAAGTAAAGTAAATGGGACGGTGTGATTTAGTATATAGAAACCGGTAAAGTTTTGGATGATAATATTTAAGCTAAAACCTACAGATTCTAAAACTCTGAAACAAAACAAGTGCTAGAAATACTCAGCAGACCAGCAGTATCGGTGGAGAGGGAAACACAGTTTATCATTTCAGGTTGACGACCTTTCACTTCAACTGCAGAATATTTTGTGCTTGAAACTCAAAGAAAGAAAATACAGGTTAATCTCTGGAACATGGTGACTCTTTGCGAGATGGCTTCAGAAGATCCAATCATTCTACTCTTTAAAAATCTCAATTCTAAGACTATAAGAATTCTTAACAATGTTCTCTTAAATCTACTTATAGATCTGGTGATCTCCCGACATTCACAGCTTGGTATGGCAACTACGCTGCCCGAGACCGCAACACATTGCAGAGAACTGTGAACTCAGCCCAGTCCATCAAGCAAACCAGACTCCCCTCCACTGACTGCATCTGTACTTCCCACTGCCTTGGGAAAGCAACTAACATAAACAAGGACCCCTCCCACCCTGGTCATTCTCTTTTCTCCCCTCTCCCGTTGGGCAGAAGATGCAAAAGCCTGAGAGCATGAACCATCATGTTCAAGGACTGCTTCCATCCCACTATTATCAAACTCTTGAATGTATCTCTCATACGCTGAAAGATGAACTCTTGACCTCCCAATCTACCTCATTGTGGACCTTGCACTTTATTTGTTCACCTGCACTTCACTTTCTCTGTAATTTTAACACGATATCCTGCATTGTTTTCTTTTTCTTACCTTGATGTAATTATGTATGGCATGATCTGTCTGGATGGCATGTGAAACAAAGATTTTCACTGTATCTCAGTACATGTGACAATAATAAACTAATACCAACACCAGCATGATATGATGAAAGGGAAGTGATAAAATGTATTGGTACATTAGAGCTTTATGGATTGAATATTGACTCCAGCAAATTCAGATAACGAGCAATTTCAACTTCTGAATTTCACAATTCCAGCATTAATATATTGTTTTCTTCTGATAGTTTCAGACAGTTGTACTTCATAAATCTCCTCCAGAGTTACCTTGTGTATTTCACTTGGTCTTCTCTCACTCTGCACTAACATTCCTTCTGTCATTTAATCTAGCTATCATTTGGAGAAATGATGTCAGTTCTAGGCTCAATGGTTAATACACGGGATAATCAATCCAACTACAAAACACCAATAAATCTTGGATTTATTATCCAACATACTCTATAAATGTGATGTGCATTTATTTGTGTAATGGAAAATATTTAACTTCAACCTATTAATTGACCCATAAACATTTATGGGATGTGCGTGACTCTAAACTCATTAAATGCTAAAGAGCTAGCAACTGAGATACTTCAAGATAACCAATTCCACCGTGAAGATAAAACAAAACTGCAGATACTGTAAATCTGAAATAAAAACAAAGTGTTGGAAACACTCAATGGGTCAGGCAGCATCTGTGGATAGAGAAACTGTTAAGGTCTCAAATCAGAGATGCTTTGTCAGAAGCATTGTCCTGTTGTACTGGTGAAAGCTATCTGACCTGAAATCTTAACTCTGCTTTTCTTACCACGGATGCTGCCTGACCTGCTGAGTGTTTTCAGCATTTCCTGTTTTAGTAACCAACTCCAGTTTGATGATTCAGCTTGTCTATTAGTATAGAGTGCGGTTGGAAGTTTCAAGGTTTGAGTAACTTTTTGAGTAACCTTGTTTATCTTTCTCAAAAGCCACCTGCATAAATGTGCTTTCTCTTTTCCCTTTCAACATCTGAGTTAGGCTTATACAATCATAATATACTAACCAGAATCTTCACCAGCGAAGCCATTCACTGGACAATGTAGGAAAATGAAAATGAGTGGAAAGCGGTCATATTGCTGATAGGATGATCAGCTGCATAAAATAATCAGGATATTTGATCAAGGGAGGGAAAAAAGTGTTTACACCCTCTGTATTGCTTAATACCTTTAATGAAATCAAGGCAATGATATAATGGAATTGGCAGGCACTCTACACCAGGTGTTTTGAATATGCAAAAAGCCAAGTGTTACAACCTCCATCCTACAGATTGACTCATTCATCATCATGTCTTTAGGAGAGCTTGCTGTGTGTGATGTATTCCAAAGTTATTTAAACTTGGACACAGAACCTACAGCTCACTCCAGATACCAGTAAAGAGTCAATCACCAGCTGATTGAATGAATTATAAGTGCAAAGTTCACCCAAAGTCTAAATTGCAATTGCACATCAGTCAATGTCAGTACATTTTTGAAAAAGTTGTGAGATACATAAAGAATCAACATTGCAAGCATTCCCTTCAAATACTCCTTCTGTTGTTTTGGAAGCACAAACTGCAGAGGATAAATGTTCAGTCATCCAGAAACACCTGGTGCTAATTTTCACAATCTACCTTTCCAGGGTTTTCAGTGGAGTTATCTCAATCTGTTTTATTTCTCAATGGTTCTTTATAAGAATTAAGAAACAGGGGCAAGAGTGATCTGCAAGCCTTATCAGCCTGCTCCACCATTCAACAAGATCATGGCTGATCTGATCATTGGCTTCAGCTTCCCTTTCCTGGCTCAGCCCTATAACCTTTGATTCCCCTATTCTCCAAAAAACTCTTTCTCTTTCTCTCAGTCCCATGGATCAGCCTCCACTGCTCTCTGGGCAAGAGAATTGCAAAGATTCACAACATTCTGAGTGGAGAAACTCCTCCTCACCTCAGTCTAAAATGGTGGTCCTTGATCTTGAGACTGTTCCTCAAGCTCTAGATACATGCCTAGGTGAAGCATCCTTACAGCTACTGCTCTATCAAATCCTCTCAAAAATATTCCTTAATATTCACCTTACTTGGAGCTCATGTCCCCTTTTCTAATCAAACAATATTCCAAATTTACCTTCTCCATTCCCTGAACTTTCTGATATTCCTCCACAAAATCATCTCTCAGACACCTCTTATTTGGCCTGAACAACCCAAATCTTTCCTCATAGATCAGTCTTTGGATCACCAGAGATCTGGTTCTTCTCCGCATGACCATCAGTCTTCACCAGTTCCTTTGGGGTTTAGTGGCCAAAACTAAACATAGTACTCAAGGAACACCCTGGCCAGAGCACTGCATAATTTGATCAAGACTTTCTTTGATTAAATTCTATTGTCTTGGCTAAATGACTTAACATATGATCACTTTGTAGATTACTAGTGTAGTCTAATTGGACATTGAGATTGGTAAATGCCCTGGGCATCTTTCAAGGTTGTTCCTTCGTCCACTCAGGAAAGACATCATCCCGCAAAGACAGTCATCATCTGGAACAACCCTGGAATGCTGCTGGGACTGTCGGCTAACTAAACCAAAGAACTCAAGAAAATAGGCTCAAGGGTAGGCCCCTCAACCCTTTTCCACCATTCAATACAATAATGGCTGATCTGTTCCAGGCCTCATCTCCTCTTTTGTGCCAGTTCCCCATTGTCCTGAATAACCCAATCTTTTAAAAATGCATTTACTTTCTCTTTAAATACCTCTAATGATCACTTCCCACTGGAGGAGAGAATTCTAGAGCTTCACCACTCTTTGTGACAAGGAATTCCCATGAATCTCATTTTTAAACAACCACCCCCTTAATTTTGTAATTATCTCCCCTCGTTTGAGACTCTCCTACTAGTGGAATTTTCAGCACAGTGATTGATAAATTGTTGAAGAGTCAGGTGACAGAAAAGAACCAAGGGCCGACTCTTGGTGATCTGTCATTGAGCTACATGGAAAGACTTGGGTTTATCATCCCAAATAGACATGCTGGAGAGATGATCTTGTAGAGGTATTTGTAGGTTGGTCTTCAGAGACTGGAAGACCTTTGTAACAAGACTGTGTTTCATTGAACATTATTGCTTCATATGGACTTTTGTTGAGTAGTGTGAGTCAAAGGTCAATAACAACATGAAATTTTCAGGGTCTGTAGCAGAATAAACCATCCCAAGGAACTTCAAGGAAATTTTATCTAACAGAATTTGACACAAAGCTATATGAAGAGACTTTAGAATGAGAACCAAAACTTGGTTGAACATAGAGAGATGGAGGCTTACTGTTCCAAATGTTCATGGACAGCACTGCAGAATTTGTATCCCAGGCAGGTGAAACCAAAATGTCGGGGGTGAAGTGATAAAAATCAGGAATGTGGAAGGGGCCCGAAGCACATGGCCACAGAGATCACAGAGGGGTGCAGAGCTCAGGGAGAAGTTCTAGAACAAGACCCTCTGTGTCCACTGCAACATGCCAGTCAAAGGAGATCAGGCACACACAGTCTGGCTGGCAACCCCTCCACTCTTTTCACTTCTCTCTCTCTCTCTTCTCTGGTAGCATTTCAGAATCAGTTCTTTTATCAAACTTTGTGGGAATATTATTGACCTTGAACTATGGTGCAAAATGTTCAATATCACAGTACAAGCTGGAATGACAAATATTTTGATGCTGCAGCTCTGCAAAGCTTCATCTATTCTTCTCCAGTAATAACACACACAAATAATAGCTACTTTGCTAACTGTTCAGTGGTGTTTATTAATCCATTTTTTTAAAGAGTAGAGATCCTCACAACCAGGCCTTACGTGGGCAGGTTAATCACTAACATTTCCCATTGTTCTGTTGCATTTCTCTCCTGATCACATTTCTTTACTAATGTTAGTGAAGGCAGAATGTCCATTCTTTGGACTTGGACAAGATTGCTTCTGCTCAGCGACCATCACTATGAGATAAAGATTCTTAAGCATTTAAAGCCTTTCTGTGTTATTTGTGTTTTGCAGAAACTTTGGAACCCAGAGTTGTGTCCCAATGCAGAAGATGGAAGTTGAAAAGTAGTCAAGATTTAACTGTTTACAGCAGCAGAAAGGGGCTATAATGAGGTGGTGGAGAAAGGGAAGGAGATAATGGTCAAATATTTGAAGGGATGGATAATTGGCAGATATTGGGGTTGAAACTGTTTTGCATGTGAAAACAGGTGCTTAAGCTGAGCAGTGCATCGTGTATAGAGGCATAGATTTATACAGAATGGAAACAGTCCCTTCAGCCGAACTCATCCAAGTTGACTAAGGTGCCTACCTGAGCTAGTCCCATGTGTCTGCATTTGGCCCATATCCCTCTATACCTTCCTCGTTCATGTACCTGTCCAAATGTCTTTTTCAACATTGCAATTGCACCTGCCTCTACCACTTCCTCTGACAGCTCATTCCAAATACCCACATCCATCTATGTGAAAAACTTTTCCCTCAGATTTTTAAATCTTGCACTTCTCACTGAAAACCCATACCCTTTAGTTTTAGACTCTCCTACTTTGCAGCAAAGACTATCCACTGTATCTATGCCCCTTGTGATTTTATAATCTCGATAAGTTCACCCCTCAGCTTCCTTCACTCAGGAAAACAAGTCCCAGCCTATCCAGTCTCTCCTTATAACTCAAGCTCTCCAGTCCCGGCAACATTTTCATGAATCTTTTCTGCAGCCACTCTAGCTTAATCACATTCTTCCTGTAGCGCAGCAATCTGTACTGCACACAATACTCCAAGTGTAGTCTAACCAACATTCTGTACAACTGTAACCTGAAGTCCCAACTCTTATACTCAATGCCCCTTCCGATGAAGACAAGCACGCCATATGCCTACCTTAGTGTCTCTCTGTGACATCACTTTCAGGGACCTACGTTGCTGTACTCCCAGGTCTCTCTTTTCAATAACACTCCCTAAGGCTCTGCCATTCAAAGTGTACTGAAGGTCTCTGCCTGCCTTCTTTTAACTTCCCAAAGTCCATCACTTCACACTTGTCCAAGTTAAATTTCATCTGCCATTCCTCCACTCACTTTCCCAGTTGATCAATATACTGTTGTAACATGATGCAACCTTTTTCATTGTCCAAAATACCACCAATTTTAGTGTCATCTGTCACTTTATACAATGGATCCACGCAAATAATTTTCACATGCACAAGTAAATTCAAGTAATCATGGGCTGAAGTAATATGAATCCTGGACCGTCAGTACATTTTGTAATGTTGTCTGATTTCATGAGTCACTGAATAAATATCAGCTTAAGTGTACAATATCTCATCATGACAGACAATGTCAAAATTGTGGTTCACAATGAATGCCATTGTGGCAAGTATTGCAGCTGAATTGAATGACCAAAACAGATGCTGAGGCAGAAAAAAGCTGGGCATTAACCACAGAAAGGGAGGCAGTGCACACGCTCCTGTTTACATAAATGATGCTGAGGTCGAGAAGGTTGAGAGTTCCTAAGAGTGAACATCATCAATAGCCTGTCCTGGTCCAACCACGTAGACGCCCCAGCCAAGAAAGCTCACCAGCGCCTTTACTTCCTCAAGAGACTAAAAGTAATTGACTTCATTTGACACTCAGCAATTTTTAGGTAGGATGCATCCTATCTGGATGCATCACAGCTTGGTACAGCAACTGCTCTGCCTGAGACTGCAAGAAACTGCAGAGAGTTGTGGACACAGATCGGCACATCGTGGAAACCAGCCTCCCCTCCATGGATTCTGTCTACACTTCTTGTTGCCTTGGTAAAGCAGCCAACATAATCAAAGATGCTATCCACCCTAGACATTCTCTCTTCTACCCCCTCCCATTGAGCAGAAGATATAAAAACCTGAAAGAATGTACCACCAGGCTCAAGGACAGCTTCTATCCTGCTGTTATAAGACTATTGAATACTCCCTTGGTCCAATAAAATGGACTCTTGACCTCACAATCTACCTCGTTATGGTCTTGCACCTTATTGTCTACCTGCACTGCACTTTCTCTGTAACAGCACCACCTTATTCCGCATTCTGTTATTGCTTTTCCCTTGTACTACCCCAATGCGCTGATGTGATGAACTGATCTGAATGGATGGCATGCAAAATAAAGTTTATCACTGCACCTTAGTACATGTGACAACAATAAACTAATTTACCAATTTAAGAGGGCTTCCATGTCTCTGGTTAGGTATTGCAGAGTGGACACTTAATGGAAGGATCAGAGCCATCAGACTCTTCCTACCAAAGGGAGGTGAAGGCCTTACTTACAAGATGTGGAGACACCTGATCTATTGAAGAAGAATGTGGGCAAGCTTCAGTGGATTCCCTAGTGTGGGAATATAACAAAGAGCTTTTTAACATACAGTCAAATATCTCTGTTCTCCCATCATCCTGCTTTCGTAGTCGAGGCACATGTAGTTGCTTCATCTATATTCATTCCTCCAACTTTGCAGCAGTGATGTCAACCACCAATGCTGATTTCTCAGAAATTCCTCTGTGCACAGGTACATCTCTCACACACACCAACAAATCCTGTGGCAACCTAAGCATGATTGGAAATACCAACTTCATTTCTCAATCAATTCTTCCACTTCCGTTTAGTGTCACAGTGAACAAAATCCATGCTCGATGCAATTGACTTTCTTGGTCACTGGGTTTTAGAACTGACTAGGGAGATTGTGAAATCCATTTGTACGTTCAGATAGCAAAGTTAAAGTGAATGAACCACGGGCAAAGTAAAAGAGGTTCCATTTTATAAAATGTGAAAAAGAACACAAAAGCTGTTAGAAACAGAATATCATTAAGGAATGAGTTACGTTTGTATAAATGATTATACAATTATAAATTGTATAATATAGAATTATATATTTGTATAAAGAATTATACAATTATGTATAAATAATTGTACAATAATTTGTATAAAGACAATGTAAAAGCTTGAATTGGCAATCTGAAATAACATAAAAATTCAGTTAATACATCACAGCTGAAAGCAAAAGAGAGATTAACTTTTCAGATGAGATTTTTCATCAAAACAGATTGAATTTTTCAATCACATGGACAATTATTTGGAGCAACTTGTTTGTAAACTTCACCTCGCATTGTGTCTAACCATCAATCACCCTCTTCTTAATTCCCATTTTTCTGATCAGCAATCTGTTCATTACTGCATATCCTCAGAACACCAAATGCTTAAAAATAAAAAGTACATTGCATCAGATAGCAAGCAGTGTCACTCTTTATAAAGAGTAAATGAAGATCCCTTTGGATATTTGCTATATTGGTTTGAAGTGGAATAATTCTAACAGTTTCTGCTGTAGGAATAAATAATAACATAATCAGCTCATGGAACCAATTTAACTGCAAAACATGAATTACACCATCTCTTGACTTCCAGTCAATTGATAACTGCTCAATAGATTCAAATAGTCCTTGAATGAAGCAGGTGCTCTTGGAGTCAACAGGATGATGTGCATTGACTGAAAGATTTGCAATCCCAGGTAAGCAATCTATATGGCAAAACACCGCAAAGGGATTACAGTTAGGAAATGGCTATACGTCAGGGCTAAAGTTGACAAACTCTAAGAAAAGAATTAGAAGGAAGAACAACGAAGTGAACGACAGGAATGATAAAGCCACGAGTAATTTACAGAAGCTTCACTGTAGTTGAATCTCAGACTCATTTGGTTATTTGATGTTCCATCATAAGTGCAAAGCACTTGAAGTTGTTTGTTTTGCTTAACAACAGCTGTCACCACAACTTGTCAGCATTGTCCCTCAGATACCAACCATGGCTCAATTCAGAGCACTCTAGCCAATCAGAAAGAGTCCCACTCTTGAGCACATAGTGCAAGCTGACATTCTAGTGTCGGACAGAGGGAGTGTGTGCTGTCAGTAGTTCTACCTTTTGGATGAAATCGAAGATACAACCGCTTCTTGGCTGAAAGTAAATGACTCTATTTTGAAAAACCAGGGAACTTGTGATATTGTTACTCCTTAATCAACATGATTAAAAATGGATTGTCTGGCTAGTACCACGTTGCTATTTGTGGGAGCACACCGTCCTCACTTTCTTTCTCCCGTCATGTCATCAGAGTCTGCACTTCAATGACTGTAAAACACTTTGTCATGTGCAGAGGTCAAGGAAGTTGATAAATAAATGTATATTCTTTCTTCCCTTACTTACCATAGTTTATACCAGATGTTGACAATCGTCTCAAACTTCTCTGAGCTTGGCCTGAACTCATGTGGCTGGAGTGAACTAGTTAAAGCTTACAGAGTAACATGACCCAGAACATTTATTAAGACTGAGCAAAGACCACAAATAAAATAGAATAAGTGAAAACACAATGAGTAATATAAAATGTTATGAGAATCTACTGAGATAGAGTCATAGAGTAATAGAGCCATACAGCATGAAAAGAGGCCCTTCGGCCCAACTCGTCCATGCCGACTGTGTTGCCCAGCGAGTTAGTCCCATCTGCCCATGTCTTACGTAATATGACTACTGTGCTGTAATGGCCCACACAGCCTTAACTCTTAACTATAAGAATTTTGAAACACACGTACATCATTCTAATTCTGACTCTGAGTGCAGCAATCACTGGAAGGTGCCCATCCCATGCTTACAGGTGATCACTCCTGTCTGCAGTTCCCTTGCAAGTTGACCCTTAATTTTAAATGTTACTCACATGTGTAGTTCTCATTAACTGTCAGTGATTTTGAACAGAACTTGCCCTGAGATCACTCAGAGTTGTCTATTCCCACATGTATCAGGGATCAATTCTGTTTGTAGCTCCTTGAAACCTTACAAATTTTACGCTGAGCCCTCCTTGTAATAGAAAAATACATGACAATTTGATGAATGCAACCACCACCTATCTGACTTTAGAAGGTGCCATCCTTATCCTAGTTGATCGTTTGTTTAAAGTTCAAGAACAGGTCATGTAGTAGATGGAATTCTGTTTGAAGTTCAATCATTATTACAACAAAAATGTTTTGATGGGGAAAAGCCTGAGTTTATCGGCATTCTGAAAAGTTGGTGAATGGGTTCTACCCTAATGAGAATTCTAATGTTTATCACTTTCAAAGACTGTTGGGGACAAACACAGATTTGGTGGAATGGTAGTGTAGCGGAGAGCATAATGCTATTACAGCGCCAGCGACCCGGGTTCAATTCCGGCCACTGTCTGTAAGGAGTTTGTACGTTCTCCCCATGTCTGTGCGGGTTTCCTCTGGGTGCTCCGGTTTCCTCCCACATTCCAAAGATGTATGGGTTAGGAAATTGTGAGCATGCTATGTTGGCACCGGAAGCGTGGCGACACTTGCGGGCTGCCCCCAGAACACTCTACGCAAAAGATGCATTTCACTGTGTGTTTCGATGTACACGTGACTAATAAAAATATCTTGTATCTTGCGTTGACCTGTAACTTTGTTTGACAGCCAGACCACAGTTTCAGAGTGGGACAGAGGGAGTTAAATTCCAACTCTATCCATTTTCTTTCAGCTTGTAGACTGTTTTTAAAGTTCACTATAGATCCCTTTGATTCTTCATAATGTATTTGGTTTGAAACTCTGTTCAGTTTTTAGTTGTTGTCCATTTACCTTGAGTTAAATATGCACTTGCTGGAGGTTGGCTATGCAGTAATTGGTAATTTCTACATAATGACCTAAGGTATCAAACTAACGATTTACAATTCCTACAAGTTCAATAATTTTATAGAAACTAACTGCTAATATCACCATAACTGAATTTGAACTGCAGTGCTCTCATGTGCTGCAAGGGGTAACTTTGCTGCAATCCTAATGCTTCACTCTGTGCTCACCAGGAGACCTATAACATTCTGTCCCTCAGCAATCATATGAAATAGAACATTTTTCCCAATTACCATACAGAAATAAAAAGGTTGTTCTCATCCAGGATAGAAAGTCATTAGTTGTAATGTGCAAGTAGTTCCCTCATCCTGACAGAAATCTTAATAGTTGGAAACAGAGCCATAATCTCACTTCACAACAAGCTGCATGGTAGCATAGCAGTAAAATGACCAGACTAGTCACCTGAGAGCTGGACCATTGAGGGAGAGAAATGAGGTTGAATCCCAGGCTGACAGTTAGGGACTTTAAATTGAAATAATTAAATAAATCCTGAACATAAAGATCTAATCCTTGTGGTGGCTTGTTGTAAAAACCCAACTGATTCATTAATATTCTTCATAGAAGGAAATCTGCAGTCCTTATGTATTCTGGCCCATATCTGATTCCGGATGCACCAATGTCATTGACTATTAACTGCCTCGCCAGCGATTGGGAATGGACAATAACATTGGCATCAACATCAAAATCAGAGGTGTACGCAATACACCAGCTGTGGTTTAACCAAAGTTTGGCATAGGTTTAGAATAACTTCTCTACTTGGCAGCCAATTGACATATTTACACATAATAGGAACTCACAGAAACTTGTCTACTTTTCAATTCTATCTTTTCAGAAATAACACCAGTGTTTGATGTGTTCTTTCCATATTGCTTTATTGACCTGCTTTACAACTTTCAGTGATTTTAGTTTAGTCCCAGATCCATTTGATCCTGTAGGCCAGTAAGTTTCCCATCTTCCCAGTAATGTGTGCCTCCTTACTTGTCAAAATGGAATATGTCAGTGGTTGGAATTCATTTTCCAATTTTATTGACTTTTTAACTAAATTTTAAAATGCCCTGCCTGCCTTCTCAATTGGATGGAAAAGATTCCTTAACACTTATGAAAGGAATTCCCTTGCTGTCTTGGACACCATTTATCATCGCAACAACCCTAACTGTGATATTCCCTTCGTCCTATCCATCCTTCCCCTCTCTCTGCTCTTGAAGCTACTGTGCAAACAACATTGCAATTAACAGTTGTGCTTGGTTAAAACTGCCCCCCACCCACCCTCAGACTAATTTCTGGGGATTGCATGTTCATTTTTTTCATGGTTAGATCACAGAGGTGATGTTAACCTAGGTCAACAAGCATTGTTAAACTCTCTGATAATGATCTACATTAAACTTCTGTGGTGTTAAAACTTTCCTATCGTTGTTAGGCAGGTGCTGTAGCTCACAGAATACGATTAACATAACTTTCTTTTCAGTGAGGCTTACATGTACTTAAATATTAAATCCCACAGCACCTTATATAATTTGATTTCAGTCCTTCTCCCAGATACCAGTATGATTTTTAATCTTTCATTGAAGTGATATCCCACCACAGTGTCTTGCCTGCATGAACATATGCTTTCCATAATTTTGTGAGGAGATTAGTACCTCCAGGACTGTCTGTCCTTGGAAGTGTGTGTCCATCACTTCAGCAATTAGGCCTAATGTGTAATGAGTGGTTGGGAAAGGTGTGCTCCTACAGCATGACAACCAGCCATCACGAGCTCTGATTGTTAAAGTCAGGCTAACAAAAAATTTCGGTTGACTAGAGACACAAGGGACTGCAGATACTGGTATCTGATGCAAAACACAAACCGCTGGATAAATTCAGCAGGTCAGGCAGCATCTATGGAGGCAAAGGGACTGTAGACGTTTCGGGTTGAGACCCTGCCTCAGGAGTGAGAGTGTAAAGGGGAGATAGCCAGTATGAAGAGGTGAGGGGGAGCAGTGAGGCAGGGGCTGGCAAGAAGTGGGTAGATCCAGGTGAGGAGGAATTGATGGGCAGGTGGAGCCAGGTGAGCAGAGGGAGGGGTTGAGGTCGTGACAGAGGTTGGGAGGTGATTAGTCGAGACAACAAAAAGCTGAAGATTATGGAATCTGATAAGAAAAGAAGAAGATGAGTGGAAGCAGGTAAGAGAAGGAGCTTGGGCAGGTGGGAGCAGTGGGGGGAGGGGGGAGGGGAGAGGGGACCAAGTGGGTAGAGTGTGTGGGTGATAGGCAGATGGAACCTGGTGTGGGAGAGGAAAGAAACTGGGTCACTGGTGGGGAGGGGAGTGGGGTTTGGAAAGAAAGGGGTGTGCGAGAGGACCTGGTGGATCAAAAGGAGAGTGAAAGAAACAGAGGGGTTGTGGGTTACCTGAAATTGGAGAACTCAGTGTTCATGCTGTTGGGTTGTAGACTACCCAGGCAAAATATGAGGTGCTGTTCCTCTAGTTTGTGTTTGGCCTCATTAAATATCTGTTACGGTAGCAATTACTGCATTTCAGAAGCTCCATGGCTAGAGGTGCCCAGTTTTCATATGTACGGGAGTGTGGAAGCTCACCTGCTCAGCTGACACTCCCATGCAGTACTGAGGAAGTGCTGCACTGTTGGAGGTGCTATTGTCTAGAGGAGACCTTAACCCAAGTCCCCATCTACTTCCTCAGGTAAACCATAAAATCTCTAGGAAGCATTTTTAAAAAAAAAACAAGGCAGTTCCCCAAGTACCCTGGCCCCTATGTATCCCTTCACAAACATTACTACAAACAGTTAGTTGGTCATTATTACATTGCTGTTTGTAAGATCTTGCTTTATAAATAATGGCCACCAATTTCAGTAATGAGGGCTCTTCAAAAGTACTTAATTGGTTAGATATTCTGAGATCACAAAAGGCACTATGTGAATACAATTCCTTCACTGATTTTCTTATCATCAAGGCTTCAAATATCCTAATTTTTAAATTTCTTTTTCAAGATCCAGGTACTGCTGGCAAGGCCAGCATTTATTGCCAATTTCTAATCACCATTGAGAAGGAAGTGGTGAACCATTGCATTCCTTCTGGTGAAGGTGCTCCCACAATATTGTTGGAAGGGATCTGGAGAAGTTAGACCAAGCTCCAATGAAGGACTGGCAATATATTTACAAGTCAGGATGGTGTACGATTTGGAGGGAATCTGCAGCTGTTGCCCTTGTCTTCTTGGTAATAGAAGTCACAGGTGTAGGATGTGCTGCTGAAGTGTCTGGGCAAGTAAGTGTAGTGCATTTTGTAGATGATTCACACTGCAGCCACCATGAGCAGGTGTTAAAGGAATGAATGTCTAGGATTTTGATGAGCAGGCTGCTTGCCTTGGATGATACGGACCTTCTTGAAAGTGGTTAGGGTTGTATTCATGTTACTTTAGTATTCCTTGCCACTTACGGGCCCTGAATGTTGCCTCAGTCTCACTGTGTGGACTGCCTCATTTGCAGAGAAGATGCAAATGGAATTGGACATCGTGCGGTCATTGGCAAACATCCCCACTTTTGACCAGATGATGGGAACAATGTTATTGAAGAAGCCTTTGGAGATGGGTGGGCCTCAGACACTGTCCTGGGAACTCTTGCAGTGATATTTTGGAGTTGGGCTGATTGACCTCTGTCAAGCACAAGCACCTTCCTTTGTGCAAGGTATGACTTAAACCATTGAAGTGTTTTCTCTTTTGATGCCTATTGGTTTCATTTTCACCAAGGCATATTGGTCCCACACTCAGTCAAATGCTGTCTTGATGTCAGGGACAGTCATTCTCACCTCACCTCTGGAATTCAGCCTTTAGCCAATGTTTGGACCAAGGCAGTGATGCCAATGATGTAACACTACTGGAACAGCTTAAGTAGAGGCACAGCTAGTTCTGAAGCGTAAGTCTTTAGCACTACAGCTTGGATGTCATCCGACACTGTTACCTTTGCTGTATCCAGCACTCTCAGATATTTCTTGATATCGCTTGGAGTGAATCAAAGTAGCTTCTGTGTTGGTGGGGATCCAGGGGGAAGCCAGAATGGATCATATATTCTGCATTTCTGGCTAAACATGGTTATGAATGCTTCAGCTTTTTCTGTAGTACTTACATGCTGGTCCACCGTTGTTGGGGATGGGGATGTTCTTGGAGCTTCCTCCTCCCATTAGCTGTTTAAATGTCCACCACCATTCATGACCAGATGTGGGAGGACTGCAGAACTTTGATCTGTTCCATTGTCTACTGTGTACAATTTGTACTGTATACAATTTTTACCGATGCACCACAGAAAGCATCCTATTCAGATGCATCACAGCTTGGTATGGCAAATGCTCTGCCCGAGAATGCAAGAAACTGCAGATAGTTGTGGACACAGCCCAGCACATCACCAAAACCAGCCTCCCCTCCATGGACTCTTGTCTTCAGTTCTTGCTGCCTCAGTAAAGCAGCCAACATAATCAAAGACCCCACCCACCCCGGACATCCTCTTTTCTCTCCCCCTCCCATCAGGCAGAAGATACAAAAGCATGAAAGCATGTACCACCAGGCTCAATGACAGCTTCTATCCTACTGTTATAAAACTATTGAATGGTTCCTTACTATAATAAGATGGACTCTTGACCTCACAATCTACCACATTATGGCCTTGCACTTTACTGTCTGCCTGCACTGCACTTTCTCTGTAACTGTAACACTTTATTCTGCATTCTGCTATTGTTTTCCCTTGTACTACCTCAACGTACTGTGTAATGAAATGATGTGTATGCATGGCATGCAAAACAAAGCTTTTAACTGTACTTCGGTACATGTGACAATAATCAACCAATCTACCAGTTTACTTTTTGCTATTCAGCACACATCTATTCCCATATTCCAGCTTCACATATTTTTGGATATGCTGATGCTACTCCAAGAATGCCCTTCTGCATTCCTCATTAAACTGTTATCCTCTGGCTTGATATTAATGGTGGAGGAATATGCTGGGGCATGACGCTATAGATTGTGGTTGTGCATGTTTCTCCTGCTGTTGGTGGTCCACAGTGCCTCATGGATGGCCAGTTTTGAGCTGCCTGATCTGTTCCATCCCACTTTGCACATCTGTAGTGCCAGAAAACTTATTTGAGGGTATCCTCAGTGTGAAGAGAGGACGATCTCTGCAAGGACTGTATGTTGATCATTTCTACCAGTGGTATCATGGATAGATGCATCTACCACAGAGATATTGGTAAGGAAGAAGACAAGGTTTATCCCTCCTGCTGGTTCACTCACTGCCTCCCACACTCTCAGTCTGACAGTCATGTCCTTCAGGGGTCAGTCAGCTCAGTCTGCAGACAATCGTTTTAACATGGACATTGTAGTCCCCCACCTAGAGTATGGTCTGCACCCTCACTACCCTGGTAATCCTCTCAAAACAACCATTGAAACAGCAGATACGTTGGCAAGTCTTCTGAGTAATCTGTTCTAGAGTGACTGGATAGATGATGGTTAGGACATTAGACACAGTGAACCCATTTTAATTTTAGGGCCATGATTTTTTAAAGGCTGAAAAATTAATAGGACCATGAATCCAATGTTCTAGTTGTCACATCCTTCCAGCTGTCAAAATGAGACTCCAATTAAAGAGCATTACTTCATGAAATTAAATTATATTGCTTTCATGAGGTATAACTTCCTTATGTATGGCTGTGGCTTATCAAGTAGAAGATGGTTAATCATTAAAACTGCCTCTGTCATTCCCAATGGATTAACCTATCATTGAAAACCGTCTGTTCCATTCCCAATGGATTGACCTATCACTAAAACAATCTGTTCTAGCCCTACCAGTTATTTCAGCGAGTGAGAATCTTGGTTCTGGGTGAAATACGAGCTGCTATGCAACATACTGATCTCAGTCATTGTAGATCTTGAAAGGGGATAACTCCAGGCATGCCAAGCAACAAAAAAATCTGGGAATTGTTAACAACAAAGAGAAAGATTTATATTTCACATTAACCTCCATAAGTCGAGGATATACCAACATACTTTACAACCAATGATATATTTCTGAAATTTACAAGGGGAATACAGGAAATACTCGGCAGGTCAGATATCCTTTGTGGAGAGAGTAAGAAACAGAGTTAATGTTTCAAATGGATCACCTTTTAAATTGACACATAACCTGCAGTTAAAATGCAGAGAAAAGAGGAAAGAACACAAAGGAAGTCTGTGATACAGTGGCCTAGTTTGTAGAGCTGCTGCTTCACAGCTCCTGTGACCCAGTTCAATCCTGACCTCTGGAGCTGTCTGGATGGTCTTTGCACATTCTCCCTGTGACCACATGTGTTTCCTTTGGGAGCTTCAGTTTCCCTGCATATCCCAAAAACATGCTGGTTGTTAGGTTAGTTCACTACTTTAAATAGTCCAGGTGGGTGGTAGAATCTGGGGGAAAATAATGGGAATGTAAGGGATAAGTGCAGGATTATTGTAAACAAGTGCTTGATGGTTGTGTAGACTCAGTGGGCTGAAGGGCCTGATTCTGTGCCATATGACTCCATGATTCTATGGATGATTAAGAGAGTTAACAGTGAAAGGTAAAGGAGTTAAGGATATTAACAACATTTAAAAGTTACTTGGACAGGTACATAGATAGGAAAGATTTAGAAGGATATGGGCTAAACGCAGGGAAATGGGACTAGCTTAGATGGGAATCTTGGTCGGCATGGACCAGTTGAGCCAAAGGGCTCATTTCCGTGCTATATGACTCTATGTCTCTATGAAAGTGTAAATGCTGCTTTTAAAATATATTCAGTTTCATTAAAACAAAATTTCTGGAAACACAGGAAAAAGCAGGTCAGGGAACATGTGTAAAAACTTTTTAGGTCAAAAACTTTTTCTCAAAACTGGGAAAGAAAGGAAATGGAGAAAGTGAGTGGAGTTGAAGGAAAAGTTGTTCAGTGTGACGACAGGTTCTTCCAGGTAAATGAATGTATTGGTGGAGGGGACTGGTTAAGCCTCTCTTCAAGGAAACAATAAAAGCGTAAAGTGATTGTACATCCATGATGAGGATGAACTGAAAATTAGGACTCGGAAACTGGAACCTGTCCAAGTGACAAAGGGTATCAGAGGTGACAGAGATGGGAAGGTTCCTGACCAGATAGAAAGGACAGAGCCAAGGTAGGAAGAATTACATTTGCTGGGGCAATTCACCTTCACTACACATTACCTTCCATAGTTACTTGTATGCTTCATTTTGGCGTTTTGACTGGATGATAGCCATTGAAGATGAGTGTGAGTGTGCAAGAGTGTGTGTGTCATATAAAGGTTATCTTGGCCCTCTTACTAACAGTAGTGCATCTCTTCACAAAGGCTGCCTGACCTACTGAGTATTTTGTTTTCCTTTCAGCTTTGCTTGTCAATCATTCCACTCTTGTTAGGATCTACCTTTGCCCAAGTTCCTCAAAAGCCCTTGTCTGATTTATTAAAAATGAATGTCAACAAACCTCTATTGTGTCTCCAAGAATCACTCAAAAATTACCCTTGATAACTGTTACATGACTGTGACAGTGTTATGGCAAGAAGAATTGATTGCTGGAAGCTTCAAGCAGTGTTATTTCTTTAAGAGAGATTGGATATGAATGAAATACTGACCTTTTTGTCTGGCACCTTCCATTGCGAAAGGAATGGGAGAGTTACCAGCTTCAGATTAAACTCAGAAAAACCACAGTCAGAATATCAAGCACCCAATTGACATTTCATTACACGATAATTACTATACCTTGACCATCTTAGTTATTATTGTAGCACTCTGACTCTAACAATAATGAGCCTCTGAAGCACAACACCAATAGCAAAAATTCACTCTGGATCAATCATTGCTCATCATTATTATTGTCCTGATGGTTTTGCAATGTCGTGTTCCTTTAATAAAAAGGAGGAAATAAGTCCCAGCCATGCATAAAAACTGTTAATTGCTTCTACTTCATTCAATGGATTGTAAAAGTACTTACATAAAAGACATGAATAATCACAATATCATGATGAAGGTTGAATTCTTTCATTTACATGTGTAATCTTGGAGCTTGTGATTTAATGTGAAGACATTAATGTCTTGTTAAAATGTTTATTTTCTCCTTGCATTGTTTCCATGCAAGTCAAGGAACATTGTCTCCATGGCTACATGTACTTAAATGTGAGGGAGGAAAATTTCAGTGCACTTTGTCCTTCCATGTTTTAATCCTTAAATAAAAGATGAAACCATAATGTAACACAAGTAAGGGTGATTCATCAGTGTTGGTGAGTTAACAATGATTTTGTAATTGCACAAAATGTATTGATCACTATTGTAAGGATGAGAATTTGTTAACTTTATAGTCAACACATCAAAATTACATTTAAACAAGGATCCAGACTGAATAACTCAGTGACTTCTTGAGAGCTGCTGTGATACGTTAAAACAATTTATTTCATTGGTAATTTGAAAATCACCAACAAGCTAAATTGTTTTAACATATCGCACCAGGTCTGCTTAAACCAGGGAGAAATGGCATTAATGTCTCGATACATCTTCTCATTGGTTCTCACCTGTGTCACAATCAGAAAATATATGATCAACCCTAAGAATGTCAGAGTTAAGGTTTAAACAAAAGGGAGCATGATTCTTCTTCTTGGAAGTAGTTCTCCTCTTTGTCCAATGTCAAGTTAAATCTTGATTCCACATTATGTGGCTGCATTTAGGTACTGCCAGAAAATTCCTCACTGATGGGGGAGTGGTAATGTCGATCAGAGATAGTGTCACGGCTGCGGAAAAGGTGGACATCGTGGAGGGATTTTCTACGGAGTGTCTGTGGGCGGAGGTTAGGAACAGGAAGGGGTCGATAACTTTACTGGATGTTTTTTATAGGCCACCTAATAGTGACATGGTTATTGAGGCGCAGATAGGGAAGCAGATCCTAGAAAGGTGTGAGAATAACAGAGTTGTTGTGATGGGGGATTTTAATTTCCCAAATATCGACTGGCATCTCCAGACATTGAGGGGTTTAGATGGGGTGGAGTTTGTTAGGTGTGTTCGGGAAGGGTTCTTGACACAGTATGTAGATAGACCTACAAGAGGAGAGGCTGTGCTTGATTTGATATTGGGAAATGAACCTGGTCAGGTGTCAGATCTCTCAGTGGGTGAACATTTTGGAGATAGTGATCATAATTCTATCTCCTTTACGTTAGCACTGGAGAGAGATAGGAACAGACAGACTAGAAAGGTGTTTACTTGGAGTAAAGGGAATTATGAGGCTCTCAGGCAGGAAATTGGAAGATTAAATTGGGAACAGATGTTCTCTGGGAAAAGTACGGAAGATATGTGGAAAATATTCAAGGGGTATTTGTGTGGAGTTCTGCATAGACGTGTTCCGATGAGACAGGGGAGTCACAAGAGGATGCAGGAACCGTGGTGTACGAAGGCTATAATAAATCTAGTCAAAAAGAAAAGAAAAGCATACAAAAGGTACAGAGAGCTAGGTAATGCTAGAGATCTGGAAGAGTACAAGGCTAAAAGGAAGGAACTTAAGAAAAAGATTAGGAGAGCCAGAAGGGGACATGAGAAGGCCTTGGCGGGCAGGATTAAGGAAAACCCCAAGGTGTTCTACAAGTATGTGAAGAGTAAGAAGATGAGATGTGAAAGGATAGGGCCTATCAAGTGCAGCAGTGGGAAAGTGTGTATGGATCTGGAAGAAATAGCGGAGGTACTTAATGAATACCTTACGTCAGTATTCACCACGGAAAAGGATCTAGGGGATTGTAGTGGGGACATGCAGTGGACTGAAAAGCTTGAGCATGTAGATATTAGAAAAGAGGTGGTGCTGAAACTTTTGGAAAGCATCAAGTTAGATAAGTCGCCAGGACCAGATGAGATGTATCCCAGGTTGCTGTGGGAGGCGAGGGAGGAGATTGCGGAGCCTCTGATGATGATCTTTGCATCGTCGATGGAGACAGGAGAGGTTCCGGAAGATTGGAGGGTTGCGGATGTTGTTCCCTTATTCAAGAAGGGGAGCAGGGATAACCCAGGGAATTATAGACCGGTGAGTCTCACCTCAGTGGTTGGTAAGCTGATGGAGAAGATCCTGAGAGGCAGGATTTATGAACATTTGGAGAGGTATAATATGATTGGGAATAGTCAGCATGGCTTTGTCAAGGGCAGGTCCTGTCTTACGAGTCTGATTGAATTTTTTGAGGATGACTAAGCACGTCGATGAAGGGAGAGCAGTAGATGTAGTGTATATGGATTTTAGCAAGGCGTTTGATAAGGTACCCCATGCAAGGCTTATGGAGAAGGTGAGGAGACATGGGATCCAAGGGGACATTGCAGTGTGGATCCAGAACTAGCTGGCCCACAGAAGGCAAAGAGTGGTTGTTGAAGGGTCGTATTCTGAGTGGAGGTCAGTGACCAGTGGTGTACCTCAGGGGTCTGTACTGGGACCCTTACTCTTAGTTATTTTTATAAACGACCTGGATGAGGCAGTGGAGGGGTGGGTTAGTAAGTTTGCAGATGACACGAAGTTTGGGGGTGTTGTGGATAGTTTAGAGGGCTGTCAGAGGTTACAGAGGGACATAGATAGGATGCAAAGCTGGGCTGAGAAGTGGCAGATGCAGTTCAACCCAGATAAGTGTGAAGTGGTTCATTTTGGTAGGTTAAATATGTTGGCGGAATATAGTCTTAATGGTAGGACTCTTGGCAGTGTGGAGGATCAGAGGGATCTTGGGGTCCGAGTCCTTAGGACGCTCAAAGCGGCTGCGCAGGTTGACTCTGTGGTTAAGAAGGCATATGGTGTATTGTCCTTCATCAATCGGGGAATTGAATTTAGGAGCCGGGAGGTATTGTTGCAGCTATGTAGGTCCCTGGACCCCACTTGGAGTATTGTGCTCAGTTCTGGTCGCCTCACTACAGGAAAGATGTGGAAGCCATAGAGAGGGTACAGAGGAGATTTACAAGGATGCTGCCTGGAATGCGGAGCATGCCCTATGAAAGCAGGCTGAGGGAACTTGGTCTTTTCTCCTTGGAGAGACGGAGGATGAGGGGGGACCTGATAGAGGTGTATAAGATGATGAGAGGTATTGATTGGGTAGATAGTCGGAGGCTTTTCCCCAGGGCTGAAATGGTGGCCACAAGATCTCATAGGTTTAAGGTGTGGGGGAGTAGATATAGAGGAGTTGTCGGGGGTAAGTTTTTTACTCAGAGAGTGTAGAGTGCGTGGAATGGGCTGCTGGAAACGGTGGTGGAGGCAGATACGATAGGGTCTTTCAAGAGACTGTTAGATAGGTAAATGAAGCTGAATAAAATAGAGGGCTATGGGTAAGCCTAGTAATTTCTACGGTAGGGACATGTTCGGCACAGCTTTGTGGGCCAAAGGGCCTGAATTGTGCTGTAATATTTCTATGTTTCTTTGTTTCTATGATGTTACCATAATGTTAACAGATTCCACTGCTCGTGTGGTATCAGCTCAAAGAAATTTTGGCCCTTAATGTTGTTATCAGGCAAACTAAAACCACTTCAATTAAGCTGTAGAATAGATCACTAATATTGGAAGGTAAAGAGACATAAACACCTTCTCTGCTGATAGTATAACCTCAAGTGCTAATACCAAGTGAAAAACGTTATGATGAACTATTAAGCTTTTACTTAGTTCTGCAGAATTAAAAATTGTCTGAAAGGTTTAAAGAATCTTGATAGATAAATTAAGGTTACTTTTCTGCAAAGGTGTGTGTGTCTGTGTCTGTGTCTGTGTGTGTGCAATGCCTGTCCTGATTATTTTTATCAGTATTGACTGCTAGGATTCCAAGCAATTTCATAAACACTCTCTTTGTGTAATTATGGACCTATGTTCAAGACTCCAAAGGATTCTTGTCTTCATCTTAAACCCTGCTCCTTCATCTTCTTGGCCTCATTTAATTAGGTCAACCATTGATCCCCTGTTATTAACAAAATGAAATACTCAAAGATAACAGAATGCCTTCGGCTCCAATTGCCATGATCATTTTTAATTTTCCCAATCCATTTCTTCTCTTACCTCTTATTCATTTCTCTTCTGACACACGTTTCATTAGATGTCGATTTCATAATTATAAGGCTTCAAAAATATTGTTGGTTTCACCGTGGTGTAACACTGGGGATCAGAGTACACTCTCTGTTCAGTGATTTGACTCTAACTACTGTTCCCATACAGTGCAGATTGCACAGAGCAAACTTCCTTCATTATAGAGTAAGGGAAGGAGACCAGTGATCTGTTTAGGGTATAAAATTAAAACCTGACCTGATCATGGTCAAGCCAAACCTGACAATCCCCGATATTACTCTGGGAGCTTCACGCAAGCAAGGAATTTCATTGTCATGGCACAGCCTGGTATTGCTCAATCCATGGTTACTACAAACCATATTAGCTATAAACCATAGTTACTAGAAGCAGTTTATCTGTTTACTTTGCCTTGCCATTTACAGATTGGCTCCCTACTTCCCACCTTACAAAAACCACAATTCAATAGTGTGTCAATATCTGTGAAAGACTTTGGGATGCACAATCTAAATCTGATGGAGGAATTTGGGCATCAAACATTCGTTATTTGATATGAGCTGTAAAAGATTTAGTGGTGGCGTCAAAGCTACAAGTAACATTGCTTGGTGGATTACACTAGACAGAACTCTATGAGGGAAAGGGCTGAAGTTCCCAACAAACGTCTTTGGCTTACAACTTATTTTTCACAATAATGAATAGCAAGTCACTCTCTGTGGATAGGAATATGTGACCTTAATACATTTCACCCAGTCCTTCCAGCTTGCACCATTTCACTTAACTAAATGTTTTCTAGGAACACTTTCTTTTCATAAGTTGAGGAATATCTGTATTCCCCCCATTTTTCCACCTCTTCCTAGTTGTCTGTTCTCATACAGCAACTGATTCACATTCCCTCACACAATTTGGATGCATGCTTTGGTGTCATAGAGTCACAAAGTTACACAGCACAGAAACAGGCCCTTCAGCCCAACCCGTCCATGCTGACCAAGTTGTCTATTGTGCTAGTCCCATTTGGCCCATATCGTTCTAAACCTTTCCTATCCATACATTATCAAAATGTATGGTTGATTAATGCCATTGCCGGTCCCAGGATAAATTGTACCCAACTCTACCACTTCCTCTGGCAGCTCATTTCATGTACCCACTGTGTGAAGAAGTTGCCCGTCAGGTCCCCTTTAAATCTTTCCCCTCTCACCTTAAACCTATGCCTTCTAGTTTTAGACTCTCCTACCCTGGGAAAAAGACCATGACCATTCAGCTTTACTATGCTCCCACTGAACCTTTCTCCTGATACCTTTGAGTAGACAAGTCAAGTCAAATTTATTGTCATATGCACAAGTCCGGTGAGGTACAGTTAAAAACTTGTTTGTAGCAGCATCACAGGCATGTAGATTCAGACAACACACAGAAAATAAATTATACAAGACAGTGAAGAGAAAAAAAAGACTGTGCAAAACAAGACATTAGTGCAAAAATCCCATGAAGAGAAGTCCATGGTAGTGCAAGAGGTGGTCCGTGATGTTCTATTGCTGAGGTAGGGTTAAGGTTGTGTGGGTCCGTTTAAGATATATGGGAGCATCATCCTATAAGAATTACATAAGTACATTCATTCTACATTGTTATAACTTTTCACCTAATTTCTTCAGCATAATTAGAATATATAATAACAATACATGCCTTAGTAAAAGCTTCAAATACTGGAATGTTATGCACACATACCTAAGGAGAGTTTTATTTAGATATAATCACTTTGATTAGTTTGGAATAAGAGTGAAGGGAACACAGAAGAGAAAGGGAAAAGAGAAAGAAGAGAGGAGATAGAGATGAGAAAGGGAAGGTGAGAGATGAAGGGTAGGAGAGATAATGGCAGAGAGAATGAAGAGGAATAGAAGAGGAAAAGCATGAAAAAAGAGGAGAGAGAAAGAACACAAGAATGGGGAATTCTAAATACTGACTTTAGATATCAGAGGTGATTCAGGAATAGCATTCACACCTGCAAGTCAGAACATCATGGGTTCAAGTCCCAACTAAAAGAAAAGTAAATTAATATCGTAATTAATTACACTCATACTAAACTCCATCTCTTGCTTCAATGACCAAAATAGTTCAAGCTGTTCGTCAGTTCCCTGGCTGAGTAGAGCACACCCAATTCTAAAACACTGAAGCAGAAAGCCTTTCACATATCCAAGAACAGAGCTGAGCTTGAGCACTGCCAGCCTGCTGAGTGCGGTTGATTAATGCCAGCGCCGGTCCCAGGATAAGCTGTTATCTCATCTGGATCAATATATAAACTGGGCCTTGCTACTGTATCTATGCATTCAAGAGCCAAACTAAAACCTTAGCAGCTGACAGCTGCTCATCCTTGAGTAAATCTGCAGTAACACTGCCCAGAGGACTCTTGTTAATGGAGGCTTCATTGTGCTGTGGAATGTTGATGCCTTAACCCCTCAGAAAGCACAGGTCTGAGAAACCTGAATTATTCATTTCTTTGGAGCTCAATTTGAGGGATCATTTAGGTTTTTCTACAGTATTTTTACTTTCAGACTATAGACGCTCTAGCACCTGAGGCTAAAATTAACACTTATGGCAAGTTGTACCACAAAAGTAAGTAGGGATTTTACATGTGGTATGAGATTTTACAAATCCATTTATTTACTTAAGGAGGATAAATTTTCAAGATTCTGAGGAAATGTTGGGATCTTTGAATAAAATAGATGGCATTTCAAGGGCTGAACAGCCTCCTTCCTTATTGAGGCAGCACTTGCCCCTCACTCAGCTTCTGCCAGATGAGGAGAACATTATTACAAAAAGAAACAGATATAGCAGCAGGTCATTTGGCTGTTTGTACTTGTTTTTCATTCAATAAGATCATGGCTGACTTCATAGCTCAGTACCACTTTCCTGCACTCTCCTATATCCCTTATTATCCAAAAATCCACCAATCACTGTCTTGACAGGGTCTCCATCACCCTCTTGGGTAGTGAATGCCAATGATTCACCATTCTCTAGATGAAAATATTTCCTGTCCTGAATGGACAAACCTTCATTTTGAGTGTTTGGCCCCTGGTTCTAGACTCACCATCTAGGAGAAACATAGACTGGTAATCCAATACGATCAGCAGCAAACTTCTATCCACTTTCAACTAATTAAGTCTGATACTTTCTGAGAAAGTCTGAAGAACAATTCTGTGAAACAACGTATAACCTGGGGAAATAAAAAATTACACTGAACAGCTGCATTCAACCGAGATGTACTCCTCAAGTAAGTATCAGATGTTCACAGTCAGTCTTAGTTAAGGGTTCATTTGAATATAAATTTACTCACATGCTTCTCTTTCACTGAATGAATTAAGTAACTTGGGATGCCTTTTTGATAGCTTGTCTCTTTCATGACCTCTTCTCCAATTTGCCTTGCACTTCATTTCATCTCAACTGCCTCTCTGCTGAAGAATTCATGAAATTCCTATAGAGAGGATATTAATCTTGACAGCAAGCCTCAAAAGGCAGCATTATCCACCTGCCTGTGTTGCATTAGGGCTGATTAAACTGAACAGATCCGTTAAACAAGCAGGCAGATTGGTGAAGTCAATTGGAACATCTTCCTTATATTTCTGATCCCTCAGTTTGTATCCACTTGCACTAATAGACTGAAAGACTCTGGAACGTTTGTAAAGAATTTCCCATTTGAGTCAGATAGATTTGAATTTGATTTCCAAACCAAGTCTGGCAGATATAAACCTGCAAGAAAATAAGTCATATTTTAGTCCTAAATGCTCATTAATTGGCAATCTCAGTTAAAAATCTATATGGTTGACTGTTGCAAAAACTTACACCACAAATACATTATAGAGTATCATAGACTCACAGTGAGACACAGCAGGGAAACAGGCCACGAGGCCCAAGTCCACACTGACCACCAAATACCATTCCTTCACTAATCCTACCCTAACCCATTTTATTCTCCCCACATTCTCATCAACTACCCATCAGATTCTACCACTCATCTGCACACTAGGGACAATTTACAGTGGTCATTTAACCTACCAACCTGTACATTTTTGTGATGTGGGAGAAAACCAGAGCACCCAGTAAAAGCCGACATGGTCACAGGGAGAATGTTCGAACTCCACAGACACAGGACTAGAGGCAAGGATTGAATCCGCACTGCGGCTGTGAGGTGGCACTTCTTCAAGCTGCACCATTGTACAGCCCTGAGGTTAGGGATTAAAAACCCTTTGTTAGGGCAGAACACTTGGAGCAATGTAGGACCCACTACAGCAAGGTTTGGTGCTGACATCAGATGTGCCTCAAGTTGATAAAAGCAAGAAGGACAAAATGAAACAACGGGCTTCAATTCAGCTCAGTAATAACCCCTTCGCACATATCAAACGCCCGCCAACAGGTGAAAGAAAATAACAGGATGACAAACTACCATTTTATGTGGTCAATGCCCAAGGCATCAATAACCATTTGGACTTGTTGTTACAAACATCAGGAGTGCTCACACAGCCTTAGGGTTCACTGGATCAGCATGGTTCTTTATTCTTTGTGTGCAGCAGAGCACAGAAAGGAAAAATGCTTTGTGTGAGACTGAGGCCAGATCCTAGGATTATAGGGCAGATCAGACCAAAAGGGATGTCTGGGTCAATTCATCCATCAGAGGGTCAGAGCCTGACAAAATAGTGGGGCAGGTATCAGAGGGTTGAGGATCTCCATCAAGGGCACAGGGGTTATTTGGACCTCAGGGCACCACATGCACAGGTAATTGGTATCTGGGGCGATTGTTGGTCAACAGTGATCTCAGTGTTGGGGAGGGGTGGTGTGGTCAGTACCATGCTGAAAAGAGGGTTATGACGGGAGGGGTGGGGATATTCCCACAGGATGAGTGATGTTTTATCTTGGTGGGCTTGCAGTCCTGTGCAAAGCCAAGAAGATGTACCTAGAAACTCTGGTGCTCCCTAAAGGTGCAGCCTGTCCTGGTCAAATCACATAGACGCCACAGCCAAGAAAGCTCAGCAGCACCTCTATTTCCTTAGGAGGCTAAAGAAATTTGGTTTGTCCCCTTTGACTCTCACCAACTTTTACCGATGCACCATAGCATCCTATCTGGATGTATCACGGCTTGGTACGGCAACTGCTCTGCCCGGGACTGCAAGAAACTGCAGACAGTTGTGGACACAGGCCAGAGCAGCACAGACACCAGCCTCCCCTCCTTGGACTCTGTCTTTACCTTTCTTTGTCTTGGTGAAGCAGCCAGCATAATCAAAGACCCCACCCACCCGGGACATTCTCTCTTCTCTCCTCTTCCATCAGGTAGAAGATACAAGAGCCTGAGGGCACGTACCACCAGACTTAAGGACAGCTTCTACCCCACTGTGATAAGACTATTGAACAGTTCCCTTATACGATAAGATGGACTCTGACCTCACGATCTACCTTGTCGTGACCTTGCACCTCATTGTACTGTACTTTCTCTGTAGCTGTGAACTTTACTCTGTGCTGTTATTGTTTTTACCTGTACTACATCAATGCACTCTGTACTAACCCAATGTAACTGCACTGTGTAATGAATTGATCTGTACGATCGGTATGCAAGACAAGTTTTTCACTGTACTTCAGTACAAGTGACAATAATAATACCAAAGGGGGATTTTGAATGACAGGTGGATGGGACCATGTCCGTTCCAGCTGCTTTCTCACCACATCAAAATTCAAGGCATCACTTGCAAAAACCAGGAGGGTGCAGTAAGGAATAGGGGGCTGGGGAAGACCTAGTCATGGTGTAGGACAGGGAAGGGAAAGTTGCAACTGTGGTGGGGGGGGGGGGGGGGGTGAGGGTCCACACCAACAATGTTGTGGAACTTGAGGGCCAATGGAGGTGAACAGATTAGTTAGGTGAGGTATGGGGAGAAATCAGGGGATTGGGAGGGCTGGGAGTAGGTTTAATGCGGGGAGAGGCCAAGATTTAGGTCAGTAATTTACTTAATCTGGAGGCCTCCAGAGTGGGCACTGCAGGAGCCAGGTCTCTGCTGCCCCAGGAGTGCCCAACAACGGGTACACATGTTACCCTGCAATCCTCCAAACGGTGGGCTGCACGGAGAATGACTTCAGCCCTTTCAGCCCTGATGCCAAAATTGTGTCAGGGTCTCGCCAATGATTCCTGAATGAAAGTACCCGGTCAAGTTTTCTTAGTAATTAGGAAGTGACTTCATCATGGAAGAAAGTCAATTTCTGAAATCACAGGAAAAGTGATATGCAAATGAATTTCCAGGCTGTGTTTTCTCCTGCAGTGCCCAAAGACGGTTGTTACCCGGACAACGTTGACGGTGTCCATCAGTAAAAGAGATTGGCATCACTAGATGAGGGTCACCATGGAAATCATGTCAGTAACTCTTGTGCAGCTTATGTTGGGAAGTGACCAGTCAAACCTCGCACTCTCAGAACTCACTCTGGCAAAAGCCCATCCTTAATTCCGTGACTAAAAAACAAATCTGCAATCATATTTCTGGATTATACTACAACGAAAGGAACTGAACTGAAATGTATTCAGGATTCTTATTTTTTCTCTCGTTTTCTTTGGCTGTCCCTCAGGATCAAGGATGATTTGCTTGCATTCTAGTTTTGCTAACATTGCATAATGTTGTTTAGCTTAAACTATAACCCTCCAAGAAATCTGTGGTTCTTCGTTTTGGTTTGTGCATGCCTGATGATATTTCCATGTATTCAGCTGCCTAGGCCCTAAGCTCTGGAATTCACTCTAAACCTCCCCAACAATTTTTTTTATCAATCTTTCACCCCTCCTTCTTAGACTTTTTTTTCAAAACCTTCCTCATGACAAACCATTAGTCACAGTATCTCCTTACATGGCTTGATGTCAAGTTTTGTCTGTGAGATATGTTGGAATGTTTCACCATGTTAAAGGAGCTATGTCAGTAATGGTATTGGTATTGGTTTATTATTGTCACTTGTACCGAGGTACAGTGAAAAACTTGTCTTGCATACCGATCGTACAGATCAATTCATTACACAGTGCAGTTACATTGGGTTAGTACAGAGTGCATTGATGTAGTACAGGTAAAAACAATAACAGCACAGAGTAAAGTTCACAGCTACAGAGAAAGTACAGTACAATGAGGTGCAAGGTCACGACAAGGTAGATCGTGAGGTCAGAGTCCATCTTATCATATAAGGGAACTGTTCAATAGTCTTATCACAGTGGGGTAGAAGCTGTCCTTAAGTCTGGTGGTACGTGCCCTCAGGCTCCTGTATCTTCTACCTGATGGAAGAGGAGAGAAGAGAGAACGACCCGGGTGGATGGGGTCTTTGATTATGCTGGCTGCTTCAGCAAGACAGTGAGAGGTAAAGACAGAGTCCGAGGAGGGGAGGCTGGTGCCATGATGCGCTGGGCTGTGTCCACAACTCTTTGCAGTTTTTTGCATAATGGTTATGTTAAAGTCGATGGAACCAAATTTTAGAAGCAGGGACTCTAGTTCACACTTGAGCCCTCAATTCCTTTCCCACACCTTTGTCCCTCACGTCATTGCAACCTCTTCAGCTTTGCTTCTGTTGCCCATTCCTGCCCCTTTTCAACCATCCTATCCTTCATTTTCCACCCTGGTGTTTGCCACATTGAGTTGAGCAAATTTCTGAAGGTTTCATCACCAGAGCTATGACAACCCCACCCCACCCTTAGTCACACAACACCTCCTTCCTCCCATCTTATTGCTTCCCTTACCAAAGGAAATTAAATGATTCTAATTGGATACTTTCCCTTGTTTCATGTTGCATCTTTTTGAATCACTTGCACAGTTGTTAACACCAAATAAAATGTTAGATGTATAGTCAGTAAAGAGAAGCAGATTGCTAACCTCATTTCATTTCACTGTGAATTAAAAAAAATGTTGCCTTTTCAGATCAAACTATAGCATCTGCACTTCAGCTGAATGCGATAAAACAAGTTTGATAGATTTCTCCCTGTTATCTTTGACCTTCTTTGCCTCTTGATTTTCCTTACTGCATCTGGCTTCTGTCCTGAATATCAGGTTCCAGTAGAAGAGATTAATAACATTAAAGAATAAGCTTATAATTGTAAAATGAATTTCAATATCAGCAGGTATGAATTATTATATTTTGATAAGTACACACATTACTTGGTAGATAGAAATCTAACAGAATCATATGGATCCGAGAGTAAAATAGGCAAATCATTGATGGTTGTTACGTAGGTTGATTAGGCCATAGCAAGAATGAATGAAATACTAGTGTTTATTTTAAGAGCGATAGAATTGAAAAGTCAAGAAGTTATACTGAACTTACGTTAAACTTTAGTTGGATCACAACGGTTGTACTGTGTCGAGATCAGATCCCATCCGCAATGTCAGCAGTTATTGTCCTCCCTGATTGACTTGGAACTGAAAAGTCAACCACATCAGTAGATCTAGAGATACACATAAGCTGGACAGGGTAAAGACATCAAATTTCCTTCCCTGAAGGACAATAATGAGCCAGGTCAATTTTTGATATAATCCACCAGTTTCAAGGTTATTGTTATTGAAGCTGTGTTTATTTATTATATTCCAGATTCATTTAATTTCTTAAATGCCCAAGTTACCCTGGTGGCTTTGAACTTGTGATTCTTAATCGATGGTCCAAAGCTCTGGCTCTTATCCAGTAACTTAACCATTATGCTACCATACTCTTAAAATGTGAAACTATGCACAAAGGTTATGGAGGGATTGAAAACATTTCAAACATTACTTCCGGGGATAATAACTTAATTGTGAAATTATACCTATTAGGAAATTGGAAACAGGTAGGGTTGCTTTTCTTCAGAAAAGTGAAAATGAGGAGAGACCATACAGAGGTCTTCATGTGGTTGTGGGTGTGCTGGACCAAAGAGTCCATTTCTGTGCTATATGACTCTATGACTTTTATAAGTTTTAAAAGAAGCCAAGGAATTATATTGCACAACACAATAACGGTGCATAATACAACTGAATTATGATGGAGGCGTACAGGACTGAGATAGATCGGCTGGTTGAGTGGTGTCGCGACAACAACCTTGCACTCAATGTCAATAAGACCAAGAAATTGATTGTGGACTTCAAGAAGGAGGAGTCGGGAGAACACACACAAGTCCTCACTGAGGGATGCGGTGAAAAGGGTGATTTTTCCTGGTCAAATCACATAGATGCCACGGCCAAGAAAGCTCACCAGCACCTCTACTTCCTCAGGAGGCTAAAGAAAGTTGGTTTGTCCCCTTTGACTCTCACCAATTTTTACCGATGCACCATAGAAAGCATCCTATCTGGATGTATCACGGCTTGCTATGGCAACTGCTCTGCCCAAGACAGCAAGGAGCTGCAGAGAGTTGTGGACACAGCCCAGCGCATCACGGACACCAGCCTCCCCTCCTTGGACTCTGTCTTTACCTCTCGTTGTCTTGGCGAAGCAGCCAGCATAATCAAAGACCCCACCCACCCGGGTCATTCTCTCTTCTCTCCTCTTCCATCGGGTAGAAGATACAGGAGCCTGAGGGCACATACCACCAGACTTAAGGACAGCTTCTACCCCACTGTGATAAGACTATTGAACGATTCCCTTATACAATGAGATGGACTCTGACCTCACGATCTACCTTGTTGTGACTTTGCACCTTATTGCACTGCACTTTCTCTGTAGCTGTGAACTTTACTCTGTACTGTTATTGTTTTTACCTGTACTACATCAATGCACTCTGCACTAACTCAATGTAACTGCACTGTGTAATGAATTGACCTGTACGATTGGTTTGTAAGACAAGCTTTTCACTGTACCTCAGTACAAGTGACAATAATAAACCAATACCAATACCAATACCAGCTTTAAGTTCCTGGGCATCAACATCTCGGAGGATCTACCCTGGGCCCAACACATTAATGCAATCATGAAGAAGGCACGCCAGCGGCTATTCTTCATTAGGAGTTTGAGGAGATTTTGTATGTTACCAAAGATTCTTGCAAATTTCTATAGGTGTACGGTGGAGAGCATTCTGACTGATTGCATCACAGCCTGGTATGGAGACTCCAATGTACAGAATCGCAAGAGGTTGCAGAGGGTTGTAGACTCAGCCAGCTCCATCACGGGCCCAACCCTCCTCACCACTGAGGATATCTTCAAGAGGTGGTGCCTCAGGAAGGCGGCATCCATCATTAAGGACCCTCACCACCTGGGACAAGCCCTCTTTACGTTACTACCATTGGGGAGAAGGTACAGGAGCCTGAAGACCCACACTCAATGATTTAGGAACAGCTTCTTCCCCTCCGCCATCAGATGTCTGAATGGTTCATGAAAACTACCTCATTCCTTTTTATTGCACTATTTATTTATTTTGTAATTTATAGTAAGTTTTATGTCCTTACACTGTACTGTTGCTGCAAAACAACAAATTTCACACCATATACGTCAGTGATAATAAATCTGATTCTGTTTCTAAATTATATCATAAACCTGATCATTGAATATAAACATGTGTTTAGTGTGCAAATAGCAGATTTCTGGAAATTTGCGTATATGACGTGTAAAATTCTTCCGTATATCTAAAACCTGCCTTGCATTGGTTAAAGAGGTCCTGCTGCCAGGGTGCACAACGCATCTTCAGGCAGGTCTCTTTTTAATATTCTTAATTTCAATGCTTTCTCCCACCACCATTCAATCATGACTTACAACATCAGACCCGAAGCAATGTTTCCTTCACAACATTTCTTTAGTTAAATATTTATCAACTGGGATATGAAAATATCATTAAATATGCCAGTTCATAAAAGTTGCTCTATTTCCCAGGGTAATGTGGCATACTCCCTTGAAATTATTGTGAGGTGAATGCGCTCAAAGAAGCATATGAAATGTTAAATTGCTCCCACACCTCTGCCAATAATTACTATCATGGGATAAATCAAAATGAGAATATTATTACCGCAGGTGAACAGATGGCAGAAAATCAAGCAGGAGCTCAGAAGTGTTGCCATCCTTGGTGTTTCTGTAGCTCAGAGCTGAGCAAACCAACAAGAGTTTCATACTGGTTCCCCACAGTTCACAATTTGCCACTCATAACATCATACAGTACGGAAACAGGCCCTTCGGTCCAACTTGTCCATGCCGACCAAGATGCCAATCCAAGCTAGTCCCATTTGCCTGTGTTTGGCCCAGATCCCTCTAAACTGTTCCAAATCATGTACCTGTCCAAGTGCCTTTAAACTGTTGTTAATGTACCTGCTTCAACCATTTCATCATTCCATATATGGACAACCCTCTGGGTGAAATCATTGCCCTTTAGGTTCCTATTAAATCTCTCCCCTCTCACCCTAAACCTATGCCCTCTAGTCTTGATTCCCCAGCCCTGGCAAAAAGACCATGCACATTCACCCTCTCTATGCCCCACATGATTTTATACACCCTGAGGATTAGATTTCAGGGGATGAAAGTGATCCCTGCAATCATAAAGTGAAGAACTAGGTTGGATTCCAGCTCAACTAATTTAACAAGCTAAAAGCCATATGGAAAATGGTTACTGGAGACCTGATGGTTCAGTCCTTGTCAGGGCTGACCTCCATCAGAATCTATTTTGTTTCAGAGCTTGTGAAAAAGAAAAATGATTAGCATCTGTGAAGAGACTCCCATTGTAAAAATGCACCTCTGTTTTTTGAAGAATCACTGCTAATTATTGAAAAACTTAATGGTTTATTTACGTAAACAGTTCCATTTGCTAGAATTAACTGAAGACAAGTGATATGTGAACCAGGCTAATGATTGGCTGAAAAGTCCTTCATCTGTGCTAATGCAATTCTATGATGACCATTGAAGCTTTAAAGGTTAGGAAGGCAGGTTGAGACTATTAAGGTAACAAGAAGAGCAAGTTAAAAAATGTCTTTAAAAATTTTTTAGATTGCATTCACTTTTCTATCATTTTCTCTTTGGCATGATTATTGATCCCTGCTGGGCTTTCTGGATTGCTTCCTTATCTAAAAACTGTAGAACCAACCCAAATATTATTAAAGTGGATCAGCAGAGGACTGAGGGTGCAGGTTTAGCTGCCTTATAGCGATTAGTTGGCTTCTAGCAATCTCAAAATTATTGACTGCTGAAAAAACAATTTTGTCATCCCTGTAGGACAAAACTGGAAGTTTTGAACTTACTGAATTCAGTTAATCAAATAGTATTGTTCTTATTGTCTCTTGATGTTTGAGGGGTGCATCTAACAGGGATAGAAGATGTTATTTAGGGGTAAGTAACATAATTGAATTGGAGGGTGAAGATGAAAATGCTCAGAGTGACGCCACACTTGAATGCAACAATACTGTCAGTAGAAATATGACCAGATTTTCATGCCACATTGGCAAATTTAGTTGCTCCCTCTCCCAGTACAGAATGATTGATGCCCCAATTGAGAAAGTAAATGAAATTAGTAAAATTCTTCCAAGCCAGCACCAGAGACTGGAGTTATATGCTATGTTGACACCGGAAGCGTGGCGACACTTGCGGGCTGTCCCCAGAACACTCTACGCAAAAGATGTATTTCACTGTGTGTTTCAATGTACATGTGACTAATAAAGATATCTTATCTATATTGGCAATATGTGCTCAGAGGTTGGGAGAAGCAATTAGAAATTACGTCGTTGTTCCAAAGGATCTCTCATGGCATTGTAACTTTGGGGCATTCTTGAATCACCAACTGTGAAGGGAGTTTGTGTTATGACTGACTGCAAGTGTAAGTTACCAAACGTGCTATATCTATGTCTGAGTGGACATGAAAGACAGCAGCAATGAGTTAACTGGCCTCTAAAAATGCAAAGGAATCTCAGCCAGCACAAAATGTTGGTATGACTGTGGCATATAGAACAACTCCAGGAGCAATGGTGAAAGCTCTAATGTCAGGTCTGGTTCATCTAAGTTTATGCGGTGCAAAAAGTGAATCGTAGGTGGGAAACTGTTACCGTGGCAATGGGAATCAGTCAGCACAAGTGTGTCAGTCAGAACAGAAGATGTTTTTATTGCAGGAAGCAAGGGCATATAGGTTCTGTATGGGAGGATAAACAAGCTAAAATAGTAACAGTGAAGCAGTGTCACAACAGAAGGGTAGACTTATGGTAGCAAAACCACAGCACAGAGGTTTACATAAAAATGAGTGATCAGAAAAAGCACAGCGATTTCAAAATTAAAGATTAATAATCAAAATGTTGGCACAAATAACTGACTGCTCCATCATAGGGAGGAAACCACATGACCAGAAGTTTGGGAAGATGCTACTGGTAAGAAGCATGTTAAAACTGCCAACATTATTCTGACAAAATTGAAAATACTCGGGGAAATGGAACGAGTAGTCCACGACAATAGGAAGAGACAAGGCTACCAATCTTGAAGACTGACTATGATATTGAACCAATCTTGCCAGGATTAGATTGGCTGAAAGAGTTGAGGATGGATTGAGGCATATTTAATATGAATACAGCACAACCATTCCTGGATCAGAATGAAGGTACTTTTAAGGATTAATATAGACATTAAAGACACCAAGCATATATAGCAAGCCAAATGCCAGACCAATATATTACAAACCAAGACTTGTACCATGTGCACTAGACGTCCAGGTGGAAAAAGATCAAAACAAATCAGGGTTACGCAGGGTTTTGGTTGAACCTAGAGTGGATAAGATCTTTGGACTCTGTGAAGATTGTAACTTGATGCTTAATAGAGCAGAGGATGATGAACAATAGAATCTGCTGATGTTTTAAAATTCGTTCACAAATTGGAAAAAGTAAAGGCCTTCATCCCTCTGCCCAGCTTCATGTAATCAAATAATAGTCAGCACTACTTCAAAATTAGCTCCTATAGGAGCTGTATTTGTGCACTAAGCTACTGTCTGAGTAAAATTACCAAAAATATTTCAGCAGTGTTTGTGCAATCAGGATGACAGCCTAATTGTATCCACCACAGAGGAGGAATATTTTCACATCCTTGAGGTGTTCAGAAGACTTTGTCAACATTATGTCAAGCTTAAAAAAAGCAGGTGTGCCTTTGTTCAGAATGAAGTGATTAAATTACGTCTGTGACAAGATGAAAATGGGCCGCAGCCAATTAAAGGAGACGTTAAGGCCCTCATCAGAGGCAGAAATCCTAAAGCATGAACTGCATTTGTTTCCAGAATGATCCAATGCGATAATAGATTTCTCCCCAACTTTGCAACAGTGTTGACTTCACTAGGAAAGGCAAACCATGGCGGTGAAGGAAAGATCAGCAAATGGCATACAATCTGTCCAAGAGAAATCTTTTACATTTTTTGGTGCATTAAGACACCATCTGGTTTGTTTTGGTCTTCTTCCACCTGGACTTCTAGTGCATATGGTAAAACTTGCTTGTGATGCTTCCAGCTGCAGTGATTGGAAATGTTTTGGATAATGGCTAGGAGAAACGTACCACTGATGCGTCACGCACACTGGCCAAAACAAAGAAGCCCACACTCAAATAGTGACAGCCTCATTTACAGTCACGCATTCGCACCTGTCACTGACCACAAGCCTTTGTGGGCTATTCTGGGGCCAAAGTTTCCCATGTTAGTGACACTGAGAATGTAGTGGTGGGCCACGTTATTGTCTCATTACAGCTACGGTCCTGAGTACAGAGCATCCAATTACAACACTGCGGCTCATGCTTGTCAAGACTACCTTGTGAAGAAGCCACAAAGAACGTAGAACATGAAATTTATGATCTACAGATAGGAGAAAATGATTTTCCTTTCGCAACACTGAAACTAGCTGGAGCATATAGGCAAAGGTCTAAATGAAGACATGAAGCTGTTTCAGTTCGATGATATGATTTATGTGTCAACCAAAA
The DNA here is from genome assembly GCF_009764475.1 of Pristis pectinata. Classification (NCBI taxonomy): domain Eukaryota; kingdom Metazoa; phylum Chordata; class Chondrichthyes; order Rhinopristiformes; family Pristidae; genus Pristis; species Pristis pectinata. The sequence continues at coordinate 21,524,937 of NC_067431.1, read as the reverse complement.
ATACATGAAATGAGGGTGCAGGGTAGTAATACTGAAGGAACTGTGAAATATGATTAGGGAAGAATCCCATGCAAAAAAAAAACAAGGACACTATGAATATGAAGGCAGTGGCTATCAAATTTATCTATCAGTGTGGCATAGGTAAAAGTATAGAAGATATAACCGCTAAATATACGGTATGTTTTGAAGCACCTCCACAGACGTGGGTGTTGCCAATGAGACCTTTCCACTGAGTTCAGACAGTCTGTGCAAAGTATTATCATAATGGTACCTTTCAGTGTCTGCAAACATCAAGTAAAACTACTCACAGTTCATCTGTATTTCGCTATGTTCTTTCTTTGATCCAGTCCATTTTGTTTTTTGTGTTGTCGTCCAACCACTAGATGGAGGAGTAGAATAGGATCTCAACAATTGTAAAGTCACCTTCAGGACTTTACAAGGTTGGACAAATTTTTAAATGCAAATTTACATTGAAAAATTGAGGAAAGGCTCTTTAAATACAGGTGAAAAAACAACAAGATGCTGAAGGAACTCAGTAGGCCAGGCAGCATCTGTGGAGAAAAACAGGTGGTCAAAGTTTTGGGTCAGGACCCTTCTTCAGGACTGAAGATAGGGAAAGGGGAAGCACAATATACAGTATAGGAGTGCAAAGCAGAGCAGCGATAGGTGGACCAAGAGGGGAGGCGGGGTGGGCACAAGGTGGTGATAGGTAGATGCAGGTAAGAGATAGTGATAGGCAGGTGCGGGGGAGGAGGGGAGAGCAGAACCACCAGGGGATGGGTCAAAGGGAAGGAGGCAGGAGGCATGGGGAGGAGGGGAGGGGAGGAAAAGGAGAGAGAAAAAATGGTGAGGACAAAAAAGAGAGATAGGCTGGGAAAGGAAAGAAAAGAAGAGGCAGGGTGTGGAGGGGGGGAATTGGTTTATTTAATGTGGGAGAATTTGATGTTCATCCCGTTAGGCTGTAAGGTCCCAAGATGGTTTAAATACAGCATGCATCACTGCATGAAGAGGTTAGTTTGCATTGTAGAATTCATCATGTGCAAGGATCTCCCAGCAGGTTAAAGTTGAGAATGTAGGACATTGAGAAAATAGTAGAAGTATACAGTTCTAAGGATTATCCTGTCAAGATTAGAGAGGAGTTAAGAAATGTCCACATAGGCATTGTCTACTTGAAGCAAGTGGCCTAAGAGAATAATGAAGAAGATTGAGATCAAAAATAAGGCTGTAAGGGTGGTATGTATTTGGAATGAGTTGCCAGAGGAAGTGGTTGAGGCAGGCACTGTAGCAACTTTTAAAAGACAGTTGGACAGGTACATGGATAGGAAAGGTTTAGAAGGATATGGGCCAAACGTTGACAAGTGAGACCAGCTTGGATGCTTGGTCGGCATGGACCAGTTGGGCCGAAGGGCCTGTTTCCACGCTGTATGACTCTAAACATGTTCTTGAAGTGAATCCCACAATAATTTAAAAAAAACCAACATGTAATCTTTCCAATGATGGTTATGATGGAACCCAGAGATGGCTGATACTCCAACAATGTCTGGTGAGTCTGCAGGTACCACCAGTACCATTATAAAGACCAGTGTCTTGGTTAAACTTGTAAAATTTGTAAATATTTTGAATCTCTTTTTTAAAATAAAGTAACATTGGTTGTGAACAATAACAGTTTCTTTAAGGTTGTCACCACTTTAAGGATTGTGTCCTGTGTCTAACTGCTCTCTGGCTTCCAACATTGCTTATAAAAAGTTCCATCAGCAGTCTATGAAGAGCCCTAGAATAAATTACACCTATCTTGCTTGAAGTTCTGGCATCTCACATAAACCAGCGTGTACACTCTGCAATGGACTTCATTGTAAGTGAAGAACTCTCTGAACACACACATAAATGTCAAGCAGCAAGCACAGCACAAACAGGAAACTGCTCACAAAAGAACATCTTGTTTGCACACATGCACCTTCTATTTGGTAGGACCCTCAAACATTATGACATCACTTACGTCCAAAGCCCTGCACGATTAAACATTTCTGGGGAGCGAGCTTCTGATTCAGCAGCTAGACATCTCAGGAGGTTTGTAAATTGATTCTGCTGATCTGAACTAAATAACCCATGTTTCAAAACAGTGGGATGATGACATGTCGATGTGGTAAGGGCAGTTAAAATGATTTGCATGCTGCAAGCACAATCAGCCTTGACAAATGGATTTCCCTTCGTCAACATAAAATGTGAAAAATGTGGTTTACATGGTGAACACTAAAAACCATTCATGGTTCCTAATTATGTCTCCTGTAAAATCCAAGATTATGTTATGGGAAGTCAGTAATATGCGCAATGCAAACAAATTTAAAAAGATAAATTATCACAATTTTTGCATATGTTTTTGGTGTTGAAAATCAGACTGAGTAGATTGTGGTGAACTATCTCTATAGCATGCAGCATTTTCTTCCACGCACACTTTGAGATGGTTGGTTTGCTCAACCTGTATTGAAGCAGGGGACTGGAGTGGAAAATTGGGGAAAATGGAGTGAGCAAGAGGGAGAGAAAGAAGATGGAAGAAATACTTGTATTCACAACACCTGGAGCCGGAGCAACAATGCCCGAGCACTTTACAGTCAATTGAGTGTTTTCATGGGGTGATCACAGGTGTAATGTAAAGCCAGTCTGTGCACAGCAAGATCTCATAAACACCAATATAACCATGAGAACATGAGAAAATATGAGAAGGAATTGCCCATCTGAGCCCTCAAGCCTGCCCAACCATTCAACATGATCGTGGCTGATCTGCCCCAGGGCTCATAGAACATAGAACGGTACAGCACAGAACAGGCCCTCTGGCCCACAATGTTCTGCCGACATAGCTAATCCCTCCTACCTACAGAATGCCCATATCCCTCCATTTTCCTTTTATTCATGTGCCCACCAAAGCCCCCAATGAATATACCTCCGCCACCCTATCAGGCAACATATTCCAGGCATTCACCACTCTCTCAGCAAAAAACATGCCCCTCACGTCTGTTCCGAACCTACCCCCTTTCACCTTAAATGCATGCCCTCTGGTATTGGATTGCTGGAAGATCGTCTTGTGTGTAAGTCCTCCAAAGCATTCCATTTTCTGATTACATGATACAACCTGAATTAACAGAGGTGGCTGGGTGATAAATACTGGGCAGGAAAAACTGGTGAACTCACAGATGGAGTCTCTGTTTAACATCTTATCTGAAAGATGCCATCTGGGATAGTTCCAGAGCAGACAAGTTGACGGAATGGATTGGTTCTACATTCTGCCTAAGCAACTTGGTTGGTTCAAAGTACACAAACAGGCAAGGCTCACATCCTTCACATGTTAATGAAGTAAGTTAAACATACAGGTGAGCAACAATGTAATGATTGCTTTATTCAGTACGTCAGCTGCAAACTGCAACTGACTTCACAGCAAATAAAGGGTAAGTGAATTAATAAATGCCAATTTATTAATTTATTAATAAATAATGACTAATAGTTCATGTGAAATTCAAGATGACGTTTAATTGCCTGGAGTGATCAGAGAGAAACATGCCAGTTTTTTCCTGATTATATTTGATTTTGTGAGCTTTATCCTGGCCTTCCAATATAGGTTACAAGAATGTGGAGGTGAGGCTGGTGATTTTACTCCAACCTAAGGATGTAAAGCAGGTTTGGTGGGCTTTTGTATATTCTTAGGCCCAAAACTTCCTCAAACATAGTCAAGGTACTTCAATTGAGTTCATGGAGTGTGCAAGATTCTAAACTGCAAGAGTCCAAGGCATCACATGTAACAGAACAAGCCTTACGTGTGCTCAAAGACTTCTGAGGAGTTAGCAGAGGGGAAAAGGTAGATTGCAAGTTATAGGGAGGGTTGTAGTGGACAGAGTATCAACACTACACTGGTACTTACTTTAATGATCAGGATTGTTCCCAGGAATGAGATTCCTAATGGGATCAGTGCCGGAAGGGGTTATTATAACATTTTAAGTAAAGAGAGAGATGCATTGGCAGGCACGATAGCAGTTAGCATAACGTTTTATAGAGCCAGCAACCCGTGTTCAATTCCAGCCGCTGTCTGTAAGGAGTTTGTACGTTCTCCCCACGTCTGCGTGGGTTTCCTCTTGGTGCTCCGGTTTCCTCCCACATTCCAAAAGATGTACAGGTTATGAAGTTGTGGGCATGCTATGTTGGCGCCGGAAGCGTGGCAACACTTGCAGGCTGCCCCAGAACACTACACAAAAGATGCACTTAACTGTGTGTTTCGATGTACACGTGACTAATAAAGATATCTTATCTTATAACGACAGCACTGATGGGCATGAAAGGTGCGAACCCCTGGTCTCCCCAATGCAGTGTGCTACCATGCCAGCAATCTAGGTGCCAAGAATCTGGTGAGATTCCAGCAGCAAGACATCATCCAGAGCGTAGTTTGGAGAGGCTGCTTTTGATGGTTGGTGTTGGGAGGGCCAGGACAAGAGGTATGATCACTCAGCACTGAGATATGGGCGCAGAGTTGCACCCTAGCTGGTGCAGTGAGTGTGGGACGTTTCTGGGGACTGGCAGCACTTGCTCATGTGCTACAGACCGCCCAGATCCTATGGTCTCTCATATCACCTCTGGTGAAAGCTGCTGTGTCCCCCTGTCTTTGTTCGGCTGCACACCTTCCCCCAGCCAAGTGATTTCTCTATTGTGACAAGCTCAATGGAGTTACATTCCTTTTAATCATCAGTGCAAGACAACAATAAATTGGCAGTGTTATTTATAATCAATTTAGAAAAGACAAAATGTGCGAGTTATACACATTGGGTTGTGATTAGTTGTTGCCTGTTCGAGCTGCCATCCATGAAGAGCTTCATCCCAAGAAGAGGAAACTCTGAAGGAGATTCTGGAGATAACTGATGTACAGTTTCAATGATTCATATTGTTGAATGTTTATAATCCATCAGTAGGAAGTGTGTTGTACTTGAATATTAATAAATGAACAGAGTGGAACTACTGTCATCAAGGGAAGCCTGAGTTTCATTCTAGTGTTATACTTGTTCCCATCCAATAAGTCAGCCCTTCTCAATATTTAGGTACAATGCTCTTCACACTGATGGATTATAAGCATGCAAAGTTGTACAGCATTCTGTAGTTATTGCTGTTACCTGCTTCAGCTCTCTGAGATCTCTGGGCTCTGAAACATCTTTAATTTTAATTGCCGTACCATTGGCAGTTGTACCTGACGCCCTCAGATCTCATAGTCTCTGCCCCTCTTTTCTCATTTCGGATACATCTTGAAATTTTCCTCTTTGAAAAGTCTTTCGGTCACCTGCCCTGGTACATCCTACAGTAACTCAGTGTTAGATTTTGCTCAAGAGGGCTTTAGTGAATCAGGACATGCCATGTGAAAGCTAATCCATGAATACAAGTTGCTGTTATTGGTTACTAATCCATCTGGATGGCAATGGATGGTAGGAGCCAATGAAAACAAATGGACTGCCATCTGGTTACCATCTTTGTATAAACTTAAAGTATTCTTGTAACTAGACCAACAGCAAAAATGCTTTTAATTCAAACAAACCAACATTGAAGAGGTCAGGCAGCTCTACATTTTCACACACAGAAATTAACTAGTCTTCACATCCGGCATGCCACATGCAACCTGGAAATTTTAAAAGAGCATTTCAAACAGGCAGTGAGCTGAAGGGAATGTTGGAGGATCTTGTCAATAGACTTCACACTGACTCAAGGAACTAAATGATCAGACCCCACAATGTCGTGTGTTTGTTTACATCTATCTGCCTTCTCTGACCCCCTGTAGACTGGCTGTCCACAGATTCACACAGACTTAAAGCTTCAAAGTCAAAGTCAAAATGCAAGGATCTGCGTCTCCCTGTTGCCAGTCACTTCAACTCCCCCTCTCACACTATCACAAGTATGTCAGTTCTTGGCCTCCTCCACTGCCAGGAGAATTCCAAGCGCAAACTGGAGGAACAGCACATCATTTTCCATCTTGGAACCTTGCAGCCTAATGGCATGAACATTCAATTCTCCCACTTTAAGTAATCCCCACACCCCTTCACCAACCCCCCCCCCCCCCAACCACTCTTCTTTTCTTCCCTTTCCTAGCCTATCTCTCTTTTTTCTACCCTCCCTTTTTTCTCTCCTTACCTTTGACCCATCCCCCAGTGGATCTGCTCTCCCCACCTCCCTTGCACCTGTCTATCACTATCTCTTACCTGCATCTACCTATCACCACCTTGTGCCCACCCCACCTGCCCTCTTTTGTTCACCTATCACTGCTCTGCTTTTCCCTCCTATATATTTATTGGGCTTCCCCTTTTCCTATCTTCAGTTCTGAAGAACAGTCCTGACCCAGAATGTTGACCACCTGCTTTTCTCCACGAATGCTGCCTGGCCTGCTGAGTTCTTCCAAAATCATAGTGTTTTTCATCTAGATTCCAGCATCTGCAGTCCTTTATTTCTCAAATAAAAACAAAGTCCATTTTAGTGGAAAGTGATCAGAGTGACAACATTGTTGCTAAGCTGTAGTGGTGGCAAAGTTAAGATAAAGATGACACAAAGCAAGAATTGAGTCAAAGTTTCACAGGTGAGATTTTTGAATTGGAAAGGACTGTTCAGGGCAAACTTTGGCAATTTGTGATTGAATTGCCAAGAGGGTTGATCCCCAGTACACACGGGGAAAGAGTCCTCTGAGTGATCACTTGGGGCAAGTTCAAAATTATTTAGAGTTAAGGAGAGCAATACATGTAAGCAATAATGAATGTTGAATAAGCAGTGCGTTCAAGGGACTAGCAGATTAGTGTTTGTACGTACCATACATTATTAGAAGCATAATGAGTACTTTGTGAGCTTTGACTGGCTTTACCCACCCAGACGAGTACAGGTTAGACATAGGGAATTATGGTGTCAGAGGGCAGGTGAGTGCCATACAGCTATAGTCTTGATTAGTTCTGTTTATTGTCAGCCTGGATATTTCTGGCTGTTGGATTTTATTGTCCCATCACTTACAGCTGATTATCCATTTGGAACATTCTAGCATTTTACAATATTTGGGTAAATAAAATAATAAAAATATGCATTTTGTTGGGGATGGAGAGTTGGACCAAATAGTGTGAGAAAGGTCACTCCCATTAATCTTTTGTCAACTGGAGTAGTTTCACAGTAGTGTAGCGGTTAGCATAATGCTATTACAGTGCCAGCAACCCGGGTTCAATTCCCACCGCTGTATGTAAGGAGTTCGTACGTTCCCGTCGTGTCTGCGCGGGTTTCCTCCAGTTTCCTCCCACATTCCAAAGACGTATGGGTTAGGAAGTTGTGGGCATGCTATGTTGGCGCTGGAAGCATGGCGATACGTGTGGGCTGTCCCCAGAACACTCTACGCAAAAGGTGCATTTCACTGTGTGTTTCAATCTACATGTGACTAATAAAGATATTATCCTATCTGATTTTTATTTTTAGTGGCTTATTAACAAGATTAACAATGCAGCCAGACTAGTGACAACTTACACAAAATCAACCATTTTGTTATCAGGTCACATAATGACACAGAAGGAGACCATTCACCCTACTGGGTCTATGCCGGCTCCAAAATGAACAATCACATTAATCCCATTCCTCTGCTCTCTATTTCTCAACACGGACAGCACCCGAGGTCAAGATGGAAACTGAGTTCCTGAAGATTTGAGGTAGTAGTACTAACAGTGCTACACCACTGTGTCAGCTGTGGCACTTTAATGCAGTGCTAAGCATGTAGTGTCGAGGTGCCAACGTGATGAACCATTAACATTGAGGCCCCATCTGCTCTCTGCCTCAGATGCAACATTCCCATGGCACTACAACTGAAGAAGACTGAGTATTCTGGCCAATTTATTGCTCAATCAACACCACTAAAACAGATTATTTGATCACTATCTCCTGACTGTTTGTGGGAGCTCACTCTGTACAAATTGGCTGCCGAATTTCGTACGTTACATCAGCGACTACAATTCAAAAATTGCTTTATTGACTGCAAAGCAATTTGAGAGGTACTGAGATTCTGAAAGTCAATTGACTTTCTTTGACCCAGTCTGGCATTTTATTTTCCAATTTGAACATTATTCCAATCTGCAATTTTGTTTGGGTTATATCCTTACAGAATGCAAGCAGGGGTTATTTATATTTTGTCTCATGGTGTCTTCAAATCACCTCCAGCACAATAAAGGTGAAATTTTACCCCTTTACTCTCTTCTGCTTTGCTCCCCATCTTCAGCAGTGGAGAAAGCCCTTTTGGATATACAAAGATAGAACTGTGTTACTTAAAAATGATTGACAGGTCTGGATTTAAAATTGATCATTCTGCAGGTGTTCCTAAGTGTTATACTCAGGCTTCAAGACTGGAGTGAAGAAACTGTCAAAAGCTGACAGGGTTACTGAATCTCTCATGATCCAAAGCAGGACAGCAGAAAGATCATAGGTGGATAAAAGCCAGAAGCTGAACATCCATATGGCTCACATGAGTTCATTAATGTTAGGAATCGGATCCCACACAAAGGTACAAACCAAAACGAGGCACAGAGGCCAGAGCACTGACACAAAGGAAGAATGAAGACTGGATTCAGAAATGCACTGAATAGCTGATGGTTTTGCTGTTATTTAAAGCAAACTCCAGTGTCAATGCTTTCCAAGCAGAATTTATTGCATTCCAATTAAGGCAGTTTCTATTCAGCACCTCTTAATGATGTATTTGTTCACGTAGATGAATCTACATTTTTAAATATGTATCATGTTCCTGACCTCTTTCCCACATTACCTTTCTTGCCTCCATCATGGTTTGAATTCCCTTGCATTGAACCTAGTTGTCACAATGCCCCAGCTACACTGCATATTGGTGGAGCATATAATGTTGCTGCCATACAGCTCCAGGGCCCCAGATTCCATCCTGATCTCTGGTACTGTCTGTGAGGAATTTCCCCTTCTCTCTGTGACCACTTTGCTTTTCCCCGAATTTTCTGGTTTCTTCCTACACCCCAATAATAAGCTTGTAGGAAGGTTAATAATTATCTCGAGTGTTGCTGGCTGGCAGATAGAATAGGTTATAGAGAAGTGTGTGGGAACGGATGGATGGGATTGCTCGAAATGCTGGCAGTAACTCATTGGGTTGAACTTTATGTCATATGAGAAATATAAATGTAAGAAAAAGGATTTAATTTAGTACTTGTTAACTTTCATTTTCTTTTCATTGTTTTTCTTTAAATATTATATAAGGCATCGGATATGTTAAATAGCAGACTTATTTCTGTGGTTTAATCCATTGTCCAAAATGGATTAATGATTGGAATTAACTAACTAAAATTAATGGTGGTCTGTTTTTTTTGGTGATAACAAGTTTAAACAGTGTTCTGAAAAGCTAGAGGAAAGGTTAAAGAAATACATAAGGAAGAAGGGAGGACATTCTCATTAGACGAGATGATGTGAGGGGAGAGCATAAATACTGACATGGGCAAATGGGACTGAATGGTTTGAATTTTGCTGTGAAATGCTGCAGCATTATTTAATATAAAATTAATTTATTCATGTCTGGTTTGTGGATGCCTCACCTAATTGTTGGTGAATTGAGGTTCAGCCACATTGATGAGCCTGCAGTCACCCAGAGGCCAGACTTTGTTCACTAAAGGGCAATATTGAGCCAGATGGGGTTTTACAACAATTCAGTGGTTTTATGGTTAGCATCACAGGGAGTAGCTATGTTTCTAAATTCTATATTTATTTAATTACTCCAGACTCAAGGACAGCTTCTATCCCGCTGTTATAAGACTATTGAACAGTCCCCAGGTACAATAAGATGGACTCTTGACCTCACAATCTACCTCGTTATGGCTTTGCACTTTATTGTCTGCCTGCACTGCACTTTCTCTGTAACTGTAACACTTTATTCTGTATTCTGTTATTGTTTTCCTTTGCTTGTATTGCCTGAATGCACTGTTGTAATGAAATGGATGTGTATAGATAGTATGCAAAACAAAGTTTTTCACTGTACCTCAGTACATGTAACAATGGAGTCATAGAGCACTACAACACATAAACAGGCCCTTCAGCCCATCTAGTCCATGCCAGCCTAGTTTCCTGCCTAGTCCCATCTACCTGCACCCAGATCATGTCCCTCCATATCTCTCTCATCCATGCAGCTATCCAAACCTCTCTTAAATGTTACAATTGAACCTGCATCCACCACCTCCACTGACAGCTCGTTCCACACTCGCGCCACCCTCTAAGTGAAGAAGTTCCCCTCAGATTCCACTTAAATATTTCACCTTTCACCCTAAACCTATGTCCTCTAGTTCTATTCTCACTCAACCTGAGGGGAAAAGCCTGCATGAATTCACCCTATCTATACCTCTCATAATTCTGTATACCTCTATAAGATCTCCCCTCATTCTCCTGCGCTTCAGGGAATAAAGTCCTAACTTATTCAACCTTTCCCTATAACTCAAGTCCTCATGTCCAAGCAACATTTGTGTAAATTTTCTCTGCACTCTTACAAGCTTATTGATATCTTTCCTGTAGGTAGGTGACCAGAACTGCACACAATACTCTAAGTTTGGCCTCACCAACATCTTATACAACTTCAACATAACATCCCAACTCCTGTACTCAATGCCCTGATTTATGAAGACCAACATGCCAAAATATCTCTTTACAACCCTATCTACCTGTGATGCCACTTTCAAGGAATTATGGATCTGTATTCCCGGGTCCCGTTATTCTACTGCACACCTCAGAGCCCTACCATTCACTGTATAATTCTTACCCTGGTTTGTCCTCCCAAAGTGCATCACTTCACACTTGTCTGCCTTAAGTTCCATTTGTCATTTTTCAGCCCATTTTCCCAATTGGTCCAGATCACTTTGCAAGCTTTGATAGCCTTCCTTGCTGTCCACTACATCCCAAATCTTGGTGTCATCCACAAATTTGCTGATCCGGTTTACTACATTGTCATCTAAAACATTAATATAGACGATAAACAACAACGGATCCAGCACCGATTCCTGTGGCACACCACTAGTCACAGGCCTCCAATCAGAGAGACAACGATCTACTACCACACTCTGGCTACTCCTGCTAAGCCAACATTGAATCCAGTTGACTACTTCATCCTGAATGCTAAGCGACTTGACCTTCTGGAGCAGCCTCCCATGTGGGACTTTGTCAAAAGCCTTGCTAAAGCCTATGTAGACAACTTCCACTGCCTTCCCTTGATCAACCTTCCTGGTAACCTCCTTGAAAAAACTCTATAAGATTGGTTAGACATGACCTGCCACACACAAAGCCATGTTGACAATCCCTAATCAGGCCCTGTCTATCCAAATACCATACATCCTGTCCCTCAGAATACTTTCCAATAATTTACCCACGACTGACGTCAGGCTCACCAGCCTATAATTTCCTGGCTTATTCTTGGAGCCTTTATTAAACAACGGAAGAAAATTAGATATCCTCCAGTCCTCCGGCACCTCACCTGTGGCTAAGGATGTTCTAAATATCTTTGCCAGGGCCCCTGCAATTTCTGCACTAGCCTCCCACAAGGTCTGAGGGGACACCTCGTCAGGCCCTGGGGATTTATCCACCCTAATTCGCCTCAAGACAGCAAGCAACTTCTCTTCCATAATCCAGATACAGTCCATGACATCACCAGTTTTTTTTCCTCAGTTCTACAGACTCTATGTCTGTCTCTCAAGTAAATACAGAGAATTCACTTAAGATCTCCCCCACTTCTTTCGGCTCCATGCATAGATGACCATGCTGATCCTCAAGAGGACCAATTTTGTCCCTTACTATCCTTTTGCTCTTAAGATAGCTATAGAAACCCTTGGGATTCTCTTTCACCTTGTCTGCCAGAGCAACCTCATGTCCTCTTTTAGCCCTCTTGATTTCTCTCTTAAGTGTTCTTTTGCAGTTCTTATACTCCTCAAGTGCCTCATTTGATCCTAACTGCCTATATCTGATATGCGTCTCCTTTTTCTTTACCAGGGCCTCAATATCCCTCGATAGCCAAGGGGTTCCCTAAACCTGTTAGCCTTGCCTTTTATTCTAACAGGGACATACAGATTCTGTACTCTCAATATTTCACTTTTGAAGGCCTCCCGCTTACTAAGCATCTCATTGCCGGAAAACAACCTATCCCAATGCACACCTGCCAGATCCCTTCTGATGCCCTCAGAATTGGTCTTCTTCCAGTTTAGAATCTTAACCCTCGGACCAGTCCTATCCTCCTCCATAATTATCTTGAAACTAATGGAATTATGATCACTAGATCCAAAGTGTTTCCCAACACTCACTTCTGTCACCTGCCCTGTCTTGTTCCCTAAGAGGAGATCCAGCATCGTGCTCTCTCAATAATAAATCAATTTACTAATTAAGTACAGTGCAAATTCATGCAATCAATAGTTCAGAATCCTGGTCTAGTCTCGTAACTATGCTACAGTTCCCTACTTTTAAATACCAATCACATTCTTTGTACTAGTAATATAACTCTAGAGCGAACCCCCAAGCTACCTCCAGGACATAACACATTGCCAATCTCAATACCGAAACCCCAGTCCCTGTAGAAACAGTAGCTTATTGCTCTTGTCTCTTCAAGAGAACAATTCAAAGAAGCCAAGTCTCACTTTTGACAAACCCTCAGCACCCTTTTTAGGGTTGACCAACTAACACATGAGAAATTGATTGCAACATGCTGCTTTGTGCAAAGAAAGATCTTCATGACTTGAGGATAACCCCATGCACTCTCCAGCTGTTATAGTGCTCTTTGTTGCAATTTAGGAATGGTAGCAATAACTTATACGCAGCAAGCTCCAACAAGTAACAATGTGAAAATGACATGAACATTCTTTTCTAATGTTTTTGGTTGAGAGCTGTTGTTGGACAGAACTCCACTGTAAATAACATTGTGGGTTATTTTGTGCCCAGATATAACTTCAGTCTCTTCTGCAATACTCCCCTTGTACTGCTCTGCCAGTAATCAGCACTGCATCCTCAGTTGTTCTATACTCACCAATACATAAAGACCTAAGTGAAAAAATAGATTGTAAGGTATCCAACTTGCCAATAATACAAAACGAAACCAGAAAGTGAAGCAAGAAGAAGACACAAAGGGGTCTATGCAGATTAGGTCAAAGGGCAAGGTGACGGCAGATGAATTAAATTGTGCAAAAAATGTGAAGGATTGAAAAGCAATGGTGAGAAACTTCTAAAGACTGGTGCTGGTTCATGAAATGCATTTAACATACTAGTACTGTAATACATCAGAAAGGCAAGTGGTTGTAGTACAAGAGGAAAAAAATCTTGCTACAGTTGTACAGAGTTTTGTTGTGACGATACATGGAACACTGTGCAGTTTTGGTCTCAATAACCAAAAGGATATACCAATGGTGGGTTGGGCTCTTTTGAAGGAACAGACAGGACCCTGGTTTAATGTCTCATCCGATAGTGCAGCACTCCCTCAGTTCTACACTATTCTGCAGCCTAGACTTCATGCCCAAGTCCCTGAAAATGGGACCTTTAGACTCTGAGGTGAGAGTGCTACCAAATGAACCTTTACAACCATCAACACACCATTTAGGTTAGAGCAGGTAGTACAAGAGAAATTGCTTGCAACCTGCTGTCTTGTGCAAAGACAGAAACATGTTCATGACTTGAGGATAACCCAAAGCACTTAACATTGTGAAATTTGCAAACATGAGAACACATTCATTGATTTCCCCCATTGTCTAAAGTCCAACATCTGAAAGATAATGTGCAACAGTTTTATGATTGAGAAGGGAGCACTAGTTGAATCATACCATTGATAATTACCAAGATCTGCAATGTTCAGTAAGTAGCCTCTCCAAATTTGATGCCAAATGCTTCAGTCTGCCACTGCTCTGAGAAGACTGTGGCATCTTTGTGAAGTGATCCAAGCCAATGTTCTGAGAGCTTTTATTCTGCAACTGACTCATTTCACAGGATGTGTTTTATTAATTCCGTTCTGGCTGTCCAGCTACATCAATATTGGAATGTTTGTTCCAATTATGTGTCAGGAAGAATAACTTGGCTGAAAATTGATGCATGAAAACCACAATCGGATTGTAATTTGAGTCTTGCTCAAAGCCACAATCCAATTAACCATAACCTAATTTTTAGATTCGCTGCTCTCCAGACACAAACCATTCCCTGATTTGGCAGCCCTGGAGGCAGAAGAGAGAGAATTAAATTGCATTACTGACCTTTCTGTGTCAGTATCACTTGGAATCCGAGTTCCAAGAAGCGGCAGCTGAGTAGACAGTCAGTCTCTGTTTGCTCAGTCAGTCCCTATTGCAACCCAACTGGGAGACCCAAGTACACTCACTAACATACCAAGCAACTAATTCAACATAAGACTGAAGACGCAATATTTTTTTCAATCTCAGAAGTTTTATTTGATATACAAGAACAAACTATTTCCCTCACCAGCTAAAGACTCCAAGTGACACAAACACACTGTCGGTCCCTGGACTATTCTGAACTGTAAGCTTCCAGCTCAGGCAGCATAAGAACTGCTTTTGATGGCCTTAGTATGGATCAATTAAGCAGAGGAGGGTGGTGCAGGTTCCTTGCAAAGCATGAAGAAGATTAAATGGAGACACAAGAGACTGCAGATGCTGGAACTTGGAGCAAAAATCAAACTGCTGAAGAAACTCAGCAGGTCGAGCAGCATCTGTGAAGGCAAATGGATAGTTGATGTTTTGGGTCAAGATCCTACATAAGGAGGTTTAGATTCTGTGTGAAATAACCCACGATCAAACAGCCGAACATTGTTTGAGCAAAATGTCAGCAAATGAATAGGGTGATAAGGAGACAAGAACAATGGATAGGTGATAAAAGAATCAAGGCACAGTCAGAAGGTGTTTTCAAGTAAATATTTTAGTCATAGAGTAAATGAAAACTGCTATTCATTTATTGGCAAGGTTTGTAACTTTTCATTTAATTGGAGACTTTTTAGTTAATGCTGATAGAAATGTCACTTTGCTAAAGAGAGTTTTAACATCTTACTGGTAAAGGAGCAGTATCAAGGAACCAGAAACACTGAAGCATTGCAATTTCTTAGTCTAGGAGGCTGCATTCACAGTCAATAGAGTTCAATGTCTTCTCTACAATTCTCTTTACCAGTAAGTATGATTCAAGACCTTTAAAATAGGATATAGCAACAATGTATCATAAGATGCCTTTGAAAGTCTGAGTTTTCAATGCTGTGCAGGTTTGGAACAAAGGAATATTTAGACTCATGGTCAAACACCAGAGGGCACAGTAAGCTCCCACAAACATAAGTGAGCTAGTGAGCAGGTATTCAGCTTTAGAAATATTAACTGAGGAATAAGTGTTGGCTGGGATACCAAGAATATTCCCCCGGTCCTCGTTGAACTAATGCCACAGGACATTTTGCGTCACTGGAAACAGGCCAGCAAGAGTACACAAACATGCTTAATAAAATACATTTGGCCATCTGTTCTTATATGCACCAAAGTCAATGGAAATTAAATTTAGAAGAGAGACAGCAATATTGCAAAAGATTCCCATTTTACAAGATTGACCAAACTTAGAATCCTCAACTTTTTTTAAAACTCCGAGAAATTTGAGTGTTACTAGAATCTAATGACATCCCTTCACCACTAAAGATGGTGATGGTGAGCCAGATTGGTAATTGGCATTTTTTTTATTATTGTCACATGTGCCGAGATACAGTGAAAAGCTTTTGTTTGCCTGCCATCCAGATAGATCATTCAATACATAAGTACGTTCAGGTAGTGCAAAAGGATTAAAAAAAACACAGAATGCAGAATATAATGTTATAGTTACAAAGAAAGTGCAATGCAGGTAGACAAATAAAGTGCAAGGCCCGTGATGAGGTAGATTGAGAGATCAAGTATTCATCCTGAACCATGTGGTGAAGATACCCACATAGGGCTGTTAATGAGAAAGCCACCAGTTCAGAGCAATATTCAGTAAAGACTGCTGTTATTTTAAGAAATCAGAGGAAACCATAATCAACTTTACACTCCCCAATCAAATTACCACTTGTATATCCAGGTGAGGGGGGGGGGGGGTGACAAGCAGATGAGGGAGGGAGCAGAGTGGGAATGATCTAAGAAGCTTGGAGGTGATAGGTGGAAGTGACAAAGGGCTAAAGAAGATGGAATCTGATGGGAGAGGATGGTGGAGCCTGGAATAAAGGGAAGGAGGTGAGGAGGGGAACCAGTGGGAGGAGTGTGTGAGTGAAGGGCAGATGAAGAGAGGGGGTGAGGGGAAAGAGAGAGGGTGGTGAGGGATAGTTGGATCAGGAGAAAAATAAGAGGGGGAAGGGGACAGAGGGTTACTGGAAGTTAGAGAATTTGATCTTCATACCGTCAGGTTGGAGATTACTCAAGCGGTATAAAGAGAACTTCTTGTCATTGAAAGAGAGATGAGCTTTTGAGCAAGTAAATGGTGTGAACTGGATAATGCAAAATAAGGTGTTAAGTGAAACTGAGGTGCTGGTTAGAGTAGAGACATCATCAAACTAGTCTGCACATGAGGAAATCTTTCCTCACACTGAAAAGAAATGACATAAAGAAGGAACGGCAAGATGATGGTGGAGATGGAAATGCTGGAACTTAGAGATGTCAGTGAGTGATCAGGTTAGTGTAGAGACTTGGATAGATTGACTTAGATGAACCAGCAGTGTTTACATAGAGATCTTAAATAAGGGGTTCTGGCTATTTAATATATAAAAAAATAGAACAACAGTGACATGTAAAATTATGTTAGATAGTGGTTTCCCCCAAAGAAACCTGCACTGGATTTCTTCAAAATGACATTTCTGAAGAGTAATGACAAAGTTGATTGGGTAAGTTGTTTGTGGGGGTGAAGAATTCCCGAGACCTGGTTAAAAAAAGATCAGTGGTCCAGGGCAAGGACTTGCCAGTAGGGACAGACTTACATCCAGCATTCTTTACACCAGCACCTTCACCTGGTAAAATTCACTAGGATTACCTCTGAGGAAGATCTGATAGATAAAATAAATCTTTGTTGCAGTTGATTCTCCAAAAGCAATGGATTTCTCTCCATGATAGAAGGAGAGTTCACCCATACTGTTAAACATAATGGTGGTATGTTTAAGGAGATGAGATTAGGTCTGCATCATTGGTCTTAATTACCTTTGTCCATATATTGTGCTGTCTTCTGTTAGCTTAAAACTGGATCATGTCTGGTGTGATTCTTTTCACAGATATACGTGCATTCCTACATTAAAGGAAAAATTACAGGGTAATGGAAGAAGCAGAGGCAGTGGGATTAACTGATTCATTCCTTCAGTGAACTAGCATAGAAATGTTGGACAATGGCTTCCTTCGATGATGTGTGACATTATTTTTATTGAAGTTGCTGAACGGTTTGGACACATGGTACCAACAGGAAGATAGGTGGTGGCCTAAGAGCAAAGAGGTGCCTAGAAATGAAAATCAGCCAATAATCCTCCTCTCACAGTTCACAGTAAGAGTAGAAGGCAACATAACACCTACCCCTCCCACACAACACTGTCCCCTGGTAACCAATACTCATGGCAAGAAGTTAGAAAACATGAATCTCTTTTCATACCTCAGGAGTCACCTCTCAGTAAAGGTTGAGCATCAATAACAATAGCTCTGCTACCAGTCTGCCAGCTGACTAAGGAAAAGACCAAGGACTTGAAACCAGCACCAAGCTCAGGGTCTATCCCTGCTTTGGAGACTTAGACAACCCACTACAAGCACCACAAAGCAGTAGAGAAGGACCACCATTGCAGTCTCCACAAAATCCTCCAAATCTACTGGCAGAATAGGTGAATAATTTCAACATCCTTTCCCAGACCAACACTGAGGCTCTGATCACTCTCAACCTGCTCCAGAGAGTGGATCACATTGTCTATGTGTCTGATACCAGACTGTTGAAACAAACCCCTAACCTGAGCTCTGAAACAGCATGGCATTTCCAAAAGGACAGAGAATACAGTTGAAAGACATTCTCAATGTTTCTTTGGAAAAATGGCCTGTGACCACTCAAAATAGAGGAGCATCCAGGGAGGCACTAAGCACTTCAAGCCTCTATGTATAATATGTGTAGATAGAGGCCAAGGACAAACAACAGAAGGAGTACACAACAACCTAAACTAGCATTCTACACTACTACACCCCCACAGCCCCCTTCATCAAGCATTACCTGCCCTACCCTGTTGCAGATTCTGTGGATCCATCATGAGATTCTTCAGTCACCTCAGAGACTCAAAATTGGAGTGGAAGCAAGTACCCTCAACCCTCAGGTTGTGCTGAAAGAACAAAACTTTCTGCCTCTGTTTAGGAGAACAGAGGGAAATAATAATACACTTCACTAATAAATTCAGTTGTAATGTCCAAGCTGCCTGCAGCTGGAATTTTTGAACTGATTTCTATTCTCTCCACAGAATAGACCCAAATTGGTCAATCAGTTTAAGTCATGTTCAATTTGATAAAGCACACAAAATTAAACTATTCTTTAAAATTGCTAAGAAACAACAGAGTATCCTGAGAGATTTACAATGCCTATAATGCTTGACCAATTCAATTTCTATCCTGAAGCATTTTATTTTCAATTTTCTCTCTTCTCCCTCATTTGGAGGTAGTTACTCTTAATTTAGTCAATGCCTATGTTTATCTTCCAAATGATGAGAGGCCTTAATTCTAGCTGTTCTCCATGCTCCCAATATCCTTTTATCCCAATCCTTTTATAACTAATTCATCTTTAAAAAAAATTACATTTCAATTCTATGCCAGAATGTCACAACTGTACATCACCAAGGAACAACATTTCACCTTCTCTTGGTTGTATATCACTTACTTTTAATCTTCCCTCTGTTTATCTCTCACCTAGACATCTTTTTGATTGGGATAAGTTTGCTTCTATCATCTCTACCCTATCCCTTCGTAATTTTGAACACTTATATCAAATAGGCTGTTGACATTCCTTTGAAAGAATATGATTGATATAAAACTAAGCTAGAGTCCAAAGTAACAAGAATCTGCAATCAAATACCAATTCCAAATAAACAACCTTAAGGCATTTTAGAAGAGCAGTCAATTCTATAATTGAGTTTTGTTTGATCTCTGTAGCTCAGTTCCTGCAGACCATCATCCTAATTCAGTACAAATCTGGCATCTATATTTAGAAGAATTACAAGGATTTGTGCAGTAGAAAATGATCATATATATTAAAGTTACAGTACAGGAGCTAATCATCTGCCAAATCAATTCAATTTGTAGACTGAGTATCAAAAAGCAACTTGAGACATTCATCTGCACAATGACAGGATCCTGATGTTAAGGTTTTGAGGGTTACACACCGATATGAGTGGATCTGCTCAGGACAGTTCACAAAGAGTCACCACAATCAGGCTTCATCTTAATGACCACATGCACTGAAGATGAACTCATATACTGAGGATGAATTTCACATGCTAAAGATGAACTCATACACTAAAGATGAACTCTTGATTTCCCAATCTACCCCATTGTGGCCCATGCACTTTATTTGTTTACTTGCACTGCATTTTTTCTGTAGCTACAACACTATCATTCTACAGCAACACACAAAAAACGCTGGAAGAACTCAGCAGGTCAGGCAGCATCTATGGAGGGAAATGAACAGTTGCCGTATTGGGCTGAGACCCTTCACCCATGTTTTTTGTGTGTTGCTCCAGATTTCCAACATCTGCAGTCTTTCTTGTATCACTATAATTCTACATTCTATTTTTTCTTTTTACTGCCTTGATGTACATATGTATGGCATGGTCTGACTGGAACACATGCAAACAAAAGCTTTTCACCCTATTTCCGCACACGTGACAATAATAATAAACTAAACCAAACCAAGTGTGCATGCTTAATAACAAAATGATCATTGTACACAAAAAAATTCAGCAGCCCATTGTACCTCCATGTAATCTCCTCCTTTTGGAATCCTTCTTTGCTACTCTAACAACCTCTACAAGGTTTTCCCTGCCATTTTCCACCTAGCTTCACTTAACTATAACTTCTCCCACACCCTCTGAAGGTGTGGAGACAGTAACAATGAAAGGAATGTTCAGACCCTGGTATTTCCAGCTGAGAAATTGAAGGACATCATAATGAAATGGCAAAAGACTTCTCTCTCACCATAAACATCCTTGTGGTCATCACTTTTCAGAAACTCAACTGGTTCAGCCATATAAGTAATGTGACTGCAGGTACAGGTCAAAAGCTGGGTATCTTGTAGTGAATGACTCACCGCCTGTCACACCATGTCCCTTCTACCATCTACAAGGCACAAATCAGGAGCATGACGGAATACTCTCCACTTACCTGGATGACCACAGACCCAACACCACTCAAGTAGCACCACACCACGTCAAGAAGCCCAGGTCATTGACAGATTTCCACCACCATAAACATTCATTACCTCCCCAACCATCATACAATTGCTGCAGTGTACACCTTCAACAAAATGTGCCTCCAAATCTATTCTAACAGCAAGCTCTTCCCAAGCCTGCACTAGGAAGGAAAAGAAGAAATAAAAACCCAACAATTGGTTCCATGTACCAACTGCAGTGTGGGGGTACCTTCACCAGAAGGACTGCAGCTCATCACCACCTTCTCAAGAGCAACGCTTGCCAATAATGTCCACATCCCAAAAAGCAAATAAAACCAGGAACTTCCTACAACTTTATGTAATTGAGAAAATATAGGGTGTTGAGTGTTTATATTTTCAAAGTCATTATCCTGGCAATTCATCTTCACTTCTTAAAAATGATGGCAATGGGAATTTAATTTTTTTTACAACTATTTATTTTAATTATAGACTAATCTGTTGTGCTGGTTGCATCAAAAGCTCCTACAATTTCAACAGCACACAAAAAATAGGATTAATCATCTCAATCAAAGTAAACCTGTTAACCATTTAGAAACCCTATCACTTTCTTGATATTCCCTGGTATCGTGCTTGGACACACATAAGCACATGTGCATGTGTGCACATGGACACACGCAAATATGTGCACATGCATGCACATGCACACACACACACACACACACGTGCACACACATGCATACACACACCCACAGACACACACACAACACAAGTATGGGGACTCAGGCACAGAACCCTTGCCCAATGCCTCCTGCCTCTTTTCTCAATACACTCACCCTCCCTCCTGCCGCTGCTCCCAGCTATGCTCCAGTTTCCGACAGCAGATCCCATCGGCACATGTAGCCCATGTTCCTGACACAGCTCTAGACACATACCTACTATGATGTTCCCAACTCCTGGATGAACAAGTCATTAGACCTAATGGGAAATGTTCAACCTACAGCTACTACACTTCAGAACCAAGATCACTCAAACCTCAGAGGTCGAGTTTCAGGATGCAGACAACATTTATATTTGCCCATGCTCAGAGGCCAAACCCAAGCCATCATTGACTCCTTCAGTGAGAGGATGAGCTTTACGCTCAACATTCACAAGACATGGGTCCTCAAAGATACTGCCACCCACTGTGCAACATTGCCCTCTGACCATAACAGTTCATAGCAAGTCCCTGCTAAACAACTTGGGAGCAAATTCTCAGTGAAGACAGTCATCGATGAAAGAATTCACCATCACTTTTTAAAGAAACAGCACAGCCTTAGAGATAGAGAAAATGGATGTTTGGAGATCAAAAGCTCAGACCTGGCACAAAACTTATGGTCTACCAAGCAACAGTAATACCTGTCTTCCTATGTAGATTGCCTACAGCAGGCAACTCAAAGCACTGGAAAGATACCAGCAATGCCGTCTCCCCAAAATCCTCCAACTTCACTGGCAGGATAAACAATCCAATATCAATGTCTGCTCCTAGTACTGAGGTCCCAGTTCCATTCAGTTGGGTCCATTGAGCAGGAAATGTTGTCACATGCCCAATATCAGACCCCTGGAACATTCTTTCTATTCTGATCTCTGTCACAGGCACACGGGAACCCACCATTGGCAGACTCTACATGCAGCGCTGCCTTGGGATCTATCATCAAGGATCCCCACCATCTGGGTCATGCCATCTTCTCACTGATATCATCAGTCAGGAGGTACAGAAGCCTGAAGTTCCACACCACCAGGTTCAGGAACGGCTACTTTCCTACAACCATCAGGTTCTTGAAATGACCTGCACAACCCTAACCTTACCTCAGCAATGGAACACTGCAGACTTTGCTTTGCACTACATGGACTTGTCACGGATGTGGTTTTTTTGCACTAATACCTTGTTTTGCAGAGACATTTCCTTCATTGTCTTATGTAATTTATGTATAATTTATGTTCTGTGTGATGTCTGAATCTACATGCCTGTGATGCTGCTGCAAGCAAGTTTTTCATTGTAGCTGTACCTCACTGTACTTGTGCACATGACAATGAACTTGACTTGATGACTTGGCAGAGGAAATGGTTCAAAGATGTGATCAAAACTTCCTTGAAAAAAAATGCAATATCCCCACTGTTTCTTGGGAATCCCTGGCCCATGACTGCTCAAAGTCGAGAAGGAGCATTTGAGTTAGTTTTGGGAACAGAGTTATAGTCAAAGTCATAGAGCAATACAGCATGGATACAGCATGGATACAGGCCCTTCAGCCCAGCAAGTCCATGCCAACCATGTTGCCCACCTAGCTAGCCCCAATTTCCTGCATTCAGCCCATATCCCTCCAAGCCCTGCCCCTCCATGTACCTATCCAAGTGCTTCTTAAGTTATACTATTGTACCTGCCTCAACCACTTCCTCTGGCAGCTCATTCCATATACTCACCATCCTCTGCATGAAAACGTTGGCCCTCATGTCCCTTTTAAATCTTTTCCCTCTCACGTGAAACCTATGCCTCTTAGTTTTGGACTCCCCTACCCTGGGGAAAAGACCTTTACGGTCTACCTTATCTATGCCTCTCATAATTTTAAATGCTTCTGTAAGATCACCCCTCATTCTCCTACATTCCAAGGAATAAAGACCCAGCCTGGCCAACCTCTCCCTATAACTCAGGCCCTCTAGTCCTGGCAACATCCTCATAAATCTTTTTGGCACTCTTTCCAGTTTATGGTAGGATGAACAAAACTGTACACAGTACTCCAAGTATGGCCTCACCAACGACTTATACATCAGCAACTTGGAGTCCATGCATGGGGAACACACAGAAACTTTGCATAAGTGGCAGAAGGAGGCCATTGCTTCACAAACTACTTACCTACCCACTCCATCGTGTATCTTTTGCACTATCTGTGGAAGAATCTGGGGTTCCCACATTGGCCATATTAATCACCTCAGAGCCCACAGAACCAGAGTGAAAGCAAATCATTCTCAATCCCAAGGGACTATCTTACAAAATTCCTGCTACAATTTCCTCTTTCTGTAATATGAAATGTACTTGTATTTTGGTATACGCAACTATTTGAACAGTTTAATAACAGGAGATATAGAATGTGCCGAGGGAATTAAAGTTCATCATTAATCTTGGAGCACATATGAAAGTTCAGGAATAACAACATGTGCTTCCACAGAATACTGCATTGTGATGTTTATAATCGTACAGCTCTTAAGAGAGAAAATAATCTTTACAAAAGCCGAAGGGTAACAATTTCAAGAATTACCCATTTGAGATATTCTGTTCATTGTTCTTCCTGGAAAGCCTCTGAAACCATAAATTGGCCAAAAATAATCTCTGCAGGACACAATCTTATCAATTCCATGCTTTATCCAAGGCAAAGTTCATCTTAAACTCGTATTTAACTAGGAAAATTCATAGGAACACAATGCTGGGGCACAGAGTGAAACAGTTACAGCCTTGAAATGAACATTAATGAGCTTCCATTTACAATATTCACCACTGACACTTCCAAAAATAGACAATTTAGCCCACATATCCCTCCTTAGTCCCCTTCTAAACAAACAAATTATAGAGACTTTCTTTACCTGAGTGCCTACGACCAGACAGCAAGTCAGTTCCAGCAAATTTAACACAATGTACATGTGGAAATAATTGGTCACATGGTACTTTCTTAAAGGGATAGAAAACAGAACTGGCATGAACCATGTATGTTATAGCTCTTCTTAATTATGAAGTACAAAAGAAAACTGAAAGCATCCAACATAACTGATCAGCCTCCATGTGCTTTACCTTGGCACAGATTCTGCGACATACCGGGAACAATGTGTTGTCCTTCTGAGTCAATTCGCTCAGATTGCTCAGCTGTGATGTTCACCCTCCAATACATCCACATCTGCTTCCACCAAGCAAGTCTCTTTGTTGGTCTTCCTCAGACTGCGTCTGTACATCCAATATGGAATGTCCTCCTTCTCCATCGTAACCTTTCGTGGTGTGTGTTGACTCACCGCAACCTTCTGCCACATCTGGGGTTAATGAGTCTTCACTATCTGAGCATTGGCAGGTCCTGTTCTAGTCACAGAGTCAGACGTCACAAAAACAGGCCCTTCGGCCCAACTTGCCCATGCTGAACAGGTTGCCTACCTGAGCTAGCCCCATTTGCCTGCATTTGACCCATATCCCTCTACACTTTTCCTATCCATGAACCTGTCCCAATGTCTTTTAAACACTGTAATTTTTTTTTACCCACTTCTACCACTTCCTCTGGCAGCTTGTTCCATCTACCCATCTGTGTGAAAAAATTGCCCCTTGTGTCCCCTTTAAATCTTTCCCCTCTCACCTTAAACCTAAGCCCTTTAGTTTTAGACTCTGGGAAAAAGATTGTGAACATTCATCTTACCTATGCCCCTCATGATTTCATATACTTCGACGTGGTCAGCCCTCAGCTCCCTGCGTTGCAGGGAAATAATCCCCAGCCTGTCCAGTCTCTCCATACAACTCAAGCCCTCCATTCCTGGTAACATCCTTGTGAAGTACTGACTTCTTCTGGCTGTCTGCAGTTGCCCTCCCACACTTTTTTGCACTTCTGGTTATAGCAGCTGTTTTTGCTCTCTGTAGTAGGGTCCTAATATATTCATGTTAGTCTCTCATCATCCCTTAGACTGAGTATTACAGAAGTCTAGGATGCTTGAATAGGGGTATGACTGTGAAGATTTAGTCTTCTTCAGTTGTTCCTTGGTCACCTTGACAGAGATCTCTCTTTCCTTTCTCTGTGGAAAGTGAGATGCTGATGTTCGAATAAACAGTCCTTAAGGAACCTCACAGAATTGTCTGCTGTAAACTGTGGGCCACTTTCTATGATCAGCACCTTAGAGGTGTGGCGACATTTGTAGGCTGCCCCCAGAGACACTCTACACAAAAAGATGTATTTCATTGTGTGTTTCGATGTACATGTGACTATTAAAGATATACTCTTTATGCTTGTGAATGAGCGACTAGTGGAAGTTTTTTAAGAAGTCTATTATCAAAAAAAAATTGAAAATTAATCCATTACCTTCAGATACATTTTCCCCTTGGGGTGAAAACTATCTGACCCAGCTTTGGGTCAGAGAAGGTCTGAGACTAGAGAGTTAAGAGTTTCCTTTGGTTAGTTTCCTTTAGAGATCTACAGGTCTCAGATTTGTACACCTGGTCCTTTCACTGTACTTTCCTGCATCTCCACACGTCCATTCTGCTGCTGGCCATCCAACAGTTCTACCTTGGATTTGGAGGCTCTACAACTTTGCATGTCCAGATGTACTTCTCTGGAGATAACTCCATCCTAAGTAACAGCCGTTCACTCAAACTGAACTCCTGGATTCCACAAACTCACAGATAACTGAGCACTGCAAACCCACCAAACTGCAATTATCTGCTAATCAAAAAAGTCAAATGATTAGAGTCATAGAGCACTACAGCACAGAAGCAGGCCCTTCAGCCCATCTAGTCCATGCCAGCCTGGTTTTCTGCCTAGTCTCACCTATCTGCACCCATACCATAGCCCTCCATACCACTCTCATCCAAGCACCTATCCAAACTTCTCTTAAGTGTTACAATTGAACCTGCATCCACCACTTCCGCTGGCAGCTCATCCCACACTGGCACCACCCTCTGAGTGAAGTAGCTCCCCCTCAGGTTCCCCTTAAATATTTCACCTTTTACCCTAAACCTTTGACTTCTAGTTCTAGTCTCACCCAACCTGAGGGGAAAAAGCCTGCATGCATTCACCCTGTCTATACCCCTCATAATTTTGTACACTTTTATAAGATCTCCCTATTCTCTCTGCTCCAAGTAAAGAACCAGTGATGGTTTGCTGTTTCTTTTTGATATGGATGTCAGTATGCTTGCAATGCAGCTAATGTATTTTCCAAACTCTCATTTGAAGGCTTTATGGTATGGTAGAATCCTTTGTCCTTTTGGGCAATGAGATGATACTTTCAGCTGTTCAAGTTTATCTGCATAGCCAGCTCAATTTAAAGAGATTTCCCTCCACTGTCTCCATTCTTTAATCAGGTTACTTGTCGAGAAATCCAGTAGCTTGGAATCTTT
Organism: Pristis pectinata; assembly: GCF_009764475.1. NCBI lineage: Eukaryota > Metazoa > Chordata > Chondrichthyes > Rhinopristiformes > Pristidae > Pristis > Pristis pectinata. The sequence continues at coordinate 21,498,434 of NC_067431.1, read as the reverse complement.
ATTAGTTCCATGGTGTAGTATCTTACCTGAATCTCACAGCTCGCTGTCTCTCAACACACATCCATATGCTATCTTAACCAACTATCTTAACTATCTTTACTATCTCTGCCCAAGGAAGCAGTAGAGGCTAACTCATTAAATATATTTAAGACACAGTTAGATCAAATTTTGCATAGTAAGGGAATTAAGGATTATGGGGAAAAGGCAGGTGGATCTGAGTCCACAGCCAGATCAGCCAGGACCTTATTGAATGTGGAGCAGGCTCAACGGGCCAGATGGCCAACTCCTGCTCCTGTTTCTTATGTTCTTATGAGAGAGATTCTGCCTGGTGCTCTGCATTTAGATTCAGGCACAGCATCTAAATTTTACAGTTTATCGACCAGCACTTCTGATGTTATATATCACTGTTACACTCTAACATACTGAAGAATGGACAGTACATTAAACTAACAATGTGCTTTATTAGACAAAAGAACTGACAGAGAGAGCATAAGAGAACACAAGAGTGAGAAAATTTATTTTCCTTTGTATCAACTACAAGACAGGTCTTGCCCAATCAACACTAACAATGCAGCAACATGTCCATGGAGAATAGTTGGTCACATGGAACAATCCTTAAAGTGGATAAATATCCAGTATGGCAAAAGCCACATACATTACACTATAGTCCCTAAACATTTTTAAAAAATTATCAGTTTCATTGTATTTTTCAATTGTCTCCAAATCCAAACCTACAAATATTTATCCAGATTTCTGCTAGTCTGTGCCTGAAAAATTGCTGCCCAATATTGTCCCTGAATGGATGACCACTTATCGAGGTTAAGTCCTTCCTGTTCTGCACTTCTTTTGTCTGAAAAAAAATCAATTCTATGTATTTTGTTTCAGCCATTTAACCAGTTAGATTATACATTGGTCTCGGAAACTTACAGTATAAATGGAAACTGCTCCCATGCAGAAGCGCAATCTGTCATCTTGTTTCCAGGATGTGGATGCCACTGGCAGGACTAGCATTCATTGTCAATCTCTAAATGTTTCTTGGACTGAGAAACTTGCTGGGCCATTTCACAGAGTGGTTAAGAGCCAACTAGTTAGTAGGTCTCAAGTTACATATAGACCAGATTTGCAGAGTTCCTTCCCATGAATTAACTAGATGGAGTTTTGATAATTCACTGTTTCACGGACACCATTACCAATTTCAACTCCCAATAAGCTCTGATGGGATTTAAAGTTGTGTTTGTAGTTCAAATGTCCAGGCTTCTAAACACTTCTCCAGCAACTTAGCCACTATGTTACTGTATCCCACTTATCGTCTCTTGATTCAATCCCCTGCAGTTCTGAGTCCATATTGAGGCATTTTAAATAGGGGTTCTACCTCCTTCCTCTCTTCAGTCACCACACTCCAGACCCACGACTGCGTTAAAATACTCCGCATCCTTCTACCATTTTTGTTATGGCCCCAGTTTTATGAATCAATCTTCAGTAATTAGGGAGAGCAATCCTCTGTGATAGGCAGAACTTAAGATGGGAAGAATGAGAAAATTCTTTAAACCAATTTTCCTGGAATTAGTGTCTGCCTTGTAAAGAGGGTGTGGGTGGGGATGGAGAAGGAAAAGGAGGTGATGATAATAACTGAACTCGACCAAATCTTTATTTAATGTGGAAATTCATTAAATTTCAGGTTACTGGAGATGACACAAAAATCTACATTTGCATTAGAATTTAATTAAAAGACATCTTTTTGGAAAAAAATTGTGATTGCACTTGGTGTGTGTAATTAATATTAATAAACACCAAAACTCCAGAGATTCACTTTTACTGCTCCAGATAAAGTACACTCAGAACCTAAACACAACAGGGAAATTAAGCAAAAATATCATCTCCCCTGTGCTCGCTGATCTTGTCTGGTTTCTGAAATGTGCAAAGATTTAATATCTTGCAACTTATAATCATGCATGAATCTTGATTTGTGCAGCATACTCTGCGTAGTTTTTTTTAGCAAATACCATTTGTGACTTTTCTAGTCCTTTCTTTTTACTTTAATTGGGAGATATCATATGTTGGAAAAGACCATTTGATTGAGGTTCCAACAACTCAGGGACTGATGGATGATGGGAAACAACAGAAAGGTGGAGTACACTCAGAGGAAAAACAATAGACGTTAGTTCGATTAATGGGCCAGAATGCACTAATCCAGTTACTATTTCCCCAGTCATCACCATCTCCCCTGAAATCACCACTTACACTCCATCCACACCCATAATCTCCTGCTCCAAAGATGGAGAGCCAGTATCCGCAGGTCTCAGAGTCCAGCACTCTGGTGCTGTCACTGGCAGGGCAGCAGAGTGGTGCTGCAGGTAGTGTAGCAAAGCAATTTCAATCCTGACCTCTGGTGCTATCTCATTCTTCCTGTGTTCCCCTGGGTGCTCTGGTTTCCTCCAACAGTGTAAAGACATGCTGCTTGGTAGTTCGACTAAGAATTCTGCAGATGCTGGAATCTGGATCAGTACACAAAAAGTGCTGGAGGAACTCGGCAGGTCAGCTTCTATGTAGGTGGATGGTGGGAGAATCAGTAGGGTGTTAATGGGCATGTGAGAGAGAATGGGTTACTAGGAAATAAGTGGGGATATGGGATTTCTCTGAGAGCTGGCATAGACTTGATGGGCTGAATGTCCTCCTTCCATGTCATTATGTGAAGGCCTTGACCCAGAATGCCTTTGACATCAGTCAAAATGGGACAGAGGTTTCACTAGTTGTAAAAGCTGTAAGTGATTTTAACATCTTTGATATCCAGGGGTATTTAAAAACTTAAATGAAAGAAATAAATACTTTTTTTAAAACTGAAAACACAGAGCTATGTAATTAAAGCCATCAAAGTAAAGTAAAATACATATTTTCTTTCAAATATAGCTTACCTTCACCTTTTCTCCCTGAATGTTTGCCCTTTTCAGTTACTGGCATCAGTAGCAGCAGAGCAAACCGAACCGGTCAGTTGGTCTTCAACCTGCACATTTGACAAAATGTGAGAAGAAATCCTGGATTTATTGTCATTTGATTTTAAAGCTAAACAAAAGACTTTTGCTAAAGAAGTGTCTAAAAGATTAAGAAGCCAAGATTGGCAGACGGAGGTAAGATACTGATCAGCCATAATATTATTGGATGACCTTCTAACCTAACACAGGCTGGAGAAGCTGAACACTTTAAGATAAAATAAGATACGATAAGATATCTTTATTAGTCACATGTACATCGAAACACACAGTGAAATACATCTTTTTGCGTAGTGATTTGGGGGGCAGCCCGCAAGTGTCGCCACGCTTCCGGCGCCAACATAGCATGCCCACTGCTTCTTAACCTGTACGTCTTTGGAATGTGGGAGGAAACTGGAGCACCCGGAGGAAACCCACGCAGACACGGGGAGAACGTACAAGGTCCTTACAGACAGCAGCCGGATTTGAACCCAGGTCGCTGGCGCTGTAAAGCGTTACGCTAACCGCTACATTGGCTTCTGGAAAGAACCTCATTGTACATTAGATAAGATAAGATATCTTTATTAGTCACGTACATCGAAACACACAGTGAAATGCATCTTTTTGCGTAGAATGTTCTGGGGACAGCACGAAAGTGTCGCCACGCTTCTGGTGCCAACATAGCATGCCCACAACTTCTTAACCCGTACATCTTTGGAATGTGGGAGGAAACCGGAGCACCCGGAGGAAACCCATGCAGACATGGGGAGAACGTACAAACTCCTTACAGACAGCGGCTGGAATTGAATCCGAGTTGCTGGCGCTGTTATGGAGTTACGCTAACCGCTACACTACCATACCTGCCACTCACAGTGTAAAATATCAATACATTCTACATTTGATCTCAGTATCTCCAAAGTCATGATATTAAAATTCCACTGGGGACTCTGTCCTTGTGTTGTTACCTGCAGCAGGTAAAGGCTGGATTGCCTAAGGCTGAGGAATCCTCTGTGGTCAGTCTAAATAAGTTCAAGAGTGTGGGTTCCAATCCAACTACTTTTGAACCTGAATACTTTTTAAAAATATATTAAATATTTGGTATCAGGAAAGGTTCCATGAAGGTTTTTAAGGTTCCAGTTGGTTTGCCAATGATCTGTAGGGAAAGAACCCATCATTCTGCCCATGGCTGGCCCAAGTGACTCCAAGCCCACACCAATGCAGGTGATGTTTAATCTCCAAACTATTGTATCAAGCTGTTGCCTTCCTCAACATAGAACATAGAACAGTATAGCACAGAACAGGCCCTTCAGCCCACAATGTTGTGCTGACATAACTATTCCCTCCTACCTACAGAATGCCCATACCCCTCTATTTACCTCTCATTCATGTGCCCATCCAAACCCCTCTTAAAAGCCCCCAATAATTTGCCTCCACCAGCCCATCAGGCAACGCATTCCAGGCATCCACCATGCTCTCAGTAAAAAACATACCCCTCACGTCTGTTCTGAACTTACCCCCTCTCACCAACATGGGCATTTTCTCAAGCAAAACTGCAATGGGAAATAAATGCTGCCTTTTCAATTGCACCCACATCCAGGGAATGAACGAGAATTTGTGTTTATTCCACCCACCACATCCCCCCACCCCTCCAGAACACTTAGCGTTTTGGACTGTGAGCAGGGAGTATGCACTACAGCCCATGCTACAACACCTCAGTGCAATATTTCTCACTAAATGATGCTGCAAATTCCCATCTGTGGTCTGATACAAGTTAGCACATTCAGAGGAAGAACAGAAAACAAATAAACTGTTGAACCTTTTATCTCAATTGCTGGTAAGTGCTTCATTGGGCTTCACATTACAATTATAGAGCTGCCTGACATCCATACACAGTACTCTCAGAGTGTAAATATCACACTGCAAACATTGGTGAGCTTTCTGGAATCTAGTTATCCAGTTAAGCATTCAACAATCATGAAATGTATTCCATTGGAATCCCAGAACCAGTGAACAGGATAGAGATTTGACAGATCTGCATAAAGCATACAAGAAGTGAAAAAAAATGACCAGAAATTGTCTTTCCTATCACTTACTCTCTATTCAGGCAGTTCTTCTCCTTAGACAGCTCATTCTCATCAAACCAGTCCTGGAGAAGTGTAACGCAGTAACATAGTAAAGAATATTAAAAGAATGTAAGTGACGGAGCAAGTTTATTTTTTATTGGATCATTGAGACATGAATTTTACCATGCAGGATACAACATTTTTGTTTCATATAAATTTATGGCACAGAACAAGGCATTCAGTCGATCATGTCCATGCTGGCTAAAATAACTCTCTCTACCCATCTCACCACAACAGAGAATAAAAGGAATTTTACAGTATAGCATTATGTGGACACCTTGGATGAGATCATCTTCCTGTACCCAGAGCACAAACCGTGCCATAAGTAAATGGAGTAAGAAATAAGTTGAGGAGTGGAAGACAGGGAAGAAGATAAAATGTCATAACATTTGGCAAAATTGGAAAATATGTTTATTGCCAGAGCATACGATAAGGATTTCAATAGTTAGTGCCAAGTGCAAGTAATTGTATATCTAGAACTAAATCAAAATTCCAACTGTTAAGTGTCAAACTTAAGCCTATTCAGTGATGTACATGTGTTAACATCACTAAAACCTCAAGGCAATGAAATATCATGTTCATGTGGTTGATTTTCTCCCATCTTGTAATTGCCTGAAGCATTGATAATGAAATGTTGTTCACTAATTATAAACAATCAATCTCCATGAATTATTCTACAACAGACCCAGAGATGACACATGGAAAACTTGCAGTGATGCAGAGTGTGTCAGCACTCATGTAAGACAAGGATTTAACATGTGCGGAGGCTAATTTCATCTATTATTAACATCATTATATTAATTACAACCAAAGAGAATCCAAATGCAAGAAGGAAGGGGGAATGAGTGGAGGAGTGGTGGGGCCATTTTATGAATTAGCATTTTTATAGCACACAGTCTATCTGCTGGGAAACACACTGGAAATCCTAGGAATCAAATGTTCTCCTGATAACTGACAGTAACATCTTTACCGAAGTTGATTGATCTCCCATCTACCGCATTATCAAAGGGACCCAGTTGACTCCTGAAACGTTAACAATTCCTTTTTCCCCATAGATGCTGCTCGACCTGCTGAGTTCTTCCAGCAGTTTTTTTTTGCCCCAGATTCCAGCACCAGCGGTTTCTTGTGGCTACTTCATTCCTCTGGCAGCTCTTTGAAAAAGCGATCCTGTGGCCCAACTTCCAGCTCTTTCCCCAGAACAATGCATTTTTCCCCTTTTTAAGCTTATATCTAATTACCTTTTTTAAGTTAGTATTCAACCAGCTTTCACTTTGCTTTATAGATCACAACAATTTGCTGCATCAAACAAATTCTCCTTATCTCTTAAATTCATTCTTCGGTTGCTGATTCTCCTGCCATTAAAAACAGCCTGTCCTTAATTAGGCCACCAAAACCTTTTCTAATTATGTGTACCTCAGTTAAACCTACTCTGCTGTAATATGAACAGCTCCAGCTTCTTCAGCATTTGAACTTGGAAGTCTGGTCTTTGATGATTGTCAGGAGATGTTAATTAAAGCAGGAGAGAGAGAGAGATACAGGGAACAAACATGTTCTGCACAGCTTATCATAGTGGGTTTTGTATTCACCCATTGAATGGAGTGGGCTGGAAGGAATGGGATGCTGAGGGATTCCTTCCTGAAATCTCATGCACCTGCTGCTTAACCATATTTGGTGTAAATTTGTTTTCAGGCACGTGCACCAGACATATCCTATAGTAACACCTGACCACTGTGCTCTGTATCTGCAAATTGACTTCCATAGAACCGAGTTTCTGAGTCTACCTTGCACGCACATTTAATACGTCCAGCTGAGGATGAATTTTCATCACAACTGTTCCAAAACACTTCACAGGACCATCGAACATAGAACATTACAGCACAGTACAGGCCCTTCAGCCCACAATATTATGCCGACATTTTATCCTGCTCTAAGATCTACCTAACCCTTCCCTCCCATATAGGCTTCTATTTTTCTATCATTCATGTGTCTATCTAAGAGTCTCTTAAAGGTCCCAAATGTATCCGCCCCCACAACCTCTGCCAGCAGTGCATTCCATGCACCCACCACTCTCTGTGTAGAAAAGCCTTAGCTCACTCAACCTATCCTCATAAGACATGCTCTGCAATCCAGGCAGCATCCTGGTAAATCTCCTCTGCACCCTCTCTAAAGCTTCCACATCTTTCCTATAATGAGGTGACCAATACTGAACGCAACACTCCAAGTGTGGTCTGACCAGAGTTCCATAGAGCTGCAACATCACCTCACGGCTCTTGAGCTCAATACCCTGACTAATGAAGGCCAACACACCATACGCCTCCTGAAGAACCCTACCGACCTGCGTGGCAACCTCAATTGACCATGATGAAGCAAGCACTGACACTGAACCACATAAACACTTAGTTAACAAAAGGTTGGTTAAAAAGGTGGAAGAGGCAAAAGTGATATGAAGATAAGTAGGAGTGTGGCTAAACTACAAAGAACATTGACACTACACCTGGCTTGTACCTTTTCTTTGCTTGTGGACTGTTGCTAAAATTAGCACCGGACCAGTTAATCAAAGGGGGGCAGATAAAATCACTGCACAAAGGTTCCATTAAGGCCCTGTAAATGGAAACAATTGAAATAACAGAGAGATTGAGTCAACATGGTTTAGATGCGTTGCTTTCACATTCAAGCAAAAGCCTTGTGAGTGCAAGTCATAATTTTTAAATTTGTAGAAGACACAAAACTTAAATGTATTGTTTCCCTCCACAGATGCTGCCTGAGTTCCTCCATCATTTTGTGTGTGTTGGATGTATTGTGAACTGCAAACAGGATAGTGACAAGTTGCAGCAGGATTTGACAGGCTGGTGTTACAAAATGCTATTATGGTGTTACACAATGGTGTTAGATGATGCAACATAAATTCAGAATTTTGCCTTGACCTTCTAAAGGGAGCATCATCAAACTGTGACCCATCGTCAACACCTTGGGCTCAGTATTGACCAGAGGTTAAGCTGCGTCAGCCACACCAGGTGTAAAACAAGTATATGGATAAAAAAGTGAAGAATGACCCCTTGAGTTCTTTCCAAGGGTCAAGTCAGGAGTTAAAACAGAAAACTCAGAACCAACCTGAAATCAGCTCGTTCAAGAAACTCAATACCTTTCAAGCCACTTGAAAGTGGCATTCATGATAATCTCCATAGTTTCCCAGTCACCATTACTGATATAAATTTTCCACCATATATTTATTTAATTGAATTTAATTCCCTCAGCTGTAGTAGTGTGACTTGAACTCATCTTTCCAGATCAATAGTCTAGGTTTCTAATTACCAGTTTAATATCTTAACCACTATGCTCTTTGTATAAAGCATAGTGGTTAAGATATTAAATGAGTAATTGAAGATATTAAACTAGTAATTGTACAGTTAGATTGAACAGAGTAAAAAAAAAGGGGTAAGAAATGCAAGAATGATCCAATGATGCCATTTTGCTCTGAGAATTGGCCAGATTAAGTCATGTGACTTAGGCAGAGTGATAATAGCGTGGGCCCAATTGAATGATATGTCCTCTCAATAGCAAGGCTTCTTGATGTTGGCAATCCAGTCTTTCACATGAGATGTTAAATAACGTCCGATCTGTTTTCTCAACATGGATGTAAAAGATTTCAAAAGTGTCCCCCACCCCCACATTCCCCCGCCTTGGTGTGTGAATCAGTATTTCACTCTCAATAATGTTAAAAAAAAAGAAACAAAATGTTCACATTCACGTTCAAGTTCAAGTTGTGGAGCTTGCTGTGCATAAACTGGCGCTCATGTCTTTCTCTCAGGGTTGGGGAATCAAGAACTGGAGGATACAGGTTTAAGATGAGAGGGGAAAGATTTAATTCCAACCTGAAGGGCAACTTATTTACACTGAGGGTGGTATGTGTATGGGATAGCTGCCAGAGGAAGTGGTTGAGGCAGGTATTATAACAGCATTTAAAAGTCAGTTGGACAGGTACATGGATAGGAGGAAAGGTTTAGAGGAATATGGGCAAAACATGGGCAAATGGGACCCGCTTGGCTGGGCATCTTGGTCGGCATGGACCAGCTGGGTGGAAGGGTCTATTTCGATGCTGTATATTCTTACACTACAAGCATGACTACACTTCAGAAGTTGTAAAGCACTTTGCAGCTTCCAGGCTTGCAAATGAATGGTGCAATATAAATGCAAGTCCTTTTGCATTTAGTCTTCTGCCCAATGTATACTGCATGCTGCATCAACATGACATACTGCAAATATGATCGTTCTGAAGCAATGAAAGTGGCACTTGCACAGTGTGGGTTGTAATGCCAAGCCTTGTCAGGAGTCAAAGCTAATTTTAACCACCAAGCACTGAATTAATCGTACAAGCAACTAGAAGAAGACAAATTAAATGTCAGGTAGAGATCTTTGCACACATTGGTTCACCTTCGGGGCTTGTGAAGAAGACAGCCTGCAAATCTAACTACAGGAACATCCAGATACATAATATAAACTCTGTCTGTATGGGTCAGGCCAAGTGATTTATTAGAACACCTCCGTGTTTCAGTGGAGTGTTCAGGGGTTACACAGAAATAATGAATGATTCCAGCCTCAAAGTGCTACTAAAATGAAGCAATGATTAGCTCAAGTTATTTAATGCATTGTAAAGGAATGCTATTAAGCAGCAGCTTTTTGCTGAATTTTCTATACTGCTATGGTCCCAGGGACTGAATCACTGAAATACAAGCACAGAGGGGACCATTCAATCTTTAGTACCTATACTGGCTCATTAAAGAAGCCAGTTAAGACCTAGCTCTTTCTCAACAGCCCTGCAATTTTTAACATTTCTATCTTCAAATATTTACTCAATTCTTGTTTGAAAGTTTCTATAAAGCTGTTTACACAACTACTTCAGACTGTATATTTTAGACTGTAACATGCCACTAAGCAAAAAGAATCCTCTTCATTAAATGGTTGGAATAAAGAAATGTGGGCCTGCAGAGATTGTAATTATGCCACAGAGCACTAAAAATCAAAGGGCTTTACTGGCTCCATGTGATCCTAGTGCAACTGGTTTGTTTCCTTTGGTGTTGCTCCACCAGTGGACACCAGCTGCCATAACATAGAACTATTGTAAAACTGTCAGCCACTTCCACCATCAATAACACTGCTGTGTTGGCAGATTATGCTCTTCCAGTGAGTCACATGAATGCTCAATAAACTCCGCTGTATACAATGCAAGCAAAAGGTGCAAAGTTTTAAAGTTTTTTTAACTTGTATTCATAAAGCAGCCTAAATTTAGTAAAATCCCAAGGTATTTCACAGGAGCACAGTCATACAAAAGCAGAACCAACAAGGGACATTTGATTGACAGAATGTTGCACTCTTGGATCTGCCATCTTCCCCTTCGATATTATGTCACTGGATCAAAATCCTGGAGCTCATTACCGAGAAGGACTGTTGGATTACAATCACCAGGTAGATGGAATCCAAATGGTGGTTGTACTCCCAGAGTACTGGTAGGTATTCAGTTCAAGAAAAAAGCTCATTGCTATCTTCTCAAGGGAACCTAGAGATGGGCAATCAACATTCAACTTGCCAGAGACATACATATCCCCAGAGAGAAATATTTTAGTTCTACACCTTCCATTAAGCTGGCAACACACGAGTTCATAGTTGTTAACCATATATGTTCAGAGTGGTCAACTCATTTTCAAATGGAGACACAAGAGACTGCAGATGCTGGAATCTGTAGCAACAAACAAGATGCAGGAGGAACTCAGCAGGTCAGGCAGCATCAGATGGAGGGGGAGACAGCTCTTCGTTGCCTCCAACTCTCACGTCCCAGCCTCTGTCATCATTTCCTCTCTCCCCTCCTCATCAGCTATCACCCCTCCTCACCTGGATCCACCTGTCACTTGCTAACTCTTGCCCTACCCCTTCTGTTCACCTTTTCCTACTGGCTATCTCCCCTTTATCTTTCAGTCCAGATGAAAGGTCTCATCCTGAAACATTGACTGTCCATTTGCCTCCACAGATGCTGCCTGACCTGCTAAGTTCCTCCAGCGTCTTCTGTGTTAACTCATTTTCAAAACCCAACAATGATTCAGATTCTGGGTTCACATTCTGCCTGTAAATACATAGAAAGGGACAGATTAAAATGTTTTTGAAAAGAGATAATCACTCATTTGAGGGTCTGCTTCACAACTGGAGACTTGCAAGTATAAAATTTAACATGGCATAAACTGTTGAGCCGCTCAAAGTCTGAATGGCGTTGTTACCAGGGGATCTGGGACAAACAGTACAGTGTAAACAAATGCATTGTTAAACAGTAGTGTTTTATCGATAAATTTACTGATTAATTAAAAGTAATATTTAGATTAGACACAAGGAGACTCACTGAAATAAAATACCTCCAAGGTTAAATATTAAACCTGCATAATAACGGGATAATAAGATCAGGAAAGCACTTATGGATTTTGTAAACGCCCTTCTGAACCTTTAGCAGGCAATCACATGTGTGTAAATCTAACTCACACATACAAGTGAATACTCTTGCCCATTGCCATGAAATAATTGCAGATAGTGACCACACTGCCAAATCTTGGTGTGTGTCCCAGATGTAAGGCTTCAATCGCAATCCTCTTTGTCTTTGTAGACACATAAGCGGTCCGGGTGCCAGAGTGGCTGAGGTCTTCAGGGAGAGAGTACAGATCAGGTCGACATTGTAAGTCACCCTATCTCCTTTTCTGCTAGAGTCTAATTCATTGTCTTCTTTCAAAAGATGAACATTGCTTTAATCTGAAACTGTTTTTGTTTCTAATTAAAGCAGTATCATAAAGTTAGATAGTGAATGGATCTTTATAAATCAACTCTCCATTTCCCTACTCAAACTGGTTCTCACTTCGAGAAGGTAAGAGCTTGTGAGCTGGGAGTCAATGCAACTGATGCGGATTCTCCACGAGAGTCACAATAACTGACTCAGAGCCTCCAGTACAGCCTTTTCATGCAATCATATTAGCCTGCAATGCAGTTTTCTCAAACAATGAGAACAACTATTATGCACCTATGGAGGGAAATAGACAGTTGACATTTCGGGTCGAGACCCTTCATCTGAATCGAAAGGTAGAGGGGTCAGGGTTAGGAAACCCTCTACTCTTTCGGTCCAGATGTAGGATCTCGACTCAAAACACCAACCGTCCATTTCCCTCCAAAAGATGCTGTCTGACCTGCTGAGTTCCTCCAGCTTCCTGTGTGTTGCTCCAGATTCCCGCATTTGCAGTTCCTTGTGTCTCCAACTATTATGTATATTTACCGCAGGTTGGCATAACCGTCATAAGACTGCACTGGATGTTACTGTACTGGCATTGGTTCATTTCATAATTTAAATTATCTGTGTTGATTGGTGGCCATGAGAATTATTTGCTCTCTGTCTAATAGTCTCAAATGTTTTACAATGGGAACTGTATTCTATCCTGATCAAGTAACCTTCAATGGACTATACAAGAACACAAGAAAATAGGAGCAGGAGTAGGCCACTTGGCCCCTCAAACCTGCCTCGTCATTCATGGCTGATCTATGCTGGCCTCAACTCTTCTGTGCCAGTTCCCCATAACCCTCAATTCCTTGATCTTTCAAATATTTATCTATCTCCACGTTAAGTATACCTAACGATCTGGTACCTGCCATTCTCCAGGGCAGAGAATTCCAGAGATTCACTAACCTCTGAGAGAAGAAGTTCCCACAAACCTTAATTTAAAATGACTGGCCCTTTATTTACAGCTATGTCTCCTTGTTTGTGACTCTTAGTGAAAAAACCTCAACATCTACTCTGAAAAGCTGTCTTAATTTCTTATACATATGAATAAAGTCACCCCTCATTTAGCTCAACTCCAAGGAATGCAGACCCAAGCTGTCTAGCATCTCTTGATAAGACAACCCATCCCATCCCAGGTATTAACCTGGTGAATCTTATTTGGACTATCTCCAATGTAACAATATCCTTTTTTTGGGTACACTTTTAGAATCAATCCTGAATCTGTAGGTCAGTAGATCTCTGCTTCAATACTGAATAACAATCAATAGTTTGGTAGATGGACGAAGGATGCAAAATTGTTTTTATTTTCTGGGAAGAAAATTCTCCTAAGTAATACTTTAATTTGCTTTTAAAGCTAAAACTGGATTGACCTGGATTTTCTGGTGGTGGAGAAGGAAAGTGCTCAGCAGCCACCTTGCTAAGAACAACTCACAAAGGTTTGACAGGCTGTAAAGCAGGGATTTCCTGTGACTGCACATCTGATCAAGAGCAGCATACTCTACAAAGGACATGTGACAATGGTGACCAGCTCAAGATACAGCAAGGCCCACTGATGAAGTAGATGCAAGAATCTACATAGAGCCATGTGGTGAGAGAAAACCATAAAACACAAAATGTAAATTACTTTTAAATTATCTTCATAAAGACTTGGAAATGTAAATAGGGTAAAGACAGTGAGATAAAAGAGACAGAGGGAAGAAGACAGTTAAAGGGTTGCCTTTTAAAATCTCCAACACCAACCTTTTTGGTGAATATGAGAAGTTTTCAGGGCTGGAGAGGTTGTTCCGCAACAATGAACACGTCAGTTAACGTCAGAATCCTGAATGAACAATCTTAATGTTCTGAGTTGTTTTTAGTGCAGAACAAGTGCATAATAATTTCAAATCCCTGACAGTGAAGTCAATGCATCAGTGAGATCTACATCAGCACTCCTCACAGAGCAACAGGGCATCACTGACAGTACCTCCTCGATTTTTGGATTTAACACATTTTGCATACTTCAGGAATTCCTGTGTGATATACTCCATAAAAACAATGATTGCTGACAGCCTCACTTTTACTCTCAATGCAAAGTTCATGCATTTCAGTTCCTTTTCCCTTATAATTCAACACAAGGGTCATTGGGCAAAACTAATGTCTTCATAACAGGTTCATGTCTTAATGTACTCCCACTCAGACTATTAATTTTAATTATGCATAAAGCAATTGTGACATCCTGGGTTTTCACAGAAAAAGAATACATCTGAGAATGTGAGCTCAAAGCAGGAATACAATTCTAGAATTCAGGTCATTACCAAAATGAAGGTGATGCTTGTCTTGGACATGGTGAAGTGTTGATTCTCAGAATTTATTCCTCAGATGAGGGGGTATTATTCTCAGGAGAAATTGAGGAAACTTGGCCAGATCTCATGGTAATAGAGTCATGGCATCAACCAGCACAGAAACAGCCCCTTTGGCTCAACTTATCCATGCCAACTAATTTATGTTGTCTATGTGAGCCAGTCCTATTTGCCTGTGTTTGGCCCAGATCCCTCTAAACCACCTTTCCTACCATAATGTTTAAATGAATCAGAGGCACACAGGACTTTAAGAAGGTTTGATAGGGTAGATACTAGAGAATGTTTTATCAGGTTTGAGACTCTAGAACTAGGGTGCTCAGATAAAGGACCATGCATTTAGGACTGAAACAAGAATAAATTCCTTCCTGCAGACAGCTGTAAATCTTTAGAATTCCATTTCTCAGATGGCTGTGGATGCTCAGTTGTTGACTACATTCAAGACTGAAAGCAACAATGTTTTGGACATAGAACATAGAACAGTGCAGCACAGGAACAGGCCCTTTGGCCCACAATGTTGTGCCAAACTAATTAAATTAGTAATTAAATGCCTAATTAAACTAATCCCTTCTGCCTACACAATGTCCATATCCCTCCATTCTCTGCACATTCATGTGCCTGTCTAAGAGCCTCTTAAACACCTCTATCGTATCTGCCTCCACCACCACCCCTGGCAGGGCATTCAAGGCACCCACAACTCTCTGTGTAAAAAAACTTGCCCTGCACATCTCCTTTGAACTTACCCCTTCTCACCTTAAATGCATGCCCTCTAGTATTAGACATTTTGACCCTGGGAAAAAGATCAGGCTGCCTACTCTATCTATGCCACTCATAATCTTATAAACCTCCATCAGGTCTCCCCTCAGCTCCACCGCTCCAGAGAAAACAACCTGTATGTCCAACCTCTCCTTATAGCGCATGTCCTTTAATCCAGGCAGCATCCTGGTAAACCTCTTCTGCACCCTCTCCAAAGCTTCCACATCCTTTCTGTAATGGGGGACCAGAATTGAATGCAATACTCCAGATGCAGCCTTACTGGAGCTTTATAAAGCTGCAACACAGCATCCCGACTGTTGAATTTAATGCCCAACTAATAACGGCAAGCATGCCATGTGCCTTCTTTACCACCCTATCATCCTGTGCACCCTAAGTGGACACTAAAGGAATCAAAAGATGTAGGGGACAGAGCTGGAAGATAGGCAAGCAATAGAATCAGGCTTGATCTTATTGAATGATGGACCATACTAGAGGCATCATCTTGCCTACTCTCTGCACCATGTGAGAAAGGAATTCAAATGTGATTCACCCATTTAGAAGCAGCAAACTTGTTAGTGGGTCCATGTTTAGAGATGATTTTATATTGTGAGTTGCTAACTTGGAGTATTAGTCTAGCTTTCTCAAAACTCTTTTGAGTTTTTGCAGTTTGACACATGTACAGGAAAGATACGTGTGTCCTTCGTAAATAAAAATCAAGAAAACGGCAGATGCTGGAAATCTGAAATTAAAATGCAAAATACTGGAAACACTGAGCAGGTCAGGCAGCATGTGTGGAAAGAGAAACAGGGTTAATATTTTAGGTGGAAGACCCCACATCAGAGTGACCTCTCCACCTGCTGTTCCAGTCTTCACAGTCGAAAAAGGAAATAGTTACAAAAGAATGTTTTTACAAGAATGGAGGTTGTAACCACCAGAGCAAACCAGGGCTTTCTTCTCCAGAAAAGGTAAAGAAGGGATGTAACCTAACTGAAGATCTTTAACACCATGAAATTGTTAGTAAGGACGTAGAGAAATTCCTGTGGGAAATCTTACACTCAGAATGATAAATTCAAGACAGTCCCTAATAGAAACTCAATAGTGAAAGGAAGCTCCCTTTCCCAGAGAGAAGGTAGAATGTGGGATTTGTTATTGTGTGAAATAGTGGCAGAAAATAGGATGGATGCCTTTAAATTGAAGTAAAATAAACACATGAGGGAGAAAGGAATCGAGTTACTAATGGATCTTCATGGTAAGAAGAGGTCCATGTGGAGTGTAAACACCAAGTGGGCCAGAGGAGTCAAAGGCCTCCCTGTGCTGCAAATTCCATGCAATCTCTGTTGAGAAGTTGTTGTTTCCTATGGCAATACCGTTTAAGTTTATTATCCAAAGCCTTCATGAAAAATAATGTGTTCTCATTAATATTTTAATTTAACATTGGAAAGGCACAAAGCTAATTAATTCATACTTCAAAGAGGGGAGGCTGTTGCCTGCCGAGAGGACATTGGCCATCAGTTGAACTATTGCAATTAACTCTGTATTGTGCCCCATGATTGAATGAGCAGAGCACAAGAACCACAATCAAAATTAATTTTTTATTTCCATCTTTTACAGTTTCAAAATAACAAAAAAGGGAAAGGGCCCAAAGCAAAAGTTTGGGCACCCTGCATGGTCAGTACTCAGTAACACCCCCTTCGGCAAGTATCACAACTTGTAAATGCTTACTGTAGCCAGCTAAGAGTCTTTCAATTCTTGTTTGAGGGATTTTAGCTCATTCTTTTTTGCAAAAGTCTTCTAGTTCTGTGAGATTCTTTGGCCGTCTTGCATGCTCTGCTCTTTTGAGGTCTATCTACAGATTTTGATGATGTTTTGGTTGGGGGATTGTGAGGGCCATGGCAAAACCTTGAGCTTGTGCCTCTTGAGGTAGTCCATTGTGAATTTTGAGGTGTGTTTAGGATCGTTATCCTGTTGTAGAAGCCATCCTCTTTTCATCTTCAGCTTTTTTTACAGACGGTGTGATGTTTGCTTCCAGAATTTGTTGGTATTTAATTGAATTCATTCTTCCCTCTATCAGTGAAATGTTCCCCGTGCCACTGGCTGCAACACAAGCCCAAAGCATGATCGATCCACCCCCGTGCTTAACAGTTGGAGAGGTGTTCTTTTCATGAAATTCTGCACCCTTTTATCTCCAAACATACCTTTGCTCGTTGCGGCCAAAGAGTTATATTTTAACTTCATCAGTCCACAGGACTTGTTTCCAAAATGTATCAAGCATGTTTAGATGTTCCTTTGTGAATTTCTGACACTGAATTTTGTGGTGAGGATGCAGGAAAGGTTTTCTTCTGATGACTCTTCCATGAGGTCATATTTGTGCAAGTGTCGCTGCACAGTAGAACAGTGCACCACCACTCTAGAGTCTGCTAAATCTTCCTGAAGGTCTTTTGCAGTCAAATGGGGGTTTTGATTTGCCTTTTTAGCAATCCTACGTGCGGTTCTCTCAGAAAGTTTTCTTGGTCATCCAGACTTCAACTTGCCCTCCACCGTTCCTGTTAACTGCCATTTCTTAATTACATTACGAACTAAGGAAACGGCTGCCTGAAAACACTTTGCTATCTTCTTATAGCCTTCTCCTGCTTTGTGGGCATCATTTATTTTAATTATCAGAGTGCTAGGCAGCTGCTTAGAGGAGCCCATGGCTGCTGATTGTTGGGACAAGGTTTGAGGAGTCAGGGTATTTATAAAGCTTTGAAATTTGCATCACCTGGCCTTTCCTAAGGATGACTGTAAACAAGCCATAGCCCTAACAAGCTAATGAAGGTCTGAGACCTTGGTAAAAGTTTATCTGAGAGCTCAAATCTCTTGGGGTGCCCAAACTTCTGCATGGTGCTCCTTTCCTTTTTTCATTCTAAAATTGTACAAAATAGTGTTTCATCTTTAACTTCATGACTTTTGGAGATCAGTTCATCTTCTACTCACTTAACTATTCATGGTAATAGAAATTTTGACCAGGGGTGCCCAAACTTTTGCATGCCACTGTACATATAGTTGGGCATCTAGAGAGCCATACTAATTTTTACAAACAAGGCTCAGCAAGATCTGAACACTCCAATGTGAATAGGCTAGAATTGAATATAAATTTGAGGTAAGTGGAATTTAAATATGCAAACTTTGTGTCTCTTGTTGCCTGAAAAACAAATTAAGCATTGTCTAGATGTTGCTGGGGCTTTCAACGTGACTAGTCTGGTTTATTGAGTTGTCTATATGACATTTCTAAAGATCTAAGTTTCATATCCAGGTTTAAAGTTCAAATATGTCAGTTTTGCAGTTACCTTTAATTGATTATAAGATTTGAGTAATTAACAAAAGATTTTTAGGGTTGATAGCACAATTCAGTTTCTGTGCCAATTGTGCAAATCAGTGGATCTGTGAAAACGTACTGAAAAACTTGTTTCTGACCTCCTCGGAATGCTGTCCCATTCCGTTATGAAACTGGAAAAAGGTCAATAAAAACTAAAAGTGGTGGAAGTACTCAACGTATCAGGTAGCATCCACGGAGAGTGAATATGTTTCAAGTCAACAACTTATCATCATCTAGTTGGAGGTAAAATGTTACATTTCAAGGGAGAGAAGGCAGTAAATGACAAAACGGGAACTCAATAATATTGGGAAAGGGCAGATAAAATAACAACAGATTTGTGATGGGAAAAGAAAGTAAAGGTTCTCGAAAAGAACCATCTGTAATTGTTGAATTCTACGTTGACCAATGAGCTGGTCAAATGACATGTCAGTCTTCCTCAAACTTATAGTGAGATAACATGGAAGGCTGAGGTGTCAGTGTAAGTGCAACATATAATTAAAATGGCAGAAACCAGAAACAGTAGGAAGCTCATAATGGCCGTTACTTCTGGAATATTAAAGGCAGCTTGGAATCACAAGGTTCTCAGGACTGAAGGTTCTCCTTTACGTTGCTATGTCATTCCAATGTTTGGACCCGTTATTGAAGGAATGGTTGGCAAACATCCAAGACAGGATGGAGAATATCTTGAAGTGAACTCTCCCAACAAAGGTAACTCTGGCTTCCTTCCATGTAAATAACTCCTACAACAGCAGAGTCAGCACAACACCGTATATATCACCATTATAATCCATCAAAACTACGTACTGGCACTAAGAGAAAATTAGATGCTTCAATCCTTCCTGATGATAAATCTCAACTTGTCCCACTGGGATTCAGATAGCTTTGGGGTTAATTTCATTTTCTTTGCAATTTGTATGGAGTCAGTTGTCAATCTTACTTAAGAACAGCATATTCCCAATATCTAAGGCAAACATTCTTCATCTGGAAGATTAGAAGGGTCTCTCTTCAATCATTGCTCAGCTTTCCCATACTCCAATTACATTGATACCAGTGATCACAATTACTAACAATGTTGTCACAATAAATGGAAAAAATAAGTTTGGATCCCTGACACTGATTGCAGAGAAAGAAATGTCCGTGCATAAACCAAACGTTGTCTGCAATGATGCGTCAGTACCTTCTACATCTGTGACGAAGCCCACCACAAATGACGGAAGTAGCAAGGAAACACCACCTCCATGTTCCTTTCAAGTTACATTCCATTCCCGATTCAGGCAGATATCAACCACTCCATGCCTGGTTCAAAATTGTGGAACTGCCCATCTAATGAGACTCAGGGGGAATCAATACAGCACCACAAGGATCAGCATCTTTTGATGGTGCAATAAATGGTTGCCTTCCTACTGATAACAAAAAACAGCAAATTATGTATTAAAATGCTTCAGAATTTTTGACCAACTCCTTCACTTCATCTTTTGACTGCTTGCTTTAAAAGCCTTTCTCCTGTCTCTTCTTCCTCAGTATTTAATTACTTATGTTCTTATTCAGTCTCCGTGTCTTCCATCACCTATCTATCCCTGGGCAATAGAACCACCAAAGTAACTAAAGTTGCAACATTTAACATAAATAATAATGGTTTTCAATGCTTATCTCATTCTTTTACAATTTTGGCAACCCATACATAGTGTTATCTTTTTAAGGAGAGATGAGACACAAATAACTAAACTCAACTGATTGGAAATAACAATGTCTAGAGGAGTAGCCAATGCAAAACCCATTATACTATGTTCAGCAATTATAACGTCCTTGTGAACAGTAGGTGTTACCTCTAAACAAGTAAGGCTGTAAGATTGTGAAACACGAGACCAAGTAACATCATTGAAAATTGGCCTATTTTATCTGTGCTGATGAAAGAAAAGCTTTCCCAACCTAATCCTAACTCCCTGCACTTGGTTCTAGCCCTGAAGGTCACAGCTCTTCAGTATATGACAAGGCTTTCTGTATGTGGGTTCCGGATCCCTACCGCTCTCTGGGTGAAAAGACCTTTCCTCTTCTCTCGACTCATCTATCTATCAATTACATTAAATATCTGCCCTTTAGCTTTTGATCCATTGTTGAGAGAAACAGACTATTCTTTTTTACTATATCTCGCCCCTCCTAATCTTATACCTCTCAAGTTAGTCAGCCTTCAGCCCCATCTATCCCAGAGAAACCCTAACTTATCCAATTTTTCCTCATGTCAATTCTCCTGAAAAGATCCCAGAGGTCCTCACTGACTATATTAAGGTGACAATTTTATAAGGGTCTGTAGGGTTAGACCTACTCAAAGGGATCATCAAATGACCCTCCTCACAATGCTCAACTTCTTCCACTAATTAGAAAATAGATTCAATTTGACATGATTGGATAATTCATGAATTGAGTCCAGGGACCTTTTCTCCCCAGCTATATGCCATATTGTTCTAAATAATAAAAAATAAAGAAGATGAAAAAGGTACTTTTTTCTCTTCAGGGCCACTGAAAGCAATATCCAGGAAACTTTATGTTCCTCAAGTCTGGGACAATCCTGGAAAGTTGGCAACTGCCTAGTGCCTCCAATATAGAGGAAGGCTGCATGTAAGAGTCTATACAATTTACCCCATACACACAGGATGAGTTGAAAATGGGAGCATTTCTGGATCATCCCCTACATGAGGAAAAGTGAGTGTTCAATTCAAAGTTGGAATAAAGAATGTGTAATCTCAGAGTGCAGAGATACCCAGTGGAGAGAGAGTAAATCTCAGACCGCAGGCAGAGCACCAAACCTTGATCTGGAGCATTAACCTGCAGATTTAGTCCTTTCAATTAGAATTTTAAACTTATTTCCCCATTTCCTTCAATCTTGGCATCAGACGCAAGGATGAACACTTAGTAGATATCCTGTGGGCTTAAATGATAGACTATAAAGTAACACATGTATTGAAAATTAAATTTTGTTAAATGTTTCCAAAAATGGTTTAATCTGGAAAATAGCACTCATTATATAAATATGCCATACATTCTCATGGTCATAATTAAATATGATTAGCGAAGGCTTAAAGCTACGAATCCAGCTTGGACTGAATACATGAAGACACATATTTTGTTCCATGCAACTTACTTCATAAGACAAACAGATGATAACAGAACTGGAACACATATATATTATATATATATTATATACGTGTCTGTATGTGTGTATGTGTGTTATACAGCATGGTAGCATAGTGGTTAGCGCAACATTATTACAGCACCAGTGATCGGGGTTCGATTCCCGTCGCTGTCTGTAAGGAGTTTGTACGTTCTCCCGTGTCTGTGTGGGTTTCCTCCGGGTGCTCCGGTTTCCTCCCACATTGCAAAGACGTACGCGTGAGTTAATTTGGGTTTAAAATGGGTGGTGCGGACTCGTTGGGCCGGAAGGGCCTGTTACCACGCTGTAAATAAAATTTTAAAAATATATATATTCATATATCATTTTGTCAGTATTATGAAGCAATTATCAGCATTTGGAGTGCATTATCAATCTTTCAACACACAAACAAGGCAAATCCAGCGCGAGAATCCACTGAGAGTCTCAAACACTGCAAGGGTTAAATACTTGCGTTAGGTCTTTGAGAGAACCATCTAATTAGCTTCATTTCCTAATTCTTTGCTCAATACTCATACTTATTTCTCTCTTGTAACTGGCATTAAGTTGCCAATTTCATTTAGAGAGCTCTGTGTGATAAAGAAAAGGTAACTAGAGAATAATTTCTTGGGTCAGAGCTAAAGCAGATTACTGGGACAGAGTAAAAGGTATTTTACAGTTTAGCTCATTCTGTTACACTTGATCTGGGATTGGCTCATAGTCACACTGAGTGAAGGGGGACAGTGTTTGCCACATCCTTTTTTAACCATTTTTTCTACAGATGTATAATATAAGCTCTGCCTTAAATGTTGGCTTTTTACAGTAAAGTGTTTACACAAATTGAAACAAAACTCAGAGTTATTGACCCACTGCTGGGCTGAAATTCGAGAATGCAAAGTTGGGAGTAACTTCACCACACGGACTGCAGCTGTTCAAGAAGGCGGTTCATCAGCACCATCTCATGTGTAATGAGGGGTGGTTAATTAGTACTCCCCTTGCCAGTAGTGCTATCATCCTATCAATAGATTTTTAAAAAACCCGATGAGCATACTAAGTATCATTATTCTCTGTTAAACTTTTGTCAGATTCCTTATTGTTTATTTCTAAGATGTAACTCCTTGAAATAAAGGTTTATTTTTATAACAAAAGTCTGTTAGCAAATTTACTAAAACTACCAAACAGTGGATATCCTCCCAAATTCACTTCTTATATCTCCACTCCTGATGGTCAGAGGAATTCTTTTCAGAAACACCATGTTCTTGCCTTCAGGTCCTGGGTTGCAAAGGGCACTGTTCAAATATTGAGTCACTTCATCCTCGCACGCAACCTGCAGCAACCGCATTCATTAGCAGTTCTTACACCCAGGCTGCAGTTGTAAATTCTTCAACCATTTCCTTGGCAATTCCTTCCTCCCTTGTTGTGAGGTCAGAGAAGGTGGGCTCCTACGGTGGCCTGTAAAACAATACACCATGGAAGAATGCCATTGACCCAATCTGGCCAGATCTCTGAAACAGCCAACAGCCTCTCCTCCATCGGCTCACCTATTGCTAGTCCCCTACAGCTCTACAATTTCTTCCACTAAGATTTTATCTATTCCTCTAAAAAAAGAAGTTACAGAATTTATTTCCAAGGCACAACATTGTAGCAACTTCCAGTTGATAACTCACTGGTTATCTTTTTCCTGCCTATTGCATCTAACCTTTCTCTCAATTATCAGTAGGGTAAAACTAACCTGTCTCACAACAGTCCAAACCCAGCTCATGTTCCCTATTAGTGGGTGAACAACCCAATGCTTGGTAAATTCTGCTTCACAATGATAGGAACAGCCGACATCGAAGGATCAAAAAGGGATGTCGCTATGGTTCAATTAGGTTAAATCTGGAACTGTTTTATAGACTGTTCACTATTACTTCTGGCAGATTACATGACTATATCTGTGAACTGTAGATTGCAAGCAGCACCCATATTTCATCGCCATGGTCTGAAGCCAATCATTTCAAATTACATCTCAAACGTATATCATTAGTTGTCATTTGCTTCAGAGTGTTCTGCCATCCTGAAAGTGCCTGCAGGAAAGGTCAGTGACTAAGGTATAGATACTAGGATCTTCTGGTCTTTCTACCAGTCACTTTAGTCTTTAACACTGGGACAAATATTGTTAAATTATTTTTTTGGATCATGTAGAAAACTAGAAGTAAAATCAAGTGGTTGCCTAGCAGTAGCTAAGCTATGTCTGCATGGAATGAGTCTGCAACATGATATTTGGAAACGAGTTTTACCAGCAGAGTAACTCTCGTGATTGCTCTGTAATAACAAAACCCATCCTGTATTATAATGCTGATATCATTATCTCTCAGGGTGACACAGGACTAGACACTTAGTTCATAATTGCAAACCAAAATACATTCAGTAACTTCCACACAAGAACTGCTGACAGTCATGAACTGCGTGTACTGAAAGCCTTCAATGATGGTAAGCATCTAAAATAAGAAAACTAACTGGTGTATTACCGCAATGTTAATTACAATATTTCACAAAAATACTTTCCTTTGTAGTGGTTTAAATTAAAATGCTGGATTTGCAGAACGGTTCCTGAAAGGGACCAGCAAGCTGTCCTTTCATTCAGATGCTATCCTCTGTTTTGAATGATGTTTTTACAGTGTTAAGCTTCTCTGTTGAGTCCCTGTCAATCTATTTTGTACTTTCAGTATTGTAGAACGATCCTGCTTCAAGTCAAAGTGAGTAGATTTTTTCCTCAAAAGTCAGGAAGTTGTGGGTTCAAGCCCTTTGTCCCCCTCCACAGTGTTAAGGGCAAAATCTAAATGGATGGTTTTCGTGCAGTGCTGTGTGAATCATTCTGATAAGATGTTAAACAGATCCTCCTTTTGCTCTGTAAATGTAAGTGTCCTTAAGTTATCCCATTTGAAAAAGTGCCTTGGCCAACACGTCTTCCACAACCTCTACCACTAAATTAGATTATCTGGGTTTCTCCGTGTGTATAGTGCATGTCCTACATTGCAACAATCACTGTAGAAGTACTTAATTGGCATTAAAACAATTCGATGCATACTGAAATCATGAAAGGTACTCTATAAATGGTATCCCTTTTCTACAATACACATCAATGTATTGGTTTTACCGTACATGATTTTATAAAAGTTTGACATTATATGAGCAGAAGGTGGCTCAAGACCCAGCCCTGTTGAATCTTATCTGTATTTTCCATGTACTCCCAAGGCATCAACATCCGATGGATTTATTTGGATATAGTCCAAATATGTTTAAATAATTTGCGTTTTGGAATGTGGATCTAATATTTTCAAGTATAACTTTGATGTATCTTCTGAAATATTGTAATTGTCAGTTGACATTAACCCTGCTATTATATGGGATCTGTGGTTAAAACTCACTTGGAGTAACTCGGGGAAAAGCATAGATGCATTTAATGGGAAGCTAGACCAGACATGAGAGGTTGAATTGCTGGAGTGTAATGAGGGAAGGTGTGGCAGCAGGATTATGTGAAGCTTTAACACCAGTATCGATCAACAGGGCAGAATGTCCTATTGTAAAGAATTGTAAATAAGCCTGTGTAATTTGAATGTCATGTTTAGTGCAACAAGTAACTTGGGATGTTTCACAACATTGAGGATACTAAATCAATAAAGGCTGTTGCTGTGGAGTATGAGCTTCACACGTGGGTAAAGGTATTTAGAAGTTCAGGATTTTTAATGTTCAAGATTTCTAATGTTGTATGATGTACAGCAACAAGGAAAATATGAACTTGACTAACAGGCACTCCCCATTTGCAAATTATCAATGCTCAGCCACTTGCCTGAAGCAAAGGATCCAATCCATTCCATTCTAATGTGCCAGTTATTGCTACAACCAGCTGCAGAAACCAGACAATGGATGAAACTGGAGCAGGCACACAGTAAATGGGATTGATGAGTGAATGTGTGCAGTTGGAAATGATTGGAAAGTGTCAGCCACCAGGATGAGGGGATGATGAATGAGCGGCGATCTGTGAATATAGATTCAGAGAGGAAATGAACAAAATTACTTGTGGATATTCAGCACACACAATGATAAATAATTTCATTCTGAATTAGAACATGTGTGCAGTTCTGGTCACCTAGCTATAGGAAGGATGTCATTAAGCTGGATTGTTGTTGCCAGGACTGGAGGGCTTGAGTTATGAAGAGAGACTGGAGGGACTGGGGCTGCTTTCACTCGAGCATAGAAGAGGGGTGACGTTACAAAGGTTTATAAAATCATGAGGGTGTAGATAAGATGATTGGTCGCTGTCTATTTCCCAGCCTAAGGGAGTAGAAAAGTAGAGGTCATAGGTTTAAAGTGAGAGTGGAAAGGTTTAAAGGGGACCCGAGGGGCAAGCTTTTCATACAGAAGATGGTGGGTATGTGGAACGAGCTGCCAGAGGAAGTGATAGAGCCATGAACAATTACAGTGTTTGAAAGACATTTGTACAGATACAAGGAGAGGAGAGGTTTAGAGGGATCTGGGCCAAACTCAGGCAAAGGGATGGTTCACCTCGGTCTGCACGGACGAGTTGGTGCAAGGGGTCTGTTTCCATCCTGTATGCTCTGTGGTTCTATAGCAGAAGTGTCCAATGTGGTCTCCATCCTTTTTGTTTCCCGTTATCTCTCCAACACTCCTTTGTTCTTCCTCCTCTCTCCATCTGTTCTCAGCCTTGTTACTTCACTTGTCCACCCCTCTTCTGCCCATATTTGCCTCTCTCATTTGATCCTCTCCCATTCACCCTCAATTGTCTCTCATCCACCCACTTTTGTCCCTCACTCCCAACCCTTCTCTCCTCCATGCAAGTATTCCTCTCTCCCTCCCTTCCAGCTGCCCCGTTCTCACCCCAACCTTATTCTCCCACACCCTGCCTCTCCTTCCACCTCTATCGCCTCACTGATCCAGATATCTCCCTTACTTAAGACCTTATATTTTGTTGATTTACCCTATTTGAATTCAGGGGTTGTCAAGTTTGGGAGAAGTAATATAGAGAGGTAAAATAACTCGAATCATTAATGTGCGTCAACAGCTTGATTAACGGGAAAAGAGATTTAAATTTCATTAAGTGGCCCACTGGACTCTGTGTACACATCCTGCGGTCTAGATCAATTAAAGACCATGGAGTCCCTACGTTAACATAAAGGATAAATTATTCTTGTACATTTGCATTAAGGTGTGTTCAGGCAATAGTTACCGAGTGCTAATAATTGACCTCAGTGGCCTGGAATGGAGGTAAGCAAACAAGTTAAGATTGTCAAGGAAAAGCGAAAAAAAAACAGATAGCAGAAAACTGAGATAAGAACAGAAACTGCTGGCTATCCTCAACAGGTCAGGCAGAATCTATGGAAAGTTTATTGTTTCAAATGAATGACTTTTCATCTTAGTTCTGATAAAATATTATGAACCCAAAATGTTAATTCAGTTTCTCTCTCCCAGATGCTGCTTGACCTGCTGAGTATTTCCATGATTTTCTATTTTTATTTAGGATTGCCTTTGCTGTTTGCAACAGTTAAAGCTGCCTCGAGTGGGCAGCAATGGACATCTATGCTAGGTAATTTTGTATATACTGTATCTATTGATTTCCCACTCAATGTCCTCCACTCCAAACCCAATCCATCCAGTCTCTCCTCATAACTGAAACATTTCATCCCAGGCATCATTCTGGTGAATCTGCTCTGCCCCCTCTCCAGTGTAAGAGGTTTAGAGGGGATCTGAGGAAAATGTTTTTTCACCCAGATGATAGTTAGAATTTGGAACACACTGCCTGAAGGGATGGTGGAGGCAAATACTCTCTCAACATTTCAGAAGTATCTTGATGAGTTCTTGAATCACCAGGGCATAGAAGGCAACAGACCAAGTGCTGGTAAATGGGATAAGTATACATGGGTACTTGATCATCAACATGGACTTGGGGGCTGATGATCAACTACCTATCTATACTTATCCTATTTATGCTGTATAAGTCTATGATTGTTTGTCTGTTATCACTGTTTTGAAATGCCTTGGAACAGTTTGCTATTTTACAGATTTTTTTAATGCAATATGTTGGAGTATTTCTAATCAAATATTCAGTAAAGTCTACAATACTTAGTTGCTGATTTCTAAAATGCTGATTCATCGCTGCAGGATTTCAACCTTAAGTCCTCGGGAACATCAGGACCTCTGGAAACACAGCAAGAGGATGTACCTTTACTGGAGCTGACGAAAACAGATGCATCATCTGCGCAGTCTTCAGAAGACCCCAACCGGGGTTCTGAATCAATATTGTTGGATTCAAAGGATGATTCTTCCCACACTGCCAAACCCACTGAGTTGGGACTGCCCACATTAGAAGGGACAAGGTTGGAAGCACCCCCCAAAATATGCTCAGAAAACACCACCCAGGGTTCTGAATCAATATTGTCGGATTCAAAGAACGATGTTGTCTGTACCATCAAACCTGCTGAGCTCAAGGAGGTGGAAGTGCCATTGTTAGAGGCAACAACATCCGAAGTGCCACCCGTAGTACCATCCGAGCTTCCCACAGAAGCAGTCCGGCGCAGACGCTGGCGTCATCGATTCAGTAAGTAGAGTAAGGCTAATCCTCCGTTTGTAATGCACACACCAGCTGATGAGCCACAGGTTTCCTACAGTCCCTTATTCTGGGTTAGTAATTCTACAACAGGTTACAACTCTGAAGAGCATGCTTTCCACATTATACTTTGTCTACTTTCTCCATTAAGACTAATAAACAGAACAAGATGTCCCCATGTTCTATGGAATGTGTAAGAAACACTGGACAAGAGAAAACAAGCCCATCGAAAACATCATCCATCCTAGCAGCCCCTTGATAGAATGATAATGGAATCTACACAGACTCAGACAGAAGATAAAGGAATACAAAAGAGTGGAGTGCTTTGGGAACCAAGTCCAAAATTACAACTACACCTACCATCGACCATGTCTTAATTGATCTAGTATTGGTGACCATGTCTTCAGCCCAAGACCCTGAGTGCTTCATTCTCACTCAAAACCCCTGACTTTCCTCCTTTTACACACTCCTTAAAATCTACCTCTTTGAACAAGTGTTTGGTCATATCCGACCACCAGACAAGGACAGCTTCTGCCCCACTGTGATGAGACTATTGAACGGTTCCCTTATACAATGAGATGGACTCTGACCTCACGATCTACCTTGTTGTGACCTTGCACCTCATTGCACTGCACTTTCTCAGTAGCTGTGACACTTTACTCTGTACTGTTATTGTTTTTACCTGTACTACCTCAATGCACTCTGTACTAACCCAATGTAACTGCACTGTGTAATGAATTGACCTGTACGATCGGTATGCAAGACAAGTTTTTCACTGTACCTCGGTACAAGTGACAATAATAAACCAATACCAATACGGACTGGTGCCTAATTTAGTCTGATAATGGTCACAGGGAGCCACTTGAGCCATTTTACCACCACAAGGCACTATGTAAATGCAGCCTTTTGTTGAATTGAGCAAGAATTATTGGTAGAGGAAAGGCATCAGTAAATCCATTTGAGCTTCTGTTCTACAGGACCCCGCAGACGGCCACCGCGTGCGACCAAGAGGATCCTGGCGCTCCTGTGTGCAGTGACCATCCTTTCTATGATTGTAGTTGGAATTTATTTTACCGGTAAGACAACTAAAAGATTTCCTTGAAGAATGTTGCATAAATGTGGAAATATTTGAAGGGTTCATCTGTAATTTTAATCCAATGACTAATAACTTGTGAATTCTTACATTTTTTCACAATGGGCATTGCTTCCTCCTGTATTGGACCTCCAAGTGACTGACCATCTACTACATCATTCACACCCCAACAGCACTGTGTAATTTCACAAAGCAACAGTAAATGCAGTTGCAGGAGAAGCCACAGTTCTGTGAAACATTGCAGAATAGACTCAGTAATCAAATGCAGTCATCTCCTACGTCAACCCCCAATATCGTTCCTAAAACATCTGTCAAAAGCATATAGAAAGATTACTCTTTGCTCCTCAATATAAAGGAAAAAGAGAATTCTTGAAAAGCATTTTACTCCTCTCTTGAAGTGCTGGCTTACAGCTCCCCTAAATGGCCTGTGTTCTTCAATGTTGTTCCTCCATCTATAAGTAGGTATAGCTAAACGGTGACTGTAGACGGATGCTGAATTTATTTGCCTTCCATAAACCAGACCACGATGAAAGCCAGTTGCAGTGTGTCTTCAATCTATCCATAGCACCACTGTTGCCAACAGGACTGGGGTCACTTAGCTCTCTGGAGACTGGGGACCAATTTGGGAACTAACTATTCAATGGAAAGCATTTTCAGCACCTGCTCGGTTTGACAGAAATAGAGGCCTGCACGGAAATACTGGCTCATTCTTTCAGCAACACAGCAGCAAGTGACTGCAGTTACTGGAAATCTTAAATGAGGGTACTTAACAAGTCAAAGGCCACCTGTGGCGAGCAAAACAATGTTAACATGGCAGATTGTTTTAGATATAACAGCTTGTAATCCAGGAAAAGTGATGTTGGGATGGAAGGAGAGAGGGAATAATGACCTTAGGACATTGGTGCAAGGCAAAAGTGGTTGGTAATGTGACAAGAAATAAAAGGTGGGTCGAGAGAAAAGCGGTAACAAACTGCCTGTTATCAGCACTTACAATGCAGAAGATATGAATGGTGATGATATCTGAAATTGCTGAATTCAATATCAAATCTAGAACACAAATATATTGATTTTATTTGGAGACATAAGAGACTGCAGATGCTGTAATCTTGATTTTATTTGGGTTGGGTTCTAATTTTGTTGTTCTGCCCACTTAGTTGATGACATTATTCACTGGATTCAGCTTGAGCAAATGAAAAGTGAAGCAAACGTTTAAATATTCTCATTGAATTCAATTCTCCCAGAACCACCCAAGGGCAAGGATTAACACATCAGTCAATGTTTACACACCCTACACGGAGTTGCGGCAACACTCTGTTGCTCACAAACATCTGCCTAACTGGGCAACTACATCCACATTTGGATCCAAGTTGGCTATATATTCGATGCAGAGCGCAAGAGCAAATCATTCACCTCAACAGATCTAATCCTCACACAGGCCCCCAAGGAACCTTATCCTACTCTCATTCACTTAACCCCATCAGCACATCCTGCTGTTCTTTATCCAGCTTCCCTGTAAATACATCAAACCATTTGGCTTAACCCCCCATAGTAGTGAGCTGCACATTCTAGCCACTATCTGGTAGAGAGGATCCTCCTGAATTTATTCAATGTACTAGTGCCCTTCTTGTATTTATGACCTTAAGGTTAGAGTCAACCACGTGGGAAGAACCTCTTCTCATGCTCTAACTTTTGGAGGTCTCTCTCTGGCAGTACATTTATATTAAGTGTGGCAACTGGGGGTAAGTCTATGCCCAAGTGTATGAGAGCTGTAGCTAGTACCCAGCTTGTAAAAATGTCACCGCAAGAGTTGGTATTGTCTTAAAATCCTGAGGGCATGGCACTACAATAAGTAAGGGGCTGTCTTGTTTGTTTTTGCTTATTCATTCATAGAATGCAGATAACATGATCTAGGCCAGTATTTATTCTGCATCCATAATTGGCCCAATTCAGAGGCAACCTTATTGCTGTGAATCTGGTGTCTTTTAATGGGCAGCACAGTGGCACCACTAGTAGAGCTGCTGTCTCAAGTTCAATCCTGACCTCCGCTGCTGCCTGTGTGGAGTTTGCAAGTTCTCCCTGTGACATTGTAGGTTTCCTCCGGGTGCTCCGTTTCCTCTCAAAACCCAAAGATATTTGCAGGTTAATTGGTCACTGTAAATTGCCCCTAGTGTATAGGTGAGGAGTAGAATCTGGAAGAATGTGGGGAGAATAAAATAAAAATAGATTTATATAGGATTAGTGTAATTGGTGGTTGATGGTTGGTGTGGACTTGATGGGCTGAAGGGCCTGTTTCTTGGCTGCATTTCTCTGTGACTCTAGTTCAAGTTTATTGTCACAGGCAAACATACACGGGTATAAATGCCACGAAAGTTAACTTTTTGCGGCAGAAACACAGTTTCTTACAAACATGTTACATAAAAAATTAACATAAATTATCATAACTCACATGACAAAATAAACATATAATATACAAATAAACATTAGTGCAAGTTGAGAGAAAGAAAATAAAATATAGTCTGAGGTAGTCTTAGAGAATTTTAGGCTACACTATGTAAGGAGAGTAGATACCCTTTCCTATATCGGCAGATTTAATGACATCTTTTTATTTATATTGGAATGGAGAAACTGGATTGCTTGCCTTGGACCAAAGAGGTTGAGAGAAAATTTGGTGCAACTGTGCTAGGTAGGCTAGCTAGAGGGAAGCTGTTCCCATGGGACAGAAATTTAACTTAGGGCTCACCATGTGGTAAGAATCTGGATTTCATTACCTTTAAAAACATAGAAATAAAAGCAAAAGTCAGCTATTCAGCCACTTACAATTGTTCCTTCTTTCAATATCATGGCTGATCTTTTATCTCAGTGCAACTTCCCTCACTAACCTCTTATCCCTTGATTCTCTCAATATCCAAATACCTATTGATGTCCGTATTGAATATATACAGTCTCTGCACCTTCACAGCCCTCTTGGGAAGAGAATTCCAAAGATTCACTGCCCTCTGGGTGAAGAAACTTCTCCTCATCTCAGTTCTGAGTGGCTAATCCCTTATTTTGTGACTGTGACCACTGGTTTGGACACCCCATCAGGGGAAATATCATCCCCACAGGACCCATTCAAGCTTCTTAAGAACTTTATGCATTTCCATTGGATGGAATGGAAACAGAATCAATCTATTCTTCAAAATACAGTTAGGTACGTACATGAGAGAGAACAAACCCCAAGATCTGACAGGAATACTCCACCAGGAACCAACATGGACTCAATCATCCCGAACAATTTACTTATTGACTGAATTTGGTTTAATGCTGCTGTGTTGGAATTCAGACTCGTCCCCAGGTCAATTGTCCCGACCTTTGGGTACTGGTCTAGAACCACAAAGCAACATAAAAAACAGGAATAAGGTTTCCCTCACATTTGTGTCTTGTTTTGCCTTCAATGTCAGAAATCAATTGTACATAAGAACACTGGAAGAGATTCCCTTGTAAACAGGACTATGTAGGTACTTGAGCCTGTTCACTCATTGATATCCTGACTTTCACACCAATACCTGGACCTAGTGAATGAATTTTGAAAAAGGGCAATAAAACTGTTGATTTAATACTGAAAGGGTTAAGGTTAGGAAGGGCGGTTCATGTTAATCTGACCACATATCAGTCCTTGAAGTATTATAGGTTGAGGTACCGCCCAAGAGAAAAAAGAACTGTCAATAATTGTACTGACTCATGTGGGAGAGAAGCATTTCAAGGTGGAAGGGGACTGGAAGATAAACCTGCTGTTCAGAACCACTCCTTAGTTCCTGCAAGAGAATTAAATTCTGTAGGTGGGAGCATGAAAAAAAACAATATTTTTAGTGCCATTCACAACCTCAAGATATCCCAAAGTACTTTACAGCTGACAGAATAATTTATTGTATTTATTTAGGCACAAATAAATGGAATTTATGCTGGCTCCTGTTAGAGCAATCTCATCAGCCTCATTCCCTTGTTCTTTTTAAAGCATGGTCAGTAAAGAAGGGAAGCACTTAAAAACGGCCCACAAATTTAGAAAAAGGTCCAAAGCCTTCAAAGATCAAGCTTAGATGAACCCACCTATAAACTTGTTCACAAATGCCTATTTTATGCCTAATAAAAATGTACATTGGACACTAATTTCTTCCTCCTTTTGTTTCCATGGTGACTAAGCATGAACAATTCCAAGTTATTTATTAACCACATGATCACATTGGTGTTTGATGCTGCTCCTGATACTGGCCATAGTTGTGCTATTTCTCATTACAAGGCAAAGTTAGGAAACAAACTTGGAAAGAAAGGAATATTGGACTGCTTTGTCAGTCATTTGTGAAATATTAAACTTGGACAATCTTGAATTAGATAATTGAAGGCTTTTACCGAATAATATTTTTTACTTGAATGGATAGTACTTAAACTCAGTGTGACCTAAGACTACACTTGAAACAATTTCATTCTGATGTGAGTAATTCTAACTACACTCATTCCAAGTGTCCAACTTAGGACTTTAATAGAAAGGACAATTGTCAACATATGTGCAAGTAGAAAAGGAATTTATTCCATTCTGACTAATGTGTTGCACCTGCAAATGAAATTTATCATAATTATAAACTGGTTAAACCAGTTTTCAGATATGAAGCTATGAAAGTTATTACATTATTTTTACAAATTTTCCAAGTCCCAAGGAGAAAAATCATGTTGCAGATTTCAAATAATAAACAGATCTTAATTATTGATTGATTGATTGTTTTGGGGTTTCAAAGCACTGATAAGAAAATTAGAAGGAAAAGACAACTAAAAGAAGTTCTTAAGCCACTTAAGATAGCCCTCAACTATCTCAAAGCACTTCAACTACATTAATTAATCCGAAGTTCAATGACCATTACTAGCCAGATAAGCACAGCAGTCAATTTGTACAAGTCATGAGATGAATGGCTAGTTAATGGGGCCGATCTTCACTTTGTGCAATAACTGTAGAGAGATTAAAAAACATGGTGTATCTCATTTGCAAGAGATGTAAACTAGGCTGTCTGTTTTCTGTTGCCTATTTTTATGCTGCCAACTAGGGCAAAATCTGTGTAGTTGGGAGAAAAGAGTACAAGTAGGTTTGAACATTAGAAAGTACTGGGCCTCTTGAATTAGAGACAGGGAATAGACCTAGTTTAGACCTTAGTTAGACCTCAGACCAACTTAGACCTCAGTTTAACATCTCACCCAATGGGCCGAAACTCTAAAAGCCAGCAGTCGCTCTGAATAATGAACCAGGGCATGAACCCATAACTTATGAAAGTAGTGATGTACAACAAATTGAAGTCTGGGTATGAGGTGAAAATAATAGATGGAGAACCATTCCATGTGCTACTGGCAAAAAGATGGATCATTCAAGCCAAGAAATGTCTTTACTTCCGAAAGAAATGTTTCCCAGAACATAGTTGTTAGAATTACTCACATCAGAATGAAATTGTTTCAAGTGTAGTCTTAGGTCACACTGAGTTCAAGTAATATCCATTCAAGTAAAAAATATCATTCAGCAAAAGCCTTCAATTATCTAATTCAAGACTGCCCAAGTTTAATATTTCACAAGTGACTGACAAAGCAATCCAATATTCTACCCTTTAGTAAAGCAATCAAAATGCTAACTTAGTGGAATTCTATTTGTCACGTCTCTTTTCATGAGCTGAGTAATGTCAGGGTGGAGAATGGGTAAAAATAGTCATTGTGTCATAGTCTATCTCAAACACAACTACACAGTTACATTGATTTATTTAATTTTGGACATTCTAGTCTTGTAGGTATCATTGGAAAGGACAGCAGTTATTGTCTGACCTCAACTGCCCTTGACAAAATAGAGAGAAGCCACTTTCTTGAACTACAATTGCGGGGAATGTTTGTGTGTGGAGTTTAAGGAGATAGAGACCCTAGTGACATGGTGTCATGACAATAACCTTTCTCTCAATGTCAGCAAAACAAAAGATCTGGTCATTGACTTCAGGAAGTGGGGTGGGGCATTACACACATTTCTGTTTACATCAACAGTGCTGAGGTCGAGAGGGTTGAGAGATTCAAGTTCCTAGGAGTCCAACCATGTAAACACCATGGCCAAGAAAGCTCACCAGTGCCTCTACTTCCTCAGGAGACTAAAGAAATTTGGCATGTCCCCTTTGACTCTCACCAATTTTTATTGATGCACCATAGAAAGCATCCTATCCAGATGCATCACAGCTTGGTATGGCAACTGCTTTGCCCGTGACCACAAGAAACTGCAGAGAATTGTGGACACAGCTCAGTACATCACGGAAACCAGCCTCCCCTCCATGGGTTCTGGCTATACTTCTCACTGCCTTGGTAAAGCAGCCAGCATAATCAAAGACCCCACCCACTTCAGACATCCTCTCTTCTCCCCCCTCCCATCAGGCAGAAGATACAAAAGCCTGAAAGCACGTACCACCAGGCTCAAGGACAGCTTCTATCCCGCTGTTATAAGACTATTGAGTGGTCCCTTAGTACGATAAGATGGACCCATGACCTTACAATCTACCTCATTATGGTCTTGAACCTTATTGTCTGCCTGCACTGCACTTTCTCTGTAACCATAACACTTTATTCTGCACTCTGTTATTGTTTTCCCTTGTACTACCTCAATGCACTGTTGTAATCAAATGATCTGTATGAATAGCAGGCAAAGTAAGTTTTTCATTGTACTTCGGTACATGTGACAATAATAAACCAATTTACCAAGACTTTCACCCCAATGACTATAAAGAAACAGCTTTATATTCATAACTTCAAAGGGAACTTGGAGGTAATGGTCTTCCCAAGTGCCTGCTGCTCCTGACATGGATGATATATAGGTTGGGGAAGTATTATTGAGCAAGGCTTGTCAAGTTCCTGAAGTGAATTTTGTTGATGGACTATACAGCCACTATGCGGTGTCGGCAGGACTGAATGCATTGGGCTGATGGAAGGGATTCCAATCAAGCAAGATGCTTTATCCTGGATTTCCCAGTGGGCACCATTCAAGAATCAACCCTCCTGGATGAATCATTCTGACCCAACAGCTAAATGTACACTTTCCAGAAGGAGATTATCAAAGACGTCTACTGCTTGATATTTTATTCCCATATATTTATCCAGGAACATTAAGGGAAATCATTATGAATCATAAGCTGCTAGGGTAGAGGTGTCAAGTGGCCATAATCTCAGACCCAAGGCCCCAGTTGCTCTCTCAGGTGGACGTCAAGAATCCTCTGGTACTACTTAAGAGAAAAGTAACAAGGTCCTTTGTGTCTTGGTCATTATTTATATCTCAGCAAACATCACCAATGTGGATTTAGTTGCAAGTTCATCCTCTATAATTTGAGCTAAACATACTTTACTATCAATAGTGAATTTCACTCTGCATCTGAAATTCTTTTCACTAAGGAATGAATTTCAGAGGCAGAGTAGAATGTACAGATGCTATTTTATATTATGTTTAGTGTTACCAACGGGGGCTGAATTTCTAGCCAATTATCTGGTTCTGCATTCTTATTTGTGGGAACTTGCTCAATGCAAATGGCTATTGGATTTCTTATACTTTAACAGTTACCACAGTTCACAAATTCTTTATTGATCATGAAACATTTAAAACTTCATGAGGTTTTGAACAGTGCTATATAAATGCAAATTCTTTCTTTAATCTAAATGGCTCAGTGCTTATGGGATTTATAGTCCACAGACAGTGGATCTCTCGTATCAGGCAATAACATTTGTGTTAAACACACAGAATACATGGATTCAATTCTTGGAAGTGTAGATGGAAATGCAATGGTCACATTCCCCTAGATTGATAGATGTTCCTACATCTGGAGGCAACCACTGCTAGATTACACACCCTTCCATTGTTTCTTGTCCTGTTACTCTTGCAAACATTTAGATGTTGGTATCATGGGATTGGTCCAAACCCATCATGTTATATCATTCTAAATTAGTACTATATTTTGTCCCGTGTTTAGTTAACTTCGAAATTGGATTTGTAGTCTGGATTTGGGAAAGAAAGCATTGTCAGGGTTAAGGTTGGGGCTTGAGGTAATTAAGCTCTGGAATTTTTGGGTTGGGATAATTTTGTGTTCTGGTTATGCTTTGGGGTTAGGGTCTGAATCCAGCTTAAAGCCTGGGGTAGTTTACATCACTGTGAAGGTTCAGGTTGGGTTGTGGGCAACCCAACATACCTCAATGCAATTCTCGATATATACACGAACTATTATACGTATATCTCCCTTGAAACTCCATGCAGGTTGTGATTTCTCTGTTGTAATTCCAGTGGGAGATCAGTGGACCCCAGATTTCAACTAATGGTAACTTTTCCAAGAGAATAACTGCAGAGATATGTTCAGTATTCAGGAACACCCTCAAGGAATACTAAGTGTAGTATTTGTGATTTTGGAATGTCATCCAGCATATTTTGCACTTCCCATTTTCCAACAAGGAGAGGCATGGAGATCCCAGCCCAGTGAGTTGTTAAATAAAAGCCTCTTTCATTTTAACTGTTTGTTTTACATTAGTGAGGTATTTGGAGAGGCCCATTGAAAACAAAAACTCGATACCAACTGGAGGAAATGCACCCACAACTGACTGCAATGCAACTGATCAAAACTTCAGCAGCACAGCTCCAATCACAGGTCGGTGATATATTCTACAGCTGTTTGAAAAGACCAGGTCAATTGGCAAATGCATAGTCAAGGCACTATTTGACCAATACTTGGTCTATAGTGATCTCAAGAGGGTCTAAGGTAGGAGTTTGTCTGCTCCTGGAATTAGATGACTCTTGGTGTGAATTGCATCCTAGACTCAATCAACTTCTGGAGTTAACCATTTCTGTTTTTGGTCAATTCCTGTTGTCATTTTATTCGAGAGTCAGACTTCAACCATGGTCCACATCTGGATTTAATTTGCACCTGGTATTAGTTTGCACATAGAGTCGGTCTTCAGCCAGAGATAATCTGGTCCTAAAGTCAATCTCCTGGTATTTACCTGTTCCTGCAGTTACATTACTTGTGTTAATCTGCTTCTGGAGTTCATTTGCAATTCTAGTTTGTATCCAGAGTTAATCTTCCCTTATAGTCAGTTTACTCTAGGGATCATACATCTGGTATTAACCTGTGGTAGTCTGCACCTGGAGTTAATGTGTTCTGAGAATGTTCCTTCAATGCCCTGTTTGAGGAAAGTGATGAAATGGAGCAACTTGCACCCTAACTCAGAATCTGATGTCTGCTTGGTTTGTAAATATTTTACATTCAGTTTCTTTCAG
Organism: Pristis pectinata; assembly: GCF_009764475.1. NCBI lineage: Eukaryota > Metazoa > Chordata > Chondrichthyes > Rhinopristiformes > Pristidae > Pristis > Pristis pectinata. Next base: position 21,459,956 of record NC_067431.1, on the reverse strand, counting down.
AATTAATTCTGAGAACTCGCTATTGGAGATACATAACCAATCATGGCAAGGCTGGCTTCCTGCATGTGACACGAAGTGGAACTCCTCGCTGGGTAAACTGGTGTGCAGATACATGGGACATATCAAGTATGCTGTGCATTCCACACTCAATGCTCATTGAGAACTTTTTATTGTCTTGTCAGGGAGTTAAATCTTTTAACAAAATATCTCAGTATCAATTCATTGGAAAATTACAGGGAAATTGCAGCACAGAAGCTAGCCTTTTGGTCCAGCTGTTCTGTGTTAGTGTTTTTATCCACAAAATTCTCTTCTTTCCAGTCCTGCTTCCCTACATCATTTTTTTGTTTGTTCGAGGATATAGGCATCAGACATCCCAAAATACTTTTGAACTAAATGGTTTGTGAGGCCATTTCAGAGGCCACTTAAGAGTATGTCTACCTTATTAAAATCCTACCTAGTTTTAGAGCCTCAAGTGTCCAAGGCCTCTCAGTCTTTCTGATGGTTATAACTTCTCTGTTCTGCTATCATCTGCATAATTCACATTTACTCTAAGGTCTAACCAATCTTCAACTTAACTTCTTTTCATTTCAGTTCCATTGCTTTAGAAATAAACCGCAGTGTTTGTTTTGGGCATTTTTAAGTTGCCTTTGCAACTTGAGTTGCTGTTGTTAGTGGTTAAGCTGGAGTGATTATTTTGGTGCGAACTCTGATCTTACTATTTAAACATCCTTATTCACTTACCTTGCAATTGAAAGATGTGATATTCTTTGCATGGTTTCTGAGTCTGTGTCCCTAGATCCCTTTGATCCTCCGCTATACTTAGACCATGATTGTGTTTACGCAGTAGACAGTGTCTCAAAATCCAAACAGCTAAGCACCTCAACGTACTGTTATGATCTGGCCACTTCCAACTTCCACTGCCGGATCCCCCATTCATGGGGTTTGGGGGAAGGCTCTTCAGTTGAGTGCAAATGAAGTGCAGACGTGCCGCCAGGGACATAACTGGACCTATTGGCTTTAGTGGCAGCTTAGGAAGTCTGAGGAAAGGCGCTATCCTAGGGGTAGAAGTGAAGTATCTAGCTTCAAGGTCATGTTCTTCCCTACATAGAATTCACTCCACCATCACCAAAATAACTAAATTAGTACCTCCTCAGCCTTCTTGCAAGAACAGATTGTAATCCTTTTAAATATTGTTATGCTTCTCCTTGGAGCTGATCACATTCCCAACGCTGCACTCTGTCCACTCACAGTTGATCCCTATACCCCAATGGTGGGTTTGGAGTAAGAACTGACCTAACCAGGCAAACCTTCACCAACAACCCCCAAAGCAGTGATCCTTCACTTTGCACTGGGACAGTATGGCAATGATCTCATAAAGATCAAGGAGAGGCTAGACAAGGTTGTCTTCAGCCAGAACGCAGGATGAGTTCATCCCAAAGAAGAAGAAGCATTCTAAAGGGAGGATGAAGCAACCGTGGCTGACAAGGGAAGTCAAAGACAGCAGAAGAGTAAAAGAGAGGGCATACAATATTGCAAAAATTAGTGGGAAGCTAAAGGATTTGGAAGCTTTTAAAAATCAACATAAGGCAACTAAAAGAGCAATAATGGGAGAAAAGATGAAATATAAAGGTTAGCTAGCTAATAATATAAAAGAGAATACCAAAAGTTTTTTCGGATATGTAGAAAGTAAAAGAGAGACAGACCGCTGGAAAATGACGCTGGAGAGATAGTAATGGGGAACAAAGAAATGGCAGGCAGACTGAATAAGTATTTTGTGTCAGTCTTCTCTGTGGAAGACACCAGCAACACACCAGAAATTAGAGTGTCGGGGGTAGAAGTTAATGTAGTTGCCATTACTAAGGAGAAGGTGCTTGGGAAGCTGAAGGGTCTGAAAATAGATAAGTCACCTGGACCAGATGGACTACACCCCAGGATTGCGAAAGAGGTAGCTGAAGAGATTGTGGAGGCATTAGTAGTGATCTTTCAAGAATCTCTAGATTCATGAATGGTTCCAGAGCACTGGAAAATCACAAATGTCACTCTACTCTTTAAGAAGGGAGGGAGGGAGGCAAAAGACAGGAAATTATAGGCCAGTTAGCCTGACTTCACTGGTTGGTAAGATGTGTGAGTCCATTATTAAGGATGAGGTTTAAGGGTACTTGGAAGCACATGATAAAATAGGCTGAAGTCAGCATGGTTTCCTTAAGGGGAATTCTTTGAGGAAGTAACAGGCAGGATAGACAAAGGAGAGTCAGTGGATGTTGTTTACTTGGATTTTCAGTAGGCCTTTGACAAGGTGCCGCACATGAGGCTGGTAAACAAGATAGGAGCCCATGGTATTACAGGAGAGGTACTAGCATGGATAGAAGATTGGCTGACTGGCAGAAGGAAAAGAGTTGGAATAAAGGGGGCATTTTCTGGTTCGCTGCCAATGACTAGTGGTGTTCCCCAGGGGTCGATGTTGGGTCCGCTACTTTTCACATTATATGTTAATGATCTGGATGACGGAACTGATGGCTTTGTGGCCAAGTTTGAGGATGATACAAAGATAGGTGGAGGGACAGGTAGTGTTGAGGAAGCAGGGAGTCTGCAGAAGGACTTGGACAGGTTGGGAGAATAGGCAAAGAAGTGGCAGATGGAATACAGGGTAGGGAAGTGTACGGGAAGTAATAAAGGCATAGACTATTTTCTAAATGGGGAGCGAATTCAGAAATCAGGGGTGCAAAGGGACTTAGGAGTCCTCGTGCAGGGTTCCCTAAAGGTTAACTTGCAGGTTGAGTCAGTAGTAAGGAAGGCAAATGCAATGTTAGCATTTATTTCGAGAGGACTAGAATATAAAAGCAAGGATGTAATGCTGAGGCTTTATAAGGCATTGGTCAGACCACATTTGGAGTATTGTGAGCAGTTTTGGGGCCCATATTGAAGGAAAGATGTGCTGGTGTTGGAGACGGTCCAGAGGAGGTTTACAATGAAACCAGGAATGAAAGGGTTAACATATGAGAAGTGTTTGATGGCTCTGGGCATGTGCTCACTGGAGTTTAGAAGGATGAGGGGGGATCTCATTGAAACCTACCAAATATTGAAAGGCCTGGATAGAGTGGATGTGGAGAGGATGCTTCCAGTAGTGGGAGAGTCCAGGACCAGAGGGCACAGCCTCAGAATAGAAGGGCATCCCTTTAGAACAGAGATGAGGAGTAATTTCTTTAGCCAGAGGGTCGTGAATTTGTGGAATTCATTGCCACAGATGGCTGTGGAGGCCAAGTCATTGGGTATATTTAAAGAAGAGGTTGATAGGTTCTTGATAGGTAAAGGTGTCAAAGGTGACGGGGAGAAGGCAGGAAAATGGTGGTGAGAGGGAAAAATAAATCAGCCGTGATCGAATGGCGGAGCAGACTCGATGGGCTGAATGGCCTAATCCTGCTCCTATGTCTTACAGTCTTAGAGAACTATCTATGCACCAGTTATGAGATAACCTAAGCAGTCTTGTTTCTGGCAATTCTAGTAACACAGCTGTGGCATAAAGAAAACTACACAAAATGCAGTAGGTTTTTAGGATACCATTCAGTTACAGAGTGTGATAAAAAGGGTAATTAATAGTTTGTTGTATGTTACCTGCAGAACAGTGTGCATTGTACGGTATTATATTCAGGAATAAACAGGCAGGTTCACCTTAAACAGAAAATGTCCAGTAGAAGAGTGAGTTATAGGATAATGAATAGTCTATAAGGTGCATGTACATGATAATGCATAGCCTTTTATGTTCAGTATACAGATCAACACACAGCAAGATGCATGTCATATAGCTTCAAAGCTTCACGGAAATTGCAAATATATATTGATTTAGAAGAGAGAAAAATGTTTAGAGGCAACCTGAAATACTTTCACTATTCCAGAAGAATGCAGCCCCATCAACACTTAGGAAGTGGACACCATTGATGAGATAGCAGACTGACATCACATCCACCACTTTAAACATTTCCCCCCCCCCCCCCCCCCCCCCCCGCCACCGGAACACTGTGGTTGCACTGTGTACTATCTACAAGAAACACTACGCTACCTCACCAAAGCATCTTCAACAGTACTTCCCAAACCAGTGTCCACGGTCATCTAGAAGACAAGGACAAAGGATGCATGAAGATGCTTCCATCAGCAGCTTCCCATCCAAATAACATCCCATCCTGACCTGGAAATATATCACCATCTTCATCTTGAAACCTCCAACCCAACTATGGGAGTTCCTTCACGAGAATAATTGCAATTGATAAAAGGTGACTCACCACCATCTTCTTGAGGGCAGTTAAATGTTGACCTTGCCAGCGGTGCCCAAATAATTAACTAAACAAAATGTGACTTTATTCAGTTTGCTGTTGTACATCAGTCTCTCAGTCTTACAGCAGACATTTCAAATGTTCACTGGGAGAGCTTCAAACAACTTCACTTTCCAAGGATCAAACAGTTATAATGTGTTGAATGTAAAAGCAAAGCTGATTTTGCATCCAGTGGTGCACAGTAAACAGAACAGGAGAAGTAGTCATTACAGCTGCAGCTGCTGGTTATAGCCTGACAAAGCACAGACCGTGAAATTTGAATTTTATCATTTGTATTTTATTCCACAGATACCTGAGTTCCGATGTACTTAGTGTGAGTGAGATTGAACGCAATTACACACAGGGATTCGCTGAAATTACTAATGCGCAGGACAGCAATTTAGAAAACATCTGGGGCTACAGGTTTGCCATATTTCCTCTGACTTATGCAGCTTTATAATCGCTTGTGTTTCTGCAGAAAGAAGGAATTGTACGATATGTTCAGAAAGGTTATGTGTTGGACTTGACCTTCTAAAACAGGCTGCCTTGTTGGGCCTTTTCCTAAAAATTATAGTCTTCCCTTTTGACTGCCAGCACAAAGGTTCCTCTCAATCACATGTACTTTAAACACAGCGATACATGTTACCGTTTATACTGGAACAGCACAGGTTGCTATGAGGTCCCATAATAAAGAACCAAAACGGAAGATCTCGACCAGAATTCTCAAATGAAGTCAAAATAAAGTTCGCTAATGATTGACACACATATAAAATAGAACAGCACAGGAACAGGCCCTTCAGCCCACGATGTTGTGCCGAACTATTTAAACTAATCAGAAGCCTACTGAACTAATCCCTTCTGCCCACTATCTATATCCCTCCATTCTTTGCACATTCATGTGCCTACCTAAGCACCTCTTAACCACCTCTATGATATCTGCCTCCATCACCACCCCTGGCAGAGCATTCCAGGCACCCACCACTCTGTGTAAAAAAGCTTCCCCCCACACATCTCCTTTGAACTTACCCCCCTCACCTTAAATTCATATTAGTCATTCACATATTCAGTAAGCACTATAGTTTATCCTATTTATGAAAAATGATATAATGTCAGAATGGCTATGGCCAACTTATTTGACTTCTTCAACTAACAGCATAAAAAGAGTTTGCAACAGGAGTCTGGAACAGTCACCATAGAAGTTCATCTTTGATGCCTCAAGCTAAACCTGGTTATATGGAAGTGCCTGTCAATTGTACTCCTCAGCCAGTTTATCAGATCCACTGAAGTCAATCAATGCTCTACTAAGGGAAACGGCACTGTTATTTGAATAGGCTGCTAGACTGAGGCTCATCTGCTTTCTCAGATAGAGATAATAGATACCATGCAATTGAATATGAGAAGAGCAGTAGTGTTCTTTCCCATACCCTGGCCAATACTTATTCCCTAAGCATCATCACTAAAACAGATCATCAGGTTATTAACACGTCACTGTTCTTGTGCTTTCCCATTGCCTTCTTTGCAACATAGATTATCCATCAAAAGTGTCTGACTAACTGTCAAGCAGCTTGAGAAGGGACAGATCTGTAGAAGTACTTCAGAAATGTTCTTTCTTCTCAAGAAACTTTCTTTGTCCCAAATCGCCAGAACAAGATGATATAAAATACATTCACCATCCACTTACTCATTGGTTGTTTTCGGTGCAAGATAGTTCTGCTCCTCGTGGCACCTTCGTGAAAACAGTTCCTTGTTTTTTTTTTGCCAGAGCTAGATGTACATCTGGAAAAGTAATAAAATTGAAATGCTCTGGTAAGTACATCTGCTCAAAATAGAACATTTTATAATCACTGTTTCCATTCGGTAATCTTAAACTAAGAACCATACAGCAGGTTTATAGTGCAGGCGAAAGATAATGTTTCAGTTGTTGAACTATCATCTACCAATGCAGACTCCCAACACACTGAAGTGACCCTACATTGTAATCCCCCATCACGATTCTGCATCCATTAATTTAGTGCACAAGAGGGAGAGCCAGCTTTCGAGTAGTCTCATTAAGAGCCCCATATCACCACGAACTGGTCAAAGCACTTGCAAACTCAGAAGGGGATTGCTGATCATTAAACAATGGGATTTAATAGAAGAGGCCCTGAGCTACATAACACCAATGGTGTCCACACTAGTTAATTTCTGCAGATCCTGAACCTGTTGTAAGAATTTCCTCAGTTAGAAAATTCAACTCAGAAAATAGATACATGGATGGAATAAGGCAAAGTTTACAGTACAGGCAACTGTTCAATGCCACGGTTAATGCTCCGCACAATTCGAATTAATGCCATTCCTATTGTGTTATACTGAATCTCTCCACTTGGTGGCAGAGTGAGTCTGCACACAAACCAATGGTGACAGCAACACCCTGTGTATTTTTGAAAACGAAATCAAGAATTAAAATCATGTTGTGATTTTGCAAACCGTTCTTCCCTGTGCATGTGAAACCGGAATGTCTGGGATTGTTCTTAACACTGAGAAAGTTAAGGGGAGACTTAATACAGGCATTCGATTTTTTCAAGCATTTGACAGGATCAGTGAACAAATTTAAAATTGGTCAGAGAGCAAATTAAAATAATTATGGAGCCTCCTAAAAATTGGCTTCCCGCAAAAAAACTGTTATGTTTCCATTTTATACTGCTACATGATGTCATGCAGGTCAACATCTGAACCAACAGACCCACAACATACCCAATCTCAGTGCAGACTGACTGTACTGAGCAAGACTGCATTACTGCCCCAATAGTTTTCTAAATCTTTCGTCACTTAATGCTCTGTCTCAACTCCAACAAGCTTCCCACTGGTGTAGAGCAAACACAGGAGAAATGGGAAATTGTTCGACTAGTGTCACCTCTGTTTTAGAACCAGTGAAAGAAAATGTCAAGGATGGCTTGGAGCTTGGCTTCTATTCCTCTTCAAGCTTGTCTCCTGGTTTAATGATGCAGGTATTCTTGCATAAGCACAGAGACCAAGCTCCAACTCATCATTCACATTTTTACTGAAGACTCACAACTGATGTTCTCTACAAATCTGCCTTTACTGTCCAATGGAAAATGTGGGTCACTTGCCATCGAAAGGCACCTGTCAGAGAAATTCACCATCATTTTCAGTGCTCCAGCACAGCCTTTGGCTTGATGTACAAAAGGCCAAGACCTCAGACCCAGCACAAACCTCGTAGACTGCAGGGCAGCTGAGATCCCCATCTATCTGAATGCTTCTGAGGCATGGATTACCTTCAACAAACCCCAGATCCTCCAAAGTCATTGATGGGATAAGCAAACCTTCAGCTTCCCCACCCAAGCCAACATCCCCCATTATCATCTCTCAGGTCAACATCCTTGGCAATGAGGCCCTAACTTTGCTCAATGGACTGCCACATCAGTTGCATGCACACGATATGCATGAAACAGCCAAACTCCATCAAGACAAGAGATTAACCCAGTGGCCAGAAGAAATGATTCAAGGATGTTCTCAAGGCTTCATGAAAAATTGTGGCATCCCAGTGACTCATGGGAACCTTCACCAGTGACCATCCAAAATGGAGAAGGAACATTCAGGATGCCTTTGAGAACCTTGTCCATTCATCAGGAGTTCACAATGCAAATGGTGGACGAGCAAACCAGATGATCCCAATGTCTCCTCCCTCCCCTCTCATCCAACACTTCCTGCCCACCTGTGACAGAGTCGGCAGGCCCCACACTTGCCTTATCATCCCTTCACAGATCTGGGGTCAAGGTAAAGCATCCTTGACCCCGAGGGATTGGCTAAGAAGAAGAAAGAAAACTTTCCAAAGCAAATTTCGATAAATATTTGAAGAGGAAAAATTACATAATGTGGAGGAGACTGACACTAATTGGAAAGGCCTTTCGAGAAACCAGCATGGACACAATGGCCTCCTTCTGTGCATTCTCCAGGCTCCAGTGATTCATCGTCTGATTTCCCCCTCACTCAGAAAGGAAGTAATGAGTTTCCCCCTCATTGATCCCGGCACCCAGATCTGCTCCCCACATACCATTCTCATCTCTCTCATCAGTCTGACATCAACTCACAGAGCTGTATTGTTGTCGGCTGCTACCTCACAAGTAGCCATTCTTTTTCTAGACCATTGACAAACATATTTAGTTTCAGTGTATATTGCTAACTTCAGTTAAACTACATAATTTTAGCCCCTTGATTACATTATTCATGGAAGAACTATATATTTTTAATTTGGATTTCATTTCATTCACAAGGAGTTATAAAACCCACTGCATGGAAATAAATGCAACTATCATGATTGCCAGCATATTAACCCGGATACAGTGGCTGGTACGAAATAAGGGGCATACTTACCTCTTAGATATTACAGATCATAGGGAAAATCAGGGGAGTTGGACCAATTGGAAGCTCTTACAAAGAGCCAACAGAGTCCTGTTGGGCCAAGTGTATCCTTCTGTATCTAGATTTTGTTTCTGTGTATTCTTCAGGATCATTATCTGATGTCCCTTCCTTTGCAGAGGAAGCAAACCTTCCACTCATGCTCTCTGTTAAGAAAGGACACTGAAGCTGTAATGTTGTGTTCATTAAGCTACTGGAGCAACATTAGCTTCTTCGTAAGAGTCATGAGCATTGTTCCCATGGTCTCCAGCATGAAGAACCAGCACCCAAAGCACTTGCCTCACTTCACATCCACCTGCAGTTTAAGTGAAACCTATTGTAACCTATCATTCAATCCCTAACTTTTACTTTACTGTCTTTCTCAATATGAAGCGTGTGGGGAGAAGCATGACTTTTCCATGATTGTTGGAGGACAGGAGGCCACACAGGGGAGCTGGCCCTGGCAGGTCACCCTGTACTATAACTACAAGCACACGTGTGGAGGGTCCATCCTTGATCAGTACTGGCTCATTACTGCAGCACACTGCGTACACAGGTAAGTCAACCTTTGATCCATGAGACTGATGTTCTCTGGATAAGCATGTTTCTGCTTATTATTTGCTTCTTAGAGCAAATCAGATAGCTTAATGCCTTGACAGTTGACCCTACAAAATTGCAACCAGAATGAAAGTGATTAGGTTCTCACATCTGGAGATCATACTGCTGTTAGTGACTGGGGATTGACTTTATGCACAAATTGTAACCTGTAACTAATCTTCATTTTTCTGGTAAAATTATTTTACTTTTACCTAATTTGAGTCAAGGCTCCTGTATGTTGTGATTCATTAGATCTCCTTTTTAATGGGACTCTGTTTGCTGTAGTGTCCTGTTTACCGAGTTAGCAGGCATTATTTGTTGTAGGATAGATTGCTGGCTGTGAATTCAGTTCTCACTTTGGACACATCAGCTGACATTGTGATGTCAATAGACCATGCGATAGATGTTGACACAAGTGATTCTGCAGATGCTGGAAGCTGGAGCAACACACACAAAATGCTGGAAGAACTCAGCAGGACAGGCAGCATCTACGGAGAGAAATAAACAGTCGACATTTCGGGTCAAGACCCTTCATCAGGACTCAAATAGAAAAATCCACCCGACTACAACAGCATCACCCTAGTCTAGAGGTTTGATAGTATGATTAGGATTAGTGCAGAGGAGTGGAGGACAGTGCATTCAGAGGGGGTGAGGTTGGAATAGGTAATGGGAGTGGTGAAGTTGAGATGGTTAATATCCCATCAGCAGTTCAGGATGATGAAGGGTCTTGACCCGAAACGTCGACTGCTTACTTCCCTCCATAGATGCTGCCTGACCTGCTGAGTTCCTCCAGCATCTTGTGTGTGTTGCATGGGATAGATATTTGTCTTTGGTCGCTGGCGATAACCAGGTTCTACAGCATAGGTTTGCATTCCATTATCCGGTTCTATTGGTTTTAATGGACCAACTATCAAGGGTGGCAGATTGGTAGGGAGGTGTGGTGGGGTGGTGGGGGTGATAGCCAATACTATAGAGCCCCGCTAGAACAAGCAACCAAACTCAAATATCTACCCTACATATTTTTATTGAAATTACTTATTTGCTCTAACATTTGTTGTTCTCTTCAATGAAAGATGCCTGAGCATTGAGAAAAAAAAATCTGTCAGTCATTCAGTCTCAGCACCAACTCTCTTCGGCTGTAGCACAGCCTAATAGTTGGGTCAGCTTCTCAGTTACTTCAACAATGTACCTTAACTCTAGTGTCAAAATATTATTTCCTACACAAATTCACATTTCAATATTATACACTCAGGCATCCTGACTGTTCTACTGGAAAGTAACTAAGCCAGAAAGAAGCTTTCTCCAAAGACATAGCCAGACCCAAGACAATTATCTTTTCTTTTATTATTATTTCACCTTATTAAGAAATATGGTTTAGAAATACTATGGCTTACACCCATGAGAAGATAAATGAGTGATGTATGTGTAAAATATATGCACAGATATGCAGAATACTTGGAGAGAGAAGATGTGCCAAGTATTCTGCATATAGTGGGTCACATGACCCTTAGTGACCCATTATCATCCTGACACTACATACAGTTGGAATAAGAATCCGTTCACAGGTAACAATAGGGATTTTTAGATTCACCAAACTCTTAATTCCTCCACACTGAAGTTTAGAAAAATAAAAGTTTTTTTTTCCTCATAAGATTCTGAAAGTGATTAGCAGAGTGGATGGCTCCCCTAACTGGAGAGTCAAGAACTTGGGGCATGGTCTCAAGATAAGGGGTCAATCGTTCAGTACGGACACGCAAGAGATTCTGCAGATGCTGGAATCTGGAGCAACACACACAAACTACTGGAGGAACTCAGCGGGTCAGGCAGCATCTATGGAGGGAAATGAACAGTCGACATTTCGGGTCGAGACCCTTCATCAGGACTAGAAAGGAAGTTGAGGCCAGACGTAGGTTGGAGGAACAAAACCTCATATTCCGCCTTGGGAGTCTCCAACCTGACAGCCTCAACGTTGATTTCTCGAACTTCTGGCAACCCCTCTACTCTTTCCCCCACTTTGTTTTCCCCCATACCTATGGCACCTTCACCCCTTCTCTTTCCCCTCCCCCGCCCTCGTGACCTGTCCATCTATTCCCCACCTCCTTCCCTTTATTCCATGGTCCACTGTCCTCTCCCACCAGATTCCTTCTTCTTCAGCCCTTTGCCTCTTCTACATATCATCTCTCAGCTTCTTACATCACTCCCCTTCATCCCCCCTCCCCCACCCACCTACCTTCCCCCTCTCACCTGGACTCACCTATCACCCACCTGCGTGTGCTCCTCCCCCTCCCCCAACCTTCTTATTCTGGCTTCTGCCCTCTTCCTTTCCAGTCCTGATGAAGGGTCTCGGCCTGAAACGTCGACTGTTTATTTCCCTCCATAGATGCTGCCCGACCTGCTGAGTTCCTCCAGTATTTTGTGTGTGTCGATTTAGTACAGATATTTTTACGGACAGAGTTACAAAGCCTGCGATTTCTCTACCAATGATGGTATGGATGCTCAGTCACTGTGTATCTTCAAGACTGAAGATTTAGAGAATCAGTGGATTTGGAGGTGGGTAGGTGTGGGGTCAAGAGGACAAGGTACAGGATCAACCGTAATCTTATTGAACAGTGGGTAAGCTCAATGAGCTGTGAATCCTTCTTCTGATTCTATCTGTTATGTTGCTAACGTACTCTTTCCATTGCAGGTTATCAATTGCTCACAACTGGCGAGTGTATGCTGGGATTGTGGACAGACAGCTCATTTTATTCACCAGCCTTCCCACCTACGTAGTCGAGAAGATTATCTATCACAGCGACTATAACCATGACACTCACGACTATGACATTGCCCTCATGAAACTGAGAAAACCAATTACATTTTCAAGTATGAACTTTAGTTTGAACAAGTGCTAAAAGTGTACAGGTCCTCCCCTGGTTAGCACAGGGTTCCATTCCTGAGAACTGTTCGTAACCCAAACAGTTCGCACATCAGAAACGTGGCCACCCGGCGATACATTTAAGTAAACGCATAGGCCAACCAATGGCAATGTGTGGTTAAACCAGGATGTCTAACTCATCCATTCAGATTCCTCTTCAAAATGTAATGACATCGCCATGAACCAAGTTCCCACACGGCAGAAGATGCCTGCAGCCCCACGGTAGCCAGCAAATCCATCCCGCCGGTCTTCCAAACGCTCATTCATATGTATGGGCTGTGCATAAGTCAGGCATTTGTAACCTGGGGAGGACCTGTAATGTAGTAGCTGCAGTGCTTTACATATAATGGAACTCAGTTTCAGAAGTGAAGTACAATGCATGTGCACTCAGAATGTTTAAACGAGAATGAATTTCTATCCCATGGGTTCTTCCTTCCTCAGTACCACGGATTCCGAGCAGAAGGAGATGGATTTCCAAATGCAAAACTCCTTTTGTTCTTTCTATCTTTCCTTTACCTGCCTCACCCCCCACACTTCCGATAGGTTCAGACTCTTGCCGGGGTATGGGTCTTTCTATCTTGACCAACGTTCCTCTGTTACCCAAATGGACAGATCAGCATGGACTTAATAGCTCAGCACAGACTAAGGTGGTGACCACCAACTATTCAACTGTGTTGGTATCATCAAGTTGTTTAATAATAGAACACACCATAAAAGTGCTTGAGCCAGTTCATCCTTGGAAAACATAGTCGCATAGTTTCTGGAATGAATTACCTGATGCTTGATTTTTACTTTTCCATAAATGTGTGAACCAATTCTATTGCCTCCCTGCCCTCACAGGTCAAACAATGGTCTTTCCAATGCTGACTTCCTGTACCCCACCAGAAGTGAGGGACCCTTGCTGATAAAATGACAAAATCATTTTATGAAGATCTACTCAACAAATTGTGAGGCAACTTTCTAGTTCTGTACAGCAATCAGAAAAGAAAACTGGCAGTGTAGAAGGAATGGCACAGTTGATTGTCAAAGACCAGTGTTTAGGAGTTGGTAGGACTGGATACAATAACTATGTCCTGACTCATGTACCCTATTGAAGATCAGGGGAATGACCTGACCAAGGTGTTTAAAATGTTAATGGATTTAATAGGGTAGATACTTAGAAATCATTCAATCTATCCAAGAGGGTTATGATTTTAACATTAGACATCAGTTATTCAAAACCACATCAAGAACTTTCACAGGAGTGCAGTAGAAATTTGGATCTCACTCTCCCCTTTGGGGAGCTAATGACAATATGAGTTTATTAAACTTTTCTAACTGAGGTTGTTGTAGTTTCGTTGTGCAAGAAATTTGGATGGTGTGGAGGAAGGGTTGAAGCAACAAGAGTTGAGATGCACAGAGCAAAAAGCTGCAGGTGCTAGACTACCAAAACAAAAACAGGAAAAGCTGGAAGCACTCAGCAAGTCAAACAGCATCAGTGGAGGGAAATAGAGTTAACATTTTATGGCAAGGATCCTTAAAGTTGAGGTGCTAAATAGCCATGATCAAATTAAATAGCAGAACATGCTGGAGGGCTCAATATCCTTATGTGCCTCTTTGCAATTTACCTTTGAACTACATCCATCCTGTCCTTCACACAAGCAGCATTGCCAGGACAACATGCTTTCCTCAACCGACTTCATAAAGATGGACCAAATGTTCAGTCAATGAAACAATTAATCTGGGCACCAAATGACCACTCAATTGGCCAACACAACAACTGAGTGCGCATCAATATATTTTTTGAGACAGGTTGTGTGGAAGGATAAAGTTTCACTTCAGTACAAACTTTTCTTTCATAAGAACAGCAAATGCTAGAGTACACAGGAGAACTGTCTGCATCCTTTAAAAAAGAAAGGTCACTGTTCCAATTACAGTTCCACTGACATTGACCTGCCTTTTTTTTCCACTGATGCTAACAGATTGCTGCCTGTTTCTTTCTTCCCTTTATCTCACAGTCCCAGCACCTATAAGCATCTTCATGTCGTTGCTTCTGTTACAGATACAGTGAGGGCAATCTGTCTGCCAAGATACAATCAGCAGATCGTACCAGGTAAGAAGTGCTGGATATCAGGCTGGGGACAAGCAAGTGCAGATGCCTGTAAGTATCAGACACAAAGGGATAAAGGGAGTTTATGCAGCAGATGAATGCATGGATATGCTTCATTCAGGCTTTGCTTCTTTCAGATGATACAGAAAATATTTTAAAGGAAGCTTCTGTCCCTCTCATCAGCACTGAGAGATGTAATAGCAGCTGCATGTACAATGGTGCCATAACTCCCAGAATGTTGTGTGCTGGATACAGGGAGGGCAAAGTTGACGCATGCCAGGTGAGGTCAGATCAAAGCAAAGGAATATGGATCTAATACTTGAACTGCAGACAGTTTGATGCAGATATCCTGATGCACAGGAGACTGTGTAACAACTGTGGATATACATTGCAGGGTGACAGTGGTGGCCCTTTGGTATGTGAGGACATCAGTGCCTGGCACTTGACCGGGGTGGTGAGTTGGGGAATCGGCTGCGCTGAAGCTAATCACCCAGGCGTTTATACAAAGGTTTCAGAGTTCCAAGAATGGATATACAGTGTTATTGAGGTAAGGAGACCATTCCTACAGAATTAATGAACAGTACCACAAATTGTATCCATCATTTATCAGGGGATTAATTCAGTTATACCTAATAATACTCTATCTATCCACGTGAGCAACATCAGCCTTCTAATGCAGCCTCCATTAATTAAAAGATCCACACTTATAGGGGTATACTCACTGGACTCGCCAAAAAGTGGTACTAGCTATAATTTCACAACTTCAAAACTTCCAGTAATAGTGTCTTCATCACTGTTAATTCAGAATGAATAGCTGTGCTTACTTGTGAATTCACACTTCACTGAGGCAAACCAGGTCCAAGAAAAGTACATGTAAATAACAGCAACTTTTATTTGTATAATACCTCTAACATTGGAAAACATCCCAAGGCGTCTCACAGAAGTGTAAACAGACCTTGAACTATATAAAGTCAAAGTCGAGTTTATTGTCACATGTACAAGTACATGTGTGCACAGGTGCAATGGAAAACTTATCTGCAAGCAGCATCACAGGCACAGAGCATCATGTAAGCACCATTCACAAGAAAAACATAAATTATACACAATTTTTACAAGAAAGAATGCAATTAAAACAAAAAAAAAAGCCAATTTTAGTGCAAAGTGATCAAAGTGCTTATAGTGTTGCTAAACTCTAGTGATTAGGATTGTGCTGGTTGGTTCAAGAACCATATAAGGAACTATTAAGGCAAATAGTCAAAAGCACAGACAAAAAAGTAGATTCTCATGAGGAAAAAGAGGCAGGGGGTACAGAGGATGAATCCCAGAGTTTAGGGCTCTTCATTTTGTATATCTAAACCCATCTAATCATCTCTAGTTAATTTGCTTAAAATAAAAGCAGGTTGCACGGCAGACAAGTCTTGTTTGGTTTGCATTCAATGGGAATCTATAACAACTTTGTTGATTATTGTATTAACACTACAAATTACACTAAACACTGCTCATTGAGGGAACATCAAATTTACACAATCACACTTATTAATATGGAAGTGATAACAGTGTGATTATGTTATATAATTAGTATTTTCATGCAATATGTACCACAAACTGTCCAACTATACCATCACAAATTAAACCATAACTTAACTATTAACATATTAATGATATTGTACACAGAACTCTACAACTCCAGATTTGCTGATGGTACAATAACGATGGAAAAGTAAGTTGTGAGAAAGACACAGGTCTGCAAAGGGCTAAGTGAAAGGCACAAAGCTGGCAAATGTGGTATAATGAGGTAAAGTGTGTAATCCACTTTCATAGGAAGATTAGAAAAGCATATTATTTATCTGGTATGAGACTATTAAATATTGTTCAGAGAGACATGGGTGTCCTTGTCCAAAAGAGTTAGCATTCAGGTACAGCAACTAATTAGGAAGGGACATAAAATGTTGGCCTTCTTTGCGGCACACCATGATGACTAGCATACACTGCAGGAAGCCCCCAGACTGATACTGCATTACATTTTTAGTAGACCAATGCCATTTTCAACAATGATTCAGTTATTTACATGACTCTTGTTGATCTGAGCTCAGTTGCTAATATGTGTGAATGTGGGAACCAGGGAGACAGAGGGTAGCCCTTATTCCCAAAGACACATCAAGCATTGCTGATCATTGAAAATGTCTGATTGTGTGATGTTCCTGAGGTTAAAAGTATCATGCGTGCTTCCCGAAAACAAAGCATTCATCATCAAGAACAGCTTCAATAATTCACACCTACCTTAACAACGAGGAGTGAAAATCTTCCCCATTGATAATCAGAGTAATACAACATGGAAACAGGCCCTTTGGCCCAACTCATCCATGCCGACCATGGTGCCCACCAAGCTAGTCCCATTTGACTATGTTTGGCCTATGACCCTCTAAACCTGTCCTATCCACATACCTGTTCAAAGTCTTTTAAATACGTATGTGAAAAGCTCCAGGTTATTAATAGGAGTCCTTTTGGGTAGGTGAGTCCCTGTATCAATGGAAAGCCAGTGATGTTGACGGATCCCAATGCTGAAGGTGCCATCTGTTTAACACTGAAATCAAAGCAGGTGAAATCATTTCTCTGTGCATAAAGTGCTTCTCTGATGCAGTAGGCGAGTTGCAGATCAGGAAAGATGGCATGGATCTGCCACAGTTGTTTAGACATTTCCTGCAGCAAAAGGTTAGCTATCAATGTGACGTGGGTCTCCATGGAGATAGCAGCACAGACATGAGAGTGTAGATGAAGATCTGCAGATCAGGAGTTGGGATGTTATGTTGAAGTTGTGCAAGACATTGGTGAGGTCAAATTTGGAGTATTGTGTGCAGTTCTGGTCACCTACCTACAAGAAAGATATCAATAAGCTTGGAAGAGTGTAGAGAAAATTTACAAGTATGTTGCCAGGACTTGAGGACCTGAGCTATAGGGAAAGGTTGAATAGGTTAGGACTTTATTCCCTGGAGTGCAGGAGAATGAGGTAAGATCTTAGAGATATACAAAATTAAGGGGGGTATAGATAGGGTGAATGCATACAGGCTTTTTGCCCTAAGGTTGGGCGAGAGTAGAACTAAAGGACATAGGTTTAGGGTGAAAGGTGAAATATTTAAGGGGAATCTGAGGGGGAACTTCTTCACTCAGAGGATGGTGCGAGTGTGGAACAAGTTGCCAGCAGAAGTGGTGGATGCAGGTTCAATTGTAACATTTAAGAGAGGTTTGGATAGGCACGGTAGTGTAGCTGTTAGCTTAACACTATTACAGCGCAAGCGACCGGGGTTCAATTCCGGCCACTGTCTGTAAGGAGTTTGTACGTTCTCCCCGTGTCTGAGTGGGTTTCCTCTGGGTGCTCCGGTTTCCTCTGGGTGCTCCGGTTTCCTCCCACATTCCAAAGACGTACGGGTTAGGAAGTTGTGGGCATGTTATGTTGGTGCCAGAAGCGTGACAACACTTGGGGGCTGCCCCCAGAACACTCTATGCAAAAAGATGTATTTCACTGTGTATTTCGATGTACATGTGACTAATAAAGATATCTTATCTTGCATAGATGGGAGGGGTTTGGAGGGATAAGGTCTGGGTGCAGGTAGATGGGACTAGGGAGATCAGGTCAGCATGGACTAGATGGGCCAAAGGGCCTATTTCTGTGCTGTAGGACTCTATGACTCTCCTGCAGCATTTAGCAGATCTCAGGTGACATTGTATCCAAAACTCTACATAGAACACTGCAGTACAGTACAGGCCCTTTGGCCCACAATGTTGTGCTGACATTTTATCCCTGCTCTAAGATCTAGCTCACCCTTCCCTCCCACATCACCCCCTATTTTTCTTGCTAATGGTATAAAGACAAGTAGAAAAGTAAGTTATGAGGATATATGGAAAGGGATAAATGGGGTACAAAGCTGTGGAAATCCTGTGCCTCTGAATACATTGCTCACAAGAGAGGTCCAGTAGTATGTGGTCTCTGAAGACTCTCTGCAAGTAGCTACTTCACTAGTGGTTTTTCTGTGCCTCCTTCCACAATACACCTAACCCACCTTGAGTGCCCAGACATAGCCATAGCAACACCTCTGGTAATTTACTGCTGCCAGAGGCGTCACATCCGCAGTGGCCCTTGAATGAATATTTCAGCAGTCAAATACTGGAGGAAACACTCAGTGTCAGTTGCAGTAACCCTTATGGAAATTGGAAGGTGTTCTTGATCCGCTCTGAAGGTAGAATTTTGCTTGATTTGTGGAATTTGAAGATTGTCCCTTCAGAAAAGGGGGAGCAAACTGAGGCTACTGAATCCAATAAAATGAGAGGTCATAGAGAGATACAGCATGGAAACAGGCCCTTCAGACCACTGAGTCCATGCTAACTATCAATCACCCTATTACACTAATCGTACATTAATCCCATTTTTAATACTCCTCTTATTCTCATGAACTTGCCCAAGATTCTAACACTCACTATACACCAGGGACAATTTACAGTACCCAATTAACCTACCAAACATCACGTCTTTGGTATGTGGGACGAAACCAGAGCACCCGAAGGAAACCCAGGCAGTCACAGGGAGAACATGCAAACTCCATGCAGACAGCACCCAAACTCAGGATTAAACCTTGGTCTCTGGCACTGAAAGACATCAGCTTTACTTGCTGCACTACTGTGCCACTCTTCATTGATTTCATGCCTGTTACATTGTACCTGTACCTCACCATACTTGTGCATATGGCAATAAACTGGAGTTTAGTGAGATACTGGAGCAGAAGGGATCTTACAGGTAGATGCTGTGAGGATTTTCCTTTGCTGTGGAGGAACTAGAAGCAGGAGACATAGTTTTAAAATAAGAGGTCAGAATTTAAGATTAAGATTATCAGGAATTTATTTTCTCAGAGGGTTACTAGGGTTGTCATTTAACATACTCAAGGCTCAGACATAGACTTTTAGACTGTAGGATAATCAACAGTTATGGGACCATGCAGGAAAGTGGAGTAGTCAGAGATCAAAGAAGCCATAAACTTGTTTAATGTCTGAGTAAGTACAAGAGGCTTAAAGCCCATTCCTGCTCCTATTTCCTATAAGAAGCAGCTAAGAGCCTACACATGTTCCTTTGTGCCTAAATGACTATCAATTTGATTCTGTAACTTTTTCTCTTTCTTAGGGATAGAACAACTCCATGTCTTAGAAAACATTCTGGAATCTATGAAACAACAAGAAGAATGCTCTGCACAGAAGCAGAAAGGAGCAGATCTGATGGTTTTATATCTGTCTCTGGGCATTAGACTTTGAGAACCTGTGTGGAATATTCTGTCAGTGCAAAGAAAGTTGTTGCATCAGACTCACTGAGTGAGAACCATCATGTTTTTTTTCCCTCCAGAAAATGCTCAGTGATCTGTTTTTACCAAATGGGACATTAGTGAACTTTTTTGCAGCCTGTGTGAAATTTGTGTCAATGACTCTTACAGAAAGGATTTTCCCCTCATTAAATCATATCAACAAGCTGCTTGATATTTTGCAGCTGAGTGTACCAACATGAACCTCATTTTTTTTAATAACTGCATTTCACCAATCCTGATGAACTTTTGGTTGGCATTGACAAGTTAGGCTGAATGACCTGTTGCTGTGCTGTATAAGTCCCTGACTCTATGACTCAATCCATTGTTTGAGAACCTGCCCTGGCTTTGAGTCAAATGTGTAAAATGAGTGGTTCTCAAACCACTTTGGCCATAATTGTTCAAATTGGTATTGAAGACACAATAAAAATTCTCTCTTTAAACTTATGTTTTACTTCAATTTTGAGTGTTGCAGTGGTAGCTCTTGCTGCAGTAGCTCTTGCTGCAAAGATACAATAGCTTGCAAGTTAAACATTGTCTTTCAAACTGCCTTGTTCATGAGAGACAGGCTCAGCCTAGGGTCGTTAGCTGCAGTTGAGCACATATCTGGGAGGTTTCATCAGCCTTGTCAATCCATGGAACAGATTTTTTTTATCTTCCAAGTTTCTTTATTACTTATAAAGACTAAAGTGTTGGGGGAAAAAAATGAGAAACAAACATACCATTTTTTGATAGCCACACAACTTTTCTCCCTTTGTTTGCAGATGATGGAGTCCTGTAAATTAATCTACTGTTCTTGGGAATAATTCTAGATGGTTGACACCAAGGCTCAGCTGAAGTTTATCAGTGACTCTTTAAATCATACTTTGAGTAAAAAGACAAATTTCACATTGATGAATGATTTTGAGTTAATTCCTGCTCCAAATAAACACACAGAGGAATTTTGTAAAAGCATGCTAAATGATAAAATGGGAAATGATTGGTTTTATACTTTAGTGCAATTTTTTATTCAAATGAGAAAGGATTTGCATGAATTTGATTGTAGGGGGTTACCTTTTGTGGTTTGGCTAACTTTTTAACCATCTCAAATCTAAAGACAAATAGTAAAAAGGGCAGATTTCATGAAGTTTAATGGCTTGCAGAATATCTTAATATTTTAAAGGAAGTACTTGGTTTAGACTAGGCCAGGCAAATCCCAAGTATTGATTGCCCATTCCAGCCATACAAGGAAATCCTGGGCCAAATCGCACATTCAAGGTATATGTAGGAAAATGCTCAGTCTCCCATTACCACTTTGGATCCAGTTGTGTGCACTCCCCAACTTGTATTACTCTTCCAGTGGCGGCTTCACATTCAGCTGCTGAGGCCCTCAACCCTGGAATTCATTCTCTAACTCTCTTTACGTCAGTAACTCTTCCCTGTATAACAATCCTTAAAAGCTACGATATCTCCTTATGCGACTCAGTGTCAAACCTTGTGACTACAGTGGGATGCTATACTACCGTAAAGGCACTAAATGTTGTAAGAAAAACAAGAAGGAAGAGTTCATTATCAAAATGGCTAAAAAATTGCTAAATACTAATGAAATGCACTGTTGTGCTCTTCATGAAATGTAAGGATATGCAAGTAAAGTTTGCAAGTGATGTTTCTGCCACAAAACAGTAGATGTGTCACAACAGGGATCATGATGCATAATCAAGGCAGGTACAACCTCGGAGGAGATTCAGCTTTATTAAATTCCTCCTTCCATCCCCCCATGCCACCCAAGTGGTGCCAAATTAATTGAAATTGTTTGAAGATGGTTCTTTACACTGTGCATTCTTATCCTTATCTATAGCTATCTTAAAACTTAAGGAGTTGTGGTCACTGTTCCATTACTGTTCTCCCACTGAAAGGTCAGTCACCTGGCCAGGCTCGTTACCCAGCACCAGGTCCAGTACGGCCCCTCCTCTTGTTGGACTATCTACATATTGATTTAAGAAACCCTCCTGGATGCACCTAACAAATTCTGCCCTGTCTAAACCTCTTACACTAAGGAGGTCCCAGTTTACATTAGGGAAGTTGAAGTCCCCCACGACAACAACCCTATTAGTTTTACACCTTTCCATAATCTGCATATCTCTTCCAGTGGCTATTGGGGGGGGGGGGGGGGGGGGTGGTCTGTAGTATAATCCCATCAGTGTGATTGCATCTTTCTTATTTTTGAGTTCTACCCATATAGACTCAGTGGACGAGCCCTCCATTGTGTCCCCTCTGAGTGCAGCTGTAATATTCTCCCTGATTAGTAGTGCAACTCCCACGGCCCTCTTTTAAATCCCTCTATCTTCTCGAAAACATCAAAACCCTGGAACATTAAGCACCCAGTCCTGTCCCTCTCTCAAACTCCCAGCATTCAAATACACACACTTCAAACTGTCCGTCCCATCGTGTCTATTACTTTGCTCCTGCCTGTGTTTACTGGCCCTGACATCTTCCTTCCTCTCAATCCCTCCACTTTCTGACCTGGTGCTCTGGTTCCCATCCCCCTGCAAACTAGTTTAAACCCTCCTGAGTAGCACTAGTGAACCTCCCGGCCAGGATTTTGGTTCCCCTCCATTTGGGGTGCAACCCATCCTTGTTGTACAGGTCACCCCTGCCCCAGAAGAGACTACAATGATCCAAGAACGTGAAACTCTGTCCCTTGCACCAGTTCCTCAGCCACTCATTCATCTGTTCTGTCATCCCATTCCTGCCCTGACTAGCACGTGTCACCGGGAGTAGTCCAGAGATTACTACCTTGGAGGTCCTGCTCTTCAGCCTCTTTCCTAACTCCCTATACTCACTGTGCAGGACCTCTTCCCCTTTCCACCTATGTCATTGGTGCCAATGTGCACCACAACCTCTAGCTGCTCACCCTCTCCCTTGAGAATATTCTGCAGCCACTCTGAGACATCCCCAACCCTAGTATCTGGGAGGCAACACACCATCCTGGCGTCTCTTTCACGGCCACAGCATCTCCTGCCTGTCCCCATAACTATCAAGTCTTCTATCACTATTGCTCTACCTGACTTCACCCTTCCCTGTTGAGCCGCAGAGCCGGCCACAGTGCCACTGACCTAGCAGCTACTGCTGCTGTGCCCCCCAGTAGTATCCAAAGGGGCATGCTTGTTGCTGAGGGGTATGGTCACAGGGGAACCCTGCACTGACTGCTTACTCCCCTTACTTCTCCTGGTGGTCACCCAACTATCTGAAGCCTGTACCCTGGGTGTGACCACCCCAGTAAAAGTCTCATCTATGAGGTTTCCAGCTTCCCAGATGGTCCTGAGTACATCCAACTTCAGCTCCAGTTCCTTGACCTTGTCAGTCAGCAGCTGCAGCTGGGTGCACTTCCTGAAGATGTAGTCATCAGGAGAATGTGAGGTTCCCTGACATCCCACATCTTACAGGAGGAGCATTCCACTGCCCTAACTACCATCCTGCCTACACTGAATCAAAGACTAAGGATTTACAGACAACAAAATAAAGACCTTACCAGTTCTTACCTATGCCTTCTTACTGAAACCTTTTCTTTAAAAGACCTGCTCGCACTCCCCTCACTTAGGTCACTTACTGAGCCTCTTCTCGTCGAACCCTCTTGAGCCAAATCCTCAGTCCCGCACTCTAACACTGAACCACTCCACCAATAGCCACTCCATTTAACCCTAGCTTATTTTTATTGGCCACTGCCGATTAGCTAATTAGCCGATTATTACTAACAATATGCAAGTGTGCCTCTTTAAGGGTCCTGCTCACTGAAAATGAACGCCAAGCACAGAGACTCACCTGAATGTCACAAAGCTCCAGTGACCCTGGTTTGATTCCGACCACCGATGCAGTCCACGTGGAGTTTGCATCGGTTTTCCCTCAGTGCTCCAGTTTCCTCCCACCTCCCAAAGGTGTGCTGGCTTGTAGGTTAATTGGCCACTGTAAATTATCCTCAGTGTGAATGGGTGGCAGAAGATTCAGGGGATGACCGTAGTGATCACATGAGGAGGAGGGAACTGGGTAATAAGTGGGGGAATGGGACTAATGGGATTGCCCCGAAAACTGGAATAGACGTGATGGGCCAAAAGGTAAATACTTTCACAATCACACTGAGTAAAATTTTAAATTACGAACATGATACTAGATTGCCAAAAGCATTGGGAATGGTGATAAGGTCCAAACAGTAGGTACTCTGGCATTCTGACAAAGCTTACATCTAACATTCCAGACTCAAGCCAAGATTCTGGACGTGGAAGATAAGATAAAATAAGATATTTATTTATTAGTCACATGTACATCAAAACACACAGTGAAATATGTCTTTTTGCATTGTTAAGAATGTGCTGGGGGCGGCCCTCAAGTGTCACCACTCTTCCAGCACCAACATAGCATGCCCACAGCTCCTAACCTGTACGTCTTTGGGATGTGGGAAGAAACCGGAGCACCCGGAGGAAACCCACACAGACACAGGGAGAACATACAAACTCCTTACGGACAGTGGCAGGAATTGAACCCAGGTCGCTGGCGCAGTAAAGCATTATGCTAACCGCTATGCTACCGTGCTCCAACAGATTTAATATCCCCAGCATCTTGTTTATTAACTTTGAAGTCTTTTGAGTTTGAGAACAGACACATAACAAAGTAAGTTATGAATTAGCTTTTGACGCTTCTTCAGCTGTGAGTACACTGACCACACTGTGTTTCCGATGTTTCACAGCTAACTGAAGGGGAGTGTTCTGATTCTCATCCCTAGCCTTCAAGTCAGCACCGTATGTAATCAGCGTTCTTACAATGTTTACACTGCCACTCAGAGCTGCCAAATGCAGCGATGTCCACCCAATTCGATTGACAGCATTAACATTGGCTTTGTGATCAAGCAACTTCATAAGACAGCAGAGTCTGCCTCTGTGGGCAGCAAGGTGCAGTGGTGTCCATCCTGATGCCTCAGTGGCATTAGGATTGGCACCTCTTTCTAGGAGGTCAGAGACAACTTCCTCTTGGTTGTAGCAGGTTGCCAGATGCAAAGGAGTCCATTCACTGTCTCCACTGACATTAAGGTCAGATAAACTATCAATCAGAAGTCGTACTGTTGTTATTTGACCTTTCAAAGCAGCAAGATGCAGGGGTGTCCAATTTTGCAAGGACTTTTGATTGACATTAGCTCCATGCTTCAGGAGGTGCCTGCAGATACCTGTGTGGCCATTCAGCGCCGACAAATGCAGAGGGGTGTAATGAGAGCAGTCTAGACAATTGATATCAGCTCCACTGTTCACCAGCAGCCTTGTGACCCTGAAGAAACCCCGCTCAACCGCTAGATGGAGGGGAGTCTTAAGGCCAATCTGTGCTTTATTGAGATCAGCTCCTTGACTAATCAGTAGCTTCGTGATGTTGCAGTGACCATAATAAGCAGCGAGATGAAGAGATGTGCGACGATCTGTCTCCTGTAAATTGACGTTGGCCTGTCGAGTGAAGAGCACCCGGATTACGTTCTCGTGGCCGTTCTGAGATGCTAGGTGGAGAGGTGTCCACCCGTCGTGCTCCTTTACATTGACATGGGCATCCTTGTCTAAAAGCAGCCGGGCAATGCGGTCATCCCCATTTTGAGAAGCAAAATGTAGAGGTGCCCATTTGTCTTCATCCATTAGATCCACTTCAGCTCCCTCCTGGATTAATAACATGCACAGATCCACGAGGCTTTTCTGTACTGCTAGTATCAGAGGCGTGACCCCTCTGGATGTTTGAGCATTTACAGAGCCTCCGTACTTCAGTACAAGCTGAACAAACTCCATATCTCCAGTGAGAACAGCCAAGTGCATCAAAGTGTAGTCTTCCACATAGCTCAGAGTAACGTGCTCTTTTCTGAATATTCTCTTCAAATTACTGATGTCTCTTTCCAGTAGAGATTGTAACAGCTCCCTTCTAGAATCAATGGAGACTTCACCTACAATAAGTAGATAAGAATGTAAGAAACAGAAACAGCGATCGGCCAATGCAATACCTGGAGCCCACTCTATCATTCAATATGATCCATAACAAAAACAGAAAATGCTGGGGATAGTCAGATGGTTAGACAGCATCTGTGGAGAGGGAAACAGAATCAATGTTTCCGGTCAATGAGACTCCCTGAGAGAACAGTCACTGACCTGATTTTTAGTACATTAATCCACAACACATTTTGTGCTTGCCAGTGAAACAAGTGAAACACAGAGAAGCAGGAACGAGTTATACCAGAAGATGTTTACGGCAAAGAACTGTATGAAGAGGGTGGCCTAAGTTTTTATCCATGTAGGTTTGGAGTATTTTGACATCTACATTTTGAGAATGAAAGTTGACTCCTGGTGAACAAACTGTGAGGAACACCGACCATACTGCAAGGAAGGACAACAGAATGAGACCATTCAACCAGATCAGGGTTTATTTGCATCTTAATTCTGTTTAGTAGCCTTGGTCCTGAAGCCCTCAGTATCTTTACCCAACACAAATGCATCAATTACAGTTTTAAACTCCGGCTTCAAGCTTCAATAGTCTGAAGGGAAACTGCTCTGTGTGAAGGAGGGCTGTTTGACTTGTAAGGAGTGGACCTAATATTAAAGATTGCAGCTTCTTACGTATGCCTCCCTCCTTCCCACATAGCAGAACATATCGCTTTTCCATATCTATCCTATCATCTCCTTTCAATAAACAAATCTTAAAGCGTGCATAAGTGTCATGTACTTAAAAATGGTGAATGCTAGATATACTTAGCAGGTCAAGCAGCATCTATAAAGAGAGAAACAGTTAATACTTCCAGTCATTGATCTTCCATCAATGCTGTCTGACCTGCTGAGTATTGACAGCATTTTCTGCTACATTTCATTTTTCCAACATACGCAGTTTCTGTCAGCCAAGAGCACCCAGATAAGTTGTCATTAAGCCATTGACTTGCAGACTGTTCTCTGTGATGATCCCAGGCCTATTTTCTAAACCCTACCTCATCATAAATTCTTACATGTAGAAGGCAATTTTAATCCAATTGGCAATTAGAAACTAGCAACAGGGCTGTTGAAATGCACTTGTGACTTAGCCACTACCTCCCCCTTAATTTCTCCCCAGCGTAGTCCTGATTTTAACGAGCACTTTTGCAGCATTAGCAAAGCACCCAGTTTGCATATCAGGGTTGATGAAGTCATTGGAACCTGACTACAATCTTAAACCCAGTCTGAGTCAGGGGGAGACCATTCTTATATTCATGCCAGATGAAGACAATCAGGGACGATTTCATGTAGAATTCATTTTCATCAATTTGCCTCACAGAGACAGAAAGAATAGAAGTTTTGTTTGATAAATTGCATAGTTTATAGTTTTAAATTTAAATCAGTTGGGATGCCTCAGACTGTGACAACTCCACTGATATAATCTATACAGCACTTCAAGACAATGAAAAATTAGCCTGGGATTTGGTCAACATCCAGTTTAACCTCTGGTCTTTCCCAAATGGCCTAATTTAACACTTAAATTGAAACTGAGTCTAGGAAATTGACAGTCTTTGCAAGCAGAAAAGCTTTCAATTCAGGCACTGTGAAGATAAAGAATACTTTAGAATAATAAAAAAACACCCAGGAGAGTAAAGTTAGCCTAGCATGTTAACCATTAACAAGAATGTGAACAGCAAATTGAAACCTTATTTTTAAAATTTGCTTTCAGGCAGAGCTTAACCGTACTGTTGATGGAACAGAGGGCAGATCTGGAAGCTTTCTCTTTGCTGCCTGAGGTGTTGAACAACTTCTGTATTTATTTCAGATTTCCAGCACCTGCACTTTTGCTTTTTGATTGATTTATAATTATAGTTTTGCCAGAATTATTGTAGTTAATGACTAGATTGACCCGCAGTCATGTATAGAAAACCTTAAAGAAAGGAAGTGGACGGAGTAAGAGTACATGAAGCAGGAGTTGGCTTTGCAGAAATTTCTCCTGCATGCTCCACCACTCAATAAGGTAATTCACCAATCCTTTACCTTATCTATTTTCCTGCCTGAGTTCAAGAATTTCTTTATCACCTTAGTATTAAAAAACATATTGGCCTCAGCCTTAAGTGAACTGAACAACTCAGCATGCACAGCCCTCTGAGATGCAAAACTCCAAAGATTTATAACTCTCAGAATTTGCTCCTCTACTCAGTCCTATATAGTGATCCCTGATCCCACGTCCCCTCATTCTACACTCTCTAGCCCGAGGAAACAGTATCTATCCTGGTAAGCCCACTCAAAATCTTCTATCCTTTATTAAGATTACCTTGAATGCTTCTAACCACCACTGTATAATAACTGGTCCTACTTTACCTTTCCTCATAGAGCAACGCCTTCAACCCAGAAGTGTAGCTTCTGTTCAAATATTTAACTGGTTTTAGAGTGTGTTTGGATGTCTTGTCAAAAGGAGGCATCTCAGCCTGCCATTGGACCTTACAGTGGGTTCATATTACCAATGTGTACATATGCAGCCACTCACAATTAGATAAATACACACATCAGGATATGAACTAATATTAGTTTCCAATCTCCCTTCCATCTAACTCCTCACTGAAATGACTACCTTTAAAGTGTAAACCAAGTCATCAAATGTCAGCAAGCTATCTGGTCATTTGAGTAGAGGAGGGGTGGAGAGCGGTTTAATTAAGATCAAATCCATTTCTGTGTTCATCTAGATATGAACCACTTACACTCAACGTCATAAAGTCAGGACAATATACATGTGAACAAGGAATACACGTATCCTGTTACTGGGATTGGAGAGGTATACAGTTGAAGAGGTATGACAGTTCAATAGTTACAATAATGGACTAACATCTCAAGTGATACCAACTCCAATCCCATCATTATACCATCAGATCTTGTTTACAAAGCCACTTCTCTATTATCATTCAATCTGAAGAACCTGCGACTCCATACTTGAGCACAGCCCGCAGTATATGGTTGACTCTTCATGTCCTTTGAATTAACATAACACACTGCATTTGTTTCTAGAAACTTGAGCAGTACCACCATAGGGAAACCGACCTACCAGCACTCCCCTCAGTCAGAGAAGAAATAAACAAGAAATTCATACCGATTTAGAGCAGTGTATCTGTTAGATTCTAAACCTCATGATTACAGAGATTATGTTAGGATGCAGAGTTTGGAGAGTCTTCCAGGTTTGCCTGTGTTAACCATGTTGAAGCATCATAATTAAGGACTGATCAAAATTGCCCATCAATTACAAATGACCATTCAAGACAACCATGATGACGTTTCTTCCAATCATTTTTCCTCTATTTCCTTAATATGTAATGTCACAATTTTATTTATTTTTTAAATGTTTCACTGTTCTTCAGCTTTTATTGGTTAATATTTTCTCTCCTGCTTTCAACATCTCTACTCCACCGAAGCACAACCACACATCAGCAATTCAAACCTGTTTCAATGTATAATTACTTACGAAGATATTTTTGTGATCCGAAATCTTGGACGCCAAGAGATGCCTTGGTACAAACCATATATTTCCACTCACCTGGCCGTGGACCTTTGGCATCTGATGACAACTACTCAGTCTCTGGAGAATGTATATATACTCACCAATGCTCTCGGTCCCTGACAACAGACTCAACTTCTGCAATTCATAACTTGCAATCTCTGCAATTATTGTTCCATTCTATGGAAAATGGAGAAAAAGGAATGTTGATTAACTGCTCGGAAATTCTACACCTTAATTCATTCTATTTGATCAAGAACTACTTAGTAAGTCCTGTACCATCTTGTAAGTGCCAAGTGTTTGCCAACTAAATTACACTTCATAGTAACAATGCAATGTTGAGGTATGCAGCCACCTAATTCACCCAGGTCCACTGACTGCACTCTCTACGTGGTCAATACTCCCATAACTAGAACAAAACTACAAGCTTGGTCTCAGTGCAGCAACAGGTAAACCATCAGAAACAATGGTTTCACCTAAATTCTGAGTTCATATGGGTTAAACTATGGCATAGATTTGGACAGAATAGGACAGGCCATGCAATCCCACTTGTAGGTTTTTTAGATGGCTCTACTACTGGAACTCTCTACTAACCGTAGGAGTACCTTCATCAGAAGGGTTGCAACAGTTTGAAGAAGGGTGGCTGTCACCACCTTCTCAAGTGCAGTTAGGGATGGTCAACAAATCCTTACCATTCCAGGGGCACACATATTCTAAAAATTAATAGATAAATTAGACATCCTTTCTCACCTTATTTCATCTCACTGTCAGCATATCCTAACTGGTAGAAGCAAAAATATTCAATCCATGCCTTAGTTGTGGTATAGTGGCTAGCACTCTAGCTTCTGAATTGGATAACTGTGGATTCTGTCCTGCTCCACACACTTGAGCCTTAATTTATCCCAAATTCAACATTTAAAAGAAAGACTACCCCACTATATATCTGTGGGGCCATACCATGTACAAATTACATGCCCAATTTCATCCATTACAACAGAAACTACATTTCAAAATTATTTCATTTGCTGTGAAGCACTGGGGCTCAATCTAAGCTGTTTAAGGGGTTCAATTAATACTAGTTCATTTTCTCTTTCTCAACACAAATTTTTAGATAAACAACACCACTGAAGATCAGCATACGTGAAAGCTACTTTGTGGCGACTGAGGGGTCATCTTTGATTTCTCAGTTGTCTTATTGGCTTGAATGTCTGGAAATTGTAAGAGGCCACACAATATTTCGGTTTCCACAATGATTTCTAGAAAAGAAATGTTTAAAAATTAACTATCGATCTATTAGTAAATTAAAAGCAAGAAAACTGGAAATACTTAGCAGGCCAGGCAGCACCTTTGGAGGGAGGTTCAGAGTTAAGATTTTAGGTTGGTGATCTTTCATCAGGGTGCTCCGATGATAGGTCATTAACCTGAAACATTAACTCTCCACATTCTGCCTGATGTGTTGGTCATTTCCAGCATTTTCTATTTTTTTATTTAAGGCTTTCTGCTTCTGCAGTTTTCTGGTTTTCAATATTAATTTGAATTTCCTGAAAATGATCAGCTCATAATTGACATGGATGTGAATCTAAGGCTTATTTCTCTCCAAGCAATTTTCTGGATATGTGGTTTACATTAGTTTTACACTGAATCATGCTCCACATGAATGTCTTCAACAGTTTCTGCTTCTGCAAGTTATGTCCCCATGATTAATACACCTCTGCTCCCACACAAACTCTTGCATTTGCCTCAGTTCTGACCTAAAATTCATCCAAAAATGTCCCCAAATCTCTCTTTCTGCTGTAAAATGGCAAATTATTTTGCAGCATTTTTAAAAATTATTTCTCATCACTAAGATCTAGACTGTATTTTGCTTTGAACACTTTTTTTTAATGAATGTCTTCAAAATCTGTAACATAAAATTATAAAAAACACCCACCCTTACCTAAACCTGCTGCATTTGATGTACATAAGTCCTGAACTTAAAGAAAAGACACAATGTTCAGTACTTCCCTCGTGTCTTTGCTTGTTTTATTTCTAGGAAATATTGACATAAAATGTTATTTGCGGAAAATGCCAAAAGAAATTGCAGTTTAATTCCAGAGTTCATCAGGACGAGGAAGTGTTGACCCTCACAAAATTGTTCAGGCAATAATAATGTATCTTGTGATGTTTTTCCCTCCCACTTTCTTTGCTCCACCAACAGTGGCCATGCCTTCAATCCTCTAGGACATAACCTCCGAGACTCATTCCCCAAACCTCCACAGCTATTTGTTGGTCAGGATCTTGGTCATATTACCTCCTTCTCTCACTCTGCATCAACTCAGTTCATCTCACTAGGGTCTGTGAAGGCACCCCTTTTGGCTCCTACTGAAGGCATTATATCAAGAGTCATACAGCACAGAAACAGGCCCTTCAGTCCCAACTGGTCCATGCCGACCAAGATTCCTATCAAAGCTAGTCCCATTTGCCCGTGTTTGGCCCATAACTCTCAAAACTTTTCCTATCTATATACCCTTCCAAGTGCCTTTTAAATGTTGTTAATATACCTGCCTCAAACACTTCTTCTGGCAGCTTGTTACATATACTGACCACCCTCTGGGTGAAAAAATGTAAGATTATTACTGTTGACACCAACGCCAAGCAAATCAGAGCCAGTCGCATAATGCCACAGATAGAAAAATCCACAATGAGTCACAATTACATACATTTCAATTACAAACATGATCCTTCTGGATGGTTGCTGGTCATAAATCAAGAGACAGTGAGAGATAACCCACGCAACTGTTTAGAGGGCATTGCTTAATGTTGTTATCATAAAATTGCTTGGTAATAGGTATCAGGTTCTTGATTTGAATCCAAAAGTATATTGGCTTATTATAGAGAATTAAATTCATCACACAATGTGCAAAGAGTTTCCTTTCCACATCTTGATGCGTTAAATCCAAATACTTTTCTCCAACACCTAGTTCAAAAACCATCTGTAAAACAAAGCCCACAATTCAATACATGTTTGTTGCCCCATCAATAAGTAGCATGCCTGAGAATGCAGGCCGTCTTTTTGGTTCCTGATCCCAACATCTTCGCATCAATTCCACCACCTGTGCACATCCTGGTGGACCATTTTCTGGAATTATGTTGAGGCATGGTCTCTCTCCTGCTACCACCTTCACAAATACAGCCATTATGTTTGTCCCTGAAATGTACAAAAGCAGACAGAAGGACTTAGATACTCAAAAGTATCATCTCTTTATAAACACTGAGTGTTTGATCCAAGATGGTGTACCATAGCTTAAATATGCAAATATAACATCACCAAGATACAAATTAACACACACACACACACACACACACACACACATTCACACACACACACTCACATATACACACACACACCACACACACACACTCACACACACACACACACACACACATTAGTATCATAGAATTGTTACAGGAGGAATGTATTCAGCTTACTGAGTCCATACCTACTCCCTGTAGAGCAATCTATTCAGCTCCATTCCCTGTTCTTTCCCCATAGCCCCATAGATTATTTCCCGTCTACCCACCTGTTTCCCTTTTGAAAGCTCTAATTGTTTCCCCTACCCTTATAGACTGTGAGCTCCAGATCATCACCACGATGTTAAGACAATTCCCCTTGTGACCCTACCCGCGTTTTTTTTACCCTTCATTTCAAATTTGCTTCCTATTGGGAACAACCTCACTCTATTTACCCTATCTAAGCACATCATCACTTCGATCACCTCTATCAAATCTCCGTAAGCAAAAACAAAATTAATTTGAAATACACGAATTCTCCTCAGTAATTTGAAGAAATGGAAAGAAAGAAACAACTGTTGACTTGTCAGCTGGAATCCAAGAATCGTTGAGAATGCATTAATAAATTTATTTTAGCTTTTAGTTTTATACGAAGAAGGTATCATTCTTGGGTACCATTTTCGTCAACATATTTCTTTTGCATAGTTTTAATATACAGCTGCAAACCTACTCATCCTAAACAGATTAATAAACACATTACCCAATGCACTCCCAGAGTAAATGAAATTTTCTGATGTTATGGTGAATCATATAAACCATCATATTATTTTCTGAGGAGCAATAATGCACAATCTCTTCACAGATCACTAAGTACCACAGAAATGATTTTGCAAAGCAAGCAGACAAGTTAATTGTATTCAAACCCATCCATCTTCATCGACCACAAAACTCTCCAACAAAATTAATGTTAGTAATCATAATTAAGTGCAGTAATAACAATGAATACATCCATCATAGTAAGATCATACTCTTAGATGGTCCTTCTAAGAGTAACTCAGTAAATCTCATTCACAAGGTTTTCTGTAAAGGGAATAGCAGTTGCCAGGATTACTGTAGTGACGTGCTTGCAGGAAGAATTAGTGATGGTGTTACCAGCATAGGGCTTCTGCTGAGTCAGGGCCTCCCACACAACAATGGAGAAGCTGGAAAAATAAAAGTTCGGAGTAAGTTTCTTTATGACAGGACGGCTATCCAGAGTAAATCAAATGCGAGTATTTTATAATTGGATGAAGAAATGATATTTCAATATAAACCAATTAAACCATTAACTTTCAATTCTACTATACCTTTATCGTACAATGTATAATGATAGAAAGTATCCATGGAGTGTAGGAGGCTGAGGGGTGGCCTTATAGAGGCAGGTAAAATCATGAGGGACATAGATAGGGTGGATTGCCACGGCCTTTTTCCCAGTGCAGGGGAGTCAAAATCTGAGGGCACGAATTTAAGGTGAGAGGGGAAAGAAATAAAAGGGACCTGAGAGGAAAATTTTTTTCACACAGTGGGTGGTGGGTATATGGAACAAGCTGCCAGAGGAAGCTGCAGAGGTGGGTACAATTACCATGTTTAAAAGACATTTAACAGGCATTTAGAAGAGGGACATGGGCCAAATGCAGGCAAATGGGCCTAGCTTGGATAGACATCTTGGTCGGCATGGACAAGTTGGGCTGAAGTGCCTGTTTCCATGCTGTATAACTCTATGACTCTTTCCCAATGTACTTCACAGGAATGTTATCAAGCAAAATTTAACATTGAACCACATGAGATTTTAGAAGAGCTTCAAAATCTTGGTTAGAGAGGCAGGCTTTAAGGAGCATCTTAAAGGAGGAAAGAAGGGAGAAGAGATAGTTTAACAGAATTCGAAAACTTTGTACTTAGGGGGCTGATGGTAAATCGACTAAAATTGCGAGATCACTAAAAAGTGATCTCAGAGGCTTGAGATTATAGAGATAAAAAAGTGAGGCCAAGGAAGAATTTGAAAAGAAAATTAGAAGTTCAAAATCAAACAGTTGTCAAGCTGGTAGGTAATCTAGGTGGATGAGTAGAGTGATGCTGGATAAACAAGTCCAAATGCAAGCTTCATACCTTTGTGTAACGTCAAACGATTACAAGGCACTGAAATAACAAATTCCATAATAACCACTTAAATCCTCAAGTGATAAATGATACAGTTGCTCTAATTCACTGGTAGAACAGTAAGATGATTCTATGAACATTAGTGACAGAATTTCTTTGCTAGTGGGTTTTTAAATTTTGTTTCTCCTTAATAATAACATAATGTAAATTAGGGTTGATATTACAAATTATCATTCCCAGCATAGAGGTTGGCAAGCATGGAGTTAAGAAGAGGTTGACATTTACCCCCAATCTCACTGGCTTCCATCCATTAGCATGAGAGTGGGTTGTTACCAATTGCAATACCTGAATTCTTACAAGGTGCAGCAAATGTGTAAACCTCCTTTCTGGGATCACTGACATATAAACTCTACCAAATGAGCCTAGAAATTCATTGATGCTTTAGAGGTACATTAATCTATCATTGTGCTGATGATGGCTTTGATCTTGGGGCAAGGTGCAGCACGTCACTGAAATGACCTTACAGTTGGGTGAGGCCTCATCTTCTTGCACTGCACCAGAGCGAAATATGTGAAGGAAAGCTGGTCTGTCCAGTGCCAAGGCCAAATCTAGATGGTCATGGGGGAGAGAGGCCACGGGATGGAGCAGGGGTGGAGGAAGGGTTAGGAATCAATTGTATGTTAGAACTACTGATCACTGCCAGTCATGGCCAGGAGATTGCTTTTGAAAGTTAGTTCGTGGGTCAGAGAATTAAGGGCTGATTGCTCGTCAATGAATGGTGGGAGGATATCAAATTGGTTGGTGAATATTGGGTGTGGGGTGAGGAAGTTCTGTAAGCAAGAGGTGGGTCATAGCCTCCAATCAACAGTCAGGGATCAGTTCTTAAGACCAGTGCCCAGAGTTTGGAGATCTGGAGATCTAAAGACCTGAGATGAATTTCCAGCCCAGGGCTGGATTGGCTCAAAGAAGCCCCATTTAATTCATACAACCCGCAGAGCTGAGAGTGCCTACAACAGCTGCATTCTAAATTCTCCTGGAAACATGGGGAACAACGCAGTTACATGTGTAGCTAGTGCAGAATGTACATAATCGTGCAAATGTAAGTTCTGAAAGGAAGCATCCCATCAAATTTCTGGCATGATTCCACCAGGAAACCAGTGTTCCACTCCAGAAAAGCACTTTCCTCGGCAGGGTGCTGTAAAAGGTAGCCCTGTGTGACCAAATTTCTAAGCAACACATCATACAACACTGTGCTTCATATTATTCTCCAAGAAAGGAATAGAATAAAAGATTAATAAAGCAAGATGAAGGCAAGAGTTATTAATCTTTTCTTTTCTTCTTTATGTATTTCTACCTTTCCCTCAAGTACTGATCCATTCAGATACTCTTTGTTACCTTGTCTGTGGTTAGTGAGTGTGCTAAAAGACACAGAAATCCAGAGACCTGTGCACATATCAGGCCTGGAACTCCAATACAGTACCTGGGGCATTCTGTAATGTTCAAGGTGACTTCTTTCAAATGAGCTGCTATATCAAAACGCTAACTTACCTCAAAGGTTGACTTAAAAGATCACTACTTTGAAGAACAGAGGAATTTCTCCTGATGTCCAAGCCAGTACTTATCCCTCAATCAACACAACTAAAAAGATTACTTGATCTTTGTTCTATGACTGTAGGATCTTGCTGTCTGCAAATTGCCTGCCATAATACCTATGTGGCTGAACTCCATAAGTACTTCATCAGGAGATACCATGACATTATTCCTTTTTCCTTGTCGAATTGTGCTAAAAAATTATGAATTTCTTATTGAATTTATGCCCTAACATTTTTGTCCCTCCCAGGGGTTTTCTGTATATGTTCCCCATCAAAGCCTCACAGGTGCTGAGATAGCTATATTTTTTCTGCTCAGGATAAGCTTCAAAGTAAGTGGAATGAATGTCTGCTCAGGAACTATGTAGAAGGTTAAAAGCTGAATCACACAATTTCTCTAAGATTCAATATGAAATCTCTCCTGTGGTTAGTAATGGGAAAGATGTATTTGGCTGAAGACCTGCTGGGCCAATTGCAGATTTCCTACTTTCATTCGAATGTAAACAATGACGATAAGGTCAAATATTCAATCATCTCAATCACAGATCATTTTCAATGTAATAATAGTACTTAGATATAAAACAATATAAAGCATCTCAAAGACATGGGTTGAATTGGTGAACGGGTCAGGAGAAATAAAATGAAAAACTACTAAGCTGTGGAAAGGAAGTTTGTTTTCTGTGTGGGATGATCAGGAAGGCTGGCACTATTAGAACTTAGAGATGACTGGGCAAATTATCATATCAGGTTACCAGTGTGGATAAGTATCAGGAAAGGTAGTTGCACTTTCAAGATAGATTGGGTGCTGAAGTATTCCCAAGACTGAGTTTTCTCTTTAGAGATATCACTGTGTTCATAGAGGAGTTACACGACTAAAGCAAGGGCCCAACAAAGCAGCATAAAGCAAACATCCACAAACTACAGAATTGGTAGAAAATAGAAAGAAAGAGAGAAAAAGAGAGAAAGAGAGAGAGAAAGAGAGAAAGAAAGGCAAATATACATTCATATATTAAATGAAAATCATTAAAAGATGCAGATGCTGCAAATCTGAAACAAAAACAGAAAATGCTAGAAACCCTCAGGTCAGGCACCATCGATGAAAGAGAAACAGATTCAATGTTTCAGGTTGCTGAAGCTTCATCAGAACATGCATAGAGCAACTTTCACAACCCCAGTATATCCAGAAGCAATTTATCGTCAGTGAAGCTCTTTTGAATTAGAAATCATAGCAAAGTAATTTACACACAACAACCTCCAACAAAGAACAATGTGATACTGAGTAGGTAATCTGATCTGGTGATGTTGATGGGGATCTTGGTCAACACACTATACCTCCTTCACATTGTCAGAACCCTACAATCATTATATTATAGATGGAGGTTGCTCAGCCCACCGCACAGGACCGTCCTGATGAAGGGTCTCAGCCTGAAACTTCAACTGTTCATTTCCCTCCACAGATGCTGCCTGACCTGCTGAGTTCCTCCAGCATTTTGTATGTGTTGCTCCAGATTTCCAGCATCTGCAGTCTCTTGTGTCTAACTCTGCTGTATTCCATCAATACCGTACTGGAGCTTCAGCCTAACTTTGTGCTAAATTGTCTCTAGAATGAAATTTAAAGACATAACTGAGTCCTGTAACCCAATGAAGTCTAACCTGTAAACATCATGCTTGACTCCAGAAGGTACGCTTGATAATTCTGGTGGCATATAGATGATGGTTCCTCTCTTTGCAGACCTTTCAATTTGTTCCATATTGCTCAAGGTATCTTCCCATTTTGATAATCCGAAATCTGCTATCTATATAATATAAAAATAACATGCTTGTTACTGAGCACAAACCTTTCCTTTCGTTTGCATGCCTCTTTGTTGAATAAAGCTTATTATTAGTTTGTTAAATTACATGCATTGGTTTGACAACTAAGAGTCGCACGAAGGCAGATGTGCTGCGCAATCCCCTGAACAAGCAATTATTTTCAACAGCATTTAATGAGATGACCTGTCACTTTAATTCTGTCTCACTTCCACTTTGATTATCCTGTCTTCAGCCTATTATACCAGTCCAATGAAATTCAACACAAGCTTAAAGATTACCCCCTAGACCGAGGAATCCTATTGTGCTTAGAAATGTACGCTAAAGTAGTATAATGGCCCCCAGAACACTATGCAAAAGATGCATTTCATGTGTGTGTTTTGATGTACATGTGACCAATAAAGATATCTATCTAGTAATGGACCTGAGCTAGTTTTCTCCAGGGCAGTGGGGAAGAGATATTCCTACATGTTGGACATACAAAGTATTGTGTATTTAAGTAGTGGCATTTTCAGACCTTCAATACATTTACACATGGTAATTGCGTGCAATTTCAAATGCAATGCTGGAAGGCAGATTTGCAAGTGCACCCTTGCAACTTGGTGAGAGCTCCTGATGTAGTAATCCTCAACAGAACTCATTGCTTCAAATCATGAAGCCTGATCAGATTACCTTCCAGTGGGTTGGCAGGATGGAAGCAGGAATTGACCCTATTCTCTGAAAGATAATTGGACATCATTGCGTTGTAGGTCAATGTCTAGGAGAACATTGGAATGGTCAGACCACTACCCACCCCCCAACAAAGGCAGCTCACCTGCATTGCCTGTCTAACCTGTACTGTAGAAGAAGATTCCTAGGTTGCCCTCAGCAGCAGATACACTGAAGGTGGTGCCACTAAGAATTATAACTTACATTAGGCAAGACTTCTTCCTGCTGAGGCTTGTTTTTCCACTTGTTTCATGCATATTTGCGCTCAAGCATTGCAACGGTGATAGCTATCTGTTGCGCAAGGATTAACATTACTGTGTGCACAATGGCCTTCATGGTACATCACACACACACAAATGAATTTCACAGTGTCCATTACATTCACACCAACTGCTTTTCACAATCAATCTTCTACTTTGAATATATTGAGCAGTATATAAAAAATTGCTACACAACAGAAATGTATCTCCTTATCTTTCTACTGGGCACATTGCACCTAACTTCAAAAATTTGAGATAATGATCTTGTTAATCTCATTTCTATCTCTTCTAAACCCTATTTACTTGCTTCACTGACATCCTCTTTTGCCTCACCTTATCATCCAAGTGATTTGTTTCACTTTATCTCATCTGCCTTCCTCTCTATACGTCGTCCCCATTATCCTTTCCCTCTGTCCCATCCTTCTCTACATTTGAACACTTATTTTGTCTCTTTTTCCTGCTTTTATATAGGGTCAGTGACATGAAACCTTAACTTTGTTTCTGTCTCCACAGATGCTGCCTGACCTGCTGTGTGTTTCCGTGCTTTAATTGCGAAGGTGACTTCACATTGGCTGCACCAATATTGGTGTAACAAATAAACTTTCACAACTTGCCAGAATTTGTGCCCTCAACTGATGACTTTAATACAGTGCTGTACTGCAATGTATATTGTATAGCTTATTTCTTATTATACTGCTTTAATCTGTAATGCAATCTGTCTTTCAGACTTAAAGGTAAAGGAAAGCGGAGTTTTGCTTTAAATTTTATATGACAGTGCAGAACTTCCTCAATACTCCACTGTGGCATCAGTTTGCATTGTATGCTAAAATGGGACTTCAACCTACAACCATCCAATGCCAAGATGAAAGAGCTATCACTAAGCCAAAGCTGGCGACTAATTGCTTTCACATCAACTGTCTTAAAAGTGTCAGATATAATAACTTCCAGTCAATCAACACAGCAACCTTGACATGGAGGTTTTCATCCAAGAGTACGTTTCCAGGTTTCAGCTCCAGATGAAGTAGAGGTGGATTCATACTATGCAAGAAATTCATTCCCAAAGCCATCTCATGAATAATCCGGAATTTCATTGGCCAAGGTAACGTATCCCTGACAAGCAACTTATCCAGCGAGCCATTTTCCAAATATTCCATTACAATTCCGGCTGGTCGTGTACAAATCCCATATATTGGTAAAGTATGCTTAAACCTCACTCTCGATATCTTTGCTGCCTCCTCCATCAGATGCTTCATGTTCCTGTAATAAGTTCAAGAAGAAAGATAATTTCCCAAGGCATACTTCTACAACATCCTTTTGCAGAATTTGATTCATTATTTTTTTCCAGATTTCCATTTCTCCTACAATCTTTAGGCCTTTGAAACCTACATCAACTATGACTAAATACTAAGTTACTTACCCTGAGCCAGAAATCTGATGGTGGGATAAAATGAGTGACGTTGGATTGGCCACTGATTATTAGCAGTTCCTTATCCTGATCTAGTTTCAGTCACTAGACTCAACGTGATAAAAGGAAGTTGTGTTCAGAATTATTTCTCCAGTCAAACAAAACTGTGAACTCCATTAGTCAGTTTAACTTTCATAAAAGGCAGCTTGAAGGAGGAGCCAAACCATACAAATAAAGCACCACTGTAATTTGTTCAGGCATGTTTGGCAGGTCTTTTGAAGTTGAATTGACATAGATTCAATTGGAGAAAAGTTTGCCATTTGGACTTTTAATTAATCTCAACAGTTCAAATCAGGAGAAGCCACCCTGTATCTGTATATTATAGATATCTCCTAAAGTTTATCTGCATTTCAACGAAAATTAAAGACAATATTGTTAATTAACAAAGAAATCGTAAACCAATTCTTACTTTTCCTATTCAAAGAGCTGACATAGTCTATCATAAATATTCACTGGGTTCCTCATTTATTCTTTTATCAATTCACATTTGCAGCATTAAATAGATTAATTGGCCAATGGGTGTTAAGGGTTTTCCTCTCCACTGGACCACCTTATCGTATCCATCTTTATCTTTTTCCTCTTATGTGTCTATTTAGCTTTTCCTTAAGTGCATCATTGCTAGGCAACTCAATTACACATTGCAGTGGTGAGTTCCAGATTCGAGCTGTTCTCTGAGTAAAGAATCTTCTCCTGAGTTCAGCGCTGGATTTATTTAGTAGACATCTGCTATTTAAATTCCCTGGTTCTGGCCTCACTTACATATAAATATCTTCCCTATGAATGCCCTCTCTAACCCTTGAACGCCTGTGTCAGGTCACTTCTCAAGTTCCTTTCTTGCAAAGGTAAGAACCTGAGTTTATTCAATTTATCCTGATAGGTATTCCTAACCTGATAATACAAGCTCTTTGAAGACACAAGAATGTAAGAAATAGACTCAGGTGTAAACTCCAAAGCTCCTCATATTCTCCACTTTTCAATAAGATTGGCTTAATTTTAACATCACCTCCACTCTTTGCCCTGTCCTATATCTCTTGATGGTCTTTGTACCCAATAACATATTGACTTCAGTTTTAGAAGTACTCAGTGAATGAGCATCCACAGCTCTGTAGAATAGAGAAATCCAAAGATTCACTGCTCTCTGATTGCAGAAAATTCTCCATATCTCAGTCTGAAACTACCAACCCCTTCTCCTGAGACTATGACCCCTACTTCTACAATCTCCAGGCAGGGATGGATGATAGCAGTCTGATTCCACAAATCCATAAATTCATAAATAGGGAAAGGCCTAAATGGTTCTAATGGCTTCAGCTGTATTCCTCACAATACGGACACAGTCACTTCACTTAGATCCCATGATCTATTGAAGGCAACTAAAATTAAAAATAACATTGAAAATAACATTGAGTAAAATACTGAAAATTTCATTCCTTTCCCTCTCATTCAATTGAATCCACCCAGATCAGATTGGCTTTGGGTTATCTAAACAAACGAGTTAATCCCCTCCCTAGCCAGGAACAGGTTCCACTCCCACTTGCAATAAAATCAGAAATGCTGGTCCCGGACCTGAAACGTTAACACTTTCTCTCTCCACAGATGCTGCCTGACCTGCTGAGTGTTGTCAGCATTTTTTGTTCTTATTTCAGGTTTCCAGCATCTGTAGTTTTGTTATTTGATTTTCATTTACAATAATTCAGCGTTCACCACTTGGTCACCTGTTTCGTAGGTTCTCCATTCTCTGGGACTAGAAGAAGCATCTCACATGCAAAAAACTTATACTTGTAAGCAGACCTCCACAGCCTTCCATATGTTTCTAAGACAAACTACAGTAGAGGGTTTTACTGGAGTTCACTCGGGTCTCATCACCCAAGATGTGGCATTGATAAATATTCAGCAATGCATATACTTATCAATGTTATTAACTAACGTAGCACATAAATGTTAAACCCTTACAAATTATAGGAAAAAGCAAAAGCTTTCCTGCAACAACTTCTATCACATAGGAACTGACTGTGCTCTGTACAAATAATATCATCCAAGTTTAGCTCCTGTTAATTGATTACTACAGCTTAAATTACCAGTTTATATTTCTTTGAAAAGTGAATGCACCTCTAACTGTAAATTATAATCTCTGGCACTCACCTTTCGAATGAAGATGATTCTTCACATAATAAATGGTAACACTTTAAGGCCAAGTTCACCCTCCACAATTTGTGTTTTATTTTGAAGACACTTGCAAAACTTCCTGATGTAATCTTGTTGAAAGACACAAAGTCATCCTCTGTAAACTCACTGGGAGTGATGCCTGATTGCTGAAGGACAGAGTCCTTCAGTTCTACTGCCATGGCAAGAGGAGAGAGCAGCTTTGGGGGAAAGAACAATTCACTGCCACCTGAACTTCCTGCTCAAATACATGGGTGGAGAATTAAGTGTAAATTGAAACTGCACGCTTTCAAAACAGGAACACTGTAACTCAAAACAATGACTACGGTGGATGTCCTATACGTTATAGTGTCATTAATAACATGTCCTATTTAAAAAAGAAATCAGAATATCTTAGCTGCTCTTATACTGAATTTTCAATTTCAAGTCTGGTATGCTTCAATTGTTTCATATTTTTAATTACATTTTACTTTCCTGTCTTTATATAAATCGGAATGAGGCTGGAAGTTTTGGGGTTTAGAGAGAATCACGATAAAGACAATAATAAATTGGCTGCCCATTTTTGCACCCTTCCTGATTTGATATGCCTTTGGTGGCCTTTAGCAGTGTGTGCAATGCTAGCACACATTTTGCGGTACTGTTGAAGAACAATTTCACTCCCGCCGACTTTCTTCTGGAATACGGTTCGCTGATGGGCGACAAAGAATCACGATTAACATTGACAAGGGCTCTGGAGACTCCTCAACAATCCTTTATCAAATAGTGCCATGGAATCTGTTATGTCCACCTGAAGGCAGAGTTTCAATGCTCCAACAGAAAGATGTACTCGAAGCATCAACATAGAATTGGTGCTCAAATCACTGGAGGGAACTTATACACATGGTCTGCCAAAGTGATGGGAATGTCACACTACAAACACACACAAAAACACACCTGAAAAAAGGGGGCTCCAAGACAAGAAATGAAAGCATCCTTTTTCCTGCTGGCCAATTTTTAATACAGTTACAGTGGTTTTGAATTCACGCCACACAACTCTCCACAAAGCAAAGTAGAAATGTTGAGTAGTTTTTTGGAGATGTATTTTTTTCCACGCAGAGGGTGGTGCATGTGTGAAATAAGCTGCCAGAGAAAGTAGTTGAGACAGGTACAAAAATGACATTTAAAAGACATTTGGATAAGTTTATGGATAGGAAAGCCAGTGAAACAACCTGACTTGCTTTCCTCCCTAACCTAGAAGACTTGAGGCCATGGACAATCCCCTTAGCTTTGGTCCTGGCAGATTTCATTGGTTC
Organism: Pristis pectinata; assembly: GCF_009764475.1. Taxonomy (NCBI): domain Eukaryota; kingdom Metazoa; phylum Chordata; class Chondrichthyes; order Rhinopristiformes; family Pristidae; genus Pristis; species Pristis pectinata. Next base: position 21,416,131 of record NC_067431.1, on the reverse strand, counting down.
TTGGCAACCCAGTGCTTCAACCAGGGACACACTCCAGATATGTGGAGTACATGTACTTGCTCAGGAACATTATGCATTTACTATGTTCTTGGAGTATTCAACCACATTCTATCTTGTAAGACAATTATGCCTTTTTACTCCTTTCAGTGCCCAGGAGAGATTACGTAGGGATACGGGCCAAACGCAGGCAAATGGGACTAACTTAGCTGGGCACCTCAGTCAGCATGGACGAGTTGGGCCGAAGGGCCTGTCTCTGTGCTGTATTACTCTATGACTTTCTAGTATTCCACTCAGCTTGGTTTATTGTGTGACCTATTGTGACAATGAAGAGGCAGCTTGCACTAAATTAGCTATTGTACAATTTTCATTATTTCTGAAATATTCAGACAGACTTGAACCCAAAGCCTTCTAACTCAAGACGAGAGCAAAGCTGGAAGTAGCAACAAAACCAGTAGATTCAGAATATCTTCTACCTTATGAAATTATGTCCAATGGTAGCACCTCCTGCATATAATACAATTGTCAAGATGTAAGACGAAATTCTGCAGGCCTAAGGCCACATACTCTAATGTGAAATTGTGGAATGCATGGTAATAAGATTTCATGAGCTGAACACGCTTTAAAATCTGCAAGTCAAGCATCTGAATTTTACAATCCACAGGAGTTCAGTGATATGTAATCTCTCCTGGGCACTGAAAGGGACAGAAGGACATAATTGTCTTACAGGATAAAATGTGGTTGAATATTCCAAGAACATAGTGAATGCATAACAGTTTTGAGCAAATACCTGAACAAATATCTGCAGTATGTCCCTGGTTGAAGCACTGGGTTGCCAAAAACCAATACGCTTTGCCAGGACCAAAGTTAAGGGAATTGCATGTAGCCTCGGGTCTCCTGGGCTAGAGAAGAAAGCAAATCAGGTTGTTCCACTCCTGGTCACTGTCGTGTGAAGCTTGGGTTAGAACATAAGATGCAGTCAGGCTTAGTTCCCTTGAGCTTCATATTGAATCAGCAACAATGGCCAAGGCTCATACATTAATTATCCTCTTGCCCGAGGTCCAAGCAGGCGACCTTCTCCTTGAAACCACATTGCAACACGTCGGTGGCTACAGGAGAATTGAAAAGGCTAGAAAATTGGGGTTTTGAAAGTATTCATTTACTCTGAGCTCTTCAGGTTAATAGTTGTGTTCACCTCTACTCGATTGAGGCCAGAGGGTCAAGGCACAAAATTTAGTTGCAGTTTTACAATTATTTTCCCAGCCCTTCGAGGAATGTTAACATGACTTGTAGGACGGGCATTTATTGACCATCCCTAATTGCCCTAAACTAAAGGGGAAGTTAAAAACATTGGCAGACCTGGTGGCACATATGAAATGAGGTAAGGATGGCAGAATTCCTTCCTTCAGGAACATTGGCAAAACAAATGGATTTTCAGAATCAGAATCAGATTTATTATCACTGACTTAGATGATGTAAAATTTGTTGTTTTGGAGTAGCAGTACAGTGCAAGGACATAAAATTACTATAAAGTACAAAATAAATAAATAGTGCAAAAAAAAGGAATAATGAGATGGTGTTTATGGGTTCATGGGCCATTCAGAAATCTGATGGCGGAGGGTAAGAAGCTGTTTCTGAACCATTGAGCCTTCAGGCTCCTGTACCTTCTCCCTGATGGTAGTAACGAGAAGAGGGCATGTCCGGGATGGTGAGGGTCCGTAGTGATGGATGCCACCTTCTTGAGGCACCGGCTCTTGAAGATGTCCTCGATGGTGGGGAGAGTTGTGCCTGTGATGGAGCTGGCTGAGTCTACAACCCTCTGCAGCCTCTTGCAATCCTGTGGATTGGAACCTCCGTACCAGGCTGTGATGCAACCAGTCGGAATACCCTCCACCGTACATCCATAGAGATTTGCAAGAGTCTTTGGTGACATACCAAATCTCCTCAAACTTCTAACAGTTCAGTAGTTTCATGGCAACGATACTGATACTAGCTTTTTAATCCAGTTTTAGTCAATTAAAATTACTCAATTACACCGGTGAGCATCAATGGTCAGTAATATTCTTGCAACATTCCTGTCTAGAAACTTCCAGTTCAAATTATGCAAGTATAGGTTAAAGTACAGTCTGGACATTTGGTGCACATACAGCAAATGAAGTGAAAAGGTCATTTTAGTTTTGCCATGATTACTTGCAATTAAAATCATTTAGTTCAATGTTATTTAATTTCTGTTCAGGAGAGACAAGTAGCAGGATCATTGTGGTAGATCAGCTTTGGGTGAGATCTGGTAATTCTGAAATGGGAGCATGACCCGTTTCAAGGGTGGTGTCCAATTCGACCAAATCGAATCTTGAACCAGTAAAAGACTAAGGATAATCAAAGGTTAGAGAACTTAAATTACAAACTTAATTTGTTTTTAACTCCCTGATTCTTCGCACTGATTCTTCTGATTCCACCCTGATTATACTGGCATTACCAGTGTAAACAAGTGGAAAAAAGACCTTACTGGTTATTTCTGTTGAACCTGGTTAATGCCAGCAGACAGGCAACATGTAAAGGAATGCATCATAAATGAGCCCAATGATATAATCACTTGGCAGCAACAAATCAATATATTCCAATGATGTTAAAATGGAACCCTGCACTAGTCAATAAATATCCCTGACCTTAAAGGGTTAAGTCCAGCTTCAACACTCTAACAGAAACCACCAAACTTAGATCAGCTGATTTAGTATAAATTGGAGATCGGCTTGCATTTGAATCCATTTACTGGATTTATATAGAGCACAGGCAGCCTGTGGATACAAACTAAACAGATGGACACATTTTGATTTGCCTAATTAGAATGAGTCCGCAACTTTGAAGTGTTAAAAAGTTGAAGGGTCTTCATCTGCATTACTTTTATCCACCACACCTTGAGTTTCCACCTTTAATGTAGCAGAACATTACAAGGTGCCTCTCAGGCATGTTGTCAAACAAAATCAGACAGCAAAGCACAAAGAATTTTAAGGAAGATAATCAAATGCTTTATCAAAGAGGTAAGAAGTAGAGAGGTTTGCTGAAGGAATTTGAGAGGCCAGTATTAGAGATCAGACATCCCAGTGGAAAGAAACACTGGAGGAGATTATCAAGATAGTAAATCACAAAGACATACAGGGATTTATAACAAGGATGAAAACTATAAGATTGCAAGATTGTTTAATTGGGGGCTAATTTAAATTAGAAAGTACAGGTGTGATGGGTGAATGGGACTAGATCTGTGTTGCAGATTTACCTTATCTCTGTCTTCAATTGTCTTGATCTTTGAAAAGACAAGTTTCTCCAGTCTTTACTCTGACGTGTACCTTGGTTTTTGTTAAAGAAACTGCTATTTGTTAAAGAAACAGTTGTATACTGACTCATCTATATCCAGGCTGAAGGAAAATGATTGGGTTATTTCACCATCAATCTTGCCTGGGGACCACAATGCTAATTGACTTGGATTGATACCACACAATTTGTTTTCCATAACTAACCCACTCACTGTAATTCATTGGCAACTAGTATCTGTACTCTGAAAAGTTTGCTGCCAACTCTGCTTGAACTTATGAACAAACTTAAATTTCATTTCTGCCCCACCTCCAGCTCATTAACTGACACACATGTCAGCAATCCCTTCTTTAAAAATAACATCCCTTTTCAGGTAACTTCAAAGCAGAGTAAATCTGGCTCTACAGGATTTACATGTCAGCACACTGCAGCAGGTCAAATCAGAGCAGCTTTAGTTCACTCTGTAGTGCTGAGGCACATCCCTTGTGTGCTAATCCTGTAATTCAAGTTACTGCCCACAAACAGAACAGGGACTTACATTTCAAAGTTAGATTTTTTTTCTCAGAAGCACTATTGGATTTCTGTTTGATTAACATCACTACTTTGAGACCTATATTTCAGTATTCAGTGGCGTAATCATTCCCAAGAGCATAGTGTGGAGGTGATTAAGAAAAGATTACATGAATTATTGGGCTGAGGAAGGAATGGCAAAGTACTCTACCCTTTTTTTTGTTTAATTGCTTGTGCCTTGCTTAGAGGGAAAGCATACTGTCCACAGACTTTCTTCCACTGGTCTCGGGATCTGGGAAAGTTGGTTACTTCATTCCTGGGGCATCACCTGTCCAGATCAGTGCAGCCCAACAGCAATGGAGCTCACTGATGCAACTTCCCCTTACAGGGCCACAGGAGGTGTCACTCAGCTCCCTCTTACTGTGCTCCCTTGTGTTTCTTCTATCATTAAATTAGATTATGATTGACTTTGCCTAAAACTCCATTAACTCTCCTTGCTTCCAGTGGCATTAATTTCCTTATCTAACAAAAATCAATGTTGCTACTTAAATTTTCATTTGCCTCCTGCCTCAACCTGTTTTATTTGGTGGGGGCTGGATTTCCACCACTTATTATGTGAAGTATTGATTCCTAGCATCACACTGAAGAAGCCTAGTTTTAATTGAAGTTTGATCTGCTGAGTGTTTCCAGCATGCATTGTTTTAATGTCTAATTTCATCTACCTTGTTCTGGACTTCCTTTCAGAGGAAATATTTCTACCTGTCTACATTACCAACTTCTTGAGATATCTCAACCAGTCTCTTTCCCTGCTCTTCTCCCTTACCCTTGCAAATTATTCTCTCTTGCGTGCCTCTCCAATTCCCTTCCAAAGGCACTGATTGATTCTCTTTCCATGAATCATACAGGCTCTGAGTACTGGATTATAACTACCCTCAAAGTAAAGGTTTGTCCTCACAGCCCCCTTCTACCTTTTGCACAAAGTTTTACATTTATGTACTCTGATCCCTGATCCATCAACTAATGGGAACAGCTTCCCTCTTTATACACCAACTAAACTAGTTAATATCTTGTAAACCTCAATCAGATACCCTCTTGACTTTCTTTGCTTCAAGATCAACTCCAGTGTCTCCAGTCTAACCATATACCTCCACAGATGTTGCCTGACCTGCTGAGTCCCTCCAACAGTTTGTTTTTTGCTATTTCCTCTTGTCATTTATTACTGACTGCCTCACTCTTTAACATGCTTCCAAGCTTTGTGTCATCTGCAAATTTGTAGATTTTACTTCATACCTATTTCTAAAGCACTGATATATACAAGAAAAACTAATGATCCTGGCACTGACTCTCAATGGTAGGGAACACTACTGTCTTCCACCTACCAGTCTGGAAAACTACTCTCTACCTTCTACCTTTAAGCCAGTTTCCTATCCATGCTGGTACTGACCCTTTAATTCCATGGGCCTCAATCTTGCTAACCAGCCCTTTGTATGGTAATTTATCAAATGCTTTCTGAAACCCCACGGAGAAAACATCCATTGCATTTCCTTCTTCAACCTTCTCTGCTATCCCTCTAAACGATTGAATCTGGTTGGTCAAACAACATTTGTCTTTAACAAATATGTGCTGGCTCTCCTTAATTACTTCTCCAAACACCTGATGATGTTTTCCTCTAATTACTGTTTCTAAAATCACAATTGAGGCTAACCTGGCTTGTTGTTGCCCAGCATGTTCTTGCATCCCTTTACGGACATCCTGTTTTTCAGTCCTCTGGCTACTTTCCTGTATCCAGGAAGGACTGGTATATTGAGGCAAGTTCCACACCCACCTCCCTCAGCACTGAGACGTGGACTGTTTATTTCCCTGTCTGACCTGCTGAGTTCCTTCAGCATGTTACGTGTGTTCACTCAGCAACCTATCATCTTAATCTGGTAACTTCTTTCCTTCAGGTGTAGCCAGGCTTTCTAGAAACAATCCTTTTCAATTTTCACCTCATCCATTATTTCTTCTATTAAGATTTAGGCAGCATTCTTTTCCAAGATAAAAGTCAATACAACATACTCATTTACTCTTCAAGCTGTACCTCTATCCATAAACCATTTCCCTGACTGGCCTCGCCCTTTCTCTTTCTACTTACTAGTTCCATACCAAATAGACCTGTACTCATGTTTACTGCCATTCTCTTATCATACTCTATCTTTGCTTGTAGTATTTTCTGTTTCAATTCCCTCTCAGCCAACCACATTTAGCCTGGTTCTCACAAGAATGATTCCTCTGACATTTCCCAATGTCACTCCACAGGTTTAATGCATTTCTGTAATTTCCCTGCAGACTTGCTCCTGTAATATTCCGCTGCCATTTGACAGTCTATAGTGCTTGTAATACAACTCTTTTCTGGTGAAATGTGCTGCATCTACACCAAGATCAATACATCTGTCTTGAGGTCACAAGATCACAAGACAAAGGAGAAGAAGTAGGCCATTCGGCCCATCGATTCTGCTCCATGAGCTAAACTATAACTATTCCTATCTAGCCCCAATTTCTGGCCTTATCCCCATATCCCTTGATATCTTGACTAATTAGATACCTATCTATCTCCTCCTTAAACGCCTTCAATGATTGGGCCTCCACAGCTGTACGTGGCAAAGAATTCCATAATTTCACTACCCTCTGGCTAAAGAAATTTCTCCTCATCTCTGCCAGAACCACAGTCTGGCGTGCTAGATCCAGTTTTAACCAGACTTGTATATTACTGCAATGTTAATTCCAGAACACCAACACTTCAATGTAAACTTGCACTAATATTGCATCTTTCTCATATAAAATGGCACAAAGAGCTTCATAAGTGGCAATATGCCACTGAGAGGATAACTACAGACCTGGTTGAAAAACGGTATTATTGAGTAGATCATCAAAGTCGCAGAGAGTAGGCACTGCCTCAAGAAGGTGGCATCTATCATCAAAGATCCACGCCATCCTGGTAATGCTCTCTTCTCGCTGCTACCATCAGGCAGGGGGTACAGAAGCCTGAAGTCCCACAGCACAAGGTTCAGAAACAGCTGTTTTCCTACAACTGACCTGCACAATCCTAATCCTACCTCAGTAAATGGAACACTAGGGATCACCTCTTGCACTACTTGTCTCTGATTGTGTTTTTTTTGTACTAATGTCTTGGTTTGCACAGTCTTTATTTTGTTCACTGTCTTGTATAATTTATGTTCAACTTATGTATCATTTATATTCCATGTGTTGTCTGTACCTACGTGCCTGTGATGCTGCTGCAAGCAGGTTTTTCATTATACCTGTACCTCACCGTATTTGTGCATATGACATTAAACTCAACTTGACTTGACATGAGATGAACAGGGGTTTGGAAAGGGAATTCCAATGATTGAGATCAGTGGGATTCCAGTGATTGGAATCAACACAGCTGACAGCTGATGCTCAATGGTGAGGATGGGATGAGGTAGGAATCCAAGGACGGGTTGGTGGGTTAGATGGGTGGGGATAAATAAAGATGCAGGAAGTTGCAGAGATAGGATGGGGTAAAGGATGCCGTTTTTGCTTAATATATGCTTATCAGTACATCAGCTAATCAAATGTGAATCTTTTCCAATAAAGGCATGGCTCAGGCCAGAGATTATTGTTAACATAGTACAACATAGAGCATAGAACAGTCCATGGTGCTGTGTCAAACTAATTAAATTAGTAATCAAATATCCAACTAAACTAATCCCTTCTCCCTACTCAATGTCCGTATCCCTCCATTTCCTGCACGTTCATGTGCCTATCCAAGAGCCTCTTAAATGCCTCTATTGCATTTGCCTCCACTACCACCCCGGTGCATTCCAGGCACCTACCACTCTCTGGGTAAAAAACTTGTCCCGCATATCTCCTCTGAACCTACCCCCTCTCACCTTAAATGCATACCCTCTGGTATTATACATTGCAGCCCTGGGAAAAAGATACCAGCTGTCTACTCTTTCTATGCCTCTCATAATCTTATAAGCCTCTAACAGGTCTCCCCTCAGCCTCTGCCGCTCCAGAGAAAACAACCCAAGTTTGTCCAACCTCTCCTTAGAATCCAGGCAGCATCCTGGTAAACCTGTCAGTTATTGGTGACACTTAAGCATAATATATATTTCATTTCTGGCATACTCAGTAAAGATTAAATGGAGAGAAAACCAATGCCTGGATATGGTCCCAACAGGTGTGCTGGCAGTGTGAAGTGAGAATATGATCTCTGCAATCTAAACTTTAACTGATGAGTATCACCAGTTTATATCACCTCTCTACTGGTGACCATGCCTTCAGCTGCTTGGCCTAAGCTCTGAAATCACCCCTTTCCTTCTTTAATATGCTGTTTAAATTTACCTCTTTGACCAAGCTTTTGGTTACCGGCCTTAACATCTCCTTTTATGGATTGGCACCCAGTGTCCGTGAAGCTTCTTAGAATGTCTTTCCTCATTTAGGCGTTACATGACAGCAAGATGCAATTAAAAGCACACGTCATGCATGACAGTAATTGTTTACTCTAGGCTTATATAATACCCAGAAATACAGATCTATATTCGATAAAAGGTTAGCAGCAAGCCATGATCCCTTAAGTATCATGGCAATCTTCAGAGATCAAACCTTGGAAGAGTGGAAAGCAAATATTTTGATGTTAACAGACAATAGCTGAGTGCAAACATTTGTTGATCAGCATTCCAAATTTTCAGTATGCTCTTCACAACTGAAGCTCTCTCCTTCCTCCCTCAACCCCATTCAGAGCCCAGGGTTCCAAACCTTAGAATGCAACATGTGGAATGAACTTCCACAAATAAGGTCATGCAAGCAAAAAGCCCAAAGAATTAATAATCCTCCTGTACTTGGGCACCATTCCACTTGTAAGGACTCCAAAAATAGTGAACATGAACTTAAGGTAGCCGCTAATAAACTCAGAAAGGAATATCCTTACCCAGACTGTGGAATATATTACTGCAGTAGAGTTGGAATAGCAGAGCTGCCTTTATGGGCAAGTGAGATAAGCTATGAGGGAGAAATAAGTAGGATAGGATGAGATGAAGCAGAGGTTCTTATGGAACATAAGCCTTGTCTGAATGGCCTGTTTCATGCTGTTCCTGCAAACATGTTTTTCTACACTTTCTGCAGCACTTCTCCTCATCACTTGTCCAAAAAGAGTTCAAGCACTCGTTGCCTTTCTGCACCATGTACTCCTTGTCCTTCCATCTCCGTCTGCCTCATCCTGCTAAGAGCTCATTCAACCTTGGCAAAGACTTGGCACTTGATTGTTCCAGGGGGTCCTTTGGGATTTCTTCAAAATTCTTCAAAGAATTCTGAATTCTTGTTCTGTCATGAAAGTCACGCCCACTAACTTCTTTTTCTCCAAATGCAGTAAAGAATCACACAAGAGGGCTACAAATGTAAAAATGAGTGTGGGCTGTGCTTGACCTTCAGGGTAGGACTTATACTAGTTCTACATCATTTAGGGAATGAAAGATCTCCCCAGGCCATGGAGATATGCTATCCTGCTATGAAGTGCATCATGTTCCTGTCAGTATCTTGATCAGTAGTGCACTTTGAGAGGGCAAATTCTGGTAGGGCAATATGGAATAAATAGCAGGGACATTAGAAGCCTTAATGTACAGAAGGACCTTGGGGTGCAAGTCCATAGCTTCCTGAAAGTGGTGACACAGGTGGATAGGGTTGTGAAGAAGGTATTTGGTGTGCTTGTCTTCACAGGTCAAGGCATTAAGTATAAGAGTTGTGATGTCATGTTGCAACTGTACAAAACATTGGTTAGGCCACACTTGAAGTATTGTATACAGTCCTGTTGCCACACTACAGAAAGGATGTGGTTAGCAATCAAGAAAGTGCAGAGTGATTACGAGGATATTGCCTGGAATGGAGGATGGTAGTTATAAGATATGAGGTTTATTTTCACTGGAATTTAGGAAGCTGATAGAGGTTATAAAATTATAAGGGCATAGATAAGGTAGATAGTAAGAGTCTGCTCCCAGTCTAGAACTAAAAAGGCACAGTTCAAGGTAAGAGGAGAAAACTTCAAAGGAGATCTGAGGGGTATGTTTTTCACAAGAGCATGGCGGTTTATCTGGAACGAGGTGGCAAAAGCAGATGCAGTTAAGATATTTAAAAGGCATTGGGACAGGTACTTAGATAGGAAAGGCACAGGGGGACAATGGGATTAGCATAGTTAAGCACCAGGGTTGGCATGGATGAGGTGGGCTGAAATGGCCCATTTCTGTGCTGTACAGTTCGATGATTCTATGCTTCAGTATCAGTCATCCATGCCTCCCAGCAGCAATAAAGCTGTCAGATCTGGTTTCTGGGCATTTCATCACGTCTCTGACAGTCCTCCCCATTCGAACAACTTTTTTTCCAGCTCTAATAATGTAATAACTGATAAATGATATGCTTCCAAGGGCAATGAAAAAATACACAAATCTTCATCATTCCTACAAAGATAAAAACTTGCTTGCAGAAGTTAATCTTTAACTCTGGGAAGCCCCAAGATGATGCTGTGAGGTTGGAAACCTTATGAGTCACTAGACGGCAGTCAGGAGCAGGAACCCTGGCTAAGTTTGCCTCTGCTCAGTCAACTGTTGCATGTCAATTGCTATCCTGAGAGTTAAATGAATCGCAGAACGAAGAGGCACAGAAGGCAGTGATGCCTGTGCCAGCTCCTTGCTCTTGCACTACATCCTGGCATTTATTTGCTTTTCAAGTATTTATTCAAGTTGCTTTTGAAAATTATTACTGAATCTGCTTAGAACACAGAACAGTATAGCACAGGAACAGGCCCTTTGGCCCACAATGTTGTGTAATTAAGCTAATGATGCCGAATTAAACTAATCCCTTCTGCCTGCGCTTGGCCCATATCCCTCCATTCTCTGCACATTCATGTGCCTATCTAAGAACCTCTTAAAATGCCTCTATCTCCATCATCACTCCTGGCAGCACATTCCAGGCATCCACCACTGTCTGTGTAAAAACTTGTCCCACACATCTCCTTTGAAGTTTCCCCCGTCACCTTAAATGCATGCTTTCTTGAATTAGACATCTTGACCCTGGGAGAAAGATACTGGCTGTCTACTCTATCTATGCCTCTTATAATTTTATAAACTTCTGTCAGATCTCCCTTCAGCATCCAAAGCTTCAGAGAAAACAACCCCAGTTTGTTCGGCCTCTTCTTATAGCACTATTGCAGTTTAACTAGAGTTTAATAAAGCTGCAACATAACTTCCTGACTTTGGAATTCAATGCCTCAACTAATAAAAGCAAGCATGCCTTACGCCTTCTTTACCACCCTAGCAATTTGCGTGGCCACTTTCAAGGAGCTATGGACTTGGACCCCAAGATCTCTCTGTACATCAATGATGTTGAGGGTCCGGCCATTAACTGTGTGCTTTACCTTTACACTTGATCTCCCAAACTGATTGAGTCATCCTCAAACTGATCTTCCACTCTGTGAATTAGAGGGCCAAATGATACAACATTGCCAGTATCTCTGTAACTATTGCTGTGGTCTTTTCCTTATCATGGAACATATTGAGCAGCTCTTTAAAGAAAACAGCACAAAATTTTACTGAATCTAATGCACAATTGGTCTAAATGGAGACTTAACTGTGATTGGTAATTGGTAATTGATTTATTATTGTCACATATACCAGGATAACTGAAAAGCATTTGTATGTCATCCAGAGAGATCATTCCATACATTGAGGTAGTACAAAAGGAAAACAATAACAGAATGCAGAATATAGTGTTACAGTTATTGAGAAAGCACAGTGCAGGTCGACAAATAAGACGCAAGGGCTATGACAAGGTAGATCGAGAGATCAAGAGTGGGTTCAATTCCGGTCGTTGTCTGTAAGCAGTTTGTACGTTCTCCCTGCGTCTGCGTGGGTTTCCTCCAGGTGCTCCGGTTTCCTCCCACATTCCAAAGACGTACGGGTTAGGAAGTTGTGGGCATGCTATGTTGTCGCCGGAAGCGTGGTGACACTTGCGGGCTGCCCCCAGAACACTCTACGCAAAAGATGTATTTCACTGTGTGTTTCGATGTACATGTGACTAATAAAGATATCTTATCATCTTTATCATATAAGAGATCCATTCAAGAGTCTTATAACAGCGGGATAGATTGTAAAGAAAGAAGGAACTTCTGTGGAGCATTGCGACAGCAGAAATAACAATGTCTCCACATATCATAGGTATAATATGGCAGAACATCATGAGGCACTCCAGTGTTTCCTCATCGTACAAAATATGCCACTCAACCTGTGGTCACTTATTCTAATATGTCCTAAGGGTTGACCAAAGAGGTTGGTTTTAAAGAGGAGTTTATGAAAGAAGAAAAGATGAAAATCTTGGTGAAAATATATTTAGTATGTGTTACGTAAGTGATTTGATGATAACATCTGGGAATTGGAGGAATGGTTTAAGCTCAATGGAGATCCGTGGAGTTGACAATTAAAAAAAAGTGGCTGTGCATTGCCATCTGTTGGTCAAAAGGCACATTCAAACTTCCCAGTTGGTAAACAGACATTTGGAAATTGATACAGCAAACAAACATAAAAACATGAAATAACAGGCCATTTAGTCCATCAAAGTCCTCTGCCATTTATTATGATCTTGGCTGATCATCTACTTCAATACTATTTCCCCACTCTCTGCCCATAATCTTTGTGTCTAAAAATTTATCTACTTCCTTCTTAAATATTTCCAGCAATCTGTCCTCTAAACCCTCCCTGGTAGTGAATCCCACAGCCTCACCATTGTCTGAGAGAAGAAGTGTTTCTTCATCTCAGTCCTAAATCTGTCGTCCTGTAATCTTAGACTGTGACCTCTCATTCCAGATATCCTGGCCAGGGCAAACATCCCCACATACAGTCTGTCAAGTCCAGTCAGAATTTAGTAACTGAATGCAGAACAGATATGGTTTACATATCTCAGCTAGATCCACTGAATAATTGATTGTATAAATTTGTATATATTTAAAATGTCAAAGAGAAGTAAACAAGCAACAGTCTATACATTTATGGTTGCAACTGTTCAACACGTGATTTTGCACAATTCCTCCAGCAGTTTGCTTTTTGCTCCAGATTCCAGCATCAGCAGTCTCTTGTGTCTCTAACTTAGAAACCAGCTATCCAGAAGATCAATACACTAGCAGGACTCCCAGGTTTCTGTCACCAAGCTAATCTCAACCAGTGGGAGGATGGACTCAATGATTACTGTCAGTGTCTGGAAGCTAAGGAGGCAGCATTCAGCCAACCCCACCACCTCCTTCTCATCTCTACCCACATTTTCCTTCTAAAAAGCATTTGCAAATACTAAGTAAAACCAGAAATGGACTCAGTAGCAAGATTTTTTTTACAGTAAAATAATTTGCTAAGTTTCTATTTTCTTCAAACTGATGTGGCTCCAAGTGGTTCCACTGCTTCTCTTAGAGATCTGCCACTGTGTGTTAGAAAACCTAAAGGCTTTGTGGGTTTACCTGTCTTCTCTTCAAACCCACACATCTTATTGGAGTGATTCCAGCATGCTCTTTAGATTCTGAATAGGTCACCATTTCAGACTTCTTGAAAATTGTTTGATCAGTTTGAGAAGCTCAATCAAACACAGTTTCAGGCAGAGAATGCACAATTTTTCTATGAATTTGAAGAATAGCTATTCTCTGCTCAGGCAACCAAGAGATTGACTGTTATATCATAGCCATAGCTTGGGTTTTTATCTTTAATCTCTTTTGCTGTTTACAGGACTTCCCTTGAAAAGGTGTCTGAAGGTCATTCTGAGTTTTTCTGTTTCCCTCACAGTTGTAAATTCTTGTTAAAATATTGTCAGAACTTCCTCAGCTTGCAACAACTACCTCTTCAGTCTCATTCACCTTAAATGGTGCAATTATCTGCATGATGTTTAGTTCCAGACCCACCTTAGAGGTTATTTAGTGACAAATACGAAATTGCAGAAGCCTGGACTGCATCACCTTACAACAAAGAATTTTAGATGCAAAAAGTTTTCCAAATTGGGACTTTCTGGCAGGCATCCATCTACCTGTTGAGGGCAATCTTGGTGCTGAAAGTGGTTCTTGTGCCACACTAGAAATAGGTACTTGACAAAGGGAAGCAACCAAATGATGCAAAGCACGAAGACCTGTCTGATGAAATTAAATGAGTTGTCAAAGGGGAAACAAAACAGTTCTGAAAAATGGAAGGCAATTCTTTTGAAAGATCTTCTCTTTCAAGTTCTAAGTAATCTGTTAATCCTGCAGTGTGTGCAGAAGATAACTCATGGATGGCTTGCTGTTCCTTTGTACTTAGCTCCACCATTGCTAGAATAACTTATAGTACCAATTGTCATGATAGTAAGTGGACTATTATTCTCCAACTCAAAAATAATGGAATTGAGCATCACTGCAGCTAAGAGGAAAGAACAACTAGGTGCAGACAATTCATTTATCTGGTAATGTTGTTAGTAATATCTGTGCTGCTGTATAATATCTCATTGGTTCACCTTTATGAATATGCTTTGCTATGCTTCAGAAACATTCACTGTCAAACATTGAAGATGTTTGCAATGAAGTTGCTGACGCAGGTTGGGTTACTCAGTAGTGCTGCACTTTTGTCTGTTCTTCAAGAAGAAAAAGGATCTCTTTAATTAGTGAAATTCTGTGGAACCATTAATGTCTTGCATTGTCAAAAGTGTGATTGCATTGTTTACAAGAGCCTTCATACCTAAATAAGTGGTTTGAAACTTAACTGTCATTGAGATACGACTGTGCTTACAAATATATTTGTTTGTCTTTGAGGGAGGCATCTTCACCTTGGTACTGTAAATAGTTAAAAAGGAAGGTTGAAGTACTGAAAGTTTATTAAGCAACAATGCTAACAAGAAAGGCACAGCAGCGACGTTAACATTCAAAGATGATTCTGGATCAAAGCTTTCTGATAAATTCAGATTGGATCCTACAAGTGAGGAACAAGTTGGAGTTCACCTGAATATTTCTTCTAAGTTATAAAATTGTCACCCACAGACTGATTTATGGTCTTGTTTATTGATGATATAAAAGATACTTCTGAAATCAAGGAATGTTGAGCCCTGTCAGAGGAGGTTTTGTGTTGTCATGTTTGATATTTGTTCTCTGATTTATGTCTCCAGTCCTTTCAAAAGTATCATTAGAAACCACCCTGGATTTTGACAATACCTACAGTACCTGATTGCTCAGAGACCTCCTCAATAAACGGAAAGTGAATCATTCCTGATCATCATTAAATCTTTGGCACTATGTTCTGTCAAATGTAATTAGTTGACGCAAATACACCAATTTCAGTTTGATTTCTTGTGCTATTACTCAGACTATGAAAGGGATCTCTGGTTCTTCCTGCCCCATTTGATAATGTAGCATTTTCAAGGTTGACATATCCAATTACCTGCTTTGGGTCAGAGCTTGGAAGTAGATGAAGTTCTTTCAGTTGGTGCTGTGGTTAGATTCCTGATACACATTTCAGAATTTTGCTTGGGCATTGAAGGTTGGAGAGATAGCGGGAAAAAAATGGCTATTCTTTTATTTTTAGTTATGCTTGGAATTTGCTCAGTGACTCGTATATCTGATGCCATGTGGCCTCTGAATATAGCTAAAAACGTAACTCCTGTGATAAATTTAATGAAAACTGATTTAGCCATTAAACTTAGGGCAGGGATTCTGGTGCTTCTTTTTTATCACTGACTAAGATACGGATTCGTATCTCATTGTCTTGGTGGACAAGCTATTGCCATCAGACGGAAAAATACCTATCTGCAAATTTTTTTTTGTTTCAGCAAAATGAAAACCTGTGGATAATTCTGATGTGAAACTTCAGAAGTTTCAAGGTTAGATGAGGATACAGGTGTTGGTTCTGAAGGAACTCCAGTCACTTTTGTCAAAAGGGAATAAAACATAACTAGATAGCAGAGTATTACTTGGCTTAGAGATACTGTATTTTGGGGAAACTAATTTTGATTAAAGCAAGTTTCCACAAAGTTCTCATTGAATTGCTCTTAGATGCCAGATTCACAATTCAGTTTCTTCTTTGCCTTGAAAAGATAGATGATAATTTTGTCTATTTTGTGGTCCTCCTTAACTTCCATCTTGTTGGAAATAACGACAAATGATATTGGATGAGTAATTGTTGTCTCTAATAATGGAATGTTCCAAGGAATGTCTGATTGTGTGTTTATTACTTTCCTTCAAATATGGAACTTTTAATGACCAAGAGTGATATTACTGATTCACTGCCTGAATGTTAGAGTCACAGAGCCATAGAGATACAAAGCATGGAAACAGGCCCTTTGGCAGCCCAACTCATCAGTGCCGACTACCTGAGCTAGTGCCTTTTGCCTGCATTTGGCCCATCTCCCTCTATACCTTTCCTATCCATGTACCTGTCCAAATGTTGTAATTGTACCCGTGTCTACTACTTCCTCTGGCAGCTCGTTCCCCATATCCACCACCCTCTGTGTGAAAGAGTTGGCCCTGAGTTTCCCCTCTCACCTTAAATCTATGCCCTCTGGTTTTAGATTCCCCTACCCTGGGAAAAAGACTGTGGCCATTCACCTTATCTATGCCCCTCATGATTTTATATACCTCTATAAGGTCACCCCTCAACCTCTTACACTCCAGGGAAAAAGCCCCTGCCTATCCGGTCTCTCCTTATAACTCAAGCCCTCCAATCCTGGTAATATCCTCGTGAATCTTTCTGAACTCTTTTCAGTTTACTGACATACTTCCTATAGTACGGCAAGAAAACTGCAGGCAGTACTCCAAGTCTAGTCTCACCAACGTCTTGTACATTTGTAATGTGACATTCCAACTCTTGCACTCAATGCTCTGACCAATGAAGGCGAGCGTGCCACGTGCTTTCTTCACCACCCTGTCCATCCATGTCACCACTTTCATGGAACTATGTACTTGTACCCCTAGGTCTCTCTGTTCTACAACACTCTCCAGAGCCCCGCCTTTTCCCAGATGTATTTTTTAATCACAATCAATAATATCGCTGAAACCTGCACAGGCGTAGGACTTTGCAAGCAAAGTCGCATGAATGTGACGGAAACCCAGTACTTTTTACATATTTTTGCTGAGATGCTGGAGCTTTCATCTGACAAGGTTTCTATGGCCAATTCAGGTGTTCCATCTGGGAAAGTGCTGAGACACTTATTCATTGATGCAATCATTCTGAAAAATTCACTCCTGGAAGGTGCATTGAAGAGGTTTCAAGACTACCTTTCACAGATTATTCTATGTCTGATTTGCATAAATTGTGCTATCTGAAACTGGCAGCATGGGTTTCATGTTAAAAATCATCAAATATATTGGCATTTTCCTACAGTCATTTCGTTAAATCCAGTCTGGGACTTCTTTGTTTAGCTTCAGAATGACATGATGTATACATTTGAAAATAGCTCCATTTGATTTTGCAGGTAAAGAGTTAAATATGGTGCCAGTGTTTCTGCCATGTCCTTTCTAAACATCCTTTTCAAGAAAGGACCATGCAATGCTTTTCTGTCATCCCAAGAGTGCCTGTAGCTCGATGATGAAGCGGTGTTGTTAGCTGATTTGAAAGGTTGGTTCCATCAAATGACTGTTGGAAGTTGTGTTAATAGGAACTACAGAGGTCAGCAATGCTGAAAAGCTAATGCACTACAGAGTAGATGTGTGTCTTTGAGTCCAATGAGGCATGTTAAGCACTTCTGTCGATGTACTGTCATGCCTGAGGCCTCATAATACTGATTGATTTCTTCTAACACCAGAAGTACTTGTCACTGAGGAGAAAGGTTTATTTCTATTAGTACTGCAGTATTCATTTCCTTCTGCACCTGGTAGTACAACAGAGCCAATGAATTACCTCAGTTTAATGTTCTCACTTCAAGTAACTTTCACTTGCCTTTACCATTAGCAAGTATCTGAAACAGTTTAAAGATTAGGAAGAGTGTAGCGAGAGACTAAACCAGTAATAATGATTCCAGATGACAAATCGCAAGATAGTGTAATCAGACCTCTCGCTTCCAGCAGCCTACCTGAGTTATCAGGATTCAAAACCAAGTTCTGTCAATCTTTCTTCAATACACCTTTCAGAAACATGCATCACTTTTAATGCAATCCTAAAAAATTCCAAGGTATAATGATTTTCACATCAAAGGAAGTCCTACAGCACTTCTTCAATTGAGTATCTTAAAGCTGTAGTCACTGCTGTAATCACAAATGCACAAGCATATAATAGAACAAGGGTATGACATTCTGCTCCTTGAGCCTGCTTCATTATTCAAAAAGATCATGGCTGATCTGATCACTGCCTCAACTCCACTTTAGTTAATCCCTTTTACTCCTCAATGGTCCAAGAAGGCTGCCTATCTCACCCTTGAATACATTAAGTGATTCAATCATAATTGTCAGAGAAGTCCAAGATTCACCAGCTTATGAGTAGAGAAATTATTCATTATCTTTTTCTTAAATGGCGACCCTTTATTCTGAAACTATGCTCCCTTGTTCTAGGTTCCACGAGAGCAAAAACCCTTAGCATCCACAATGTCATTATGTATTAAGAATCCTATGTTTCACGTTAAGATTATGCTTTAAAATCCAATGTGTATATCCCCAATTTACTCAATCATTCCTCATTAGACAACTCCTTCATTCCAGGAATCAACCCAGTAAACATTCTCTGACCTGCCTCCAGTGGAACTATATCTTTCCTTAAATGACAAAACTGCAGTTCTCTAGAGGTGGTCTCACCACTGCACACCAATAGACGTAGCAAGACATCCATACAGTTGTACTCAATCTCCCTTGCAGTACTGAAATTAACCCCATCATTAATTCACTTACTTTCAAAATTAGTTGCTGTATCTGCATGACATTTCTGCACTTCGTCTAAGAGGACACCCATATCTCTTTGTACAGTAGGAGTCTTTAATTTCGTCCCATTTAAAGCAATATGCTACTGTTTTATTTTTCATAAGATATTTTTATTAGTCACATGTACATCAAAACACACAGTGAAATACATCTTTTGCGTAGAGTGTTCTAGGGGCAGCCCGCAAGTGTCACCACGCTTCCGGCGCCAAAATAGCATGCCCACAACTTCCTAACCTGTTTGTCTTTGGGAAAGATATTGGAATCTATCCTCAAAGATGGGGTTACGGAATACCTAGAGGCGCAAGGCAAGATAGGTCCTAGCCAACATGGTTTTGTGAAGGGAAGATCCTGCCTGACCAACCTATTGGAGTTTTTTGAAGAAATCACAGGTAAAGTGGATAAGGGAGAGGCGGTAGATGTTGTGTATTTAGACTTTCAAAAGGCCTTTGATAAGGTGCCTCACAAGAGACTGATTAATAAGGTGAGAGGTCATGGAATTACGGGTAGGATAACAGAAAGGGTGGAGCATTGGCTGGTTGACAGGAAGCAAAGAGTGGAAATAAAAGGATCTCGTTCTGGTTGGTTACCGGTTACTAGTGGTGTGCCGCAGGGGTCGGTGTTGGGACCGCTCCTTTTTACCTTGTACATTAACGATTTGGATGATGGAATAAATGGTTTCGTGGCTAAGTTTGCGGATGACACCAAGATAGGGGGAGGAGTAGGGAGTATTGAAGAGATAGGAAGGTTGCAGAGGGACCTAGACAGTTTAGGAGAATGGGCAAGGAAATGGCAGATGAGATTCAATGTAGAGAAATGTGCAGTTGTACACTTTGGAAGCAGAAATAAGCGGGCAGATTATTATCTAGGAGGAGAGAAAATCCAAAGCACGGAAGTACAAAGGGACTTGGGGGTACTCGTGCAGGATACCTTAAAGGTTAACCACCAGGTCAGATCGGTGGTAAAGAAAGCGAATGCTATGTTGGCATTCATTTTGAGAGGTATAGTGTATAAAAGTAAGGAAGTGTTGATGAGGCTCTACGGGGCACTAGTGAGGCCTCATTTGGAATATTGTGTGCAGTTTTGGGCCCCACATCTTAGGAAGGATGTGTTGACTTTGGAGAGGGTTCAGAGGAGATTTACGAGGATGATTCCAGGAATGAAAGGGCTTACGTATGAGGAGCGTTTGTCGGCTCTTGGACTGTACTCACTGGAGTACAGAAGAATGAGAGGGGACCTCATAGCGACATTTAAAATATTGATAGGAAAGGACAGAGTAAATGTGGCTAGGCTGTTTCCCTTGGTGGGTGAGTCCAGGACCAGAGGGCACAATCTTAGAATTAGAGGGTACAGTTTCAAAACAGAGATGAGGAAAAATTTCTTTAGCCAGAGGGTGGTGAATTTGTGGAACTCCTTGCCACGTACAGCAGTGGAGGCCAGATCAGTGGGGGTGTTCAAGGAGGAGATAGATAGATATCTAAATAGTCAGGATATCAAGGGATATGGGGATAAGGCCGGAAATTGGGATTAGAATAGTTTTTTTTTTCTTCTTCTTCCCCCATTCCCCATTTCTCATTTCTATTTCCCTTTCTTTGGAGCAGACTCGATGGGCCGAATGGCCTGCTTCTGCTCCCTTGTCTTGTGATCTTGTGAATGTGGGAGGAAACCAGAGCACCCAGAGGAAACTCACGCAGACACGGGGAGAATGTACAAACTCCTTACAGACAGTGGCCGGAATTGAACCCGGGTCGCTGGCGCTGAAAGGCGTTATGCTAACTGCTACACTTTCCCCCACATTATACGCCATCTGCCAAATTTTGCTCACTCATATAAACCATCTAAATCCCTTTGCAAACTCTTTGTATCCCCTTTACATATCATCAGAAAATGTGGCAACAATGCATTCGGCAGCTCCCCAGCATGGTGGCTAGGGAATTAAATTCAAGCAGCTAAGTAAATCTGAAATTAGGAAAAACTAACAGTAACCTTTTGTAATTTTCTAATCTATCATGACCTTTCTGAAACCTACAGAATTTTGGACGATCACAGCCAAAATATCTACTATCTCTGGAACCATTTACTTAAGATCCAACGATCTAGGCCACCAGTTATAGGGGTCCGTCAGCTTTTACTCCCATTACTTTGCCTAAAACTTTTTGTTCTGTGCTAATGATTGTTTTAAGTTCATCCCTCCCTTTTGTCTCCTGATTTTCTACTATTAATGAGACGCTTTTAAGATGGATGCAAAATATTTTTTCTACTGCCTTATTTCCTTACTTCTCATTATGCAGCCAGCAATATCAAAGACCCCAAACACCCCGGACATTCTCTCTCCTCTCATCGGACAGAAGATACAAAAGCCTGAAAGCACATATCACTAGGCTCAAGGACAGCTTCTATTCCGCTGTTATAAGACTATCCAACAGTTCCCTAGTATGATAAGATGGACTCCTGACCTCACAATCTATCTTGTTATGGACTTGCACCTTATTGTCTACCTGCACTGCGCTTCCTCGTAGCTGTTACACCTTATTCTGCATTCTGTTATTGCTTTTCCCTTGTACTACCTCAATGCACTGATGCAATGAAATGATCTGAATGATTGTACTACCTCAATGCACTGTGTAATGAATTAACCTGCATGAACGGTAAGCAAGACAAGTTTTTCACTGTACCTCGGTATATGTGACAATAATAAACCAATTCCAATTCACTCTGGTCTTCTAATGGACCAATGCTTGCCTGAGTTACTCCCTTTTATACATCAATAGAAACTCTTACCAAATGCTTTTATACTCCCTGTTAGTTTACTCTCATTATCTGTTTTATTACTCTACATTTTTTTAATTTAAATCACACTTTGCCAGTTCCCAAATTTTTCCCAATCTTTTGGCTCTCTTACAGGAAATAAATTATTTCAATAAAGCATCTTATATTCTTTTGGTCTCTTTGATTTAATACCATGCACTGTGATGTATTTATTCACAAAGACAAAAAGTTAGGAACTTTATTTTCCTTCTGTACATCATAGTAAAAACCTTACATTTATGTAATTCCTTTCAAAACATGGTGACATCCCAAAGTATTTGCATAACATTGCTTTAACGTGGGAAACCCAACAGCCAATTCATATATAGCAAGTTCCCACAAACAGCCATTAAGTAAATGATGAGGTGATCAATTTACCTTGAGGTTCAGGAGACCAGGAAGAACATTCTTTCTTTTTTTATATATAATAGTCCTGCAAAATCTTTCACAGCTACTTGAGAAGACATTTGGGGGCTCAGTTTAACATCTCAATTGAAAGGCAGCACCTACAGCAGTATAACACAGGAGTGAGAGTTGGGATCTTGTACTCAGGTCTCTGGAAATCTTAGGCCTGTAATTCTTTACTCAGGGTGAACAAGTGCTATCACTGAGCCACAGCTGACACACAGTACTCGAGAACTGACATATAGACTTGAAAAACTGGGGAGAAAACTGAACAGAGCACCTACCTAAGCAAAGCAATATCCTGACCATTAACAGAAATATCTGCATCTTTTTATCCACTTAAATTCTTGTTCAAAATAATAATTTTTGAAGAAGTTTTAAAACAAAGATTTGAATGTGTTCCTTCCAGGGGAAATCTTCTTATTGGAGTAATTCTATGTATATATATTTCAAAGACTTGTGGTATTACTGCAAAGCACCATATTAAATTAGACATCTTTCAGCTTTGCAACAATTATAATTGATATCTATTCTCTCCTATTACCCTCATTTTCATTTGGTCATAATAGATCCTGTTCCCAGAGATGGAAATCAAACATATTTATCAATTTGTTTGAGGTTTGTGGAGTTTTAAGTGACAGACTTGGCAATAGGGGACTAAACAACAAAGCAAAAAAAATTGCACAACGCACACGTCAAATGTCATGCCTGACTGATCTAATAATTATAATCCCGCTTGAAATGCTTTAACTAGGTTGTAGTATACAGTTCTGCTGAAACATTGAATTTAGTTCAATCTAACCCATCAATATATCTCACTATGCTTTTGTCATTATGCACTTACCTAGCTTCCCCTTAAAAGTATCATTATGGTATAGTGGCTGTTTATAGCTATTTTAGCATCAAGATTTTGAAAGCAACTTTACCTAGCTTAATATACACAATTTATATCTTAGATTAGTGATTCCTACCTTCTTGAAGTTTCAGTTCTTTGTTGGTGACATCCGATAAGGAACTGATCAGGAAAATTATATCTATATGTTGCTTCTTTCCCCATATATACTCTTTCTCCGTCCTCTCGCAATATTTTCCCTCTATGCCAATAGGAACTGACCTTTATCCAATCAGAGCTCCATTCGATTGTCAACTCCCCGAGATCTCAACCAATGATGTGCATTGGCCGAGATCCTGTATAAACTTACAACGTACTTAGTCATGGGAGGTGTCACTATCATAGCCAACATACACACAGAACCATGTCTCTGCACTATACAATGCACAGGATTTGTCAACATCTACCCATCCATTACAAACACCAAGAGCTATTTTAGCCTTGGCTCTAAAAACAATGACCAATTTACACTGTCTGAGCCAATGACATCCCTACATCAGGTGATGTTTCTTTAAACACCGATGTAAAGTGGCAAAGAAAATCACTTAAGGTGCATTTCTGGTCACAGCACTGCAGGAAGGATGTAGTATTTGCAATCTGGTCCACACATTATAGGAATGATGTGATTACACTGCAGAGAAATCAGAGGAGATTCGCCGGAATGTTGCCTGAGATCGAGTGTTTCAGTTATGAGGAGAGATCAGGTGATGTTTCTTTAAACACCGATGTAAAGTGGCAAAGAAAATCACTTAAGGTGCATTTCTGGTCACAGCACTGCAGGAAGGATGTAGTATTTGCAATCTGGTCCACACATTATAGGAATGATGTGATTACACTGCAGAGAAATCAGAGGAGATTCGCCGGAATGTTGCCTGAGATCGAGTGTTTCAGTTATGAGGAGAGACTGAATAAGCAGCATTTGTTTTTGTTGGAATGGAAGTGGCTGAGGAGTGACCAAATATGAAATTATGTGGGACATGGATAGGATAGATAGTAGGAAACTGTTCCCCATAGCAGAGATGTCTAAAACTAGAGGGCATTAGGGTAAGGGGTAACAGGTTTAGAGGAAATCTGAGGAGGATCTTTTTCCCCATTCAGAAGTGGCTAGAATTTGGAATTCATTGTGAGAGTACAGCTCTTGAATCACCAGGTTATAGGCCTCAGACCAAATGCTGGTAAACAGAATTATTGTACTTGGCTACTTGATGGTCATCTTGGATGTGGTGGGCAGAAGGACCCGTTTCTGTGCTGAATGACTGTGAATCTATGATTTCCTGAGGAATACATTAAATGATTAAGTCACCAGCAATTGGTGGGCAGTTATAAGGTGGAAGCATGACTGAAAAAGAGCCGCAAAGAAAATAAGTGAAAGGGAAATCCCTTTAAAGGAATAGAAGACAAATTTTTTTTGTAACTTTTATGTCCAAGTTAGGAGCAATCAACTTCTTATCAGTTCGTGGTGCAAATTCACATGCTGGCATTGTGAAAATAACATGTTTCTTGGTGTTGACCTACTTGGCTGAAACTGTCTCAACCCAATTCACCAGTCAAAGAAATGACTTTAACTCATCTGTCTGGGATTGAGGTGCTACAGGTAAAATGTGCAGTCTCTGATACAGATTCAAGTATGTTTTTTACCAGCATAAACTGCTGCTAAACAGCCTGATGCATTACAATTATTACATATTATAGCTTCAAAGGGCATTTTGAATTTGATCTTCCTCAGTTTTATACAATTCAGTGAAATCAGCAAACACATAATTCTATAATTGCATATTCAAGGTCCTTGTGTTTTGCTGAGAATAAACTGATATGATGATTGCAGCAATCAGTGTTGGGCTCACATACAACAGCAGCAAGACAGCCTACAGACAACCAACAAATGGTTTGATTTAATTTGGCAGATCCTTATTTACTACCAAGGACAACCCGACTTTAAAACAACTTATCTTTATTTCTGTATCTTCTGCTGTGAACACACCATCCACTTAACTTACTTGGTTATACAAGCAGGAAACGATAAAGAACACTCCTGATCTATTCTGAGCTGCTTAATTGAAGCTCTGTGCCAACTCACCTCTGGGACAGCGTGGTACTGAGGGAATGTTAGTTGTCCAGGTTGCAGCCCTTCACATCCTGCGATACCACAGCCAATTCAGATAGATGAAAAAAAACCTTAAAAGGCACTACTTGTAAATAGTAATGAGTGCTTTTGTGGTCCCAGCCAACTATATTCCTTTGATTATCATCACCAAAAATAAACGGTCATTCAATACCTTGTTTGGTTTATGAGATTTTGCTAGGGAGAAAGAATTGTCACGTTCGCCTACATAACAACAGCGATGACTTCTTAAAAGACAGCGGAACACTTTAATACCTGTAGTATTTTTGAACATAAACAATAGGCTATATTTATTTTGCAAATATAAACTACCTTTAATAGCTGAAATAAAATCAGTTTCAGAATATTTAGTGAGTTAGCTAGTTACACAAAGCAAATTCTTTGTCTGAACAGTTATACCTTATAAAGAATTATTTCAATTTTTGAATTGAGATCAGCAAAAAATGATAAAGTTTGCAAAAAGTCTTCCAATCTGTAAAGGCTAAGAACTGCAAAGATTCAGTTTCACATGAGCGACATGACTGATGGAAGCTTACTGTGGTTTTATAATCTTAAAAAATCCTGTATTAATCCTGAGAGTAGAGGACTTAGTACCAGTAGGAGGCCCATTAATCTGTACAAATCTGGACTTCAGTACTTGGTAATACTTCCAAGCAGTGTTTTAAATCCTAGCATGCTGATTCTGAATGCATAATCTTTTTTTTCTGATGCAACCCTAAATCTTATTTTAAAGGGATTAACTTTCGTGGTAAAATAGCATTAAACATTTAGCCAGATTTGTGGAATTAAATTACCAGGAAAGATCATTGAAATGAACAGCACAAACAAATTCAATGTATCATTAAACCCATTTGCAGGGAGGGATGAGAATGAAGAATAGAGCCAGACTATGACAAATGAGATGAGAATATATCAAAAATAAAGTAGGCTTAAAGTTCTTAGAAGTTGTTGCATTGATGTATTGTCTTTAAATTGTCTAAGACATCTATAAAGGTACCAGTCTCTTTAGATTATTTGCAAGAGGCATGACTGTTGATTACATAATCCCCGAGCCACAGCTGGTAGCATTCCATGGGGACAGTCGACATTTCGGGTCAAGGTCCTGTATTAGGACTGAGAGTATAGAGGGAAGGGTGCCAGTATATAAGCTTTTCCCACCCCTCCGTCTCACTTCTATATACCGGCTATCTTCCCTCCACACTCAGTCCTGGTATAGGGTCTCGACCCAAAGCACTAACCATAGATGCTGCTTGACATGCTGAGTTCTTCCAGCAGTTTAATATTTGCCCCGGATTCCAGCTTCTACAGTCACTTGTTTCCTAGTACCATTACATCCTCACTTTATGTACTTCATGCAGGACATCAGAATTTCCAGTCCATGTAACTCGCGGAGCTCAGTCTTATGCCTGAGTACAGTAAGAAAAATGTTAGACACACATGCTGAAAGAAAACTCATTTTGCCATTTTCAATGATAGGTGTTTCTCATAAAAATTTAATAATTCTGGGATTTTACACTCTTTTAGAGAGGTTAGATTAAAAGCTTTAGGATGATGCTCAATTCAAGCAAAGCTTCAGTACTCTCTTCATATACACTAGTACCTCATTTAGTACTGAGAATGCATTCTCAGGAACAACAGCTATCAAAGCTACAAGGGGTGACAGTAGCTG
This sequence comes from Pristis pectinata, assembly GCF_009764475.1. Lineage (NCBI taxonomy): Eukaryota > Metazoa > Chordata > Chondrichthyes > Rhinopristiformes > Pristidae > Pristis > Pristis pectinata. The sequence goes on along the minus strand of NC_067431.1, from coordinate 21,389,508 downwards.
CTGCTGCCACCTCTCTTTCTTTGGCTGCACAGCTCTTCCTAGTCTGATGAAATGGTAGCTAGCGATCGCCAATGAGCCATCTCTAGACTTGGGGAAACTATGTGGCCAGACAAAGGAAGGGGGGGGAGGGGTGAAAACAGCAGCTAGAAATATGCCAAAGGGAGGTGCTGAGAGAGACCGAGGGATAAGGGAAGCAGGTAACGCAAGGTGCACGTGCTGTTAGTTCCCAGCAATGGCCCACACTCACTGGGCCAGTCAGGGTGCAGCCCTGAGCCCCACATTTCAGCACTGAGCGGCTGCACCACCCGCTCCAGCCCACCAACCCTCACAGAAGTCTCTCCACGCTTAGCCACAGGCAATTCATTGCTAGGAGAGCTCGACTGGGGGGCAGGCTGAGTGGATATCATTGTTGAAATTCAAGTGTTTGGACTGGAGAGCCATGATATAATGAATCAGTGTTATGCAGGGCAGTGTTAAAGAACATACTATCATTTGAAGCAAGGTGGGAGGAAATACCTGTCGAGAATGAACACCTGCATAGACTGTTTGGCTCAGTGGCCTCTTCCCGTGCTTGCTAACGCAGTGATGAAACTGCAGAGTTCTACTTACTAGGGTCAAAGGATAATTGACATTAAAGTTCACGGGTAATACACCATAGAAAGATCTCCGATGATACGAAAAGTTCAAATAGTTCTTGTGACTGAGAATTTTCTAAAGTCACCTCCTACCAATTTCATTTATTCTACAGACTGTATTGAACTGCAGAAATCCATTAATTTTCCATCAAGAGTTAAAATTAGATCTTACCTGGGTTCTGCTAAGCAGAGTTTACCCAGAGCAATTGCGGCATTCTGTTGGAGGGAGTTTTCCTTTGCATCACCACCAGCATGCTTTAACAACATTCTAACGATGTCGGTTTTGAGCAGAGATGCAGCAGCTCCTGGGATCTCAAAACAGTGCGAAAGGCAAAGAGCAGCATTGCCCACCACTTGGTCATCATCCAAAGATAACAGCTTCCTCAGAGCATTGAACTCTGGGCAGGGAAAAATGGAACAAGACAGAGAGGAATTAGGAAATCTAAATTTCTAGAAACTACCAACAAATTGGTAGGATAAAACAAAAGTGTGTCACAATCAGCACCAGTCCTGAGTTAACTTATTTAAAATCAGCTCTAAGAGTCAAGACAAGTCTTGACTCAAACATTCCAATACACAGGGAGCTACAGACAACTGTTTTCAGAATAGCACTGTTTGAGGTGCAAAACATGAGGGAGAGCATGAAAAAATGCCAAAGTGAAGATGAGAATTCTGGCATGAAGACATTTCACAGCAGTTTCCTGAGCCCTTGACAAGGATTGTGGATTTTGTTTTTTTTAAAATGAAATTTTGGGAGCTACCCTAAATATATGTTACTGTTACTTCCAAGTGCGCTTCGCTAATAAAAGCATAAAACACTTCAAATGCACATCAGGTCAGTCAGCACCACAAGAGAAAGTGATGGAAGTAAACCAAAATGCTAACCTTTCAGTCACACACCGTTCTGCCAGGCAACCACAGATTCAAGACTGTGGTAGCACCATTACTACATAGCACATAGCCATACTAGCAATGCTAGCAAATGCACTGATGGTTTTCAAGGGCACAAGGGATGGGTCTTAAATGTAAATTTTGCTGGCACCAACCACTACCAGACAACAAATAAAATTACTCTGAATACAGAGCTGTATTGATCTCTTAGGTGTTCATTTTCTCTGCCCTTCACATTGTTTTTATTTCAGTTTTCTGGAAACAGTTTCTTTTAAATTATAATGATGCAATAACTTATTAATAATGACAGTGTGCATGTCCACCATTATCATGAACTGCTTATTCATAATGATGAAAAAAATCAGATATGCTGTGTGTAATTATTAATGAATTTAAATAGATCACGCTACATTTCAGCGCTACATCACCATTCTACTGTGCGACAGATGCACTGTCTAGATCAGTGACAAATTAATTCTAAATAATCGGTTAAACCAGAAGCTAATTATCACCTACTTTTATCACTTCTGACAATCTCTCCTCGAGCTTCTTCACTTCTACTACTGCAGATTGCCAAGATCTTTGCTGCATATCGTGTGGTTATCTTCCCACCTGCCTGAAGCAAATAAAGATCAAATGTAAACATACAGGCAATGGGAATCAAATAAGATGACCAAAAGTTTGCACTAGCATCATTTTCTTACTTCCCAATTTTCCATTTCCTATTAAAGATATCCTTTAATGCTGACACCAGCAGTTCTCTGCAACCTAGCCCAAGTGTCAGCAGTCTGTGAAACCAGAGGCAACAACAACGACAAGACTGAAGACAGGAAGGAGATGGAGAGCCTAGTGACATGGTGTCAAGACAACAACCTTTCCCTCAATGTCAGGAAAACAGAATAGCTCGTCATTGACTTCAGGAAGTGAGGCGGAGTACACACAGTGTCTGTATCAATGGGGTGTTGATGTGGAGATGGTTGAGAGCTTCAAGTTCCAAGGTGTAAATATACCTAGGTGTAATAGCTTGCCCTGGTCCAACCCCATAGATGCTTTGGCCAAGAAAGCACACTAGTGCCTCTACTTCCTCAGAAGGCTGAGGAAATTCAGCACGTCCCTGATGACCCTCACCAATTTTTACAGATACACTACAGGAAGCATCCTATCTGGATGCATCACAGCTTGGTACGGCAATTGCTCTCTGCCCAAAACTGGAAGAAATTGCAGAGAGTTGTGAACACAGCCCAGTCTATCACAAAAACCAGCCTCCCCTCCACTGACTCTCTCTACACTTCCTGTTGCCTCGGGAAAGTAGCCAAAATAATCAAAGACAGCTCCCATCCCGGTTATTCTCTCTGCTTCCCCCCTTCCATTGGACAGAAGATACAAAAGCTTGAAAACACATACCAAGGACTGCTTCTGCATAACCATTCTACTGAGGGATAAATGTATTTGAACAGACCTGTTGTTAAAAAAAAGATGAACTCTTGCTTTCTCAGTCTACCTTGTCATGGACTTTGCACCTTATTTATCTACCTGCACTGCATTTTCTCTGTAATTGTAACACTATATTCTGCATTCTGTTATTGCATTTCCTTTTGTACTACCTCAATGTACTTACTTTTGGAATGGTCTGTCTGGATGGCATGCAAACAAAGCTCATCACTGCATCTCAGTACACGTGAAAATAATAAACCAATTACCAATGCCACACTATCTGGCACCGCTCTCACCCAATCTCCAAGCAACATATATCCTAGCCATGAATGACTGGAGAGCAAGAAAAGGCACACCCAAGACCAGAACTTTAGTTGCTGTCTTGGTTTGATCAAACATTTAGCAGAAAGGGCAAAACTGTGAATTCTCCTTTGTGTTACTTACTTTTTTTTTTAATTTAAATTTGTCTCCCATTGACAGGAAAAGCACATGCTCAGCTGAAGAAGAAATATGACACTAATACAGACTAGGAGATAATATAGTAGTAATTGGTGCTCAACTGCATGCTGTAAATGTGCATTTTAGTATCTGCTGTGCATTCTGCCGAAGTTATGCTCCGCTAAAATCTGCGGAGTCAAGGTGCAGCCAATACTACATTGCACAATTAGCACAAGTGACCAAGTCTGAATTTCTACCCTAACGTCTTTTGTACAGTATTAATATTAAAAAGTTTGTACAATATACTACACACTGGATATCTCTGCTTCTTACTTTTATAAATTTGAGCATCTTCTTCACCATTCCTGCTTTGACTGCTCCTGCAACTGCTTCATCAGACTGAGGGAGCACATGACTCAGAAGCCCTGCTGCTCTCTGAAAAGTACAAAAGTGATTGAATTGCAAAACAAAGTGGCATGAAGCAAATGATACATTAGACCATAAGTCACCTTGACCTCACAGACATAAATTTGATTGAATAGTTACTTGGTGATCGTACTTACAGTTAGAATCCCACCATCCACACTGGCAAGTAAGGAGATGCACCTTTCTGTAATAGCTGGAGTTTTTATCTTAAAATACACAAAAAGACAATAAGTTTGGAAAAACTAAACACGATAAACTTACAGCATTGCCCCAATTTCCAGATCCCCTCCAACCAGTTGAGCTGTGTGCCTAACGTCACAAATATGAACAACTGCTTCATATTTTCCATAATTTAAAACATTAAGATGAAGGGATTTATTAACCCGAAATGTTAATTCTGTTTCTCTCTCCATGGATGCTGCTAGATTTTGAGTATTTCCATATTTCCAGCATTGCTTCTTAATGTATTAATTTAATCAGGCTGTAGGTTCTTTAGTGCCTTTGTCAGTACATTGTAATGAATTAAAGATTTTCCACAGAGAATCTTACAGATTTCTTCTTTTGTCTACAGATTTTTTCATTCTGGTAATTATACTAAAATTAAGGATTGCTGGCTAAATAATCACTGTGCAATAAGATGTGCATAGATGGTAGTTTTTTTAAGAATTTAAAGATTTAAAAATTTAAAAATCTGGTAGAATTTAAAGACTCCAATAATCCTCAGAAAGTAGTGGTCCATTCAATTTCTAATAAATGATGGATGTGCTAATCTCAGCAGGTTCTCATTATGTACAGTTGTATGATAATCCTTGCAAGAAATTATGTAAATGAATATTGGTTAGGTCTAGGCCACTCTCGACTCCCTTGGATTGAAAGGTTTGCAAGACTACCTGCACTGATGCACAGAAGTAGTAACGGGAATCGTGCTGCTACTGCCTTCAGAGAAAATGTGGTGCTGCAGGGCAACCTAATAGTGCTGCATGTTGGCACAGCTAGTAGAGCTGTTATCTCAAAAGTTCCAGCAATCTGGATTCAATTCTAACCTCTAGTGCTGTCTATGTCGAATTTGCATGTTCTTCCTGTGAGCATAAGGGTTACCTCCAGGTGCTCTGGGTTCCTCCCAGGTTAATTGACTACTGTGAATTGCCCCTTGCATAGGTGGATGGCAGGAGCTTCAAGGGGTATTAATGTGACACAATAGGTTACAAAGCAGTGGGTAATCGGACTGATGGGATTGCTCAAAGAGACAGCGTGGACTCGATGGGCTGTAAGGCCTCCTTCTATTTCATAGGGAAAAATTAAATATAAAAGTAGTACTTAAAGATGAACTCTTGCAGTTAATGTGATTAATGTCCTACCTGGATGGCAGTGCATTGTTCTATGGATAGGTTTACCATCAGGCCCAGAAGAGTGTATAGGACATCCCTGTACTCTGCCATGGTAATTGATATCATAGCCTCATCCTAAGTGAATCAAAAGACATTGTTACTAAATGATGGGTGATCATCAAATACTTGAGATGTAACAGTCAGGAATCCACACATAAAAATACATAAAACACCGGTTTAGAAATCAATACAGTTAATACCAGAGCAATGTGAAATCTCACATGCCCTTGTATAACCAAATAAATTAAAGAAAATATTCAAGTAGCTTAACCGAGTAAAGATCATAGGATCATCAAAACCACTCCTTTGACTAGATCAATCACTGACATTCTGCACATACACCTAAGATTTCTGAACTTTCTTCCAATACTTTTCTGAATCAAACAGATTTTATAAAATTTTCTTTAAACTTTAATTCTTTTTCTGTAACCCACCATTACTGTGGCACAACTAAAGCATAGCAGCAGAAGCTTGAGACATGGGTTGAAAATTTAAAAACCAGTGACGGGAAATTATTCTTCACTCAGAGAATCATCGACATCTTCACTAGTCACAGAGGGATGAAAGCAAGATTCTCCTTGACACATTAATGAAACTTTCAGACAACCTTTGCATTCATTACAATCTTCTGCGTTTGTGCTTAAATAAGCTATGCCGCCTAAGCCTTAAACCCATTTGAACTGATATTAGACACATCGCGGTGTTTTGTACAGATAACACCAATTTACCCCTAGTTATATAACTCAATTAAAAAAAAATCTTTGATTGATATGGCACCTTTTATATCCTCAAACAAATCATCTAACAAAATGCTTCACAGCTAATCCAAAAGAAACTTGTATAGTATCAGTCTTGATCCTGCCTAGAAATTGATGCACACTTCACATAACTACAGTAAAACTATTAATCTGGCACAGTCATAACTTTGGTTGCGCCGGACTGGCAGATTTTCCAGACTATTGGATGATATTCCAATTTATACTCCAACGCACTTTATTTTTTATAATTCACTTCTTCTTTATAATTCACTTCTTTATAATTCACTTTATTTTTTAAAGATATTACACAGTAGAATAATAATCTTGCACTGAATCCCTGAGCTGAAAGGGAGGGCAAGAACCAGCACCCTCGATACTGAAAGGGAGGGCAAGAACTGTAACCCCAGTGTGCTAAAGGGAACACAGGATCCAGCAACCATTGAACCAGATGCCAAACTATTGGGATTTCTGAACAATCAGTTGTGGATTATCAGAGTTTTACTGTAACAAGTCCATGAAAAATGCTTATTAATAATGTTCTTGCGATCTGCAAATGCCAGAAGAGATACTGGTTGTTTCACCAGAGGAAACTCATGAGGTTGTGTTTTGGTACTGGTATTGGTTTATTATTGTCACTTGTACCGAGGTACAGTGAAAAGCTTGTCTTACAAACTGATCGCACAGGTCAATTCATTACACAGTGCAGTTACATTGAGTTAGTACAGAGTGCATTGAGGTAGTACAGGTAAAAACAATAACAGTACAGAGTAAAGTGTCACAGCTACAGAGAAAGTGCAGTGCAATAAGGTGCTAGATCCCAACAAGGTAGATCATGAGGTTATAGCCATCTCATTGTATAAGGGAACAGTTCAATAGTCTTATCACAATGGGGTAGAAGCTGTCCTTAAGTCTGGTGGTACGTGCCCTCAGGCTCCTGTATCTTCTACCCGATGGAGGAGGAGAGAAGAGAGAATATCCCGGGTGGAAGGGGACAGGGGGAGATGGGGGGTGAGTAGGATTAGATGGTTAAGACTATGATCAGAGGCAAATGAGACTGGTAAACCAGCAGCCAGGTATTATACATTACGTTGCAGTGTCCAGAATTCTCTTCGAAGGCCTTTGGTTTGGCTGTTTGGTGTCTGAGAACACACACTGAAAACTGTGAAACTTACTGCAAATCTGGCACATTGGATTCATTTTACTTGCATAAATTGAGAGCCTCTAACTAATTTCAGGTGGTACCCTGGACAACCACAGTGCATCCAACCAATCACACACATCAGCTATAGATCCAGTGTGGCACATTAGGTTCTGCCATGCTCATTTTTCACTAGACATTCACTATACAATTCCTATAAACTAACCAGCTGCCTGTTATCCATTTGATACTGTTTCTACATTCAGTCCTTGTTATCCAATGATTTGCTATTTGGGGAATTGAAACCTACCAAATACTGAAAGGCCTGGATAGAGTAGACGTGGAGAGGATGTTTCCATTAGTAGGAGTCTAGGATCTGAGGGCACAGCCTCAAGATAAAGGCACATCCCTTTAGAACTGAGATGAGGAGTAACTTCTTCAGCCAGAGGGTGGTGAATCTGTGGAATTCGTTGCCACAGAAGGCTTTGGAGGCCATGTCATTGGGTGTATTTAAGGCAGAGATTGATAGTTTCTTGATTGGTAAGGGGGGTGTTAAAGGTTACAGGGAGAAGGCAGGAGAATTAGGTTGAAATAAAAACATCAGCCATGGTTGAATGGTGGAGCAGACTTGATGGGCCAAATGGCCTGATTCTGCTCCAATATCTTATGGGATCTGTGACATCGTTCCCAGACCCCATCCTGCATTTCTTCCAGAGGTACTGAGCTCCACCAAAAGAAATACCTCCTAAAACAGCACACACATATAGATACATTCCTAAATCTCACACCATCTGGGGGTGAGCATCCACATTCCATTGCCTTGTCCATTCTACACGTAGTCCACCATGCAGTAAACATTGCATGGTCCTTCACATTCCAAGTTTAGCATCTTAAAGTGCTAATTCACCAATAAAAATGCCGAAATATAGGTCAGCAAGTATTTCCTTTCAGATACATGAAGGTTTAAAATGTTTATTAATACTTGTTAATGCTTTTAGAACATCTTGAGCATATTTACATATATTTGGGGAAGTATATTCTAAGTGTATCCAAGGAGAGGGAGTTAGTGGATTTATCATCATCCAAGGGAAGTCTGCCCCCATATCCCTTGTGAATAAGGGCTGAGTGTACGAGGTAAATCATTGCACCCAGGTGCAAATAAAGATCATATGACTCACACTTAATGATTCAGGAACAGCTTCTTCCCCTCTGCGATCAGATTTCTGAATGGTCCATGAACACTATCTCGCTATTCCTTTTTTTCCACTATTTATTTTTGAAATTTGCAGTAATTTTGTCTTTGCACTGTACTGCTGCCGCAAAACAACAAATAAATCTGATTCTGATGACGTAAAATAAATACAAAATAGAAAGTCACTGGAAACAGTTCACTGTTTATGTCTGATGATGAGAAAAGTTGTTGCTTTAAAAGAGATACTCACTGAGCAGAAGTTGGTGTTATACATACACCATCCTAAACAGACACTGGAAATTGGGATATTGCAAATAAATTAGATTAGATTAAATTAGATTTTTGTAATATATACTAGGGTGCAATGAAATTCCTTGTTCACATGAAGCTCGCAAAGTAAACAGTATACATGATAATGACAGTAAATACAACAATAAATACAATGGTGAGTGCAAATAAAAAGAAAGCACATTTCCATATTCTAAGAAAACTTACGATGCAAATTAGGCAAGACTCCCAAAATTCTTCTCTTCCTGCTATTTGCCCTGAAGTTGTCTTATCTGATGCTAAGCTCCCTATGATTGAAATGCACTGTGGAAGGATCTGCTTATTCGCCAACTTTAAGTTTTTCTGTAATGTTTCAAGCAGCAAAGTTAAAATGTGCATTAGAAATATCAAACTAAGTATTTGAAGTATAAAATCAAAAACTACTTTTATGCTAAGATTTAATGATAACATGCATTGAGTTTGTAGGAACATAAGAAAAAGAAGTGTGCATAGGTCATACAATCCTTTCAGCACACTACCTCCACACATGCAGAGAACACTTAGGTACTAATTAATTCCTTACCAGAAGGATTTCAAATGATGGTATTACATGAATTGCAAAATCATTCTGACAATGTTTCCTAAACCTAATGAGGAAGAAAATAAAGATGTTATAATCTAAACATCACAAAAATGTTCACAATTTTAGTAAACAAAATTGAATGTCTATCCCTATAAATACCTTTCAAACCAGGACTGTAGATCAGACTTACTTTTCATGATCCCAATTTAATAGCTTTTGAGGAGTCAAAAGTGACATCACCTTGGAAAGAATCTTAAGATTCCTTTCCATGTTCTTGCTATTTTCAATAAAGGACCTTTTAGCTGACTGCCTTTGAGAATTCTTAGAGAGAAAACCTGACTTTAACCACTTTTGCTTCCCACTTTCTTTTGTCTTGCAGACTTCAGTCAAGCTAGTTTTTCATGTACTTTGGTGCTGCTTTTCACACAGTGCCAGACAGTGGTGGTGGGGGGAACATTAGAAAGCTGCAGTTCAGAGGAATTCCTTTCCTCACTTGTTCTCTATGAAAATAACACAAATGAATGCTGGAATTATCCATGTATTCCTGCAGTACAAAAGGGCATTAGAACAATTAGCTTTATGCCCTATGAACAAATAGTTAGGGTGGATCTGATATCTTCTCACAGTGGTACGACTTCAATTATTGTAACTAAATACTCTGGATAAATGCTCACAGTGAATTGCAGCTCCATTCTTGGACTTTTACAGCTAAAGCCTAATTTTGTAGTTGGCAGTAACCTGATACTAATGCTTCAGCTATTAACTGTATCTGCTTTCGTTGCCACATACTCATGTAAATAAAACAAAGCCACCGATGCAAAAATCCTAGCTTTGACCAAATTGAAACCAAAACAAAGAGAAAGACTGAATAACACAAGCATACACAATTATAATCCTAACTTTTTTACGCTACTTGTTTCTCTTGTGAATAACTAGTTTAATCAGGGATGAATTTAACAATCAAGGGCTCTTCACCTGGCATTACTCATGGGAGTCCATGTTATGAAATACTGTGCACAGTTCAGATCTCCATGTTATTAAATCGAATACAGAGACAAGAAAGTCTAAACTAAATTGCAGGACAATGCAGGACTAGAAAATTATACTAATCACCTATTAATTAACCAGGATTGGGCTTTTTTCTCTAGAAAATGAGAAGTGACCCGATAGTGAATTTAAGATTTTAAAAGGATTTAGTAGGGTAATTGCAATGAAGATATTTCTGCTAGTGGGCAGTCCAAACCAGGGAATATGATTTTAAGAAAGACAATAATAAATCCAATAAAGAATTCAGGAGAAACTTCTCTACTGCAGGAAGTGATTATAGCAAATAGCATGGGTGCTTTTAAGGGAAGGTTAGAAATGTAAGCGAGGAAGAAGAAAATAGCATATGCTGATAAGATTAAATTAAGAAGGGTGGGTGAAAGCGAGTGTGGAGGATAATTACTGGCACAAGGCCAGTAATTGGTTGAATGGCCAATTTCTATGCTGGACCATTTAATGTAAACAGTGGATTTTTCACGGCCTTGCTTATAGCCAGTCTTGTTTGTGATGACAGGTCTCATGTTCACCTCAGGAAGGTGCACCACAAAGGATGAACATTCTGTTGATAGACATTGTTGAATAGCAATGGTATCAATGGAGGGGGAATGGTATCCTTCTTTGATCTAATTAATAAAAATAGCTCAGTAGTACTACACAGTACAAATACAAGGCTTGTGATACATTAGGTAAAATACTAAGTGATATAAAGGATTACTTTTTCTCTGGAATTAAGTTGGTGAGGATTTTCATGGCAGTATCACTGGTTTCATCAGAGTAATTCACGAATCCTATCAAGATCTTCATCAATCTGTACAAGAAGAACTTACATTAGTCAGAGAAGAAACAACGCAGAAACCTTATGTGCTTCAAAAACAGAAAATAATGTTTAAGTTGCTGTCATACTTGTCACCACACCGATAACTGATACTACAAGTAGAAGTAATGACAGAGTGGCCAAGAAGTTCAGACGTGCAGTGCTTGTTTGGCACTATACATAGGGAAGTTTACATTTGTTCTTAATGGAATCTGATTACTATCATTTCTCTGTCATATCATGTCACTCCAGAAATTTGATCAGGTATATCTGATCTTAAATTGTACTTGCACCACCAACTCGTTTCCAGATCAGATGCCAACATAATTACTCCATTCCTGTGAATTTTTTCCACTTAGTTGTTGCACACCTGTTGTGTGGCAGTCTTGGAATAGCAAAATTTTAATAGCATTGCTTTCTCTGCAGCAACATGATTTAAAAGCCTTCTCCCTGAGCAGGTCCTAGCTCGGTTCTGAAAATACAACACAGGTACATCCCCTTTTAATTACCTAACCACACCTCTTTGCAATCCTTCCACCACTAGCAGACATGTAAAACTCTCAACAAATCTCACACCCTCAATACGTGTATGTAAGCAAGGAAGTGTGTTAAGTAAGGTTAGTGAGTTGCAGGTGCAATGAATCATGGGATTATGATACCTTAGCAATACAAGAAACCTGACTTTAAAGGAAAGGACTGGAACAGGCTCTAAATATTCCTGCATACAATGCATTCAAGGAACATGTGAAAGGAAAGGAAAGTGGACTGGCTGTATTAATTGAGGGGAATACACTTAATACATTAAGTGTTGAAGAGTGATGATTTCCTGAAAAACAAAATCAAAGACAGAATCCATCTCTTTAGAGTTAAGAAACAATAAGGGTGCAATGATACTATTAGGATTATACTATAAATTATCAACTAGTGAGTAGTATATCGCGGAGAAAATTTATAGGCAAAATGCAGAAATCATAGAGCAGTGGTAATGGGGGACCAACGAAGCAAATACCGAATAGGATAGTAATAACACAAGAAGCAAAAATGGGAGGAGTTTCCAAAGTACATTCAAGATGTGGTGATCAGTACATTTCTAATTAAATGAGGATGGCTAAATTTGGCTCTTTGAAATGAGACAGGCCAAGTGGAGCAAATAGTAATAGGGAAACATTTAGAAAATGATGATCATATCATAAAGTTTAAAACAGCAATGGAAAGAGATATAGACTGCATCAAATTTTTTAAAAAATGTCCATAAGACATAGGAGCAGAATTAGGCCATTCAGCCCATCGAGTCTGCTCCACCATTTGATCACGGCTGATTTATTTTTCCCTCTCAACCCCATTCTCCTGCCTTCTCCCCGTAACCTTTGATACCCTTAGTAATCAAGAACCTACCAACCCCCGCTTTAAATATACCCAATGACTTGGCCTCCACAGCCATCTGTGGCAATGAATTCCACAGATTCACCACCCTCTAGCTAAAGAAATTCTTCCTCATCTCTGTTTTGAAGGGACATCCTTCTATTCTGAGGCTGTGCCCTCTGGTCCGAGACTCTCCCACCACTGGAAACATCCTCTCCATGTCCACTCTATCCAGGCCTTTCAATAACCAGAAGTCAATCAGAGAAGGTCCAATTTCAGTAGAATCTGGCCCAGAAACAAAGCCTAGCAGGCAAAACTGAAATTGAAGCACTTAGGATAGACTGCTTCAGCTATAGTCGGTGCATTCTCATGAGGGAGAAGGTTAGGGAAATAAAGACATATAACTCCCTAGATGACCAAAAAGATGAATAAAATGGAGCAGAAACATAAATGCATATGGCAGATGCCAGGTTGTTAATACACGTGAAAAAATGGTTGATTACAGAGGTGAACATTGAAAGTATTACAAAAAAAAGAGAGAAGCAAAAAGTGTGCATGTACAGACTGATAATAACATAAAAATGTTCTCTAGGAGTGTGATCAGAAAGAGGATCATAAGATGAGAGATGGTGCTGTCCAGAGATCAAGAAGGAAATCTACCATTGGAGGCAGAGGCCATGGCTTGGATACTAAGGAAGTACTTTACATCAGGCTTCACTAAGTATATGATCCTCTTTCTGAGGAGTCTCAATAAATGTAATTGAGTTTCTCACTGAATAAAATTGGAAGAGGGACTAATAAGGTGACCTATGCTTAATGTTATTAAATCAGCCGGTCCAGGAGGGATGCATCATGGGTTTCTGAGTGAAGAAAAGGAGGAAACAGCAAAAGGAATGGCCATAATCTTCCAAACATCGAACAGATTCAGAGATAGTGCCTGAGAACTGGAAAAATGAAAGTGTTACAACTTTGTTCAAAACAGGCTGTGGAAATAAACTCAGTAACTTTAGGCCAGTCAGTCTAACCTTGGTGGTAGGGAAAAATTCTAGATCAATAATCAAGGGCAGAATTAGCAGTTACTTGGACAAATATGTATTGATTGTAGAAAGTCGGCATAGATTTACTAAAAACAAATTACATCTAACTGACTTAATAAGAGTTATTTAATTAAGTATCAGGGAAAGTCAATGAAGAAAATGCAGTTGGTGTGGCACATATGAACTTCCAAAATAGATTTGATAAAGTGCTACTTTATAGGGATGTCATCAGGATTAAAGCCATGAACAAAAGAGACTATAGTAACAAGGATAGAAAACTGGCTAAGTAATAGGAACGGAGAGTACTCGTGAAAGGTTGTTACTTGGCCTGGATGGCACGTCAATGGAGTTCTTACAATGGTTGGCACAAGAACTATGGCTTTTCCTAATATGCAGGGCACAATTTCCAAAGCTGCAGATGACACTAAACATAAACTGTAAGGAAAGCAGAAATCAACGTTAAGATGACATAGTGAAGATGGGATGGGTAATTAGATAGCAGATTTAAATTAATGCTAAGAAATGTGAAGTCTTCCATTTTGGAAGGAAAAATGAGTAAAGCATCAACTGGGGAGCCCAATTCTAAATAAAATGTACAAGAAGGTGGAGATCTCAGGATTTGTATACAATTTAAATATGTTGTTTATTGCACATTGGAAGTGACCGGGCATAGGTAAGAAAAACAAATGGTTTCATGGACTATCCAAAAGCAAAGAAGTCCTGATGAATCTTTATAAAACACTGGTCAGACCACACTGCAGTACTGGACACCAGGTCAAACTTAATTGCTGCATTTGAAAGCTGAAAAGGTGTCTGAAAGGAAAGACTTTAGAGAACCATGGGAGAGCAACTGTTATTATACAGAGCCAATACAATTCAGATGGGGCAAGTCATCTTCTTCTGTGCTCTAACAATTCTGTGATTCTACCCCCTCTACACCAACAAAATTATCCCGTAACAGTCTCTTGCTTCAGATGGCAAACTAATGTGCTACATTCTTGCCATCTGCTGCAAGGCATGCTAAATTAAGGTTTCTTTTTAGTGGTAGTGAAAAGAATCACATTAATAACTTACATCAAAAATCTTCAATCAGAATTAAAGGCAGCAGATCAACTAACTTTATCAATACAAGACTTCAATTGTAATGTGCTGAGAATTCTAGGACAAATGAAAACAGCAATCTATCTTCTTTACCATACAGTAGATGAGTATGTAAATTATATTTCATTTTCTTTTCTCTGACTGTTTCTAGTGCAAAGCTTTCTCACTAAATTTTGTCTAACTGGTCTTACATATAGATTATTCAGGTTTTTTTTAATGTTAGCACAAAAGGAAGACTCCTATTTACATTCTCATGTGTAATAGAGGGATTACCTCGTTAAATTGAGATTACATAGCAGTAGACCTCTGCCATATTCAGTCAAAAGGAAAATGGACAGTAGAGCCAGGCACTCCTTATAGATCTCACTCTCCTTGCATGACAACAGACTCAGTAATAGTTCACTTGTGTCAGAAGAAGTGATAAGCATTCGTTGGTTTTCCTCTATAAACAGAACAACAAAGTTTAAAGAAAGAAACAAAATTAATTAGACATTTTATTGATCAAATAGAAATCTCTGAAATGAATGCCAAATTATTCTACTTCTCATGATCTCTTTCTGGAAAAAAGAATTGGCACTAGATTTTATTCTCACACCTTATTAACAGGAAGAATCGATTTCTAATCTTATCTTGTCCTCAGAGAGGCTGCAATTTAAATATGCTGTTTATTACTTAATATGAAAACAGCAAAGGAAATAAAAGGTCATTAACATTTATTTATTTTATATCTTAACTCAGCCAGTCGAGTATTCAATTGCATGTTAAATACATTCATTTCTATATCATCATCATCAAGCAAATTTTTCCAAATATTCAGCAGCTTCTGAGGAAATGAATGGAAAAGCAAAAAAAAAATGCAAATAATGAAAATCTGAAATAAAACAGAAAATGCTGGAGATACTCAGCAGGTAAGGCAGCATCTGTGGACAGGAAAACAGAGTTACCATTTCAGGTCAATGAAGGATCTAATGATGAGTCTGACCTGCTGAGTATCCCAAGTATTTTTTTTGTTTTTATAACAAAGCAAAGGAATTCACACAAGAAAATAGCAGTAGGCCATTCAGCCCCTCAAGCCTGTCCTGCTATTCAATATGATAACAACTTATCTACCTAGGCCTCACTTGCTCCTCTGCCAGATCTTCAACTGTTTCTCTGTGCCTGATATCCATAGCCCTCAATTCCCTGATCTTTCAAAAATTTATCTACCTCCACAACGAGGTAGACAATTCCAGAGATTTACTACTCTCTGCAAGAAGAAATTTCTAAATGCCTTAGTTTTAAGTGACTGGGCCCATATCTTGAAACTGTGTTGCCTCATTCAAGACTCTCCTAGTAGCGAAAATATTTCAACATCTACGCTGTCATGTC
Organism: Pristis pectinata; assembly: GCF_009764475.1. Lineage (NCBI taxonomy): Eukaryota > Metazoa > Chordata > Chondrichthyes > Rhinopristiformes > Pristidae > Pristis > Pristis pectinata. The sequence continues at coordinate 21,373,632 of NC_067431.1, read as the reverse complement.
CTCTTAAGGTCTTGTATATTTCAGTAAGATCACCCCCTCATTCTTCTAAACTCCAGTTCGGTTTGTCTGATCAATATGTAAATTAAAATATCCTGTGAGAACCACAGTTCTTTTCATACATGGCTGTTATATTTCCACATTTATGGGGGCCACATCTTCCTTGCCCTGATATTCAACATTTCCACCTATACTGATTCTACATCACAATGCACTGTATTTACATCACAACAGCATCGTTCTGATCCTTCCTTGATTAACAACATAACCCCACCTCCTAATCCTTTTGGTCCGTTCTTTTAGAACATTGTATAGCCCGGAAATCTGAGCACAGAGTCCTGGACATCCTGCAACCATGTCACCACAATAGCTATTAGATCTTACTCATATGTTACTATTTGTGTCATCAATTCCACAAATCCCCCATTTATCTTGCTGCAAATGCTAACGTGCTTTCAAGTAAAAAGTCTCAAGCTTTGAATTTTTATTTGCAATTCTTACTTACTCTGGATTCAATTTCTGTTGCATACTTTCGCTTGTATTTTCTACAATACAATTTTCTATCCTCATTTTTTTGATTTATTAAACATCTCATCACTGGAGTACTCCCCCCTTCTAATTAGTTTAAACCACAGTCTACAACCCTACGTATGCAATTCACCAGGTTTAAATTTATTCTTACTTTTAAATTACATCCTCTGGCCCTACTTTTTTTTAAACTTAATTACCAGTTATTATTATGGGTTTAGTTTACTTGTTCTAATTGGTTGCCCATTCGCAGGACCTGACCTGAACCTACCTTCATTTATGGAATGTTTCCCTTAAGGTCCCCAATCATCAGGACATTACCCAATATGTGCAACTGAAAGCTTTGTTTTTCCTCATTCCCTCTTCTCTACCATGTGCACTAACGTGATAGATTAAAGGAACTAAATGAACAGTAATAAAAGAATGACCTATTAACTCCAATCAGTAGAGTACACCTAATTACCATTTTCATGACAGACGGCCTTCCACAGCGCAAGGACAGAAACACAAAGTTCCACCTCACATAGTTCTTTCTCTGAGCTGACAAGACTCCTGTTAAAGACATGAACTATCAAAACACAATATATTGCTGATCCTTGCAAAATTATATAAACTATCAAAACATACCCTAGTGAAATGAGTGGTTATCCAAACACTTTTCAAAAGGAAAAAAATACTTAATTTCATAAAGAATACAACCACATACTCTTATACAGAAAGAAATAAATGTTTGAAATCTACATCAACAGCCTTGCACACTATGAAGGAACCTTTCCAGTTACTCAATATGAATTTACTTGTAAAGTACACATTGGTAAAGAAATATTTTTTGTCACATGTCAGGTAGTTTGCAGTGAGTCCATCTATCAATGTAAACTGAATCTAATCTATACATATGCATGCTGCAATGACAGCTGGAGATGGGAAGCTCCTGTAGCAGTTATACTGTGGCTGCTATGAAGCCCAGCTAGAGTCTCTACTGTCTGCCAAAATGTGACCTGGTGTCAGATAAATAATTATTTTACCAGTGCAACTCAAAACACACACTGCCATCATGGTATATTTGAGCTGTCATTTATTTACTCTTGGATGACACAGCAGCTTGTCCAGGAATTATTGTGCCTATTCAAGAACCTGCCATAAAGGTTAATGGCTGCAAAGTACATTTCAATACACCTCTATGTTATCCTTGTTTTCCAGACCTTCAGCTGGTCTCAGAATTGGTATTATCTGATACATATACTGACAACCTTACCTTCTTATAACCTCATTGTCATTGATAACACCAAATCCACCATTTGTTCTAAATAATGTCTGCTCAGTACCTATAACAATGGATAAACATCAATTATACTGAAGTCTGTAAGTAAATTAATCTTATCAGCTTTTACTGCAGATGATAATGGGACAGTTCGATAAAGAAATACCAAAGAGATATATCAATGCTCGTAAATAAAGGTTGAATTAATGTTTCAAATTTATCACCACCAGTAACAATGAGATAAGCAAACTTGTTCAGTTGGGCTAACAAAAAAAAGATTTTGAGTAGTTTTTAAAAAAATATGTAGGAAGGTACAAAGTCCCAGGTGACTTAAAGCCTCAACCTTCAGATTCAGTGGTGAAGGTGTTGTTAATCTACTGAACAAAACTGTCATTTAATAATGAAAATAAAAAAAACTGCAAATCGTACCTGATATGCCGGTTCGACACACAATAAAGATGCAAATATTCTTTTTTAATCCAATTTCTAAGCTACAAGAATAATGAATCTGTAGTCCTCTACCACAAAAATTTGTTGAAGCCAAGCCCCTGAACATAGGTAAGAGGGAGAAAGATAGATTTCTGTGCACCTTGGAGTGTGGGGAAGATGCAGAAATATGTTAATGAGATATGATCAGCCATGACCATTTTGGAAAATGGAGTAAGCTCAGAGGGCCAACAGGCCTATTCCTATTTTTCTATACTGTATATTTCTATGGAATACAATAAAGTTCTGATAATTGACTCTCCAATTATTTGGAAATCCCAATGGTTCGGCATCTAACTCACTGGATGCTAATTCCTGCATTCCCTTGAACACACCAAGACCCTGGGTCCCAAACTTTTTTTTTTAACATGGGGGCCTCAGTTCTACTAAGTTTGCTGTGTATTTTGGGCATTTTCTGCTTACAGTACAAATGTATATTTTCACTTAGGCCCATAGATATGTCATTTATCCAACATTAGCACAATTGCAATAAAACATCATCTCGAAAATTCATGCCTCTTGATAGTTCTTACAACTGAAGACATTACTTTCTTTTTTAACCTACTTACACTCCTTCATCAGTTCAGTCAGAAACCTCACACCACCAAGGTAGAAGAAGGGGATCTTATTGGGACTGGATAATTTCTTCAGCACTTCATGTGCTGTTGCTGTATTCACATTCCCCCGTTCAAATTCTTCCATGACTCTTTTCTCTTGTTGTTCCTTTTTTTGGGCTAATTCCAATAAATTTATGTATTCTAAATATAAATTACATATTTGTCAGCATTTAAAAAACACAAGTATTATAAACTATAAACATTACTAGAATCTTAATACAACCACTAAGTTGTGTCTATCATTTCCCATATGGCTGAGTGTATAAATTTATTGTGCATTGTAATATTGGCCTAGAAAGCCTAGAAAAATGTTACATATAATTTCTATTTTTCTAAGTGGCAAGAAAATTATATTCAGTACTTCTAGTATTAGAAGTCATAACCATAATCATGAAAGTAACAGAAAAAGGAAAGGATAACAGCTATAGCTCAGAGGGTAACAACTGCTGACTCAGACCTGTGGATTCAAGTCCCACTCCAGAGACACAAGCGCAAAAACAAGGCTAACACCTGTTTAGTACTGAGAGAGCACTGCACAGTTGAAGTTGGTGTTTTTCAAATTAAATTAAGGGTCCTTCTGCTCCTTTAAAGAATACAATTCCATATACTATGCTTAAAAAGTCTCACTGACACAATGTCTGGGTTCATGAATTTAAAAAATGCCACCAAATATTTTAGCAATAATTACTGGATAATGATTAGAACTGTTTATTTTCTCATCCATAGTTTGGGACCTCAAGTCCAAATATAGCACCCCAAATGCTATCCTTCCTGAGAACAACAAACTCTGAATTAGGACCAAATCTGGCACTTTAGTAGCCACAACATACCATAGGAAATCTCTAACCAGTAACTCTAAAGCAGATTTTAAATAAACATGGATTAAGCACACATGTATATTTCTTTATATTGGATTATTTGGTGCTTCTTAAACTCAACATTTCTCATACCTTTAGCCAGCTTTTCCCGGTTTGGATCGATCGTGATTATCTTCTGATAACACTGCCGAGCCTGGTAGAGAACATAAGCTCATTTGGATCAGTGTTTCCCACTTCAGCAATGCTGATAATTAATTACCCTGATCACTTCATTGATCACTCAGTGGAATAGCTTACTGAAAATCAGCAACTGCGACAGCAAAGTTAATACAGTCATCTGAACCCCAAAATGAAACATAGCCCTGAAAACATCATTCTTACAAGTACGAAAATTAGCTGAACAAACTTGTTCAAGTGAAATAACGTTCTGTTTTATAATATCAGGATTATTATATCATGTTAAAGACAATATATTATTCTGCTGTTATGGTGAAGTTACACTTAAATACTACAAAGTCTATCTGTTGTTACTTAAACACTGCTCTTCAGTCTAATGATCACAACTCCTTCCTTATGTTTTCTAAAGTTATGATATGAAAGGTCACTTAAGTTATAATGTAAACAGATACAGACATTCACTAAGGCTTTGATGAAATACTAATCATGTCTGGAATCAATACAAGATTTTAATAAACTCTAATTTTAATCAAAAATTTGTTTGTCCTACAGCCTAACTGCTGATTTCATTTATAACTCATCTTAAAAACAAACTTTTTTCCTTTTGATTTAGGCTTTTAAACTTCAGCAAAATATTATGATTGCATTGGCAGTGAAATTATTTAATAATAAACTTACTTGAATATTGACAAAATAGTGTTGTGGAATACCCAAAAGTAGAAATAAATACAAATGGCCAATTGGCTTTAATCTTTCAGAAGCCCAACCTCTACTTAACCAGGGGAAGAAAATGGCAAAAGCAGCAGCTAAGTATTAGTATTGTCTACCATGATTTCCATTTAATTAGTTCAACAACTTACATTTGAAAGAGATTGAAATTGACTTGTCAGCCAACTGTAATGTAGCTAACCGGAAAGGCATTTGAGCAATTTAAAGCAACTAGTTTTTGTCCCAGACTTATCAGAATGAATATCTAAGGAAAGACCTTACCTCCTCATACTTCTTTAAACCTAAATTGGCTTTTCCCATATGGACATAGGCCTTTACACAATTCTCATTGCACTGAAATCATAAAACAAAGAATAGCAAATTAAATGACCAAAGCTAATGTAACAGTATTCTAAACAAATAAGTTTGATTGCTAGTCATCCATTAAGTGTAGGATGCAGCAAATTTTAGGAGCCAAGTACAGAAATTAGACTGATACTTCAGTAGAGCACAAAGTGAGTGCTGCACCATCAGTGGTTCTATCAAATGAGGTCCCATTCATCTGTCAAAATGGTAGTGGACATTAAAGTTCCCAGTAATATTGAAAGAAGACAAAAGAATTCTTCCTTGCCTTGCTTATAAATTGGATTGCACTATTTTTTGTGCACTATAGGTCCATTTAGCATTAACTTCCAAACTTGTCCCCTGCAAAAGCATTGAAAAATAGATTAAATAAAAGAAATGAAACAGCACCAGGGTGGGTTACACCAAGAAGCAATTACTGAAACAGGACCTGCCACTGGTGGAGACAGAGGCTGCAAGAGACAGGGAGAGAGTTCCATTATTTATCTGAAGGAAAATGCAAGTTATGGTCAATGAGATTCATAAGAAGAACCTGTACAATAGGGAGGAACAGGAGACCTGACAGGTTCACCATTAGAACAGACAACATGAGGTGACTACAGTATTACCCCCAAGAGTGCCAATTTCTGCAAAATAGAGCAACACTAAAAGAAATTCCACATCCTCACAAGATATGCCATGATCTTCACACCACTGTTTCACATGCAGAGTGGAAATGCTCATGAGAAATATATTAAATGCTAAGATACAAGTTCTTTAAGTAAGGTGCTACCCATCAGAATATACAGAGATATTGCAACAAGCCACATAAGGCAAGAAAACAGGAATTCTTATGTAGCAACCAGTGTTCCCAAACTTGCAAAGCAGCATTCAAGTAATCCTTGGGTGTCTTCTGGGCTGCTTCACCTGATAATTTGTGCTCTAAGTGGATAAAAATTGGAGTGTAGAGTAAGTCACTTGGCTTGAGTTGGGAAATATGATTTTGCAGGCTCCTTAGGAGAAGTACCTCTCTATCAGAGAGTACATCATAGCTCATGCCAACAATGCTTCCCGTCTCCACTCTGAGGCCATGGATGCTGAGAATGAAACCCCTGCAATATCCCTTCTTTCTCCAGACTCCCTTGCGCCTACTGCTCTTTAGGATATGCCTCATGGATCTCAGGCTATGGGTTTCTTTGGGCACTTGATTATTTGCTAGGTTGTGCAAAGTGTTGCACATGACTATGAAGACTGAAAATTTACTTGGCATGTACTGCAGGGATCCCATAGTTTTCCAGTATTATTCTGGTACTTCTATAGCTCTCATTATATTTACATTCAGCTACCATGATTGGAGTATTCACTGGTGTGAGCATCCACAGAAGTAGAAGGTGGTCTTTGAATCCATTCCTCACTGAAAACAACTGGTAGCGTGGTCTCCCTCCAGGTGGAAGATTCATGCACACTTCCTGGAAGTAAGGCATTCACCAGTGGGCAATTTTTCTCATAACATAAAGCAATCTTCACATTGAGGGATGAGAATCCATTCCTCCTGATGATAAGGGCTAGGATCTTATAAGCAGGTTACAGTCAAGGCTGCCTGGATTTACAGGAAAACAGCATTAAGGGCAACTCCTAGTGCCCCAGAAGTCAACTGTCCCTCACTAAAACCAAAGTAGATGAATAATTGCCTTGTGAATACAGTGCATAGGTGACCTCTCTGGTGCAGTGGTAAACAGCAAACTGACAGACATGGTAAAAAAAATTGATGTGGCTGCTTGAAAAAAATGTTGTGACAAAGAAATTATGAATCAACCTGTGTTTGACTTTCACAGAGTCCAGGCACAAGAGCATAACATTCCACATTTCTCAATGATGACAGGCTTGGAAATCATAAGCTTGAAAATGAAAAAGAGCTCTAGATAGGATATGGCATCTCTGAAGACTCTAGGAATAGCCTCTCTGCTAATGGGCATATCTATGCTTCCTGACCCAAGCTTCCCAAACCAACCTGATAGCTATGGCCATAATGAGGCCTCCAGTAATGGAGCGCTACCAGCAACGTCACACTGAGGCACCCGTAGAATGTTTTAAGAAATGTTTAAAGAAATATTCCTTGTTATTTGTGGCACACAATGTGAACTTTGGCAGGTGTCTCAGCAGCTAGTAATCAGTCTGAAACTGGCCTTGCAAATCTCCCAATGTCAACAGAGTCACAGCTTCGAGGACTGAGCTCCAATATATGTCAGTACAGGTGGAAATGGGTGTTACTTGAATAATCCCAAAAGGTCTACTTGATACTGGATTAAGATTATGTGCATGGAAGTACCTAATCCAATTTCACAATTGGCATGCTTCTGTCTAGAAGTTTGTGAGCAGGAGAAACTCCAGGCAAAACCCAATTCCGTATGACTGGCACCTAAAAGACAGGCAAACCATGATCTAATTTCTCAGCACCTATGTATGATTTTGGCATTCCAAGCTCAAATAATACCATGCAAAACAAATGAATTGATTGTTCATCTCTGCTGCTTGTTGGATTTTCCTTGTGTGAAATATAACTGCATCTTTTAGCTAAACATCAGCAATTGCAGTTTACAATAATTATTGTGCAGAAGCTACATCAAGATTTTCTGATATACAGTCCACATTATATAAACCTTCAACCCTTGACATAATACAAAATGTGAATAATTCCAACCGTAGATAATTAATGGACTCAAGCCCACCCCAAATTATTAGCACTTACTTTCAAAATACCTTTTAAAATCATGAAATAGATGCACTGTCCCAATGAAATTTGATCAGTAACTAGAAAATTTATCTTTGTTTTATGAAAGGATGTGCCCAATGTGTTATTTTATTTTACAATCAACTCATGTATGGCATTGAGTAGAAGAGAAAGGAAGTCATGTGGCAGCTACATAAAACCTTGGTTACACCGCACTTGAGAGTATTGTGTTGAATTCCGATCACAGCATTATGGGAAGGATGTGGAGGCTTTGGAGAGACTGCAGAAAAGATTTACCAGGATGCTGCCTGGATGAGAGGCTATGAGCAATAAGGAGAGGTTGGACAAACTTGGGTTATTTTCGCTGGAGCATCGGAGGCTGAGGGGAGACCTGATAGAAGTTTATAAGATTATGAGAGGCATAGATAGGGTAGGCAGTCAGAATCTTTTTCCCAGGGTAGAAATGTCAAGTACTAGAGGACATGCATTTAAGGTGAGAGGGAGTAAGTTTAAAGGAGATGTGTGAGGCAAGTTTTTCTTTTACACAGAGTGCACAAGGAGTAGTAGTGGAAGCAGATACAATAGTGGTGTTTAAGAAGCTGTTAGCTAGCACATGAATATGCAGGGAATGGAGTGATATGGATTACGTACAGGCAGAAGAGATTTAGTTTAATTCGGCATCGTGTTCAGCACAGACATCATGGGCTGAAGGGCCTGTTCCTGTGTGTTGTGCTGTTCTATGTTCATGCCTATAGCATAGTATGTTTCATTTCAATTGAGATACAAGAGTCTGCAGATGCAAAAACTGCTGAAGGAATTCAGTGGGTCAAGCAGCACCTTCAATCCTCCCTTTCACATGCCCCCCGCACCCACCCCCCCCAGCCCATCACCCATTTGCCTCCCCTTCCCCCTCCACCTACTAGCCACACATTTCACCCACTGGATTCCCACAGCCCTTCATCTCTCCTTTAACAGTTTCCATTATCACTTTCTTTACATCATATTCAAGCACAGGTAGCCTGTGTCCCAGCTTATCACCACCCCCCCACCAGCTTCACCTTCCCCTCTCTTCCTGCCACCTGATTCCATCTGCCTCTTTTTCTCCGTGTCTGCTTCCACCTTTCACCCAGCTGCCTCAGTCTCCCAGTTGCTGAGTTCCTCAGCAGTTTGTTTTTTTGCTTCAGATTCCAGGATCTGCAGTCTCCTGTGTCTCTAATTGTTAACCTTCACACTCGAGTGACTTAGAAAGGGAAAGATCCTGAATATTGGACCCAATGTACAGTTACCAAATTCACTGTCATATTGTAGAAAAAAAAGTTACATACATGGCTGAAATTGAAATGACTAACCAATACTTTGACATAAGAAACACAGAGTCAGGTTCATGTCCTCAGATACAAGTATCCTCACCTTCAAAGCCCATTCACAATCACTGATTGCATCTTCATATTTTCCTAGCTTGATGTATGCCTGAAAATAGAAAACACATATTTTGTAGATGTAAAATTACGACAGAAAATCAGAAATTAGGCAAATCAACTGTAGTAAAGCTGGACAGACATTTCCATTCAAATGAATAAAGGTCTGAAATATATCACCAGGAAAGGCCAATGAAACAGATAATGAAACAAATACAAGAACAGTCAGCGCTTTTTGAGAGAGGAGTAAGATAAACGAAGCCAAGTCATGGTGGGCTCTATTTCTCATTTGTAAATACTTGTACTTTCCAGATAATCTGCATTCTACACCACCATCCACCTCAGGCTATTTTAAAAGAAAACCATTATATACTAAAGACAATGGATAATGTATTCTTCCACAATTTCCAATCTACAGTGATGCTGTAGAGAAAACAATCCTCAAACCATTAACCTTTGTAATTCATGCTACAACCTTTCATCTTTTACAAAAGCTGAATTTTTTGTTGCCTTGTCTGAAATAGTTTATTGAGCTCGAGTTTTGTTAGACATTTAACATTACAAATTTTGCATCCACTTTCTCTATTCTATCCCCAAAATCTGCTTTGACCCTAAATTCCAGTTGCGTAACGGAACATTCGGAACACTGGGAACTATGGATCAGTAAGCGTAACATCTGTGGTAAGTGAGTTACTACGGGGGATTCTGAGGGATAAGATATCCACACATTTGAAAAGACGGGTTGATTAGAGTTGGTCAGCATGGCTTTGTTCATGGGAAATCATACCTCACGAATTTGATTGAGTTTTTTGAAGAAATAAACAAGAAGGTCAATGAGGGTAGAGTGGCAGACGTTGTCTATTTGGATTTCAGTGAGATGAGGTTCTGCATGGTAGGCTGCTATGGAAAGTCTGATCGCAAGGATTCAGGGAGAGCTAGTTAATTGGATACACAATTGGCTTGATCGTAGGAAACAGAGAGTGATGGTGGAAGGTTGTTTTTTGGACTGGAGGCCTGTAACTTGTGGTGTTCCCAAGGACTCAGTGCTAGGCCGATTGCTATTTGTCATGTATATCAATGATTTGGATGAGAACCTACAAGGCATGGTTAATAAGTTTGTATGACACCAAAATAGGTGGTGTCGTTGACAATGAAGATGGTTATTAGGATTTACAGAGGCATCTTGATCAGCTGGGTAAGTGGGCTGAGGAATGGCAAATGGAATTTAATTCGGATAAGTGTAAGGTGTCACATTTTGGGAAGACAAATGAGGGTAGAACTTTCAATGGAAAGTTGTAGAATAGAGGGACCTTGAAGTGCAAGTACTAGGTTCCCTGAAAGTGGCATCACAGGCAGACAGGGTGGCAACTGAAGAAGGCTTTAGGCATATTGGCCTTCATCAGTCAGGGCATTTGTATAGAAGCTGGGATGTTACATTGCAGTCGTACAAGATGCTGGTGAGGGCACATTTGGAATACTTGGTTCAGTTTCGGTCACCCCGCTATGGGAAAGATGCCATTAAGCTGGAAAGAGTGCAGAGGAGATTTACAAGGATGATGCTGGGACTCAAGGGACTGAGTTATGGAGAGAGGTTGAGTGGGTTGGGACTTTTTTCATTGGAGGGTAGGAGAATAAAGGGTGATCTTACAGGGGTGTATTAAATCATGAGGTGCATAGATAGGGTGAATGCACACAGTCTTTTTCCCAGGGTTGGGGAATCAAGAGCTAGACAGCATGGGTTTAAGGTGAGAGGGGAAAGATTTAATAGGAGCCTGAGGGGAAATATATATGTAATGTATATACAGTATATACAGAATATACAATATATGGAATGAGCTGCAAGAGGAAGTAGATGAGGCAGGTACATCAGCAACATTTCAAAGGTTTTTGGACAAGTACATGGATAGGAAAGGTTTATAGGGATATGAGCCAAACACAAGCAAATGGGACCAGCTTAGATGGGAATCTTGGTTGGCATGGACCAGTTGGGCTGAAGGGCTTGTTTTCGTGCTGTATGATCCTATGACTCTAAGGAAGCACTTTTATTCTTTTTGACAGCCACCCCAACATGTCCACATTAGTCCATTTGGCTCAGTGAGTTGACTTGGCCAGAACTAGGAATTTTAACTATTAATGTCTGCAAATACTAGAATATTCTGCACAATTGGAAATTCCATCAATAAATGATTCTTTCATATCAATGCCCCATCTCCCTCTTTTGACAATTTTGATGAATCTTATGGATCCACGGATTTATTGAGTGAACACATGCTGGCCAACTGAAACTGTCCGAAATAAATTAACCAATACTAGTTATTTCTCTCCCTAGCAAAGCAACCATGGTCACACCCTTTAGAGTAATTCATGGTAGGATTTGAAACATTTCTGAGACATGCAACAACACACTACGTAAAACCATACCTCACTGTTCCAACAACCACCTTGTGCTATAGTAACATAGGGGCAAGAAGAGGTCATTTACCTTTGCTGGTCTTAGGCAGCTTCTTGTCTTGAGGAGGAAATAAATTGTGTAACCTATATGTGACATCCACCTCCGTTAACGTCTATTTTTGTGGGCGGTTTTCGATAAAGAGAAGTAGCCATTTAAATGGTTACGCATACCTGTGCTCGGTTGGTGTACAGGGCTTGAAAATCTCGAAGTTTTTCCAGGCCTTCTGTGTAGTACTGCACAGCAGCAACATAGTCCTCCTTTTCAAACGCTGCATTCCCCTTCTCTTTTAATGCTGCAGAAGATAAAATCATGGATAAGGTGGGTGATTGTAATCTTTTTACCCATGGTAGGAGAGTCTAAACCTAGAGGGCATAGGTTTAAGGTGAGGGGCAAAGATTAAAGAGGATCTGAGGGGCAAGTTTTTCCACGTAGAGAGTGGTGAGTACGTGGAATGAGCTGCAAGAGGAAGCTGTAGAAGCGGGTACAATTACGACGTTTGAAGGACATTTGGACACTTTCATGGGTAGGAAATGTTTGGAGGGAAATGGGCCAAATGCAGGCAAATTGGACTAGCTCAGGAAGGCACCTTGATCAGCATGAACAAGTTGGGCCAAAGGGCCCGTTTCTGTGCTGTTTAACTCTACGACTCTAAGATTACATTGAGATTAAAAACATAAACATAGACGAAAGTGAAAGGGAAAACAGAAGGAAAAATACTGAAAAGATGATATCAAAAATCCCTATGCTAGATCTCTATTCCAAAAAGTTCCTCAAGATATATCTCTTCAACAATGCACTTCATATCCATCCTCCTTCCTCCAAGAAATACATGGGGACATTTTAGTGTATTAAGGGTGTGACTTAAGCACAGACTATTGAGCAGCATCTGTAGAAAGGGACAGGGATAACATTTCAGGTTGAAGACCTTTCATCAGAACTCGGAATGAGAGAAAATGAGTTAGCTTTAAGTTGCTGAGAGATGGTGGAGAGATGGATGGGACAAAGGTAATATCTCTGCAGGGTGTGGTCACGAGATTTGCCATGGTTATCTATTGATGAAACCATCCAATTGACAGGTTGATGAGCAAAGTTACAGAGAGAAGGATCATAAACACTGAAGTTATGAAATTAAGAGCTGTAGCAGCAAGAACACAATTTGAATAAAAACATTATTTACTATGACATAGAAATTGGACAGGAAGATCAGTAATGAATGACGCCCTACCTTAATTATGACTTTGCAGCAATTGCAGATCTCACAACATTGGGCCTTTGCCACAACCTTTTAGCCCAAGGATTCAGTGGCAAGTGCTGCCCTGCTCACTCCTTCACTCACTGACTTTCTCTCCCACTCACTGAATCACATTGTTCCAAAACTCCAGTCCAGAAAGGTGAGAAATAGCAATGAGAGACAGTGACAGCAGTACTAGTTGGGAGTGCATGCAGACCCAGGTCAGGGAATAGGAACTGACAGAGAGCAGAGAAATAGTGTTGATGGCCTGCCTCCAGAGATTTCAGGGAGCCCGTCTGCCCACAGGTGAGGGGTTATCAGTGGACTGGTGGGACCAGCTCCCAGGAATGGATCAGGCCAAGTATTGAGACCACATCTCCCATGGCCAGGGTGTGAAAGGGAGCAAAGCAGTTTCCCCATGTACTGTGTCATTGGTGCTAAGTGTTGCCCCATTCATCCACAGTCCTCACTCAGGTAAAATGACTGACAGTTGCTCCTCTCAATAGGAGCCACAAAACAATATCTTTATTAGCAGGTATGACATGTTTTAAAGAAAGCATCAATTGTCTTTATGTAGTTTAAGCTGTATTTCGTCTTTCCCCACCGTGAAACAAATATGCTGAGTGACTTTCAAAATTACTGCTGTTGATATAATATAACATTTCCTTCAGTGTCCCCACCTTTTTTTTTTAAAGTTCATTCTGCATTTTAGATGGGGCCTTAATCATGACCTAATTTAGTAAATAACGAGCACAGGAGGGTTTATGGATGCATCGCTCACCGCTGGCCAGCCTTTGACCTTCTTTTCTTCTTTTTCCTCTCTCTTCTGCATCTCTCTCAAGAATTGATAAGAAATTCTCTAAAATGCCACAAAAAGATATTCGGCGATAAAAAAACCTTAAAGCTAAGCTTCCTTTTACTAAGTTGCACCGAGATTCTATGACAAATTGTTTATCAGGTGGGAGGTATTAATACTAGGGAATGAGCATTTTCCATTTGGGCACAGTGCCAACGTCAGATATCCCCAGGGTAGATAAAGCTCAACATTGTCCCTCATTCCCCAGCTCAGAAGACACTGGGGTAGCTATCCCACAGTTATGAACAATTGTTTCCTCAGGGCTGAATTAGCAATATTTTCATAAGCCAGGCATATGGTGCACACTATAAACAGTACAAGGCATGCTACGATATTGCAATTGCAAATTACAATCAACATTTTAACCAAAATCAGATTCCACATAACAAACACAGAGTGCTGTACCATCTAGTTTCTAGGTCCAATATTCCAAGTTGCTCTGGAAGATGCCTCTTTACTCATTTGCATATAATAAAAGACCACCTCAAAGCCACACAAAAACTTGTCAGAAATTATCTGTTTTTTTAAATACATCTTACCTTGGCTCATTTCCCTGTTCCCTTGCATTTCCTGTGAGAATCAGATTTTGAAAAAGTCAGTTGTCACCGAAAGACAGGCACCCTGAAAAATCACTAAGAGCTACCAGATAATAACTGTAACCTAGTAATGTAGTTACAGTTTAGGCGAAAGTAAACCGTAACTGGTAACTGACCACTAATTTGGTCCAAATGAATCATAATGAACCAAAGATATTTGCAGCTGAAATCAACATCCAGGAATGCAAAATTACACTTAGTTTAGAATAATATCTTGCTTAGGAACACTAGAATATTGAAAATGCTCTGAGATATTATTCCTGTCCCTGGGGTGATCTTTAGATTTAATATAAATGCAGACACTTTCTGTTATTTAATACTTGTCAAGTTTGCCTTTCCCTAAAGCAACCTGAAACCTAAAACTATTTCACATATTCCCTTATTAGATGGTCTTCCAAGGTCAAAAATGACCTGTTTCTGGGAGGCCCGTGTGTGAATTCTTTTAATGTAGGTTGGCTGTTGCACAGCAGCTACCACAATAAGGGCAGTTTGAGGTCTTTGCCCAATGACATTAATATCCAGGATGACTGGAAAACAGGTTTTGCTGCATGGACTTAACACACATGCTGTACATGACTATACATACAGATGCCCACTCATACCTGCAGTTTTGTCACTCAGTGTCCCCAGACTTGCAGCAAGTCTGCATAAATCCAGGACTCACTTAAATGAAACTGGCTGAATCCCAACAGCTCCCAAGCTCCAAGACTTGTATCTCTAACTCAGCTTGTATCAGACTTTAAAGACTAAGTTTACTGCCATCTTACCAGTACATTTCTCACTTAGCCTCTGTTGCCTCATTCAACTTATATAATGTCCTGCAAAGTGAATTTTGATTCCTCACAAGTGTCCCCTAGTTTGAAGCAAAATGCTACAAAATTCAAAAATACCAAAACACAATACAGGTTCAGTCAGCATCCATAAAGGTGACCAATTGTGGCATTTTACACCCTAAACTTCACAAAATGTACTTTAGTTTTACACCAATACTGATCTCACACCAATAATGTTCAAAGTGAGACATGATATAAGGCAAGCAGTGCCATCTGCATAAAACTATTTCAAAATATAGTCCAACAGTAGAATATCAGAGATGTACATTCTTTGAATCACAGTGCCACAAGTGAACAAGCATTAATGACATTCTAATGACCAAACCAACTGAAAACTCACATATTTTCCTGGCAGATTAGGATTCTGGGGTGGTGCATCAGTGGAAGGGTTTTTGTTAATCAGTGTCCGGTTTATCTTCACTCTGCATCCTTCCACTACCTCAGATTCTTCAGAATGTTTCACCAACTTCTCGTCTGCTTTCTGAAAAGCTTTGTCTCGTATTGCAGGATCATCAGACCTAATTCCTTCAACCAGATCCGCTAAATGTAAAGAATAAAATAGAAAAACTGAGTATTAAAGCAACTTCTTTGTATTCTACGTAGACCGAGTAGTGAAAAGGGAGCAGGAGGAGCAAAAGATCTTGAAATCCAAAAGTCTTCATGGAAGTATACACACACACTGTACACACACACACACACATAAATATATTATATATACATACATGGAACCCTATTTTCTCTCTTCAGAAGCTCTTTAACTGAGAATTGAATCTATCAGTTTAGCACTGTCCATATATTTCCTAATACTTACAATTTTCTTACAGCTACCTTCTCTATTTCAAAGCTGTGTCCCAAAATGATAACAAGAACAACACTTGAAACCAATTCACAAAGGAGATATTAGGGTAGGTTACCAAGAGCTCTAACAGATAATGTACAAGGAGAAAAGAGAAATAAAGAGGCACAAAGATTTATGGGGGGCACTCCAGAGCTTAGGAACATACTAAATGCAAGACATAACACTGTTTCACTTTAAGTGGAATTACAATGGATATGACTTACAAACCTTTATATAGAATTAAAGATGGTCATTATTTCCAAAACCTAAAATAGAATTGCTTTTGCATAAAAACATATAAATATTGATATCAATGTGTGCCCAATAAATATGAACCCCATAGAATTACATGTGCACAATATTTAAATCCTACATAAATAGATATAATTAAGAACGTGCATCATATCTAAACCCTACAGAATGAGACTTGCAGCCCCAATAAAAACCCTATAAATTGCCTCCGATATAATGCCTACAGAATTAGATGTTCCTATCCTTTATAAACCTGTGACCTTAGGTATGGAATCTCCACAAAACCCTATAAAAGTACGTATGTATGCTCCTAATGTAAAATTTATAGAATTAGTTATATGCATTCCTCCCTAGGAAATGCATAAAATTCAGCATGCACAACCTGATATATTTTCCATAAAAGTAGGCACATACAACCCTATATAAACTCCATAAAAGTAGCTACGCAAGCCCCAGTATAATCACAAGAAAGGTAAGTTGGCACCCCCTATATAAACTCAATAAAATTAGGCGTGCACCACCGATGTAACTGAATAAAATTAAGTATGCACTGCCTTATTTGGCATGTCCCCGTCAACCCCACCCGCCTGCCCCCGCCGTCCCTCCCGACTCTCCCCCCCCTCCCCATCACCACTCCCCTCCTCCCCTCGCCCTCCCTCTCTCCCCCCTCCCCCCTCTCTCCCCCCTCCCCCCTCTCTCTCCCTGCCCCTCCCCCTCCCCCCCTCTCCTCCCTCTCCCCTCCCCCCTCCCCCCCTCCCCCTCTCCCCTCCCCCCCTCTCCCCTCCCCCCTCCCCCCCTCTCCCCTCCCCCCTCCCCCCCCTCCCCTCCCCCTCCCCCCCTCCCTCCCCCCTCCCCCCCTCTCCCGTCCCCCCCCTCTTCCCTCCCCCTCTCTCTCTCCCGTCTCCCCCTCCCCCCTCTCTCTCCCCCCTCTCCCCCCTCTCCCCCTCCCCCCTCTCCCCCTCCCCCCTCCTCTCCCCCTCCCCCCTCCTCTCCCCCCTCTCCCCCTCCCCCCCTCCACTCCCCCCTCTCCCTCCCCCCTCTCCTCTCCCCCCTCTCCCTCCCCCCCTCTCCTCTCCCCCCTCCCCCTCCCCCCCTCCCTCCCACCCCTCCCCCTCCCCCACCCTCCCCCTCCCCCCTCCCCCCCTCCCCCCTCTCCTCTCCCCCCCTCCCCCCTCTCCTCTCCCCCCTCCCCCTCCCCTCTCCCCCCTCCCCCCTCTCCACTCCCCCCTCCCCTCCCCCTCCCCCCCTCTCCTCTCCCCCCCTCCCCCTCTCCTCTCCCCCCTCCCCCCTCTCCCCCCTCCCCCCCTCCTCTCCCCCCTCCCCTCTCCCCCCCTCTCCTCTCCCCCCCTCCCCCTCACCACTCCCCTCCCCCCCTCGCCCTCCCTCTCTCCCCCCTCCCCCCTCTCCCTCCCCCCTCCCCTCCTCTCCCCTCCCCCTCTCCTCCTCTCCCCCTCCCCCCTCAACCCCCTCCCCCCCTCTCCCCTCCCCCCCTCTCCCCTCCCCCTCCCCCTCTCCCCCCTCTCCCCTCCCTTCCCCCCTTCCCCCCCTCCCCTTCCCCCCCTCCCCCTCCACCCCTCTCCCTCTCCCCCCCCACCCCTCTCCCCTCCCACCCCTCTCCCCTCTCCCCTCCCTCTCCCCCTCTCTCCCTCTCTCCCCCCACTCCCTCTACCCCTCTCTCCCTCTCCCCCCCTCCCCCCCCTCTCCCTCTCCCCCCCTCTCCCTCTCCCCCCCTCCCCCCCCCCTCTCCCCCTCCCCCCCTCTCCCTCTCCCCCTCCCCCCCCTCTCCCTCTCCCCCTCCCCCCCCTCTCCCCCCCCTCTCCCCCTCCCCCCTCCCCTCCCCCCCTCTCCCCTCTCCCCCCCCCCCCCCTCCCCCCCTCCCCCCCTCCCCCCCCTCCCCCTCCCCCCCCCCCCCTCCCCCCCCCCCCCCCCCTCTCCCCCCCCCCCCCCCTCCCCCCCTCCCCCCCCTCTCCCCCCCCTCCCCCCTCCCCCCCCCCCCCCTCCCCCCCCCCCTCCCCCCTCCCCCCCCCCCCCCCCTCTCCCCCTCCCCCCCCTCCCCCCTCCCCCCCTCTCCCCCTCCCCCCCTCTCCCCCCCCCTCCCCCCCCTCTCCCCCCTCCCCCCCCCCTCCCCCCCCCCCCCCCCCCCCCTCCCCCCCCCTCTCCCCTCCCCCCCCCCCCCTCCCCCCCTCTCCCCCCCTCCCCCTCCCCCTCCCTCCCCCCCCCCCCCCTCCACCCCTCCCCCCCCCCCCCCTCTCCCCCCCCTCTCCCCCCCCCCCCCCCTCCCCCCCCCCCCCCCTCTCCCCCCTCCCCCCCCCCCCCCCTCTCCCCCTCCCCCCCCTTCCCCCCTCCCC
Organism: Pristis pectinata; assembly: GCF_009764475.1. Lineage (NCBI taxonomy): Eukaryota > Metazoa > Chordata > Chondrichthyes > Rhinopristiformes > Pristidae > Pristis > Pristis pectinata. The sequence goes on along the minus strand of NC_067431.1, from coordinate 21,355,143 downwards.
CCCTCCCCCCCTCCCCCCCCCTCCCCCCTCCCCCCCCCTCCCCCCTCTCCCCTCCCCCCCCTCCCCCCCCCCCCCCCTCCCCCTCCCCCTCCCCCCCTCTCCCCCCCCCCCCCCCCCTCCCCCCCCCCCCCTCCCCCCCCCCCCCCCTCCCCCCCCTCTTCCCCCCTCCCCCCCCTCCCCCCCCCCTCTCCCCCCCCCCCCCCCCTCTCCCCCCTCTCCCCCCCCTCCCCCCCTCCCCCCTCCCCTCCCCCCCTCCCCCCTCCCCCCCCCTCCCCTCCCCCCCCCCCTCCCCCCCCCTCCCCCTCCCCCCCCTCCCCCCTCCCTCCCCCTCCCCCCCCCTCCCCCCCCCCCCCTCCCCCCCCCCCCCCCTCCCCCCCCTCCCTCCCCCCCCCCTCCCCCCCCCCCCCCCTCCCCCCCCCCTCCCCCCCCCCCCCTCCCCCCCCCCCCCCCTCCCCCCCTCTCCCCCCCCCCCCCCTCCCCCCTCCCCCCACCCCCCCCCCCTCCCCCCTCTCCCCCTCTCCCCCCACCCCCCCCCCCTCCCCCTCTCCCCCCACCCCCCCCCTCCCCCTCTCCCCCTCTCCCCCCACCCCCCCCCCCTCCCCCTCTCCCCCCACCCCCCCCCCCTCCCCCTCTCCCCCCACCCCCCCCCTCCCCCTCTCCCCCCACCCCTCTCCCTCCACCTCCCCTCCACTTACTGATCTCATCCACCTCCCGCAGGAACCGCTCCAGCTCCGGGTCCACCTTCCCAGACATGCTGCCCTCTGCCAGCAAGCCAATAGCCCGCGTCCTTACTGCGCACCATCGGAGTTATGCCGGCGCCCATTGGACAGTCAGTCGCTAGGCAGCGGGCACGCTGTTACCTCTGGTTACCCCTGGTTACCCCAGACTCAGGCTGGTGCTGGGCGTCAGCCATGGCCCAGTGAAGCACAGGGGAGAGACAGGATGGGACCTGAGGGGATCCAGCTGGAACACACAAAAACAAAAACACAACGCAAGCTTAAAAGCTGCAAACCCTCAGCAGAGTAGACAGCAGCTATAGAGAGACAAACAATTGTTTACCTTTCAGAACTGATGAGAAAATAAACTTTTCCAAGTTTAGCCCTAAAAGTTAGATAAATAATCTTGTTACTGGTTTATCCTAAAAGATAAACACCACTTCCCACACCATCCACCACCCAACTCTGCACCCCACCAGCGCACGCACACACACACGCACGCATATATATATATAAAACCTAGAAAATGATGATGATAATAATAATAAATGATTCTGCTAATATCACTTCCAGCCTCTTTAGACCCATTTTTTTGAATCTACATTTTTTGCATTGCACTTCCCTCTAGCCTAAGTTGAAATGTCATTCAGTTTTAAAGTCACGGGGTCATACATCCTCTGTAAGTTAAAACCTATGACATCCTGACTCTTGTGAGTTCTGACAAAGGTCACAGAGCTGAAATATTAACTCTTACTCATCTAAAATATTAACTGATTCATCTGAATTGTTAACTAACATCTTCACAAATATTGCCTGGCTTGTTGTTGACTTCCATTTACTTTCTGAACCAGGTAATATAACAGCTACTGATTTCAAATAACTTCAAGAAATACAATCACATCTAATAATACTAAATATGGGAATCATTATACTCAACCCCTCGGAAAACAATGAGTCTAAATGAAAACAAACTGCAAATAGAAACAAGTCTTTTACCATGCAATAAAATCAATATAACAAACAATAATAAGGTCTCAAAGAGGTGATCTGAGGGTGGGTGTCAGGAAACTGAAACAATAAGAGAGACTGATGGTTTGGAGTTAAGTATAATGCCAAGTAGGGATCATTTGACTAATGAATAGGCAACATTTTGAGACTCTCAGAGAAGAAGGAATGTGTTCCTAATATTGTGAAATGGAACTCATTTGGGAATCTTTTAATGTTTCCCTATTTGTCCCATCTATTCTTTACAAAACCAGCCTTCAACATGTCCATTTGGAACTTGATTTTAAAACGCATGGATGAGGGAGCCGACTGGCTTGTCATTAACTGTGTAAAGGTGCCTCACCCAGACTTTATAAATTCAGACTATCAACTAGAGAACATTATATAGCAATCAGAAACAGGAACTGCCATTGAAGTTAACCACCGTTCCCCACACCCCCCACCCTCTCCTCCTCTCCCCTCCTTTGGACCAGGGCAATTGAAGTGTTCCTAGCAAATTAGGGCAGGAGATCAGCAATTGAATCTAGGTCTCCACCCGGATTGTATAACATCATGGAATGTTCTTACCCAGTCAGAGCTTGATTATCTTTTCTAAGTTGTTCTTCTCAAGCACATTTACAAAATGCAATAAATATTTAGACTTCATGTTGCTGCTACTCTGGAGATGCAGACTATTGTGAAACCTTTATTTGGTTATTGGATTTCTGACAAAAAAAAGGTACATAGAGACAACAATAATGAAAGCTACATTTAATATTATGATTGTTCGCATCAGCAGAAGATATCAGATCTAATATTACAGTGAGTCAAAAATTACTATGTTTTTTTTACTATGGCAAATATTACCAGTTTAAGAAAACTACTAGAGTGTATGATGATCTGGAGCTGTTCCTATTCCAGAGGGATCAAGTTATTATTCACAGGATAGCAAAGTGTATACTTGACATTTTACAATGTCATATCACTTTCAGTGAATGGTGCCAACTATAACTAAAGATCTTCAGTAATTGAGCTCTATGTATTTCTTACAGATTTTCCATATTCTGTGGATGGTAATTAATTATTTACAGTCAATATTACAGACTGCATTAATAATCTGTGTGTATGTGCGATTGAGCATTTACTGTAATATCTGTATGAAATTATGTGTTTTATTTCTTCTTTAAACAATTGTTCAAATCCTCCATTATGATTAAGCCAAATATCTCTGAATTCCCTATCAAACAGTTTTGCCATACAGACTGTAGCAGTTCAAGGCAGCAGCTCAAGGCTACTAGAACTGATCAACCAATAAAGCCATAGAGTCATACAGTACAGGACCAGGCCCTTTAGCCCACCAAGTCTATGCCAACATCAAGTACCCACACAGCAATCCTACACTGATCCCATTTTATTCTCCTCCCACCCACCACCAAGATTCTACCACTCGCCTACACTCTAAGGGTAATTTACAGTGGCCAATTAACTTACCAACTTGCATATCTACAGTGGCTAATGAACCTACCAGCCTGATGCGGGGGGAAACCAGAGCACCTGGAGAAAACCCACACAATCATAGAGAAAATATGCAAATTCCACACAGACAGCACCCGAGGACAAGATTGAAGCTGGGTTTCTGGAGCTATGAGGAAGCAGCTCTACTTGTTGCCCCAACGTGCCGCCTTATCTTGTGAACAGATAAACAAACAAATCCAAGTCATTTCTTGAGAAGTGGGAATGCATCTATTTCATTAATGTAAAAGAGAAGCTATTAATACAAACTTTTTTATGCACATACAAACTTCACTGCTGCTTACAGGCACTAAAGAATAATCATAGATTACACCTTTAGAAATGTACTTGTCAATTAAATGATTTTTACCAACTAATGACAACAATTTCACCAGATACAGTAGATTATTCAATGAAGCTTGGGTCTTTGGAAAGCAGGCTGATTTCTGTTAATCAAAGGCAATTTATGAAGATCAAAAAAGCATACATCTTTATTTGTGTTATTAAAGAATTTAATATGATCAAGTATTAATTAGATGTCAATAGATCGTGAGTCACTGTATCGAGGTAGTCGGTGCTTCATTTGAAGGAATCAATGCATGGGGCCAGAGTGCTAAGGGAAGCTTTAATGTGAGAGCACTCTTCAATCAGCAATCAAACCTGAGCACTGGGACTGCAGAAAATTAGTGCAGTGGGGAAAAAATCCTGTTTACTATTGATTGACAGACTGCAGGTTAGAGTCCCTAATTTGTTCCACTTCTAATTTCAGCCATGATACTCCGCAGAATAGTGAATAAAGTACAACCACTCCCTGCAAAGGTTACTTCAATCTGTTCCCTTCTTTGTTATGGAAGTCCTAATAGGAGAAATTTTACACTTTCATAATATTAATATCACATGTTAAACATAGCATGGGATCAAAATGCTATATTAACATGATATGTCTACAAAAATATGAGAACATGCCTTTACTACAATTGGGTGACATTATATCTTCAATTTGTAAAGGTGAGGATGGAAGAAGAATTGCACTGACAAGGAAAGCATTGGTATTGGTTTATTATTGTCACTTGTACCGAGGTACAGAGAAAAACTTGTCTTGCATGCCGATCGTACAGGTCAATTCATTACACAGTGCAGTTACATTGGGTTAGTACAGAGTCCATTGATGTAGTACAGGTAAAAACAATAGCAGTACAGAGTAAAGTGTCACAGCTACTGAGAAAGTGCAGTGCAATAAGGTGCAAGGCCACAACAAGGTAGATCATGAGGTCATAGTCCATCTCATTGTATAAGGGAACCGACCAATAGTCTTATCACAGTGGGGTAGAAGCTGTCCTTAAGTATGGTGGTATGTGCCCTCAGGCTCCTGTATCTTCTACCTGATGGAAGAGGAGAGAAGAGAGAATGACCCTGTTGCATGGGGTCTTTGATTATGATGGCTGTTTCACCAAGACAGTGAGAGGTAAAGATAGAGTCCAAGGAGGGGAGGCTGGTGTCCGTGATGCGCTGGGCTGTGTCCACAACTCTCTGCAGTTTCTTGCAGTCCTGGGCAGAGCAGCTGCCGTACCAGTGGAAGAGCACTGCTGATCTACCTAAGCTAAAAGCAATAAGCAATCTGCTGACAGAATTCAGGGTTTCGACCCAAAACATCAATTATTCCTTCCCCACCCCCGCATAGATGCTGCTCAATCCGTTGAGTTCCTCCAGCAGATTGTTCGTTGCTCCAGATTCCAGCATCTCCTGTCACTTGTGTCTCCATTAAACTAAAAGCTAGTTGTCTCCTCTCTGCAATTTGTTTAAAATAATAAATATGCAGTGTTTTACAACAGCGGAGGAAAATATAATTGCAAAGGAGTAACTGCACCAGTCAACTAATGATACAATCAAAATCCCATGGCAATTGCTTTATATAAAGCTTTACGTTTAGAATTAATGCAATGGAATTATGAAGAATGTTAATTCTGAATGACAAACAAATAATCTGGTAATTTAATTGAGCTGATTTTGCCTGAAGAAGAATGAGGTCAAATTGAACAAGTAAAAAGCTGAGTTGGAATCCTTTGCAGGATAATTTCATCCCAACAGTGCTACTCATAAATAATAAATGACAAATTGAAAAATCCAACATCATCACTAACACTTTTGCATATCTAAAGTTAATATTACCATGCTAACTCTGAAACCTCCTCACACCTACAGATTTGTGCTCCTCCAAATCTGACCTCTTGTCCATCCCCAATCCTGATCGCTTTTTCTTTCATTTACTTCTCTGGTCGTCTTCAATGATTCCAGTGCTTTCATTCCTCCTATAAGTTCTCCTTAAAGTCCACCAATCACCTTGGACCCCTTTCTCACTGCTCCCCTCCTCTTTATACCAGCCATCTCCGCTCTCAGTCGTGATGCAGGGTTTCAACCCAAAACATCAACAGATGCTGCTCGACCCGCTGAGTTCCTCCAGCAGATTGTTTGTTGCTCCAGATTACCACATCTGCCATCTCTTGTGTCTCCAATTCAAATCAGGTTCTTATTTTGAAGGTCACAGCAACACCCATTTTAAAATGTTCATCCTGGTTGTCAAATCCTCCAAGTATATTTACTCCCCATCTCAGTAATCTCCTCCAATGTTAGTCTTTTGATAATATCCAGAATTAATTGCTCCAACATGGGCTTCCATTCCTTCAGCTGCCAACTCTAATGGCTCTGCAGCCTCTCCCTAAACCTTTCGACTTCCCCTTCCTTCTTTACGATGCTCCTTAAATCTGGCCTGTTCTTAGGTCAAGCTCTTAACTCTTAGCTATGTGACCTAATATCTCCTTATGCTACATTGTATCAAGATTTGTTTGCCTGTACTTGCCAAATGCCTTAAGATGTTTAGTTATGTTTAAAGTGCTATGTAAATACAAATTGTTGCTGGAGCAACTATCTGCTCCAGTGAAAAAGATTGCTACTCCTATCATAGAAGGAAAAGGACCTAAATTTTTCCCACCAACTGTTTTTTTGTACCTATTGCAACATGCATGGCCTTTAAGGCAAAGTTATTTTGCACAAGTGACATGAAACCAACAGCTCTGAAGAATGAGGCCAAGTGTTCAACACTCCTGTGAAAACCTGAATCAGAAATCAGTCTATAGGGTCAGCTCTATAAGTCTGAAAGGCTCTGTGATAGATTTACAATATACCCCAGAGAAAGCAGTAATCCCCTGAGCCAATCCTTAAATACTGCTTCAAGGAGTTACAATACCAGGCCATATGCTTATGTCTGATTACCAAGGAAGGACATACTTAGGCAGGGTGTAACAGATAGAGTCATAAGATTTACCCTTTGGATGAGAGATTTCTTCTGTGGGAAGAGAATGAATAGAACTCTCTGGAGTTTAGAAGAACAAGAGGTGAACGCGTTGAAATATGTAGAATTCCAAGGAAGCTTGATAGAACAAATGAAAAGAGACAGAATCCGGAACAAGGCACCAGAGTTTCAGGTTGAAGAATCAGCCATTCAGGTCTGAAAAGAGGAAAAGCTTCTTCATACAAGAAGAGTTCTTGGAATTCACTTCCTCAGAGAACTCTGGATGCTCAATGTGCCAATAATAATGCTCAATCATTGTTGGTACATTGAAGACAGTTCAGGCAAGAATGTGGGTCTGATGAAGTTCAGGGCTACATTACCATACTGGTAGCCAGAGATCTAAAATATTGATCTTGAGACAGAACAGTCGGAGAACTTGATTCAAAGCAATAAAAAAAACAATATAATTAATGGTAACTGTGAAACTGTCAAATTATTATAAAGTCCTTTTCACTGATGCCTGCAGAGAAGGAAACCTGCCATCCTTACCCAGTCTGGCCTTCATAGACCTCTAGACTCAACAATGATTTTGATTCAACTCCCCATTGGAATAGTCTAGTAAGCCATTGCATCAGGGGTAATTCGGGCCAAAGAATAAATGTGAGTTTTGTCAGTGATGTCCACATCACATAAATTAATAAACAAAAAATATTTTATTCAATGGAAGAGGAAGCTGGAGCTTAGTACCTTCTTTCTGCTGCCGTTCTTTGTGTGTGCATTCACACCTGATTTCTGCCAATGCAGCATAACTGTTCTACATTGCAACAGTATTATGCAGCTACTGTAATGTTGCAGATAGACAGCCATGTCTAGTCTTTAATAGTATTCACCAAAGTTTCCTGACTTCAGCCTTGCAACTGATGACTTTCATACAAATGCCCAATTTCAGTTCTGCTAGTAAATTCCAGAGAGGCAAATGCAAATCAGGCTAATTACAAACTGATATATTTTTAATAAAACTCAAATTTAAGGTTACTTTTTATAACCCAATGGCTTGCATTCACATCAGAAACTTAAAATATGTAACACTGTAAATAGTTGATTAACGTCAGATCAGATTTTTCTTACCCAAACTGTGCCTTGCTGTAACCAGCACTGAACTTCACTGTAATTTTTGGCCACTGTAGCTTTGAGAGTTACTCCAGAATCAGAGAGTCAATGGGAAGAATTGCTGGACATTACCGTTCACTCACAGCATAAATTTGCCTTAGATTATAGAGTAGTTTTTTTTCATCTAAATATCATGGTCAAAGGTCAAAACCCATAGTGCGGGACACCACTGTGTCCTGTGTGAACTCCTAACATCTAACAAAGTCCATTTGTAGAGTGTACAGACAAATGCACGAGATACAAGGAGCTCAAAAAAGACGTGACCTCACAGACTAATCTTTGGAACACAGGACAGTACAGCCCAGGAACGGACCCTTCTGCCCATGATGTTGTGCTGAACTAATGAAGCTAATGATCCCTAATTAAACTAGTCCCTTCCGCCTACACATGGTCCATATCCCTCTATTCTCTGCATATTCATGTGTCTGTCAAGAGCCTCTTAAACACCTCTATCGCTTCTGCCTCCATCAACACCCCTGGCAGGAAGAGGTAAAATGGAGAGTTAGAGAGGTTTAAGGAGAGAAATCCAGAGTTTAGGACTAGATGGGCAATGACTTCTTAAACATCTTGCCTCTTCCATTCTTTGTCTGCTCATGTGTGATTCATTTTCTTATTCTTGAACTCATAGAAGTTCCATCTCTAGATATAAGTAGGGCTGCTTCTCTGTAGGACCCGCAGCAGCATTTCAAGCTAACTCATTCTGATGAACGACAAGAAACAGGTCTTGGATTCAAAGTCCCTGGCAGCTGGTCATAAACCAGGTTCCCCACAGGTTAGCTGACACATCAAGAAAGGTATCCCATTCTTTATTCCTGAGCAGCAAGTCACAAAAATGTATCCGTGTTTCACCTTATTCATTCCGCCAGTAAAGCTTTGTCAGCATGTGAATCTGCCAGCATTCTCAGACTTTAAATTGTCCAGGGCAATCACGATGTTAAGATTATTGCCCTATTTATGTTCATATAACCAGAAGCCATGATCGTAAATGGAAAGCAGAAACTGCCCCAAGTTAGATCTGATATGGCTCACCTCCTAAATCATTGCATTTACATCAAAATCAAAATAACTTGCACACGGCAACAAACAAATAACGGAATGAAAAAATGTTTCCATTAGATTAGGAACACTTGTGGTTTGGTGTCTATGCTTTGCCATGCTGTGTGCTTTAATGATTCCCAAGGTCTGTACTGATGGGGCTTTTGCTCCTGTTTGATTCAACCACTCGAGGTCACTCTGAGGAACAGGGTCCAGATAAAAACAGATTCTCACCACTCAGATTGGCCTTTTAAGCACAGTGGCGCATTAAAAAGCAACAACTTCAGGAGTCAATGACGTGTACAACACCCAGTGAGGAAAGCTGAAAGGAAGCCACTGGCTGGAAGACTGATATGTTCAACACGAAGACAAACACCAGAACTGGTTGTTGGAACATATGGAGAATGTAACAGACAGTAAAGCTAGATCAGGTCACAGCAAAGATGAGGTGCTACAGCCCTAAACTAATGGTGGAAGGCAAACTGAAAAAGCTGGGGAACCATTGAAAGAGCTGTCACTACCCAATGCCAAAATGAGTAGTAAATGTGGAAGGAGGGAATACTTGTCAGGACAATCAATCAAACTCAACTTTCCTGCACCAGTGATCTATTCACCACCCAAGTAAGTCACCAATTAATGTACTTTCATTGCAATCCTCAAATGGATTTTTAAAATCCCATCACACAATTTTAAACAAAGAAGGGGCTTTCGCCATGATGCCCAATATGTCCCTCAGCATCACTACAGACAGAATGCCTGGCAACTTATAACATTGATATCTGGGTGAATGTTGCTGTGCACACTGATGCATTTATATCCCACCTATCACTACCCCAGGGTGCCCTGAAGTGTTTACAGCACCCGCAGCTCTTTTGTTGAACTCACAGTTGTAACAGAGGTGTTAAAAAAAAAGCATTATAAAATATGAATATCACAAAAAGTCAAGAAGTAAATCTACTTGCTAGTCTTAATTCTATAAATGCTCTTCTTTTATCTATTTAATTTTATTTTAATTTTTGATTATCAACTTTTTCCTTTTGCACTGTTATCTTAACTATCATCCAGCCCTTTATATTTCTTAGAAATGTACAATGATACAACCCACAAGAAAGGAATTTTGCTCATTAACCTTTTATGAGCTCTTTGGTAGGACTATCCAATTAATCCTGATACCTTGTTCTATTCCTGCATCCCTATAAATTAATATTCTTCCAAACTTATTTAATTAACTATTGAAAATTCTTGACGAATCTGATTCCACTGTAGCACATTCCAGCTTGCAATAATTCACTCTCTAAAACAAATATTTGCTCACTTCTGTATCATATTCTTGCTTTTTAACCTTTCAGGTCTTTCACCTTTCATCCTTCCCAGAGTGGCCCTGTATCCTCCACATACTTTGCATGTCAAGGCATCGTGGCAATGTGCTTTAGGGACATTTTTTCCCAGTAAGTACTTGCTATTAAGTGAGTTATTTTCAGTCCTCACAGCCAGCTGATGATCTGTGAATAACATCCATTAAGTGAAGTATGACTAATTGACTCCATGATCTCGAATTTTGGGAGACATTTGAAACTGTTCCATGTTGTTCAGTCTGCTGAAATTAACCTCAGGGAACCTACAAAACCCAGAACTAGTCAGGATAAAATAATTTGATTGATCATTGGTCTCTCCAATGGATTAAATGTCCACTCTGCCCACAAGAGGCACCCACTGTCACTTCCACTGCATAAAAGGAGTCAAGACTTCTTCAGCTCCACTTCCAAAGCCCATGAACTCCATCACATGCCTGGACAAAGCCTGAAGGTGTACAAGGACACAACTACCTACATTTTCCCTCCCAAGTCACACACTATCGCAATTTGGCTGTTGACTTCATCAACACGGAATTAAAATCCAGGACATTATTATCCAGAAGCATTGTAGAAGCATTTCAAGAAAGACGATCATTGACACCTCTGTAAGATCAATCAGAGAAGGCAAATACATATCTGTCTTTCCACCTGGACCCATCTACATCCTGGAAACAAACTGAGAAGAAGTAAATAACATTCATTTAGAGAAGTGAAAACAAGGCCATGGACTTCAACTGAAAAGTTGTATGGTACAGCCAGATCTGACAACTTGGGAGCCATTTGGATGCCTTGTGAGGGTTGGCAGTCTTTCTATTTTGAGTTGACAGATGAGATGTTATGACAAAATGAATAATAAAAATAGAACAAGGTATATTGAGAAGCCAAATGGGGGTTAAGTCTGGCAAAATTTTCAAGACTGAAAGATTATGAGCTTTGTAGGTGTTACTGGAGCTTCATCTTTTTGGTTAATTTCAGCAGATTGAACAACATGGAACAGTTGCAAACATCTCTGCAAACCCTTGATCACGGAGTCAGTCATAATTCACTTCATGGATGTTCTTCGCAGATCATCAGCTGGCTGTGAGGACAGCAAATCATTCACTTGATAGCAAGTACTTCCTGGAAAAAAATTGTCCCTAAAGCACATTGCCATGTTGCCTTGCACCTTATTGCAGTGCACTTTCTCTGTAGCTGTGACATTTTACTCTGTACTGTTTTTGTTTTTACCTGTACTACATCAATGCACTCTGTGCTTACCTAATGTAACTGCACTGTGTAATGAATTGACCTGTATGATCGGTATGCAAGACAAGTTTTTCACTGTACCTCGGTACAAGTGACAATAATAAACCAATACCAAAACCTTTATATGTGAAGTACATGGAGGAGACAGGTCCACTGAAAGGTGAAAACCTGAAAAGTTAAAAAGCAAGAACACAGACATGAGCCCCCTTCAGTACAGACCTTAGAAATCATTAAAGCTCACAGTATGGCAAAGCATAGACACCAGACCACAACAAGTGTTTCTACCCTAATGGTTTAGTCTGTGGAAAAGCATGAGAAAGATTGAAATCTGGTGTGAGAGTGCCAATAACCTTCCTTAATTGTATTAAGACAGTTCCTCTTGCCTGGTTGATACATGCCAAGCAACCTTTTATCTGTGGTTCATCAACAGCTCTTCATTATCTAGCAGAAATTCATTCAATTGTTTCAATCTTTACCATTCAGAACAGAAGAAGCAAAAAGAAATTCATGGCAATCCGAGGCTTGAGTATATGAAAAGACTAGAAGAAGCAAAAATATTCATGAAAGTAATGGAAAGATGTCTGTCATATTTCAATATATAAAACATGTCAAAATCGGCAGCAGCACCTGGGGAAGTTAAATTCAGTCATTTAAATGATGGAATCAGAATCAGCATCAGAACAAAATAGGAAAGAGCATCAATATTAGCGCCAGTTTAACAAACTACAACAGCCCCAGGTCGGTCAAAGTCTGCATCACCAGAAGGACAAAGGCAGCAAATGGGTCAAAATGAGCATGGAAAGGGCTAACTAATTGAAAACAGGTGGGGATAACTGGGTTATTCAGAGACTGGCAATCAGTAACTGGTTCGGTGCCACAGGGATCAGTGCCGGGGCCTCAACTACTTATGGTTTATATTAATGACTTGTGTGAAGGGTACTGTTGCCAAATTTGAGGATGATAGAAAGATAGGTGGTTAGCAAGTGGTGAGGACACAAAGAGCCTGCAAAGAGATATGGATAGGTTAAGTAAGCGAGCAAGAAGTTAGCAGATGGAGTACAATGAGGAAAAATATGAGGTTATCCATTTTGGAAGTACAATAAAAAAAACAAATTATTACTTAAATGGAATGAGACTATAAAATGCTGCAGTACAAAATGGTGTGAGATCCTGGTGCATAAAGGGTTGGCATGCAGGTACAGAAAGTAATTAGGAATGATGGCTTTCGTTGCAATAGTTATGGGGGTATTAAATTAGGGTAATTAATTAAATTACATTACCTTATTAAATTAGGGAAGTTTGGATGCAAATTAACAGGGTGCTGGTGAGATCATACCTGGAGTGCTACGCAAAGTTTTGGTCTTCATACTTAAGGAAATATACAGTATACTTCTCTGTACTCCTTCCAATGCAAGGAGTACAGAGGAGGTTCACTAGGTGTGTTCCTGCAATGAAGGAGTTGATAATGGAAATAAATAGTGCAGATTGAGCCTACACTCATTGGAGTTTAGAAGAACGTGCAGTGGTCTTATTGAAACATACAGTGTACCCAGCAGTTCCGGTAACAGAAATTCATTCTTGCAGAATTCACAAATCACCAAAGATTTTGAGATACAGAATAAAAATTCACTCCTGGGGAATTTATAGAGTCAGACAGCATTGAAATGGGCCCTTCAGCCCAACTGGTCCATGCTGACCAAGATTCCCATCTAAGCAAGTCCCATTTGCCTATGTTTGGCCCATATCCCTCTAAACATTTCTTATTCATGTACCTGTCCAAGTGCCTTTTAAATATAGTCAATGTATCTGCCTCAACCACTTCCTGTGGCAGTTTATTCCGTATATGGACCACCCTCTGGGTGAAAAAGTTGCCCCTCAGGTTCCTATTAAATCTTTCCACTTTCACCCTAAACCTATGTCCTCTAGTTCTTGATTCACCACCCTGGGAAAAAGGACTGCGTGAAGACCAAAACTTTGCGTAGCACTCCAGGTATGATCTCACCAGCACCCTGTTAGTTTGCATCCAAACTTCCCTAATTTAATAGGGTAATGTAATTTAATTAATTATCCTAATTTAATACCCCTATCTGTGACCCTCATGATTTTATACTCTTTATAATATCACCCCACATTTTGCCACACTCCAACGAATAAAGTCCTAGCCTGTTCAACCTCTCTCCATAACTCAGTCCCTCAAGTCCCGGCAACATCTTGATAAATCTCCTCTGCACTCTTTCCAGCTTAGTGGCATCTTTCTTATAGCAGAGTGACCACAGTATTCCAAATGCTGCCTCACCATGTGAAAAAAACAGTAACTAAATAAACACAAAATGCAAAAGAATCAACAAATCTTGTCAATTTTTGTCAAGGGTTTGAGTTATGGAAAATTGCAATACAATTTTCTAGGAATGCGACCCCTCCACAGTGCAGGGGCGTACTGTATTAGATTCTGAGGGAGAATGACAGGGCAGATACTGAGAGGATATTTCCCCAAGTGAGGGGTTATATAGAACTAGGGAGCATGGTTTGAAAATTGGAGGCTGTCCACTTAAGACAAAAACGAAGATAGATTTCTTCTCTCTTCTTGCAATTCTCTACCTCAGAAAACCGCAGAGCAGACCCATTGAATATACTCGGGTTGGAGATTGACAGATGTTCGAAATATGAGGGAAGCAAAGGATAAGGAGCCAAGAATGGATCAGCCATGATCTTAGTGAAGGGTGGAACATGTTTAAGTGGCTGATTCGCAGACTCCTGTCCTTGTTTCTTTTTACTTATCTTCTTAAAAACCCAAAACATAATGTGCAAATAAATTTACTCCATGAACTACAGTGAGTCTAGACTGCTTACCTCCATCTTTTTAAGGGCATCTATGAATGGGCATTAAGTAATGTCCATGTGTGAATTAAACTAAATTCTTTATATTTTTCTTTGCCATCCACGGGACTGCAGGAGTCTGAATCTGCTGCTGAAGGTAAGAAAAGACTGAAAGTAAAAGATAAATTTCAACTGCTCTCCAGAGGAAGTGACTCTAATAAAATACTGATTGCTTGGCAAAGCTCACTGAAGCCCAGCCGTTTATTGAACCTGTCATGTTAGCTTGAGAAATACTAATGACTGTTGGAAACTGAATCAATCTTCCAGTACATGAGCTGAACATAATCGTCTAGATGCTGAAACCAACCAGGACTCTTCACGTGCCATTGTAAATCACCTCTGCACCCTGCTCGTCATGTGCCTCTGTGCTCCCTGTGGCTTAACATTCATCACATTGTCCCTCATAAAAACATTTAATGCAGGCTTTGAACCATTAGAGTAAAAAATTGCTGTTTATGGAACCAAGCTGGGCACAAATTGACTGTCACATTTTCTCCATTACAACGGTGATAATACTTTAAAATATTCTCAATGGAATTAAGTTTGTTGTGGCAGCAAGAACTCATACAGAGTGCCAGATAAATTAAATTCTTTTCTCATATTTCAAAACTATAGTCAATGAACGTTGCAGGGTTCAGTGCTGATCTAGGTATCCAAGAATGTGGATGAGACACAAGCAATCTACATGGATGATCCCAAAACTCTAATGGGTTTCAAGGATAAAATTCAATTCTCTCTAGCAAGCTGCTGATTATCTGATAACTCTATCCCCAGACCACAACAAGAACAGTCACTTTGGTAAGGCTTCTGATGATCTGGTAACATCCATTGAAGTG
Organism: Pristis pectinata; assembly: GCF_009764475.1. Classification (NCBI taxonomy): domain Eukaryota; kingdom Metazoa; phylum Chordata; class Chondrichthyes; order Rhinopristiformes; family Pristidae; genus Pristis; species Pristis pectinata. The sequence goes on along the minus strand of NC_067431.1, from coordinate 21,340,124 downwards.
GTGCGATAGGGTTGCCGACCCTGGTCCGCCGATCTCCAACTGTCTCACCCCGCTCCCTTTCTGCCGCTATTGGTCTCGCAGAACATCTAACCTCACACTGCCCTCCCCTCCCCTCCCCAAGTGAGCAAGTTCTCAGTTGCTGGATGACTTGAACCTGCCTTTCAAACCACAATTTCTTTTATAACAAAAGAAAACATATTCCAAAAAAAATGAACAATAAAACACCATTATTCTTTCCGTTTAACGTGTTTTCTCCAGGGATTTTCTTACTGCAAGTGTGCAGGAGATTGATTCACAGGTCAAACCTGGAATTTAGCAACCCCAGGGAGAAAGGGCACAGTGCATGACAGAGAAGATTGACAATAGAAGATAGAAAAACAGCTTAAATTCTGTTTTAACAATTGTGACTATTTGAAGCCAAAAACTAAGAACAACATGGCCCAGATGATAAGATTTTCTTTCGGAATTTCCTGATTGCCTGCAATATCTTTATTGATAGATCTGCAGAATACATGACCAGGAATTCTTTTGATCTTGCACATAAGGTATGACAACCTAGAGAGGGACACACACAAGAGACTGCAGCCCACTGGAACCGGGGGCAAAAAATGTGCTGCGGGAGGAACACAGTGGGTCAGGCAGCATCTGTGGATGGAAATGGACAATCGATGTTTTGGGTTGAGACCCTTCATCCGAACTGAGTCTGGATGAAGGGTCTCGACCCGAAACGTTGACTGCTCATTTCGCTCCACAGATGCTGCCTGACCGGCTGAGTCCCTTTCCTCCAGCAGCTCAAAGATAATACAACCTATCTGTTGTAGCCTCAAGCAAATTCCAGTAAGATTTTCTAAATTTATACCAGGAATTGCTCATGTAGAATCTTCAAATGCTACTTCAAAATAGGATCCTTGCAACATTTTAAGAGTGTCAGAGGGATGTTGCACTGGCAAGGAGTTTGCAGTAAATGAGACTGGGTAGGATGATATGACAGACACCGACAACTGGAGAAAATCATACTTCTGCCACCTCTCACTGGCTTAATAAACGAAACACTTTCAATACTCGCTCCTGTTAACTCGGCTCTGTGCAGCAGCCCTGACCCCTGGTGGTTAACCTATGGAACTGTTATATCCATTTGTGAAAGCAGAGGGGGGTTTTCTCCTCTGAAAGATGGCACCTCTGCCCCTTCACTACTACAAGTGTCAACTCAAGTCTCAGGAAAGGGACTCGAATCCAGGAAACCAGAATCTTCTGACTCAGAGGGAAAAATGAATTCAGATCATTCATGGCTGATGCTAACCATAGAGGAAGATTAACGTCAGCTTTCATGCAGTTAGGCCTGCCTAATTATTTTATTACTGGATCTATTTTGGGACATATTTAATTAAATGTACATTTTGATAAGTGTTTATATTATCTTTGTACCAATTTGTATGGTTATTGTTGGTCAGAGATTGAAGCCAATAGCTGATGGGCAAAATTATTAAATGATCAGGTGAAAGGTTCTGAAGGTGCTGTTAAACATTAGGAGAAAGAGCATGAAAATAGCATGAAAATGCTGCTCATTTCCCGGAGGATGTGGCGGAGAGAATGAATAGGTCTGATACACCTGACTGCTTCACCAGAACATCTGCAATGTAAAATGGCAATGCTCCTTCTTCCGAGTCCACCTCCCCCAACTGCCCTTAAGTCAAAGACATACACTGAGGCCAAGCTGTAGCCGCAAGTAAATCAGCTCAGACCCAGGCAGAGGCCAAAGTCGGACTTCCTCCTTTCTGCAGTTCAAATATCCACCAGGTAAGCATGTGGCACCATGAGTGACTCTGAACTGGAATAGAACAATGACTCTCAGTTCATGAAAATGTTAATGACCAAATGCATTTGTTTTGATCTTGCACCAACCTGCAAAGTTGTGGTCTGATGCTACACTTTACTACAGGTAAAGGAACAATCATCTGATCTGCTGGTGTCATTATAATATACTGGTGTCCAAATTACCATAAGCAATGACCGTAGTTAGTGAATGTGTTAGAAAGATTCCCAAATGGAGTGGCTGTAATTAAAGTTTTTATGTCCCGGTTCTATAACCATGCTGTAGTTCATTTGATGCATCAATCATGGGACAGAGTGGAAATTAGTAATCCAGACACTGTTACTCACATAATCATCGGTGCCACAGAGAAAAATTATTCCAGAAAAATTAACAGCTGTTCTGGTAATGAGGCTCTCGGGTAGTGTACTCCACACGTTCATTTGATTAACAAAAATGCTAAAACAGTCGCTTCGACATTATGTGCTGACAAGCACAAGAACTTGTGAAGCATCGGGTTCGGTCTAACATGACCAAGAACTACAAGGAGGTGAAGCAACAGCTTGTTTATTAAGCCCAGGCACCTGGCTGCTTACACACGAAAGGATGGACTGCTAGTTCCTGATAAGTATGTCAGTATTATGAATTACTTTCAAATTCTTCACATCTTTCAGATGATTCATTTGCAGAATATGTAGAACGTTTGTGCATCACTGGTGCAGTAGGTATCTGTGCAAATGATTTTCATTACACACTCCAGGTGATGTTTGCTTTTGGTTCCATACAAAAGGTATAGCACTGTTTTACATTACATAGAGCCTGAGGGCATGTTAATAATATATAATCAAATATATGTGGGCAGGCAGGGTAGTGTAGTGGCTAGCGTGACGCTATTACAGCGCCAGCAACCCAGGTTCAATTCCGGCCGCTGTCTGTAAGGACTTTGTACGTTCTCCCCGTGTCTGCGTGGGTTTCCTCCGGGTGCTCCGGTTTCCTCCCATATTCCAAAGACGTACAGGTTAGGAAGTTGTGGGCATGCTATGTTGGCGCCGGAAGTATGGTGACACTTGCGGGCTGCCCCCAGAACACACTATGCAAAAGATGCGTTTCCATGTACATGTGACTAATAAAGATATCTTATCTTATGATGATAATATTGAGTTACAAGACTGATAACTTTTAAACTGGATCATACTCACAAGATGTTGAGGTGGGGGGGGGATGCAGGAGGGAGTATAAAAGTATAGGATGCCACAATATACATTGTTGCTATAGATCAGATATCAAAGAATATTTACGACAAAGTTATGAGTCAAAATATACCTTTCCTGCCCTCTCTTCCTATGCTGCACCTCTGGACTTTCCCTGAGAAGGCATACGGCAGACTTACCTTCATCGGTCGGGGCATTGAGTATAAGAATCCAGAAGTCACGTTGCAGCTGTATAAAACTTTGGTTAGGCATTACTTGAAGTATTGTGTGCGGTTCTGTTCGCCCCATTACAGGAAGGATGTGGAGGCTTTGGAGAGGCTGCAGAAGACATTCACCAAGATGCTGCCTGGATTAGAGGGCATGAGTTATGGAAGAGATTGGACAAACTTGGATTTTCTTTTCTGGAGCATCAGAGGCTGAGGGAAGACCTGATAAAGATTTATAAAACTATGAGAGGCAATAGATAGGGTAGACAGTCAGAATCTTTTTCCCAGGGTAGAAGTGTCAAATACTAAAGGGAAGGTGAGAGGGGTAAGTTTCTTTTTACACAGAGAGTGGCGGGTGCCTGGAATGGGCTGCAAGGAGTGGTGGAGGAAGCAGGCACGATCGTGGTGTTTAAGAGGATGTTAGATAGACACATGAATATGCGGAGATACGAAGGCAGAAGATATTAATTTAATTTGGTGTTATGTTCGGCACAGATATCGTGGGCCGAAGGGCCTGTTCCTGTGCTGTACTGTTCTGTGTTCTATGATTGGCTTATGGAGGATAAAATGTTTTCTCTTGGGCAGACAGAGAAAGCTGAATGAAGCCACATAACCGCAGTGGCACAGGTTAAATCCAAGGAGCTGCCCAGCAGCTATTCAACAGTGCATGCCTCACCTCTGAGAAATAGCTACTGTTTGCCCACCAAATGCTTTAGTTAGCTCCATAACAGAGAGCATTTGTGCACATCTTGAACTGCTTTACAGAACAGGGAATTAAAAAGCATAAAATTGCCAAAGTTGTAAATCTGTAATAAGTACAGAAACATCTGGGAACACTCATCAGGACAGGCAGGGTCTGTGGAGAGAGAAAGGGAGTTAAATATCAGGTCACTGACCATTCTGATGAAACGTCGTTGACCTGAAAGGTCATCCACCTGAAATGTGAACTCTATTTCTTTCTCTACTGCTGTCACCTGACCTGCTGAGTATTTACAGCATTTGCTGTTCCTGTCACACAATATGGTAGGATGGAGGCTTGGTGATGGCAATGCTATGTGGGAGCCCAATCACAGCAAGTGGTACCTACACAGAGGGGACACGCTAGAGGAAGGAGTAGGAAAGGATCCAGGCTACAGACAGATTTGAGGAGGTGGTGGACAAGGACCTTCAAGTCAATACATGGGGGGTGGGGGCGCGGGGGAGCGCGTGGGATTGGGGGCTCATTGGAGTCTTGCAAGGGACAGGACCAAGGTTAGGGACAGGTTAGAAGTCCCAGAGAGCCGGGTGAACGTTGAGTGGAGCTGAGGAAGGTAAAAACAAAAGGTTTGAGGTGAAGACTTTGCAAAATTGGCAAACACAGACAGAACGAGCTCCATAAAGCAGAGAAAAAATGAGCTGAATCTCAACAACAAAAAGGCTTGAAGCTCACTGTAATGTGAAGAAGTGACAAGGTCCATCTTCATAACAGTTTTCAGATAACTCCCTGAGCAATAGCGAGCTGGACTCCTGGTGAGTGACACATTGGTAATTTCCCTGGTTTGCTTTCTCTCAATCCTTTTTTCACTGGATATATCACATCACTGCATAACTCCTTCATCTATTTCTAATAATGCTTCATTAATACAGAAGTGGAATTGTCAAGGATCAATTGTCTAATATTAAATATGTCAATACATTTCTGTTAAAGTTCCTACACTGATTTCAACTCAATCGATAACATAGTAGTCACGACCTGACACTACAACATCATAAAACAGAAATTTCTAGAAAAGCGGTCAGATCAGGCTGCATCTGTGGGAAGAGAAACTGAGTTAATGCTTCAGATTGAAGACCCATCGTTAGAACGGGGAAGGAGAGAAAAGAGAAGTTTGTGAAGATTTCCTTTCTGTTCTGGTCAACACCAATCCCTCAAAACTAACGAAAACTAGAACAACTATAACTTAAACTATGTGTCCTGATGCAGGGTTTCGACCCAAAATGCTAACAATTCCTTTCAGATGCTGCTCAACCCACTGAACTCCTCCAGCAGATTGTTTGTTGTACTGTAACTACAATATCTGATCATTATCTCATTGCTCCTTGTTGGCATTGCATTTGCTACATCTGACATTTTTCCCCAAAATTACTTTGCCTGGTGACCTTCCACCCTCCTTTCTGGTGTTGCAGTAACACTCGTGCTACACAGCTGCCAATCAATGACAATCACCAATAAGAGAGAATCTGATCACATCTGCATGCTGTACAACAATGCTCCTGAGCTCGCCATCACTGGAGGTCCCCATGTACCAGAAACATAACTGGAACAATGCCATAAATACTGAGATTACAAGTCTGGGTATTTTGCGGTGACCAACTCGCCTCCTCATTCCTCAAAGGCACAGGTCAGGAAAACAGTTCCAGCCATACTTCAACAGCTCACCCCCATCTAGGACAAAGCCACTTGTTTGTTATAGACCGCATTCACCTCCCTGAGCATTCACTCTGTCCCAATGGTGCAAAGTGGCTGTAATCTGTTCCATCTACAAGCTGCAATATAGCAAGACTTATTCAACAGCACTTCCCAGTCCATGACCTCCACCATCTACAAAGACAGGACATTAGGAACATGGGAATCCCACCTCTAGCAAGTACCAATCTAGGTCACACCCTGTCCTCACTTGGACTGAGAAATAGAACGATATCAATGTTCCAACATTGGTTCAAATCCCAGTCTAACAACACTGTAAGAGTACCTTTACCAGGTGGACTACAGCAGTTTAAGAAAGTGGTTCAATGTTATCTATTAGAAGACGTAAGAAATCTCCCAGAGGTAAGGATGGACAAAAGGCAGAGGGTGACAGAGGAACTGAAGTGGATTGACATTAGGAAAGAAATGGTGATGGGTAGACTAATGGGGCTGAAGACTGACAAATCCCCAGGTCCAGATGGTCTGCATCCCAGGGTACTAAAGGAGGTGGCTCTAGAAATTGTGGATGCATTTGTGATCATTTTCCGATATTCCTTAGATTCAGGGTCAGTTCCTGAGGACTGGAGAATGGCTAATGTTATCCCACTTTTTAAGAAAGGAGGGAGGGAGAAAACGGGGAACTATCGTCCAGTTAGCCTAACATCTGTGGTGGGGAAGATGCTAGAGTCCATTATTAAGGATGAAATAGCGGCATATTTGGATAGCAATGATAGGATTGGGTCGAGTCAACATGGATTTACCAAGGGCAAATCATGCTTGACTAATCTACTGGAGTTTTTTGAGGATGTAACCAGGAAAATAGATGAGGGAGATTCAGTGGATGTTGTATACCTCGACTTTCAGAAGGCATTTGATAAAGTGCCGCACAGGAGATTGGTGGGTAAAATTAGGGCTCATGGAATTGGGGGGCGGGTATTAACATGGACAGAAAACTGGTTGGTGGATAGGAAACAAAGGGTAGGGATGAATGGATGTTTCTCAGAATGGCAGGCCGTGACTGGTGGGGTGCCACAGGGCTCGGTGCTGGGACTGCAGCTGTTTACGATCTATGTTGATGATTTAGATGAAGGCATTGTGAATAACATTAGCAAGTTTGCTGATTTTACAAAGTTGGGTGGCAGTGCGACATGTGAAGAGGAAGTTAGGAGAATTCAAGGTGATTTGGATAGGTTGGGTAAGTGGGCAGATACTTGGCAGATGAAGTTTAATGTGGATAAGGGTGAGGTTCTCCACTTTGGGAGCAGGAACAGGAAGGCGGATTATTATCTGAATGGTGTGGAGTTAGGTAAGGGGGAAATACAAAGGGATCTAGGAGTCCTTGTTCATCAGTCACTGAAAGTGATGAGCAAGTGCAGCAGGCAGTGATGAAGGCTAATGGAATGTTGGCCTGTATTACAAGAGGAATTGAGTACAAAAGCAAAGAGATTCTTTTGCATTTGTACAGGGCCCTGGTGAGACCACTCCTGGAGTATTGTGTACAGTTTTGGTCTCCAGGGTTAAGGAAGGATATCCTGGCTATAGAGGGCGTGCAGCGTAGGTTTACGAGGTTAATTCCGGGGATGTCGGGACTGTCTTATGCTGAGAGGTTGGAGAGACTGGGATTGTACACGCTGGAATTGAGAAGATTGAGAGGGGATCTGATTGAAACATACAGGATTATTAAGGGATTGGACAAGATAGAGACAGGAAATATGTTCCAGATGTTGGGGAAGTCCAGGACCAGGGGGCATGATTTAAGAATAAGGGCTAGGCCATTTAGGACAGAGGTGAGGAAAAACTTCTTCTCCCAGAGGGTTGTGAATTTGTGGAATGCACTGCCTCAGAGGGCAGTGGAGGCCAATTCTCTGGGCACTTTCAAGAAGGAGCTAGATAGGTTTCTTATAGATAGGGGAATCAAGGCAGGAACAGGATATTGATTGTTGAGGATCAGCCATGATCTCAAAATGGTGGTGCAGACTCGAAGGGCCGAATGGTCTACTTCTGCTCCTATTGTCTATTGTCTATTGTCTATTCAAGGGCAAATAGGTTTGTTGATCTTGTCAGTCCTGCTCTTATCCCACAAAAGGAAAAAAAATTGATATCTTAGAGTTCGATCTTTATCATTCAGAAAGAAAAAAAATTCGACTGATGCAGCAGTCTCATTCAGATTAATTAGTTCCCACGAAATGTAGGAGCTGATTGAAATTTTGGTTTTGTTGCAATGAGTCTAATTAAATCCTGCATGTTCATGGCTAACAAGCAAAGATATGGAGTGATGTGAAAATCAACCACAGGGAATAAGTCAATGCCATATTTTTTAAATAAATTCAAAAACCACAGGGTCATAGAGAGGTACGGCACTGAAACAGGTCCTTTAGCCCACTGAGTCTGCAACAGCCATCAACCACCCATTTACACTAATCCCATTTTATTCTCCCCAGATTCTATCACACATTAGGGATAATTTAGAGCAGCCAATTAACATACCAACCTGCATGTCTTTGGGATGTGGGAGAAAGCCAAAGCACCCAGAGGAAACCCGCACAGTCACAGGGAGAACATGCAAACCCCACGCAGATAGCACCCGAGCTCAGGATTGAACCTGTGTCTCTGGCACTGCGAGGCAGCAGCTTTACCAGCTGCACCACTGTGCCGCCCATTTTTTTATGCACTCAAACTTGCATCCATTTATTGAGGGATGCCTGGTAGCAAAATTAGTTTTGAGATTTAAAAGTTTGAATGCTTAATCTCATTCGAAAGCCTAGTGATTTGATGAACAACTTGTTGGGAGCCTTTCTAATGGATTGCACTGTACAACACCACCAAACAATTTAACTCAAGTCCCATTTCGGAAGTTCCAGTAGATCTACCATCCATTTTGCAGCAATATTCCACTTCTTAATAAAGACAGAAGATACTGAAGTACACGCAGCCAATCAGGCAACACTCGAGAGAAGTGCTGTTAATTTTTTAGGCCTGTGACCTTTCATCAGGACTCTTAAAAAGAGATCACATTGAGAAGATCAATACAAGTCTGTTCAATTCCTTGCAAAAACCATCAGTTAACTAATTAACTCTTAACAGTGAAACTGAATTAAAGGAAGTTTTTTTTTAATTTTTAATATTTTATTTACAGTATGGTAACAGGCCATTCCAGCCCAACGAGTCCGTGCCGCCCATTTTAAACCCAAATTAACCTACCCGTACGTCTTTTGCAATGTGGGAGGAAACCAGAGCACCCGGAGGAAACCCACACAGACACGGGAGAACGGACAAATTCCTTACGGACAGCGACGGGAGTCGAACCTCGATCGTTGGTGCTGTAATAACGTCGCGCTAACCGTGCAGTTATTAGGATTGAATTAAACAATCGTGGATAAAATGGTCATTGGAAAATAAGTGAGGTGAAATTTATATGTGGAATCATTTACACAATAGCTACAAAATTCCATGGAGGGATAATTTTAAGGCTGAGGTTTATTCTTTAGACCTACCTGCAGTTGCAGGCTTGCAATGCCCTCTGCTGGAGAATGCCTGAAACTGCACAGCTCTTCGTGAGGGTAAGAAGGAGTCAGCTACGTGACTCCAGCCTGCGCTCATTCAACTTCACTGATCTTCTACCTCTGGTTTCCCAACTCCCTCCCTTTCAATAACAACTATAGTCAGATAATGAAGTCAGACAACTGTTCTACTTCATTAGGACTTTGAGGAGATTCAGTTCTCTTACAAATTTCTATAGATGTACGACGGAGAGCATTCCGACTGGTTGCATCACAGCCTGGTATGAAGGCTCTAATGCACATGAACATTACCTCATTATTCCTTTCTTTTGCACTATTTGTTTTTGAAATTTATCGTAATTTTATGTCTTTGCACTGTACTGCTGCCACAAAACAACAAATTTCACGTCATATAAGTCAGGGATAATAAACCTGCTTCTGCAAGTGTGGTGGCAAAAATCCTTGTCCATTTGCACATCATTTTTTCAGATCTGCTATGAATTATGAAGTTCAGAGGAGACCATAACATATGTTATAGATCAAATCCAGTGACACCCTGCATCAGAAATTTCACAAGATGCTTGATTGTAATCGCTCTTCCATTTAACTTGCTGAGTTACAGCAGGAATGATGCTGCTTTCCTACTCAATGCTCACACCACCTGATTCAATAGCCAACATCTATTGACCCATTATGAATATACTCCATGACTAAGCATCCACAGCTCTCTGGAGTACAGAGTTTTCAAGCTGCACAGACTTTTGAGTAAAGACATTTTTTTCATTTTAATCTTGGGTTTATACCCCCCACTCCCACACAAACCTTCAGTCAGGGTAAATTGCGCCTCAGCATTTACTTCATTAAGACTTTGAGAATTCAACTCTAGAAACTGTTTCTCAGTATAGACTAGCGCAGTTTTACATGACTAGAATCTTGTGTTTACTGTATTTGGGACTGCTATTTAACTACCTAAAATGATTGGGAAGAGTGGAGTACTGGGGTCATGTTATCAGCAATAATTAAAATTTTGTGTTGATGCTAATTTGCATCGTTTCCATCAGGATGCAGGTGAAGCTGCTGTCCAAGGACATTGCAATATAAACACCATTTTAGACACGTTCTAACTTTAGTAGAAAATGCATTATACTCAATAACATTTTGTAATTTTATCTGTTCAGATTTACTTGACTTCATTTAATAACCAAGAAAATCAAGGTCTGCAATATAAAGACAGTTGCATATTTTGCTTTTTATCCTGTCTTCTTACAAAAGCTTAAACCACGCCTGAAGATACAAGTGCTGAGATCGTAGGCTCAAGATGATATCTATTATTTTGTATTTATTTACTAATTAGAATTAAATTTAGCCAGATCTGAAGTCCCAATTAACCCCATGTTGCTAGTGGTTAGTATATTGGATAACCCAGGTATTTACTGTCAACAGAATGTGTTCTGCAGTAACTCACCAACTTACTTCTTCATTACATCATGACTCTCAGCTGGTCAAATATTACCATTTTCTGTCATCGCTGGGATAAGCTCCTCATATCCATTATTAAACTTCAAACACTCCACGTTCTCAAATCTTCATAGTAAACCATATCCTGAAAACATCTAACAGATCAAAATGGTGAATGCATTGTTAACAATTTGTATATTGTGAAAAGTGAAGACTTGTCCCAATTATTCCAAGTTAATAGTAAATACGTAGTAATTATGTTGTTTTGCATGACCAGAATCTTGTGTTTACTGTATTTGGGACTGCTATTTAACTATCTAAGATAACTGGAGAGAGTGGAGTACTGGGTCATATTATCAGCAATAATTGAAATTCTGTGTTGATGTGAATTTGCTTCGTTTCCATCAGGATGCAGGTGAAGCTGCTGCATGTGAACAATAACGAATTTATGCATCATTGTTAATGTCATGAAATGCCCAAAGGTGCTTCACAGGAGTGTCAGCAAATAACTTTGGCCAAGATTTATATAAAGATATCCGAAGAAAACGGTTCTCCTTGGAGTGAGGAATGGGATGCAATTTCATAGGAAGTTAGAAGACTATGACTGACTTAAATAGTGTAGATAAGGAGAGATTGTTCCAATTAACAGATGGTTCATGGTCCAGGAAGCAGAATTTAAACCATCAGAGGATTGAGGAAAGTGTTATGTAGAGAGAAGTGATGATCTTCAACACATTGCCTACATGGATGGTGGAAACAAAATCAATGCCTTCAAAATAGAATTGGGTAGGCAATTAGGACAGAAAAGATTGCACGGCTGTGGGGAAAGAACAAGGGAATGCAGCTAGGAGCCAGTATGGATTCATGGACTGAATAGTCCCTTCTGCATAGAACAGTATGGCACAGGGCTTTCAGCCCATGTCAGTACCAACCATGATGCCAATTTAAACGGCACATCTGCCTGCACATAATCTATATCCCTCCACTTCCTGTCTTTTCACATGCCTGTACAAATGCCTCTTAAACATTGCTAGTGTCTGCTTCCACCAACTCCCCTAGCAGTGTGTTCCAGGCACCTACCCCTCGATGTAAAATAAAATCTTGCCTCAGAACTTCACCCTTCTTACCTTAAACCTATACCTTCTTATTTTTGACATTTCCACCCTGGAGACTCCATCTACAATATCGATGCCTCTTGTAATTTTATACACACATTTAAAAAGTGTGGATCAGGTGAGGAGCCGTTCGTTTCTTACTGTGAGGCCGAGAGAGGAGGAAGAGTGTAGTGACCATTATAAGGTTCTACAGTACACAGTAGTGCAGCGGTGAGCATAACGCTTTACAGCACCAGCGACCCGGGTTCAAATCCAGCTATTGTCTGTGAGGAGTTTGTACGTTCTCCTCGTGTCTGCGTGGGTTTCCTCCGGGTGCTCCAGTTTCCTCCCACATTCCAAAGACGTACAGGTTAGGAAGTTGTGGGCATGCTAAGTTGTCGCCGGAAAATGCAGCAACACTTGCGGGCTGCCCCCAGAACACTACGCAAAAGACGTATTTCACTGCGTGATTTGATGTACATGTGACTAATAAGGATATCTTAAGTATTAGGTTAGAGGACTGAAAGCTTGGTCAAAGGGATAGATTTTAAGATGCATCTTAAAAGGGGGAAAGAGAAGTAGAGGAGAGTTTAATAGAGGGGGAATTCCAGAAATCAGGACATTGGTATGTGCCACTAGCAACAGTGCAGCAATTACAACTGGCACAAGCAATGGGGCAGGACAAGAGGAGTGCGGGTATCACAGCAGCTTCTGCAGGAGTTAGCGGATTAGGAGCGAGGCCATGCAAAGAATATGTTCTACAACCTCCAGAAGGCACTGGTCTTGTGAAAGCAAACACTATAAAATTAAGCAAACACTGTAAAATAACATTTTGACCATATTTTTTCTCCTCAACTGCAAGGCTAAAGAAATTTGGCATGTCCCCTTTGGCACTCACCAACTTGTATCGATGTATCATAGAAAGCATCCTATCTGGATGCATCATGGTTTGGGTATGGCAACTGCTCTGCCCAGGACCGCAAGAAACTGCAGAGAGTTGTGGACACAGCCCAGCACGTCACGGAAACCAGTCTCCCCTCCGTGGACTCTGTCTATACCTCTCGCTGCCTTGATGAAGCAGCCAGCATAATCAAAGACCCCACCCACCCGGGTCATTCTCTCTTCTCTCCTCTCCCATCAGGCAGAAGATACAGGGCACATACCACCAGGGTCAAGGAAGAGCTTCTATCCCACTGTGATAAGACTATTGAACGGTTCCCTTATACGATGAGATGGGCTCTTCACCTCACAATCTACCTTGTTTGACCTTGCACCTAATTGTCTACCTGCAATGCACTTCCCTGTAGCTATGACACTTTATTCTGTACTCTGTTATTGTTTTTACCCTGTACTACCTCAATGCACTGTGAAATGAATTGATCTGTATGAACAGTATGCAAGACAAGTTTTTCACTGTACTGCAGTACATGTGACAGTAATAAACCAATACCAAGTTTTATGGAAAGGTTTCATAACGTGAGCTGAGAAGCAATTTAACTGTTTGCTGATTAAATGGAGTTGTCAAATACTGAACTTATATTTACTTCATAGCTGTGAATTTCTTCTAGGCTGATGGGCAATGCCTGAGGTCGTGTCCAGAGATGGGTTATTCAGTTACTGTGCCCACCTGCTCAATTGAGTGGAAGAGGCTCAAGGATCTGAATGCTCTAATCATGTTCCCCCTCTTCCCTTCAATGTCCTGCCACAGCTTATACGGATCTAATATTTCCCTTAACTTTCAGAAAAATCTTCTAAAATATGCACAAACACAGAAAATGACAATTGCACACAGGGAATAAAATATAAGTGGTATTTATTGCACAACAAATACAAAATACAAAGTTGCATGAAAATAAAGGCACCCAGTATTTCATGTAACTCATGCTATGTCTCCACTCTCCCAGACCTGACATAACAGTGTTTGACAATCAGCTACAGGATCAATGCTTGGGAAGTGCTTTGGTACACAAAGACCACATAATTCAAATGATCAAGTATTCAAAATTCCAGTATCAGACAGAGGGGCTATTTGACAGTGACAGGTGACGTGCTGTGAATGGACTCCATTACTGCCGCAAACCTGTTACACAGGTCATGGGGCGAGTTCGGCCGGATCTTTGGCGGCTCTCGTAGGATTCGAACCTCCACAGAACAATCCAAAAGCCTCGGGAGGAATTCAGTGAGTTTCTCCTGCAGATGGGCTGCAAAGTAAAAGCATAGACGTTAGCCAAAAATTACAGCTTCAGCCATTTGAGAGCACAGTCTACACATAATGGAATACATTCCCAGTAGATCAAGAAACTACTGTCAAACAAATTACTTCAGGATTTCAGATGACAACACAAAGTATAATGAACATCCAGCTAATTTGCTTTCGGAGGAGCCAATTTATGGATGAAGTGGGCCGATTCCAGTGAAGCCATTTTAAAACATCAATCGAGGAAGACCCTAAAATTGACCTGATTGTAGAATGTTTCAGGATTTTTTTTTAAACTGGGTACCTTCAGCCTCAAATGGTAACACAACACGGCTGTGTATCCATTATGGATGCTGAGAACGTTTCTCTTGCTAATGATATGCCTACCTCCTCTTATTATGGAGGGGCTGCAGGGGTGGGGGTGGAAGCAGATACAACAACGGTGTTTAAGAGGCCTTTAGATAGACACATGAACATGCAGGAGATGAAGGGATATGGATCATGTGCAGGCAAAGAGATTAAGTTTAATTTGGCATTGTGTTCGGCACAGACATTGTGGGCCCAAGGGTCTGTTCCTGTGCTATACTGTTCTATGTTAACGAGAAGGAACAGCACTGAATCCCTGCTCCAAAACATCCTTCTACCAAATGAACTATAAGCAGACACATTGATCAGAATCTATAGGGGGCCCCAAATAAAGGGCAGAGGACGAGGAAGAATGGGACTAATTCAACAATATTTTCAAAGAGCTGACACAGAGGAAAAGGGCCAAATGGCTTCTCCCTGTGCTGTCTTTCAAGGAACAGATACTTAGACTTACAATCCATGTCTTCACCAAGGTAGGAACACCAGTGGTTTCTCATCATCTCCACCGCAGCCAGGTCTTCCTTGGAGAGCTCATTGGTGACTATCAGGTGCATGCATGGAATGACCAGGTCATTCATTATGCTCAATCCTTCCGCTACATCGCTCTCATTGCCACTTTCAAACAAGTGTGCTGCATGAGCATTCAGCTCCTGCAATGAGAAGTGTGAAGTACAGGTTAGTATATTACTATTGAAAGGGATTTTAATATTGTGGGTTTGTTTAATGAAGCATCTATTCTATTAATACCTGCTGGTTAATCAAAGCAATTCTTTTCCTGCTTGTATTGCTATCAACACTAAAACATTATCAGCACCATCTATTAACTGGCAAAAACAACTCCTGGATGGTCTTGAGATACAAATGGAGCACAAGACCTCATGCAGAAGCCCAACAACAGCACAGTACAACAATGTGGCAGCAGGAAAGATGTCAAAGTTGCAAGTGCCTAAAATGATATAGGATTAGATAATACTAGAGTGCTGACAGCAAATGAGAGAAATTATTCTCTTGGATAAGGAATCTCACAGGTTTGTAAAGAAGTTCAAGGGGTTCAAGTTACTTTATTGTCATTCACCCATATGCTATAGGAAACACATGGAGGAACAAAACGTCGTTTCCCCCAGACTCTCACAACAGAGGATATTAACCTGTCTTTTCTCTTTTGGATATTGTTCATCCCCCCACCCCCCTGATAAAAATGTCAAATCCTATATATTGTACTGAGATTCCCTCTTCCAACGCAGTGACTGACCAGAAGGCACTTTCTCCTGTAGAATGCAATCAATGTCTCGTCAACACCCCGATTCTTCCCATTCTTCAACAGCTTCAGGTTGCTGTGGTATGCATGGACCAAGTAAGTGAGGGATTCACGGCATCTACAAGGTACAAAAATATGGATTCAAGCACTATTTTAAATAACTGATCCTATTAAGACTACAGGACAATACAAGGTCATTCAGTCCATCTTCCTTACACCTCTGCCATCGAGTTTCTTCCCCATAGGGTACCCTTTTTCTCTCTTTAGGCCTCTAAATCTAGGAATCAGTTTCTAACCGCGAGATCAGGCGATTAACTCACTTTGTCCTATTCAGCAGCTCCCTCAAGAGGCCAGAGGAAGAACTTGGTCTCAAACTTCTTCCATTCACGCCTCCAAAATGTCCTGAACTACTTCTTGTGACCCAGGCTAGTTTGGAGAGACTTCCCCATGAGGGAATCACCATCATAAACTTAACTTCTGTGGACTCTCGAAGGCAATGAACAACGTATTTTCAAAACAAAGGCCCAGACTCAGAGTTCTAGCCTGGCTTTCCAAACATTCAATACGTACTTTCCATTTTGGTAGCACTCCAGTCCAGTCAGGAGGTAGACAGAAACTTTCCGAAACAAGCTATAGTCCTCGTGCCATTCCTGGAAACAAAAAGGTCGGCACAGTATCGAAATGCAGTGCACAAAAGACAAATTGCACCCATTGAGGATGCCACTTCAGACAGCATCAGCATTCATACATTGAATGGACTTGTTTAAAAAAAAGAGGTGAATGTAACACTAGGGTTCCTTCTCACAGCAAAAGTCTCTCAATGTTTTGCAAAGGCAGGAGCAACATTTGACATTTATAATAAGTTTCCTGAAGCCTGGGTGGCGCGGTAGCGTAGTGGTTAACGTGACGCTATTACAGCGCCAGCGATCGGGGTTCGATTCCCGTCGCTGTCTGTAAGGAGTTTGTACGTTCTCCCATGCCTGCGTGGGTTTCCGCCGGGTGCTCCGGTTTCCTCCCATATTCTAAAGACGTACGGGTAGGTTAATTTGGGGTTTAAAATGGGTGGCGTGGACTCGTTGGGCTGGAAGGGCCTGTTACCACGCTGTAAATAAAATTTTAAAAAAACAGAAATGGGAGAGAAACGAGGAAGTGAATTTATAGCAGAGGATGAATATATTTACTCAATGAATTTGCAATGATTGCCCCTCCACATTACAGGGCTTAAAAATCTCCATGATAAAAACCACACATTAGACAAGAGCAATCATACCTTATATTCCTGCATGTCCATATCGGAGGGTCCAATGAGCTTCAACTTTGTCTGTGCCACTTTCATTATACTTATGGACCTACAAATTGAACAAAAGGGGATTTTCTTTTATATTTTAGTGGTGTTGAAGGTTTTTAAATACATTTGTTCCAGAATGTTTATTGTTGCCCATCCCTAGTCATCCCGAGAAGGTTTTGCTGTGTTCTCTGAGCGGCTCGCTACGTCACCCCTAGAGGGAAGAAAAATCCAGGTTAGTGTAGGATTGGAGTCACACGTGCCAGATGAAGTTGGAGTTTCCTGGTAGGACCGTCAGATCAGCCACAGCTTTATTGAATGGCAGAGCAGGTTCTAGAGGCTGTATGACCTACTCATACTTCTTATGTTTTTACATAAGGAACCACGGCAGCTTGCATTTATGTCCTTATGTCTTGCACTGTATTGCTGCCGCAAAACAGCAAATTTCACGACATATGTCAGTGATAATAAACCTGATTCTGATTTAGTACAGCAGCTTGAGAAAAATGGTCCATGTCACCTCACACAGGTACAATCAGGTAAAGTAACTTTCAAAAGATAAATGCCTGGAGAAAATTGATGATTGTGGGAAAGAAGCAGAGGAGTGAGATTAACTGGATAGCGTTTTCCCCAAAGAGGAACAAACAGCTTAATTGTCCAATTCTGTTATTAGAGTCATAGAGCATGGAAACAGGCCCTTCAGCCCAACTCGTCCATGCTGACTGTGTTGCCCAGAGAGCTAGTCCCATCTGCCCGTGTTTGGCCCATAGCCCTCTAATTCTCTCCTATCCATGTCCTCATCTAGATGGCTTTTAAATGTTGCAACTGTACCCGTCTCAACCACTCATTCCAAATACACATCACCCTTTGCGTGAAGCTGCTGCCCCTGATGTCCCTTTTAAATCTCTCAGCTCTGATCTTAAACCTATGCCCTCTTATTTTTAGCAACCCCTCCCTGGGAAACAGACTATGTGCTTTCACCCTACGCCCCTCATGATCGATCTCTAGGGAATTAAGTCCTAATCCATATTCTACGAATCCAAGCATTATCATTTCTGGGAAGATTTTACACAAATCCCAATGGGCAACACCAGCTTATGCTACAATGATGCCCTTAAATTAAAGCAGCAAGTAAGTGGAGAATGGTGCTGTATCTAGAATTATACTGAGATTGTGACCAATCTAATTATTCTGGAGCTTTAGTCTGCATTTATGCTGCATTGTATCCAAGTCTTGGTATCAAGAAGTTTTTCTGTGCCATAACCAAGAGGGAGAATGAAGCTTCTTTCTGGAGTCAGGTAGCCCCAGTTCTGAATTCACATTTTATAAAGTGACAACATGAAATGCAAACTACTTTGTATCTGAATAAAAATTGAAGAATTGATGGCACCATTTGAAGACTCAAAAAAAAAAGAGAATCAGAAGAAAGAATTAGCCCAGCAAAGCTGTTCACATTCCAGCACCGACGAATGTAGGCAATGCTTAAATCAATGCACCATAGAAAGCATCCTATCTGGATGCATCACGGCTTGGTACAGCAACTGCTCTACCTAGGACCACAAGAAACCGCAGAGGGTTGTGGACACAGCCCAGCACATCACATCACAGACACCAGCCTCCCCTCCTTGGACTCCGTCTTTACCTTTCGCTGCCTTGGCAAAACAGCCAGCATAATCAAAGACCCCACCCACCTGGGTCATTCTCTCCTCTTCCATCAGGTAGAAGATACAGGAGCCTGAGGGCACGTACCACCAGGCTTAAGGACAGCTTCTATCCCACTGTGATAAGAGTATTGAACTGTTCCCTTATACAATGAGATGGACTCTGACCTCACAATCTACCTTATTGTGACCTTGCACCTTATTGCACTTTCTCTGTAGCTGTGACACTTTACTCTGTACTGTTATTGTTTTTACCCTGTACTACCTCAATGCACTCTGTACTAACTCAATGTAACTGCACTGTGTAATGAATTGGCCTGTACGATCGGTATGCAAGACAAGTTTTTCACTGTACCTCGGTACAAGCGACAATAATAAGCCAATACCAATAAAAACAAAATACTGGAAACACTCAGCAGGTCAGACAGCATCTGTGAGAATGAGAAACGGTTAACATTTCAGGTCCGGAAAACTTAATCAGGTGTTGTTCTACCCTTCCGGGGATTTAGGAGGGTGCCCACTTTAATTTCAAAGTTGCAATTATAAACTGGGTTAGACTGATCTGCACCTTTCATCATAACTCAGGTTTTTATCTGCAAACTGTTCCAGGAGCGTCCTTTCGATTACCCGCTTGGAAGCTTTGTTCTGGAAGAAGTAGATGAGGACGTGCTGAAGTCTAGGATCATTCTGGGGTGTCGGCTTGTCCTTTGCCAAATCAAACAACCGTGAATACTCTTCATGGAATGCCTAGGTACAGAGGAGGGAGGGAGGAGAGGAGGAGAACAGAAACACACAACTGAGTACCAAGCTATGAAACGGCAGCTGGAAACAAAATGGGGTGAATGGTGGAAACTCAGAATTAGAGGTTCAGGAAATTACTCTGCACTTCTGAGGCATCTTTCCCTTTTGAAGACGATGGATAGAGATCAGAACTGGCAGGCAGCAAGCAAAATAGGGTCTTCATGGAGGTGATTGAGACTAACATGGGACATACATACCCTTGCACCCAGTGCTAACCAAGGAACTTGTGGCTAAGCAGTTCCCCAGAACAGGGAGATGAGAATCAAAGGAAGATTGGCCAAGTCATGCATAGATTAGTGGGCAATCCAAATCCACAAAACTAGCTGGGCTAGACATTCAGTCAGAGCTTACAGGTTTGTGACACTAATGCAAGACTAGGTGTTACTGATGGGTCCATCGATTAGTGACCGAATATATAACACAAGTGACAGTCCAGAGAAAGAGAAACAATAGAGAGATAGACTCAATGGAGCCTCGTCCTGCCTCTACCTTTCTTGGAGGGTTGCATTCAAAACTTCTCCCGAACTCATTGTCCTTTGAAGTGACTAGCAGTGGCCGTCCCACCCTACTATCTAATTGGTCAAGCCAAGAGAAGTTTCTGGAAGACCACAGCAGGAGTAAAACTAACACCAATCAGCAAAGCAGAGCAATGATAACTCCGCCCTGGTGTTCTCCAGTGAAGAACCTCGACAGCAACCATCACTCTTTGGTCTGGCAGCACAGCCAGATGTCCATAGGGGAACTCTGCCGACTGGCACAGTCCCAGCTGCAGGAGTCCGGGCTGAGGGACGCACTGAAGCTCAGTACGGCCAATGCAAAGGCACTGTGGGGAAGGACCACAGTTTATGCTTCTTCTGCTACCGGACATGGAGGGGCTGAGTCGGGTGGGGAAGCCCCTTAAACAATACCCCAGGAGGCTACACGAGTGGCAAGGGTGCTATGGTTTAATACAAATGTTAACACTATTGAATGCATTGACCAAATGGCACTAAGATTGAAAAAAAAATTGCACTGTTTACTCTTTTGCATGTATATTTTATTTTGAATAAAGTTTATTTTTAAAATAATAGAAAAGGAACTCAACAGTAACCAAAGCCAGCGAGGACCACAGCCAGAGAAGGGCTACTTTGAGGGCTCCAACCAAGAGAGCAAAGGCAGCTCCCTGCACCACCTGAGGCAGAAGACCAACCTTCATGAAGGGCAGAGAAACCTGGACTGTGGGACCCCAGCGAAGATGCCCGTGACCAGTCCCAAGCGTGATGGATAGTGATTGGGACAGATAGTTCGAGGTGTGTGTGTGTGTGTGTGCGCGCGCGCGCGCAAAGCTGTGCTTGCGCCAGGATCCGACTTGTGTACTTTTGTTTGCCTGGAAAGTATAAAATACCAGGGTAAAATGCACTTAAAAGGCATATTGGCCGTAGAGCTCAGGAAGAGTGGGAGCAACAAACTCCATCCAAACTGTCACCTTGTGTTGAAAATGCTGACCGATTTCATTGTATATTTGTCTGTTGAACAATGACTGAGCAATCTAAGCCTGAGGTTTGACACAATGCCTCCCCATTTCAGACAGATATCTATTTACATTCCAACTTCTCATATGTCAGGTCGCTATTTCTAAGAATCTGTCAGCCCTATAAATAAATTCACCAATGAACAAGAGGGCCGATGGCAAAAAATTGTAAGAAGACTGATCCTTAAAAGACAATTGCAAACCATCAGATTCTTAAGAGAAATTTTACTGTTTGCATCAAAGTACTTGATTCACAGTTTAACAGATTTAGAGTATTTTGACCTATTTAAGTGGTTTGATCCAAAATAATACATATCCACGCCATGTATCTTGACTGGAGAATCATTAATTTGTGGAAATAATGAAAAGACCTCCTTAATTTCCGGTGGAGGAGGAAAGTCAATTTCAGGTCTGGTTTTTATAGGCGCCTACTTCAGCAGCCCTTCAGATTTAATGACGACTTCCTTCCATTCCAGTTCTGTGACTGGTGAGGCCAACGGGGGATGCACTGACTGCAATGGGGAGGGAGAAGAACACATTTGATAGGGCAGGCAGCTGGGTAGCTTGGGAGGTGGTGCATACCCTCTACCATTTATGCAGGGCTACTGATGAACTAATCTTGTCATCCTAAATACGTCATCTCCATTTTGAACTGTCAGGGGCGAGAAGTCCTGATGCAGGGTTTCTACCTTAAACATTGACAATTCCCTTCCTCCCACAGATGCTGATCAACCCATCGAGTTCTTCCAGCAGATAGTTTGTTGCACGAGGAATTGCCACATCAATAAGGATGTTATATTTTTCCAAGGCGGCTTTGGGATCATCTTTTGCCCTGTCCATATCTTTCTGTCACAGAGCTTGAGAAGGAATGCCTGTTTTGGGAGGCTGGCGTCAGGCATGCAAACGACATGACCTGCCCACTGGAGCCAAATGAGTCTAATTAGGACCTCGGTACTGGGGATATTCATCTGAGAGAGGGCACTGCTGTTGGTTCTCTTATCCTGCCAATTGAGTTGGAGGATTTGCAATGACAGCATTGGCAGCATCTCTCCTGTCCATGGCTGTGCTTGCCGTAGGTGGCCCTTGTTTCAGAAACATACAGGAGGGCAGGGACATTGTTGCCTGGTTGACCTTGAACTTTGTGCCTGATTTGAGGACTTGATATTCAAATGTTTTAATTTCTCAGATGGTCAAAGGCTGGGCTGATACTTTGAAGATGTTAGTGAATTTCATCAGTCTGCCTTTATTGAGAAACAAAGGACTGCAGATGCTGAAATCTAGATGAAAAATACTATGGCCTGCTGAGTTCCTCCAGCATCATAGTGTTTTTGTCTTTATTCAGAGGTGGCTCCTGAGGTATGGAAAGAGGTCCATTTCTCCCCACCGCCCAGCTCTCTTTGTGGACATTGTCAGAGGGCTGTTTCATACAGGGACAAGCTGGCAGAGGGCCTTTGTACTGTGGATGTTAAGTGCAAGCCCCATTGTCTCATATCCTTCTGTGTACGAGTCAATGGAGTTCAGCTTCCGAACATGCACAACTTAAATGTGAGGAATTTAAATTCACAATCTCCTTTGTAACATCTGGGAGGAGGGAGACACTCCAGGGAACCTCAGAAATGTTGCAATGGTAAACTTTTTCATGGAAGAAAACAAATCTGATTGTGGCAACTACAGAGGGGTCTCCCTGCTGGTGGACAAAGGAACAGTTTTTGCTCGGGTCCTTCTCAATCACCTCCCCCCAAGTGGCAAAAGAGCAGCTCCTCAAATCACAGTGTGGGTTCACTCTAACTAAAGGCAGACATGATCTTTACGATGCTTCAGCTTCAAGGAAGGGGCAAAGTGCAGCATCAACCACTAAGCATGACATTGTTTTCTCAGTTACGATGAACTATGGATTACCTGCCTCAGAAGTTCATCACCATCTTAGATCTGCTTCACGAAGGCATGCAAGCAAGGTCCACAACAGACCCAACCTCGGTGCAATCTGATGCAGACTGGCATCAAGTAAGAATGCATCACCTCAATGCATTTTTCCCTACCATCTTTTTGCTGCAATGCTGCACCTCACTGCCAACAAGCTTCCCACTAGGGTGGAGTTAATCTACTTGCATAAGTATCATAATGACAGTGCAAGTTCAGCCTGAAACCAGACTTAGGATTGAGTAGGGACTGGTGTCAAGACTCCCCAAAATGAGGGAGTCCCATTCTGTTCTACTGTAGAGGCCCATTGGCCCTGTGCACAGGAATCACACTGCACGAATTTAATCCAACACTGTGTCCATAGAATAGATAGTGGCTATTTAGTCCCTTGAGCCTCTTCCTTTATTCAACAGATCATGGCTTTACCTCACCTTAGTTCCATAAGCCTTTGTACCCTTGCATAGCAAAGGTTTTTCATTCCAAATTTAGAAATTATTAATCTCACATGGTCTGTTTTAGGAGGAGAATTCTAGATTTCCACTGTAGTTTTTGCGGGGGATACATTTTGATTTCTCCTCTAGAAGGCCCAGCTCTAACAGTAAGGAAATGGCCACTTATTCTGGACTGCATCCTCTCTGTTGGAAGAAACAGTCTTTCCGCCATCCCACATCACCAATTCTTCTGGTTACTTTACACATCTCGATTTTCTATACTCAACAGAGCAGAAACCCAGTCCAGGAGTTAAAGTGCAGAAATTATGATGACGCAAATGTCTTCAGTATGCTTTCTGGAATGATACACTAACTTTATCCAAGATGCTTGTGTCAAGATAGAGAAAGCCACAATCAGTACGTGGCTGTATTGACAGCCCACATGCATAATGAAAATGATCAATTATTTAATTCAAGAATTAGAACATTTGTGAAGTATAACAGTAGTAAGTTGGGTGGGTGGAGATATTGTGGTTCCTAAACTTATATACATAAAATTCACCACTACAATTCTTGGCACAATCTTCAACTGATTAGGTCAAAAGCCCTGGAATCCCCCTGTAAACATTTATACATCTTCTTCAAGATACTCTATAAGACATACCTCCTTGACCAAGCCTTTCAACTATTTTCCAAATGTAGTGCAACTTCTATTTTATGCACCTCATTATACTGCAGTTCCAAATATATGCTGCCAGATTATCATGACCCCAAGGAGGAAGTTAGGTAAATGTTAGTTTCAATTATAACACAGATGTTGAGTTGACCCTATAGACATTACATACAGGTTGAACTGTATGTACCACCATGAAACATCTCAGTTTGTTAAGGGGGAGATGCAAATGTAAGCTGCTCAACCTCAGAATCAGTAATCGAGTTGACAGACGTTGACAAGTAGCACAAATCCATTGGGACCAGGTAGATTAATGAAAATTAAATTGCCATTTAGCACCTGTGTATCTAATATCACTCAGAGCCAACCAAAACACATGTCATTTTCCATGCCCAACCCAATTCACCCCTCACCGTGAGTGTAGCAGTTTTGGACATGCTGTTCACATGCAGTGATGGAGAACATGCCATTCTGACCAGGATAGGATGCGGTGGGCTAGTCAGACGTACACACCAACATTTACTGATTCAGATCTCAAGAATGGTTACTTGGGGGCAAGAACACTGAGGCAAGACATTGTACGAGAACATACTTCCAATCCAAAATGCACTGCCTGGAAGGGGAGTTCTTGTACAAATTCAGGGGTACGTCTCAAAAGGTAATAAAATGGGAATAAACAGTAATGTTATGTGGAAAGAACAATGCTGAGTGGAACTAATTGGATAGCACATTGAAAGAACCACCACAGGGGAATTGGTCTCTTTTGATGCTTAACATTTATAAAATTTATAAATGAAGAAATGGTATATGTTGAGATGAAACAGGCAATGTATTAGAATAAATTAAATCCAGAAAATCTACCAAACCAGAGCAGAAAGATTGTTAATTAAAATAAGTCTGCACAAGTCGCATGCAAATTACAAGTTTGGCAGAAGTACAATAGAGCAAATACCTTTATTAACCCTGCCTCAGCACCATCCCGGTCATAGACTTGTCTGGACTTGGCAATAGCTAGAATGATGCCCTGCATAGCTGGACTTAACATTTCCTGCCACAAGACAGTGATAGGAGGAAAAAAAAGCATAAGACAAAGAGGGAAAGATCATAAAGTCCATAAAGTCTATATACATTTTAAAAGCATTAAGGGAGTTGAGCTAAAAATCTGATCAGTACCTTTGATTATATTAACTATTGTTTGATAATGCACCTTGCGAAACACCTTGAGATGTTTTACTGCATTATAGGTGCTACACAAACACAAGTTGATGTTGCTGTTTATTCAAACCAAAGCATAGGTTTTGAAACTGGGGAGTATTATACAGCTCAGAAACAACACAGACTGAGAATCAAATGAAATCTTTGAACATCAGGTGGATCCTTGCTTGAAAAGTGAACCTATTAATGGGGAACAGAACAGCAATTATTGCTACATATAAAGCCAAATAAAATAACTGAAGCTCATACTTTACTCCCAGTCCTATGTTCTTAAGAGAGTTCTCTGGCCCTTTGATATCACTTCATAATTTTACATTGTTGACCAGAGGTATAAAAGATCTGATTGCTACATTCTGGACCAAACCCAAGCAATTCTGTTATTTTTCATGTCAAACTCTATCCTCTCACTACACAAGTAGCTGTTCACAGACAACCATGCAGTGCAAGCCATCCTGACCTGGTTAGCCTGTCACTTAGCACAATCCGAACAGAGACCAACTCTATTGCTAAGAATGTGCACCTGATTCAGCCTGAACATGAAATTTGGTCAGGTCTCACTGGGATCGTGTAGGTAACCAGGCTCCACTGAAAAGCTAAAAGCTGCAAAAATAGAGATATGAAATCTAAACACTCAGGTCAGGCAGCATCAGTAGCTAACATTTCTCTAATGAAGGATTTCTTTTATCACAGCATCTGTTTGACCAGCTTAGTATTTCCACCACTTTGGTTTTAAGCCAAGAACTACCATTGACCAGTAACACTATTACCGGATCAAAACTGTGCCACTCTTTGGAGGGTTCCCCAAGAATGCCCCAGTATTTCTAAGATACCCAGATCTCCATTCAGTATTCCTTAGCACTGTGCTAATACTTTGCAGAGTCCCTCCATTCTTGGTACTGGATGAGGACAGGGAATTGGAAGGAACTGGACAGTGTGAAAATCAAAGCTTCTTTCCTGCACTTTACAGAAGCTC
The DNA here is from genome assembly GCF_009764475.1 of Pristis pectinata. Classification (NCBI taxonomy): domain Eukaryota; kingdom Metazoa; phylum Chordata; class Chondrichthyes; order Rhinopristiformes; family Pristidae; genus Pristis; species Pristis pectinata. Next base: position 21,314,109 of record NC_067431.1, on the reverse strand, counting down.
AGCAAGGAATAGTGACAGTCAAAAGGCTGCCCCCAAGCTCAATGTCGTGAAATAGTCAGTGGGATTACATATAATGATCGGAGTCAAGGCATGTATTAAGGATAAAGAGAGGCAATCTCATGAAGGCAATTTTTCACTATTTGCAGTAATCTCTATATTTAAAAACAAATGTTACTGCTGTAAATCTTTGCCACTTGTGGAATCTTGATGGCTCCTCACTTACATCACCCAATACAGTAAGAAGCAGTTTGGCTTCACAATGGCCCTGGTTACAATGCAAAAGCAGGTTCGTCTTGGAGTGTGAATCCTAAGCCAATACTGGAGCAACGAACCGCAAGACGCCCTGAATGAGTCAACACGACTCTGGACTTAGATGTACTGTATTACATAATTTGTTAGATTATTTGCACTGCCATTAAAATTGCAACAATAACAAAACTAATAAACCCTTTTAGCCAAGCTTCCTCAAAAGAAAAATTATGAATTACTGCTACAATGTACTAATTTCATCAGGCAAGGAAATTAATATTGTTCAATCTGCAGTTGACCTGGTACCTCCTCATTGTAGCCATCAGCATCGTGGCGAACCTGAACCTTTCCAACAGTCGGAATGTCCACCTCTGATATCTGGGTACCAGCGCTTTCAGACTGCTGCTCTTGCTCACTGACCGGCTCTGGCTCTTGCTCTGGTTCTTTTTCAGGCTCAGAGTCAGACTTCCCTTTGGTCTCCTTGGTCTCCTGGTCTGTTTCTGACTAACTCAGGAAACAATAGGGAAAGAGCAGAGAAAGTGAAAGGAAAGGGAGGGGAAAAAAAGACAGAGAAAGGCAAGAATGATAATCAAGGGAAGTTAAGAGAGAGTGTGCAGTTATTAGCAGTATTTGTTGTTAAACAGAAGCAAGCATTTTGATCAGGAGGAAGTATTTAGATTTGGTAGTATTGACTAGATACCACGGGCTTGGTCTGATAATCTGAAGACTTGAGTTTAAATCCAACTCTGCACTGAAAGAGTTAGAAATTAGTTGAAGAAATAAATTGATGTCATCCATGAAGCTATTGTACTGTTGGAAACACAACTGGCTTGCCTATGTAATTTAGAGAAGCAAAGTTGGACTGACTTATAAGCAACTCCAGACCCACAGACCTCTGAACAAAAAATGATCCAACAAAACATTGTTGTATCAAACTAATCAAGATGAGCGATTCAAGGTGGTGGTTCGTCACTATCTACCTGAGGGCTAGAAATGGAAAAGAAACTCTAGCATTGACTTCAAATTCCATACTCCATGAATGTTTGGCAAAGTGCATATTAGAATTTTTTTAAAAATCACTCCAATCATATAATCCACTAGAAAGAGCCATCAGGACAGAGCACTGAAGAGAGAATTTTTCCAAAAGGTGATTAACATCAGTTCTGCATGACTAGGCTTCTCATAGTATCAGCATCACTCCCTAGTGGTTAGATCTTGTCTCAATTATTCCGTTAATGCATTAATCCATTTAAATGGCACTGAACATAACTTAGTACTGCAAACACCCCCACTTTCAAACAACAAAACATTACCTTGTTTTGCACCAGTGCACTACGACAGGACTTCATTGCACTGATATAAAACTTCTCAGGAACACAGTAATCGACCTCACCTATAACTGATAAGATGCAATGGATATCCTGCTCCCTCCAACCTCACAGCAATTTACAGAAATTCTTAACGTGATGATTAACCACAAAAATCCGTGTTCAGCTGTGTTGGACTAGAGACAAAATTGCTTGATACCCGGAGGACCCTGTGCTTTACTCTTTACCTTGTGAACTTCAATGGTCACTTGAACCACCAGCCCAATGACAAAGCAGCCCTCTAGATAAAGCAGTTGCTTTATGAATTGCTTTAGAGCAGTCACTGTTGCACTGGTGTAGCAACCATTTTGTACACTGAAAGACTGCATAAGCAGCAAATGAGATAAATGGCAAGTTAGCATGTTTGTGGCTATGAGAGCAATGCTGGTCAAGATATTGGGAGAATATAACAGTATTTTCATAAAACCTTTACTGTTCACTTCACTACAAGAGCTATTTCTCAGTCCAACATCTCCATCAAAGGACTCACGGATCCATGCATTATTGTGTGCTTTGAACATTCTCTTCACAAAATAATTCTTTAAAAGGACAAACTATCCTTTATAGAAATATCCATTCCTCCACTAAAACATAGAGGTTAGGGAGTCCAAGTACACAAATTACTAGGAGTAATTGAGAAGGCTAATATCAAGGGGCTAGAATATAGAGGTGAGAAAGTTGTACAGTGCATTGGCAAGACCCAGTCTGGAATGCTGTGTTTAATTTCGGGCACTGACCTCTGGAATGATAGATTAGACTCTGAGACAGTGAAGCACAGATTCTTCGGAACAATCTGGAGTTGCATAAAATTGGCCTGAATTCCTTCATGATGGAGGATTATGGTGTCATTTAATTAAGGTCTTAAAGATGTTTAAAGAATTCAACAGAATAAATGTATTTACTCTGATGGAAGAAGATTAAGCATAAATTCAAAATCAGAACCTGGTTACATAAGATGAAAAGTAGAAAGCAGTTTGTCAAAGGTACTGAAAGATAGGTGGCAAAAGAAGGCACCGCGGTTCGGGCAGAGAATTTATGGAAGTTTATTGACTTGCCTCTATTCACGTGAGGATAATGGGAATCTGAAGTCTCTCCCACAAAACGCTATTACACTGGAAGTCAAATGTAGTTTGCAAACGCAACAGCATTGTTAGGAAAAAGCATCAAGTAATCAGGAACCAAGATGAATAAATGCAGTTGAGATGCATGGACCGAACTGAACAATGCAGCAACCAACATGAGCACTTGTAATTTTATAAAACTCAAAGTTTGAAATCTAAAATAGTGTTTCACAGAAGCAATGGTTAAAAAGATGCATTGCTGGTACATACTTGATGCAACACAAATCCCCAAAATAGACATGAATCAGAGTGATACAACAGGGAAACAGGCACTTTGGCCCACTAAATCTGTACCAAACGTCAACCACCCATATTCATTAATCCCATTTTATTCTCCGCACATTCCTCTTAGATCCCCCCAGATTGTTCCACTCACCTACACACCAGGGGCCAATTAACCTACTAATGTGCACATCGTTAGGATGTGGGAGGAAACCAGAGCACTGGAGGAAAGCCATCGGTCACAGAGAGAACATGCAAACTCCACATAGACAGCACAATATTCAGACAATTAAAATTAGCCTGAACAGAAAAATCACAGCAGTTTTGCTCCAGACATTGTCCTATGACTCTTGTGGGGAAGTCTCTACATATGGCCATTGGGTTAGGACAAGGTTGGAATGCACTATGACCCTCTTCGGGGTGGATTTATTTGCTGCATTGACATTGAAAGAAAGATCATGGCTGGGGGGACAAACCAATGCATTGGAATCAAAACTCTAGCAATATATCTGATTGCTGTTTGTGAGCAAGTGTTCACATTTGAGATCAGATACGTGCTTCTTTGTACAAAATTGGAAGGCATGTGATTTCCCAAAACAATCTTTGAATAGTACTTAATGATCCAGATATTCAAGATTCAGGTGACACAACTAGTAGAGCTGCTGGCCTCACAGCTCCAGTGATCAAGGTTCAATCCTGTCCTCTGGTGCTGACCGTATGGAGTGCGTACATTCTCCCCGTGACGGCTTGCATTTCCTTTGGGTGCTCCAGTTTCCACCCACGTCCCACAAGCGTGTGGATTGGTAGATTAATTGGTCACTGTAAATTGTCCCTCTTGTGTTCGTAGGTGGTAGAAATTGAAGGTAGTTGGTGGACAGAATAAAATGGGTGAGGGTACGATTTGTGTAATTAGCTGGTTGATGGTCAGCACAAACTCAATGGGCTGAAGGGCCATTTTCTGTGCTGCATCCCTCTATGAATCTAGATCAAACATTGACCCTTATTTGACTCAATGATTAAATGCAGGAGACGTACTCACAGCTAAACTGCTTAAAACTGAGCTAATGGTCTTTTTCTTGTGCTGAAACTTCTGCAGTAATAGCACATCAAAGAAATGGTCGTACACAGCTCTGGGGCTCTCACCTCCTTCAGGGCAGCCTCAGCACCAACATTCTCATAAGACGTTGCAGCTTTCTCAATGGCCTGGGCTGTCTGATCCTTTACCATCACAGCGTGCTTGGCAGAGGCAGAGCACGTACTCTGCTGACTGGCAACAGTCTGTTCTGTAGGACACAGGGCAAAACCATAGGAATTGAGAGAACTGCCAGACTTTACAATGTAATGTGGCTAAAACTAACCTGTCAAAAGAGGGCTTGAGAATTTTAGTCAAATTCTTTGCAACTTTCAAGTTATCGTCGTAAAGTTATCTCTAGCTGTTTCAGAGCATGCATTTGTGCAGCACATAAATCAGACTTGAAATGAGGAGAATTTGATGAGGATGTTAATGCTTACGCAACGCACTCACCCGTTCTTCGTTTCCAAAACTTTGTGTGCTTTCAGAGATTAAAAATCATAGAAAAGTTGTAAGCACCAAAGCATTTTTTATTGCAAGGAAAAATTGCCTTTGCTCCATGTTACTCATACCCTGTCTCAGTTCCACAACCCATCAATGACCCTATTATTACAATTTTGGTCTTTCGCATATCGCTAATATTCTTCAGTCCTTCCTTGGAGGCAGGACCAACCACCGAGACCCCAAGCTCTGGAGTTCCCTCCATAAGCTTCTGCCTCACTACCTATCTCGCCACGTTTGATGGTTTTAAAACTACCTCTTTAATGAAGCTTCAATCATCTGCCCTGCTTCCTTCTTGTATGGGTCACTGGTTATATTCCTGTGAAGCACCTTGCTTCGCAGTGTTAGAGATCCTATATAAATAAAAGTCATTATATTCACCCCTTATATATTCATCTACCTGCTCTATATTTACAGAATATACTGCATGTATTTAATGTTTACAATATTCAAAGTTTTTCTTATACTTTTAAGTTTGCAAAGCCATAAGCTCCCAAAAAATTAAGATCAAGGTAGACTGCTCAAGTATTACAACAATACTTGACAACTTTCTCCCATTGAAAGATATCCCACTCCTGTGGCTCTTCTCCATAATTCTGACACTTTTTCTCCCCATCAGACATTTATTCACGTCTTTTTTGATAGTCACTTCCAACTCTGCTTCTACCACCTTTTTGGGCATTATATTGTAGATCAAAACAATTATCTGCATTTAAAAATCCATAATTCCTTCAAATCGCCATTCCATTTTACCTTAAATTTGTGTTTACAATCAAAGATCTCTTTCCAGCCTATCAAAGCTTTCCTAATCTTTCTATATTCTACTTTATCATCTCTACTGTAAGGAGAAGAATCACAGTTTCTCTGATCCCTGCACAGCACTGAAATGCCTCATCCTTCGTACAGTTCTGGTTAAACCTCTGGTAATCCTTCCCTTATAAAGTCTTGTATCCATTACTGGACATTGATTATGTTCTGCAACATAAACTCTACCCTCTCAAGTCAATTCTCAACAAAAACAAATACCTTCTGTAGCACTGTCCGTAGGTTCCTGAACCTGTGCCATTGGAACCAGTTCCTTTTGTGGGATTTTTCGGACTTGTTCATCATTCCACTCTTCTAATTCCTGCATAAAACGCCGGTTGTCTTCACGAACAAATGCCACAAGTTCAGGCGGAAGGGCATGGATGGATCTCAAAATCTGTCCGGTTTCCACATCTGTGTCCTCTGTAATTTCGACAAAACTCATCATTTATCAACATGCCAAGAATTGGAAAACAACATTTCAATTTATTGTCCTCTTGATCAAACTGAATATCCCAATGAGCGCACACCCCAGAACAATACCCTTCTCAAGAAACCTGCAAAGAATGGCAGTTTCTGTCGTTTAATTAACACACAACGTATATAATGGGTGGCACATTGAAAACGAGTACATCCCAAATGCCATGTTAGTTGCTTAGGATCCTGTCTCGTTTCTGGAAAATGACTTAAAGTAATGTTGCATACATGGTAAAAATGTGAAACAAAAACAGAAAATACCGTAACTGTTCTGTAGGTCAGGTTGGGGAAGAATATCCCTTCCATCTACACCAAGATAGCCTAAAGTCCCTTCATTTCCCCCTTGAACAGAGGTCCAACCCATGCACTCTAATCAGGTGCCTGCAGCGAGAATGGCGAACCAAAAATTGACCAAACGGTTGATAAGTTCCAATCCCACAATGCTGTGGGGCCCAACATCAGAGTAGAACCTTTCAAATAACTGGAAAGAAAATCCTAAAGTATTTGATTACTTAAAAGACAAACATTTTGTCTGGATATGTACCATGTCACAACAAAGTAACAAGCCATCGTATAAATAAAATGAGTAGTGGAGGGGCAGGTGGCTAGAGAAGTTAGAGAAGCTGCCAGAATTAGAGGGTCAAAGAACTGGGGAAGAGTACAGAGACAGGACGGTATAAACCCATGTAAGGACTTAAAAACAAGAATGAGAATTTCAATACATCATGTCCTCATTATCCACTGACTCATTATCTGCTGATCGAGTACTCGCGAGATAGACCAAAGGTTCCATTTCAAATTTGTCCCGGAGGCGCTAAAAGAGTGAAATTGAAAAACTCTACACACAAGGTCAGTCAAGAGCGTCAGCTGGGCGTGCAGCCACGACCAAGGTCTGAAGGACCAGCTGGACGTGCAGCCACAACCAAGGTCCGAAGGACCAGCTGGGCACACTGAAACATACAAGCTGAAACTTGCATACAAGTTATCATATTCATGGAGGGATCATTGCCAGCAGCATGAGTGCTATCCTTGTTTGTTTGTTATCTGTGGGATGCCCATGACCCTGTTCCTCACGGGTAATGAGGACTTAACGTATTGAAGTATTGCCAGACTGGCATTCAATATAGATCGAGCCACAGCCAAACAGTGACAACAACTGAACATCTGGGAAAGGTGCTGCATTCTTAGCAAATGTCAGTAGCAGAAAATGTGGAAGGGCTTAGTCTTTACCTGCAATGAGTTGGGGTAAATTATCATTGATATACATCAGGCAATACGCGCTGGCATTCCGTGACCCTCCATATGAATCTCTCTGCAGCTCTTCCCATGACGATACTGCGACTGAGACGTCATTGTATTTTAGCCAGATTTTCTCACTGTGGTCATAGATGTAAGCCCAATAATGGCCAGCGGAAGCCTGACCTTCATGCACGAGCACTGCATGAAGTCGATAAGGAACCTAGTTGGCAGAGAAAGATCCATCAAATCAAAGTTATCTTACTGTAAGACTCTAGAAAACTTATTCAACCAGCTCCAGTGTAATACAGCTACTCCCAAAACTGTTCCCTGACCCAGAGGCACAGCTGGTTCTGCAGCACTACAACTTGGGATGTTGTGATACAATGCAGCTCAGCTGTTTCTTAATATCATGTGAAGTGAACTGAAAACTAGTCATCTCTGACATTAGGAGGCAGAGAAACAGCAGGCATTACTGGCTGAAAATGGTCGCGAAGCCTTCAACCTGATTTTTGGCACTCAGGTGCTGGGTACTATCATTGAACCTCCTCCTCTTCCCACTAGTCCCCAATTGCTCAACACAACCATTCATTATTGGGTATGGCAGGACTTCAGTGCCACCATGGCTCCACGATTAACCCTAGGTCATTTTGGACCTGGGTAGGAGAACAACAGTTACTATGTGCACTCAGCCAAGATGAGCTGAACCCACATTTTCTATGCAACACACACAAATTGCTGGAGGAAATGTGTGCGTTGCTCCAGACTTCCAGCATCTGCAGTCTCTCTTGCATCCACATTTTCTATAGCTATTTTTTGTTTGAAAACACTCAAGATTCTGATTGTAACTTGAGAGAAACAAACGACGGTTTTACCTGACACATTAAACTGTCCATGTACATCTGCTCAATTGAATGTTTGATCTGTGTGATCCTGTTCTTCAGATCTTAAATGGAACAAAGTAAGAAATTGATGATAGGAGATGGGACTCCAACCCATAAATTCAACAGATATCTTTTGGTCAGCATTTAACTCACTATTCCTTCCAAGAGGTTGCAGAGATTTCTGTCTCACACACACACATGCACCTTCGGACTTTCAGTCTGCTTACCTGCAATATCAAGTTCCACCTCTGCCCTCCAGCGCTGAAGGCAGCTGTCCAGGAAGGTAAACTCTTCCGCCGTGATGTGTCGGGGCGCTGGGTGGGCAGGCATCTCCATGGGAGGCTTGGTCTGAGTGAAAGGCTTGTGCAAAGTTGCACGTTGCAGCTGGGGTGTGCTTGTGGGGCTTGCAGGGCTTGCAGTTTCAGGCAGTTCAGCAGTTGTCAGTTCTGAGACACTGAAATGAAAAAGTGAACTACAATTATTGAAAGGGATGGTACAGCCTCAATGCTGTTAACCATGTCCAGAAAGTACGTGCTGTAGAGTCACCCGTCAGGAAGTTTAATGGCATTCAGAACAAAGTAATCCCAGTGACTACCACAATGTATAACATCCACAAGGTGCACTGCACAACCCAAACCGGTGACCTTCACCAACTAGAAAGATACAGACAGCAAGTGCATGAGAACGCCATCGATTCCAAATATCCCAAGGTACACAGCATACCAACTTGTCAGATGTTACTTCAACACTGCTGGGTCAAAAACCCCGGAATTCCCTACCCAACAGCATTGTGCATTACACAGACAGCGGTGGATCAGGAGGAAGGTTCATTACCATTTTCTCAAAGGTTAACTGTTGTTTCGGCAATAAATGTAGTGATGGTTCACATTCTGGGAACAAATTAAAGAAAAAGTCGTCAAATATCAGCCTCTGGGCAAATGGTTACTTTTCTTCCCAGTCAGTGTCCTGTACTCTTACTCTTGCTAAACTTACTAACTTGAAAAACCAAACACTGGCATATCGACTCACTCTCTCACCTCAAAAGTTTAGTTTACTTTTACACCATGCCTTTACAGAAATTGCTGCTCGCATCCCAACTGTACTACCTGATTTGCAGCGGCAGGGCCACATTAGTGTCAGGCTGCTGCTTTGGAGGTGATGTCATCACGGCGTCTTGAGTAGGGGGCACGCTTGATGGTTTAGTGCTGGCAAACTCCCAGACATACTGTAACATGTCTGCCAGGGGGAACCGACTGGGACCAGACCCATAATTCATATACCTAAAATGAACAATGCAAAGGAAAACAAACAGCAATAATGGGAAAACTGTTGCATAGAATTACATAGGATTTACAACACAGAAACAAAATATTTAACCAAACTGGTCAATACCATCTTTCATGCTCCATATAAATCTATCCTACCCAATTTCAATCAGCGTTACCTTCTTTCTTTTTCAACCTATTAAACTTCCCCTTAAACATATCAATGCCATGTACCTTAATTACTCCTGAGTTGGTGACTTGCAAACTGCCCCCCTCCTTCCAAATTAACCCCTTGTTGGATAAAAACATTTCACTTGATTTTTCTATTTGCATGCATCAGTGACTACTGTACATTTATGACCGCTAGCTTCAAAAATCCTACAAAACAACAACATTTTTCCATGCCTATCCTCCAAAAGGCCTTACACAATTTTACTTTTCCATTTCTGGTGGTGGCGTCTATTTCACACTGACCAAGAATAGACGGCGTTTAATAAAAATACGAATTCCAGCCTTCCCCATATTCCTTACAGGTTTAAAATACCATTAACTCTGAGAAGGATGTCAAAGCTTAAAGGGTGTCAATGTCCCTTGTGAGAAAGGTACAAGCAATGAGTGTCTTAGAGGGGAGAGAAGCCGGATAATTCATTTTGGAATGAAGGAATCTGTCGATGAAGGAATCTGTTAGCATAACTATGTATAAACTGTTTCTACAGGCTGGAGGTTCATTAAACAAAGGGCACAGATTTAATTAATAAGAGACCCATCATCATTTTTATTAATGCCAATTCAAAAATTAAGGTGTAAAACATTTTTATGATTAATGTAGTGGAAATCTTATTGATGGAATGGAAAGGATTTTTTGTTTAGTGTAAACACTTAACTAAGTCACAAGCAGATTAACTGCTGAATAAAACTTTCTTGGTTCCATCCCAACATTAGCTGCTTAATATGTTTATTGATATTTCATTATTTACCACTTGAACTGAGGTACAAACCATCTTTTCTGTCCGCTTTTGCTTCAGTCATTGTCATCCATCTTCCATATGATCACAATCCATTTATTTTTCTTTTCACCCAGTTTTTCAACCTTTGCCCTTTCTCTAATAGCTCCTCTGATGATCTGCCATAGCACTCTCAACTTGCAATCACCACAGACACAGCCAGGACTGCCGAGTATTACCAGCATAATTAGACTTCCAGCTACCACAGTGCCGTGTGTTTGATTAGTTAGACTGATTTGGTTCACATCCTCTTTAAAATAGTGAGGACAACATCTGAACATATCATTCATAATCACCACCAATGGTAAATTCTAATCTGATCATCTTTAACTCCAGTCAGTGTACCACTAGTAGTTCTCATCCAAGAGCCAATCAATTTCCTGGACAATTAGAGCCTTCAATAGAGAAATCAATAGATTTGGCGTATCAAAAGGATTACAAGGGACATGGAGCCAAAATAAATAGGAGGAGTTGAGATGCAGGTCAAACATAGATTGTCTGCATTAATTAGAGAGCAGACTTAAGGCTGGAATAACCTCGCCTCTCTTCCTATAATTTCTTCTACCCAATTAATTTTAGTGTGCTGGTTCACACAATCCTCTCAAATTGTTACTGCAGTGAACTGGTCATCCAATATGGCACGAAAGGAACAGCAGATGGAAATTTAATGCAAATTAACCAGTCAGCAGGGAAATTAAACCTGTTTGTTGCAAGTGACGTCACAACCAAAGGATGTCGGGTTAGTTGTAAAGGATGCAAAGGGTAGAGAACAGAGTGTTGGAATGAAAATAGAAACCAGGGACTTCAGCATATGGAGAGGAGCTGAGTTTGTTCTTGGAATAGGTTTGGAGGCAACTTGGAGGTGTTCAAAATGAAGAATAGTTTGAAATCATGAGCAAGGAGAAACTGTTTTAAGTGGCAGAAGAGGTAATGGCAGAAAATGGTAGAAGAGATACCATGAAAAAACCCACTTTTACGCAGTGAGTTATGCCACCTGCCTGAAAGGACGATGGCAGTAGGTTTTAATTGTAGCTTTCGAAAGCAACTAGACGAGTACTTGGAGGGGGGGAAGAAAGCATTACAGGGTTTATGGGGAATGATCAGGAAATTGGATTAAATTGACAGCTTTACAAAGACTTGGCATAATGACGAAAGGATGAATAACCTTCCTTCTGTATCTCTCTATGATGATTCTAATTCAATACACTTGAACCCATACTAATAAGAAAATCAGAGAACCCTCTCATTCTATAAATCTGAAATGACTGACTTGTCACTGAACGATGAAAGCATCTGTACCACATTGTGCCGACTGATGGACAAAAACCAGTTACCACATGGGTTTCGCCCAGAGCTCCAGTTTCCTCCCACATTCCAAAGGCTTGATGTATTTGGTGTGGCGAGGGTGTTGTTAATGGGCACGAGGAAAAATAGATTACAGGAAAATACATGGAGGATTGATGGGATTCCTCTGGGAGCCAACATAGACTCAATAGGCCAAGAAAATAGTAAGAAAATATGATAAAATTAGGGAAATAACCTCTCTAATCGCTGCTGGAGGACAGTTGATTGTTCTTTCAGCTTCTTTACCTCTTCCCTTCTGCTGCGAGTAAGTTCCTTGTTCTTGTGCAGATACCTATGGATACATAAGAGAAAAGGTACATACCGCACAAAGCAAGCAGATTTTCATTGCGAGCGACCAATACTTCACCAGATAAAAGACAATTACAATCTATATTCCTCCAAATCTTGCATTTTCCCCGGAATATACTAACATTGGAGAGTGGGACACGGGCGTGCACTTCACATTATTTCATGTGAAACTGCCGACTGTGTCCCACTACACAATGTCAATATCGACCATGGTGTCTAAATATCTTCCTGCCATAGAACCAAAGAAACTGCAAATCATTCTGTAGTGAATTCCCCTATCATGTACAAGTTATAATAACATTAATAGTTAGAAACTAATTTAAAGCCAAATTTTGCTTAAATCTCAATTGCATGAACACTTTTACAGGAAAGAAGAGTTGATAATTGGGTCTGGCAATCAACATTTTACTTAAAAATTAGTTTGTGAGCTGTGGCAGTATTACATTAATTACCCCAAGATCACCAAGATGCAAAACCATCGTGAAAGGCTGGTGTAGATTAAACCAACCTTTTCCTGAAGGACATTAGTGAACCAGTTGTTTTTAAAAAGTGAAACTGGAAGTATCTGTGCTTATTATCTGAAACGGAACGAACACCTCTTGATGTGGTGATATCTAAATACAAGCTCCATGTTCCTACCCAATACTGGGTTACCAGTTCTTTCTAATTATGAAATAATTTGCCTTTGCAGAGAGCTTTTTTTTTTAATAACAGCTTTTGAATATCCTAAAGCACTTCATAGCCACTGAATTACTTTTGCAGTAGGTCACCTGTACTGCAGAGAAATACAGCAGATAGTTTGAAGACACCAAGATCCCACAAACAGCAGGAAGTGAGGTCCACTGTCTTAGTAATGCTGGTTGTTGACCATGACACCAGGGAAGATATAGTTGTTATATTATAAATATCTGTTTTATGTTCACCAGAGTGTATGGCAACCTTATTCCACTGTTTCATCTGAAAGATAGCACCATGCTCCTTAAGTATACGTCAGTTTGGATTTATGGACTCTGGTGTGACTTTGAAATGATCTTTCACCCTAGGGTTGACTTTGGCTTAGATATTCAGAGGTGCAGGAGTGAGAGGATGGGGGCTGGAGAAGTTGAGATGGAGTAAAACCCCAGCATCTTAAAATGGTTGCAATAATGGACCTGGATCTCATTTCCGAGCAGGGAAGAAAATATTTGCGATATTAACCAAATTGCTGTTTTATTTCAGAATTTGCATGAGAAACCAAGGTGTCCTCCTTCCTGCCTCTTGGAGACAAGTATGTGGCATCTCAACACAGGGACCAAATCACCTTTTGACCATACTTTTCTGACTATGCTTGGGAGCAGGTATAATTGAAACAATTTGAAATAGTTTCACTGGATTCGACCACCTTTCCCACTTTGAAGTTGTGTGCTCTCTCACCACACTCAATATTGAAAGTCTCAACTTCACTGTCAAGATATCAGCAACAGCCACAAGAAATGTAAATTACCATCCCACTTGTTGAATTTCCAGCAATCATTAAGGATGCATTTAATAAAAGGTAGAGTCTAGTTGTGAAATCGGAAAACTTTAGTAGATCTCTGCTGTGTCCAAAGCATCTGACCATTTTAATGCCAAGTGTGCATTAAGCTGTAGCAAACAGACTGGTCTGTAGGGAGGGTCACTGTCATAAATCAATGGAAGATTAAGCCTAACATGATTCTCAACCTTGCAGAAGGATTCCAGGTTAGTCGTGTTATCCTCATTCCAAAGTCTGCAATTAAATCTCCCAGACACATCATGCCACCATCCTACCCTTTGTAACACATCTGGCATAACAAGTGACCATACTTCAAAAAGAAAATACATCTGTAGCATTCTGAGATATCCCTAACTTGAGGGTCTTCCTCTATATCTGATTTATAAAGCAAGTTGCAACATCAGCAAACTGACCTGACACATAATTGGGATACCTTAAAGATCTTTTGTGATCTTTAAGTTATAAATTGGTTTATTATTGTCACATGTACTGAGATATAGTGAAAATCTTTGCTCTGCATGCCATCCACACAGACCATTTATCCAAATAGAACAGTCATTAATTCTCCATAAATACTTTCCACTGAACCTACCTGTCCATATAAATGATGTGAGGAAATTCCAGTTTCTTGTGAATTTTTTCCGGCCTTCCCAAGGACTGATTGAACTCAAATCTAGAGAGTTCAAAAGTCAGTACAGGAGGCAGTTTTGTAAACCAATTCTAGAAAACAAAGAGGCAGAGCTAAGTATGAGAGTTTTTAGTATGAACGGAGGCTAGTGTGAACACCTTGAGAGTGGAACTTGTTGATTCACGGATTAATGTTGAACGTTAGGAAGGAAAAAGCTTGTACATTGATATTGATTTGCATCTCTCCTCTTAAATTAAGCTGGACTGCTGCTGTTGTACAGCAAAATCTCACAGTTATTCTGCACGTGACAAGGTCCCTCAACATAGTAATGAAATTCATAGTTACTAAGATTAGAAAGTCAGGGCACAAGGGGGTGAGTAGTGGGGAGAAGAAAAAGGAAGTATGAATGGAGATAAATCCAGATTTGGAAAGGCCCCAGTATTAGACTTAATTTCCAAGATGGAAGAGAAGATTTTGGGATATTAACCAAACTGTTGGCAAAGCCGAGAGAACATTTACCAGACATTTCCCCGATTCACCAGATGCTCTTTCTTCTCTCACTGAGCAGGACTGTCACACAAGGGTAACAACAGTACCAACAGGGGCAAGAATATGTGGCACCTGTTGTTCTTTTCTCATTCTCACCTCTTGGCCGGATCTGACCGATTGATCTGAATGTAGAGTCTCAATCTCTCCAACCACCATGGCTCCTTCCAAACATTCATGGAGATCATTAAAACCATTAACCTGCAGAGGATACTGTCCGAACGTTTCAATATTAGAGAACATCTTGCCTGTAAAAGTGACAGTGAGGAAAACAAGACTCTAAGATGGCTTCAGGTGGCACAGCTGATACAACAGAATGGCACCACAAACCCACTCAGAGAAATAAGCTCGCATTTCACTAGGAGTACAGTGGAGGTATTATTCACATCAGACATCAAAGTTAAGTATGGAAACATCTGCATTGTTGAAGAAAGTCAAACATCTGAGTTCACATTGGAAAACTCATCATTAACTTTTAATCATAATGACATCCTCTTGGTATCTGGCCAATTCAAATATCCAGATGCTCTTTTTATAGACCTTAAATAAAAGCTTTATCTCAGTAACATGGTTCCATTTAATCCTTCAGATCTTTTAGGTGCCGTTCCCTATCAAGAACAAAGGTGGAGCAAAGTCTCAAAACATAATATTTATTTGATATTTCTATTTTCAAAATCTGACACATTAAGCAGTTCCAGCATTTTCTTTGGGAAGGTGGACAACCAATTCTTAAGGTAACACACAATAAATTTTAGCAAGAACAAAACATCAAGGAGAACACCATATGAATAACCAACTGCCTCAGAATATATTTTAACCTTCACTAAATGGGCAAGATTCCACAACATAAGGACATGGCACATTACCACACTGTTGATCTAAAAAGGATAGTCTCGTGATGAGTTGAAGATTGAATAAGACCCAAAGGAAAGAATTTATTTTACAATGCACATCTTTTAAGTTAGCAAATGGAGTCTATTTGAAGCTGTACTGAATAAACTTTACAATTTGCTGAAGAAGTTGCCTAGTGAATGGAAGATGGTTGCAGAATACAAATTACATGTAAAAAAAAATAAGAATCTCAGTGATCTACAGTAGTGCAGTCTCTAGTGTGAAGCAATGGATTAACATCCCCACTGTCAAAGAGTGTAGTGGTGTCACTATAAATACTATGAAAATGGGTATTGTGTCATGCTGTAGTGTTCTTTGTTTTAACTATATGAAGGTAAAATGCCGACAAATAATTCTATGGAATCAACAGAATGGACTAAATATGTTTGCTGATACAAAGGGACTAAAATTGAAGGTAT
Source organism: Pristis pectinata (assembly GCF_009764475.1). NCBI lineage: Eukaryota > Metazoa > Chordata > Chondrichthyes > Rhinopristiformes > Pristidae > Pristis > Pristis pectinata. The sequence continues at coordinate 21,298,257 of NC_067431.1, read as the reverse complement.
GCTAAAAGGTTACCAAGTTTTAAAAGTAACTGTGCTTTCACTTGGTCTCAGCATATAAAAGGATTTTATTCATCACATTTGGGGATGCCGCATTCATCGTTGTTAATGAACTATTAATTGTCACAAAAACAATTTCTCACATTTTGCTTGTGATTTTTCAAGCATCCCATAAGAAGTTAGGTTGAGGCTCCTTGTGACACTAGCTATAACTCACTCAGAAGTGGACCACCTCCGATGGAATGAAACACTCTCCTTCACCTCACAGCTCTATAACCTATTCCAAGGAAAATATAGCAAAATAGCAGGAGCTCCATCTAAATGACCTGCACTGGGCTTTTGACTTCTTGCATATGGGTCAAGCTCATCTAGCGTAAGGTGCTTATAACCAAAAGAGATAGAAGGGCTTGTAATGTATCAGCCTACTAGACGCGATCTACACTCCTTAGCCTCCCGAGAGCCAAGGATCCAGATGCCAATCAACCTTCCTAATTACATGCAACTTATAAAGAAAATGACAAAATAAATGCAGCATTTTAAGTTATTTAAGGGATTGACAAATCATATTATGAATTCTGTACCGTCATGAATGCCTTCAGCCAAAAATGTGCCATAGAAGAGTTCCACCATTGGGTTTTGCAATTTTTTGTGTAAATTTCTGCAACGTACAGAAGACAAACATTTTAAAGCATATTCAGGAGCTTCCTTTTAATAGTTAATTGAGAGAAAATACAAAATACGTGCTTAATCATCACCACATGTACCAGAAAATTTGAAGCCAATGGAATTAAAGGGAAAGTGGGAACATGGATACCATTGTTTAAATGACAGGCAGTGGATAATAGTGATGCTGTCTTTCAAACCGGAGGAAATTCAGACTGTCTGAAGAGGAGTGTTGATTATATACTTGGAGAAGCTTTGTAGTAATTATAGCTCCAGTAAAGTTAAAGTGCAATACATTCATTTGCCCCAATGAAGTTTGCACCAACTTTTTCCCAATGATTTGGAGAAAATTATTGTAGACAAGTACACGACGACGATAATTCCCAATCTCATATTTTGTTTTAAAATAGCAAGTTCTTATTGAAGCAGAATCTGATGTCTGCAGGTTCCTCTACTGAGCACTTTCATCTACAGTGAGCATTCAAATGCAATGAGATGAACTTACTTTGTACTTGCTGCCAATTGGAAAGCATCCTCCAACCAATCCAGGAGTTTGTGTGTAAATTCACTCACATCCTAGTTAAAAGCAAAGACAGAATGTAATGATGCACCATTATGAGTCTGGATCACATAAAAGCTCTTCATTTCATCTGATCTCATCTCTTCCAGTTGCTCAACACAACCCCGTTTTCAACTTTTATACCAATGCAAGATGGAACCTGTAAGAAGACACATCTGACAATACAGCATTCCCTCTGTTGTACAAGGCATGTTGGCCTAGGTGAAGTGCTTAAAAGTCTGATGGGATTCAAACCCTTAATTTTATAATTCAGAGAAAGTATTGCCAACTTTATCAAGTTGGCAAAAGATCTATCTAGAGAACTATCCCAGTAATAATATCCCAATCAAAACAGTAGGCTGATAAGAACCGAAATGCTGAAAATGTTAATACTCAACTGAATTGCCTAAAGCAACAGACAGGATCATCATTCAATATCTCAGCCAAAGAGATTGTCCCATTTCTTCAGTACTGCACTGAAGTACGTATATGTTCTGTGGTCAGACAGCAATCATTGCTTCAGAGGTATAAGTTGTACCAACCTAGCCAAGCCAGGCCTTTCAAACTTCACTCAGCAACTCCTTCTCAAAAGATGATATTGATCCGAAAGCACTTTCCATATCTCCAGTTATGCTGTACTAATCAGTGTAGTTATAAATACTGAGATAGCTAAGTTATAACTGGAAATGAACAAAAAGTTACTCAAAACATTTGAGATGCAAAGAAATCAGTAACGCATTATACATGGAACAAACAACATTGTGGTATGAAATATTAAACATGAGCTTTCTGTATCCAGTCAGCATTAAAGATTACCCAATGTTGTCAATTGATCAACAACAGGTAGACCAGCTCCGGAAACATCAGCAACTGTGGTAAGCTCAAGGGAAACGTTAACCTCTCATTCCTTTCCAGATAGTTTCTGATTCACCAAACATTCCAGCATTTTCCACATTTATCAGCACTTAAAACATCAGTTTAATTAGCCAATGTCTGCCACTGATGACATAATTTCTATAATATTGTACAAACAGCGATCTTCCAACTCACCTGCTGTGCTTCACTGGACCGAAACGCATCTTTAAGGAGTTCCACTGCATTTGATGGATCAACATACTTCCGCTTGGAGGCAACCAGCAGTGCAAATAGGCAGCGAAGTTCCTGCATGAATGCCAAGTTTCGCAGCTCCTGATAAAGAAAGAACACATTTAGAAGTTGTAACTAACTAATATACTCCCTTTGACAACGTGCCGCACAAGAGGCTAATGACAGCTCATGGAATTACAGGTAGGATAGTAGAATGGGTGGAGCATTGGCTGGTTGGCAGAAAGCAAAGGGTGGGAATAAAAGGATCCTGTTCTGGTTGGCTACCGGTTACTAGTGGTGTTCCGCGGGGGTCGGTGTTGGAGCCGCTTCTTTTTTTACTTTGTACATTAATGATTTGGGTGATGGAGTAAGTGGTTTTGTGGCTAAGTTTGCAGACGACACCAGGAGAGGTGGAGGAGTAAAGAGTATTGAAGAAACAGGAAGCTTGCAGAGACTTAGATAGTTTAGGAGAATGGGCAAAGAAATGGCAGATGAGATTCAGTGTTGAGAAGTGTGCCGTTGTACATTTTGGAAAAAGAAATAAACGGGCAGATTATTATCTAGAAGGGGAGAAAATTCAAAGTACAGAAGTACAAAGGGACTTGGGGGTACTCGTGCAGGATACCCTAAAGGTTAACCACCAGGTCGGATCGGCAGTAAGGAAAGCGAATGCTATGTTGGCATTCATTTCGAGAGATATAGTGTGTAAAAGTAGGGGAGTGTTGATGAGGCTCTACGGGACACTGGTGAGGCCTCATTTGGAATACCGTGTGCAGTTTTGGGCCCCGTATCTTAGGAAGGATGTACTGATGTTGGAGAGGGTTCAGAGGAGATTTACGAGGATGATTCCCGAAAAGAAAGGGCTTACGTATGATGAGCATCTGTTGGCTCTTGGACTGTACTCACTGGAGTACAGAAGAATGAGAGGGGACCTCATAGAAACATTTAGAATGTTGAAAGGACTGGACAGAGTAGATGTGGCTAAGCTGTTTCCCTTGGTGGGTGAGTCCAGGACCAGAGGGTACAAACTTAGAATTAGAGAGTACCGGTTTAAAACAGAGATGAGGAGAAATTTCTTTAGCCAGAGGGTAGTGAAATTATGGAATTCTTTGCCACGTACAGCTGTGGAGGCCCGATCATTGGAGGCATTTAAGGGGGAGATAGATAGGTATCTAATTAATCAAGGTATCAAAGGATATGGGGATAAGGCCGGAAATTGGGGCTAGATAGGAATAGTACTAGTTTAGCTCATGGAGCAGACTCGATGGGCCGAATGGCCTACTTCTGCTCCTTTGTCTTGTGATACTCTCCAGTAGGAGCTAAAGTAATTGCTCAACATCAACATTGCTTTGCAAGAACCAGAGTGACAAGAGAGTCATGTAATATCTTTTTCAATCTTTTTATTAGTTTTCAAATTAATACAGATTGATATATAGCATCAATATTTATACATGTAATACAAAGAGATCAGGATAACAATCATGGCATAGATAATCCTAAAGAACAATAAAATATAAAAAAAACTGTAGATCCAACGATCTCTTAGTAAATGAATATAATATAAAAGAAAGGAAAGAAAAGGATTTATTATATAAATTTTTAAAAAATGCAAATCAATAAGAAAACTTGTAAACAATATAAACTAAAAAAAAATTTCAAAAAAAAAACAAAAAAAACTGGGCTAAAATTTCTCAGTAGAAACAGAGCAATATTATGTCGTCAACTCCGTTCCTCCAAGTTGGAAAGTTATTGAAAGGGGATCTACATCATGTGAAAATATTGAATAAATGGACTCCAAATATCTTCAAATTTAAGCGAAGGATCGACAGTACCACTCCTAATTTTTTCCAAGTTTAAACATGATATAGTTTGAGAAAACCATTGAAAAGTAGTAGGGGGTATGGGATCCTTCCATTTAAGCAAAATGGATCGGTTGGCCATTAATGTGACAAAAACAATCATACGGTTAGCGGAAGCAGATAAATGGCCAGACTCTATCCTTGGTAATCCAAAAATTGCAGTGAAAGAGTCATGTAATATCTGAAATTAACTATTTCTAAAGAACAGGAGGGCTCCAAATGGACAAAGACCTCATTTTTTTCCCCCCCACTAAGGAGTGATACATGCAATTCACCTTCCATTATTTATCTCTGAATTTGTTTCCCAGTGATGTTATAGTTCATTCTTTTCACTAGAAGCAGGAAGTCTAAGAACTGGAGAAGACTCATTAGCAAAGAACGATCCCCTTTGAAAGCTGTAAAAGTTCGATCAGAGCAAAATGAATTACCTCATTTTTGTAAATCAAGACCATGATTTCAAATAAAGGATTGGGGATTACCTTATAAATATAGGGAATTCAAAACAAAGACAGGAGGTAACACTGCAACATTACTATAAAAGTGACTGAAAGCTGAATAGTCAGCTACTGCACCCTGACATAAAAAGGTCAGCTATTTAGGACTGAGATATTGTGAAATATTTTCATTCAGAAGTTTGAGAGAACAGTGGATGCACTGACATGCAGAATATCCAAGACTGGTTATCAATGACCAAGTTTTAAAGAGGTATAGATTTTGAAATTGTCAGTGTTCACTATCATTTCCCTGCAAGGCTAACAACAACTTGCAGGTTTTCATCAGTGCACAGACAATTGGAAACTGCCATCAATGCCTGATAACTGGACTCTGCACAAAATTAAACTTAGGCTAATTAGCCAGCACTTAAAATCCAAACTCTCCAGAAAACTCTGCGCCATCGAAGGAGGCTCAAGTGATATTATCCCATTGATTTCAAGGGAAGGAAATGCCCACGAGAGCCTCCAAGAATACAACTCTTCCAGTGATTAGGTGAATCATGCTCAGCATCTTAATGGGACCTGGCCTACACCTGTCACAATGATAGTGCTTAGCAGACAGAATTTACATTCAAAACACAATCGATCTTTTTTTTATATAGATGTTGATAATGCACTTTGCCAACATCCAGTTCCTACTGACAGATTTTCCTCATTTTTCTTTGGCAACAATACAAGCTCCCAAAATACATCAAAATATTCATCATCACTGCACTAATGCAGCCTTCCACTAATGGGATTCTGATTAGCTCACTAATTAACAGCAGAATCAGATGTTTTAAGTATGTTCAGATAAACTCACTGAACATCACATTAAAGATTCATGAGGAAGAGCAAGGATAATGGATGTTATATTAGCCATTGCTTGGGAATGTTTTGAAACAAAATGGTCTGTCGTGTGCAACCAATATGGGGTCCCTATTCCTCCTCTTGGTACAGAACGAGGGGACCATACCATCAGACAACAGGAGCTTCTAATTTTGACTCATCAGTATTTTATTCCATTGAAAGCATCCTGCTAGAACAGAGCATTTGGCTCAACTCTTCCTAGTGTTTATGTTGCACACAAGTCTTCACTCATTCCTCTACCTTACTCTATCTAAATAACTGTGCACTTCCTTCTCCTTTGGTTCATGTAGCTTCCCCGCATAGCAACAATGCTATTTGCCTCAATTACTCGATGCTAATGGCAGCAATTTCACATCCTAATCACTCTTAAGGAAAGAAATTTGCCTTTGATTTCTTTTTGGAATAATAATTATTTTTACAAGTTCAGCATCAAATTTGTCTCATCAGTGTGGAAGTATCATCTCTGAATCGAGAACACCAAACACCTTTCAACTTTAAAAGTTCATACTCAGTCGCCCGCCCGCCCGCGCCCCCCACCCCAACCTTCTTTCTATAATCACACAGTTCTTAGAAATATAGAGAATCCATTGGACACAGCCAGTCCACGTTTCATTCAAGCCTCCTTGCATCTTCATTACCAGCATTGCCTGTTCCCTTCTGGGTCAGGCAGCATCTATGGAGGGAAATGGACAGTCCACGTTTTGGATCCAAAGGGTTATGTTGGTGCCAGAAAAGTGGCGACACTTGCAGGCTGTCCACAGCACATTCTTAGTAACGCAAAAGGACGTATTTCACTGTGTGTTTCGATGTCCATGCGACTAACAAATAAATATCTTAACCTGCTGAGCTCCTCCAGCAGCTTGTTTTATGCTCTGGATTCAAGCACATCCAATTTCCTTTGTCTCCACCTATTCCCTGTCCCTCGCAGACTTACCTGCCCCCGCATAGTTTGTGAACCTTTATTATAATTTTTTTTGTGAACTACTGAACCATTTCCTTCATGAACTTACGGTATGGCTTCTGCAATTTTCATGTGGATTTTCTGGCACCTTGTAGCTCAGCACAAGTCGACGAAACACAGGCAGTTGGAATAGCGACTGAAATAAAACACACGAACGTTAAAACAAAGAACTTAAATGGACCCGAAACACTTCCCCGCATATTGTAATCATGAAATAATTTCATGATATTTCACCATTCCTCACCTTCTAACCACCTCTAGCTCTACAAACTCCAGAGAATTTTGTTGTTATTACCTCTCGTGTCCCCAGTTTCCCTCTACTCACTATTGGAAGCCACAAGTTCTGCAATTCCCTATCTAACTGTTAATTTACCTGGGAACCCTGGTCCAGACTGCTCTCTAGTAACGCTATAGAAATATTGGATATTGAGGGGTTTCAGGGTCTACTGTAATGTTCTTCAATAGATAATCCATCTACAGTCATTAACCTGGCTTACTCATGAAGCATGGCCACATCGGAGAGATGCTGAGAAGCCACTGCTAGCTATAAATGGGAGTGTAAGTTAGGGGAGAAAATTACAAGAAAGTTATTGGAAAAACAAGGTGGGGGGGGTGGGGGGGAAGGTGGGGAGAGGTGCAGCCAGAGACAGAGTTGGAAATGGGTCAAAGATAATGCCGAAAAGAGTAGGAGAAGAATTGCTAAAGATATTGAAGGGGAGATGTGGGGAAAGACAGTGAATTTTTCAGATACTCTCTCCTTTACCTCCTCAGTCAATGCAACTATTCAAAGGCAGTAAATGTACAGACTTATCGCAATTAATTCAGGATTTTGTCACAAACAGGAAATGGAAAAAACTCACTAATAAAAAGGGATAAAACTAGCAAAACAAAACATGTCTTTAAAAATTTCATAGGGCTGCATTTTAAAATGAGTTTGCAGGAGATGTGTTTGGATCAAGTTGTCCCACAACCTATTCTTAAACAATTATTTTCCATTAAGATTGTGGAGTGAGCTCATCTGTTCCGATAAACAAGAATGCTCTGCCTCAGACTATTAAGAGCCACCCGGTACCAAACAATACCATGCCAACCACTCAATAAGACACACTTCAGAGGTGCCAAGTTATAATTTAATTCCAGACACCTTAATTCTACAGCCCAGCTTGGCCAGAAATTAGAGAAGTAATCACTGCATGGATTGGATCTCCATCAATATCATCTTGCACTGCTATCTGATTAGTGGGTTCAAGCAGATAAAAACCATGAAAATCAGCGTGTATCCCTGCAGCCTTGCAGCCCTTCCTGTAACAATCTGCCACTCCAGTTTATGTAGTGATGTGGATAAGTGTATAAAATTACATAACAACACTGTGTTGCTCCCAAAGGAATCAGTCAGAAAATCTGGATAATACCTCAAACCAAGTGGCATGAAGCCAACTGTTAGTGTGTGCCTTTTTCTACAGTAACTTTGAAGCAAAGGTTAACTAAGAAAAATAACTGTCAGGATATGTTGAAAACTTACTGGAGGAAAGAAAATGTAAAATGAGTGCAAAAATTGAGAAGAATGGCCTGGGCTTCCTCTCTTCCCCTAGATAAAGTGCGTCTTGTATTCCATTTAGGATTAATTGAATTATGTAAATATTTTACGTCTCTAGATTTAGATTTCTTCTGTCATTTTCTCTACATCTACCTTATAAAATCTTGAAGCCCACAATCATCTTGCACCTCAACTGACAGACCACCTTATGCACTAGGCCACCCACATAGAGGTGATGCTAACTTTTGTGGAAAACCAGATACATGTGTGGACAATTTCCACATTAACTGAGAGAATGAGGTAATCACGCAAAATTCAAGGAGAAATAAAAATAGAAAATGCTGGAAACACTCAATAGGTCATGCAGAATCTGCAGGGAGGGAGGGAGGTTTAATAGTTCAGACTGATGACCTTCCATCAGAACCAGAGGAGACTTTGTTGACTACAGCCCTCAAAAGGAAACCCAAGGAATCTAAAAACCATCAAACATCCACAAGAGGGTATCCCAGGAATTTTTTCTTGTACTGAAAATCCATTGCCAATCCAAAACAAAAACAAATTCAATAAGATATGGAGGAATCAGAGGAAAAATTCTGAACCAAACATGAGTTTATGCAAAACAAAAAGAATGAGAAAGAGGTGAATAGCCAGAAATTCTAATCAGCAGTGCTAAACGTTCTGTACAGAAGCAGCGTGCATTCCATTCCAAGCTCAAGGACTGATTATTTCTCTTCATTGGAACCAAGTTTTCCAAGTGGAGTAGCAAATGCAGCTGCTATTGTTTGAATGTTTAAACACTACTAATTTCCCTCTCCACCTCCCTTTCCTCTTCTTTGACCAGGCGGCTCTGCGTTGCTGTTTGACAATTGCTCCTCAAGGAAACATCCTGGAATTCTTTACCATGTTAAAAGCACTATATCACTTCTGGCGATTATTATTATTGCACTATAATAGCAGAGAATAGCCACAGGGTGAAGAGTAACACGTCTTCCCATTGGCTTATGGTGATTGTTAACATTCAACCTCATTACCTGTATCACAGCACTGAACCAGCAGGTGTTCCCGACATTCTTCAGCCCCACTGGCCACTTGTCCTCCCGCTTCCGATCGTGTGGGTTGGGAGAATCACCCCATGCTTCACACCTCTTCCTTTTCAATCCGGCTTTACTCTCACCAGCATTTGCATCCCCTGCTCTATAAAGCAAGGAGATAGTTCCATCATCTTTCAATCAATAAGAGCATAATTAAGTTCAAAGACATGAGAACAAATTCATAGACAAAAAAAGTGCAGGTAATTTTTTTTTCTTTTTATGATTACACAAAAGTTGGGATTTGGTGATGTG